>NC_052151.1:86511303-87136429 GCF_902713615.1 Scyliorhinus canicula
CCAGCATCACCTCCACAGTAACCCCACACCCAGCACCACCTCCACCCTAACCCCACACCCAGCACCACCTCCACCCTAACCCCACACCCAGCACCACCTCCACCCTAACCCCACACCCAGCACCACCTCCACCCTAACCCCACACCCAGCACCACCTCCACAGTAACCCCACACCCAGCACCACCTCCACAGTAACCCCACACCCAGCACCACCTCCACCCTAACCCCACACCCAGCACCACCTCCACCCTAACCCCACACCCAGCATCCACCTCCACCCTAACCCACACCCAGCACCACCTCCACAGTAACCCCACACCCAGCACCACCTCCACCCAGTAACCCCCAACCCAGCACCACCTCCACCCTAACCCCACACCCAGCACCACCTCCACCCTAACCCCACACCCAGCACCACCCTCCACCCTAACCCCACACCCAGCATCACCTCCACAGTAACCCCACACCAGCATCCACCTCCACCCTAACCCCACACCCAGCACCACCTCCACAGTAACCCCACACCCAGCACCACCTCCACCCTAACCCCACACCCAGCACCACCTCCACCCTAACCCCACACCCAGCACCACCTCCACCATAACCCCACACCCAGCACCACCTCCCACATAACCCCACACCCAGCACCACCTCCACAGTAACCCCACACCCAGCACCACCCTCCACAGTAACCCCACACCCAGCACACCTCCACCCTAACCCCACACCCAGCACCACCTCCACCCTAACCCCACACCCAGCACCACCTCCACAGTAACCCCACACCCAGCATCACCTCCACCCTAACCCCACACCCAGCACCACCTCCACCCTAACCCCACACCCAGCACCACCTCCACCAGTAACCCCACACCCAGCACCACCTCCACCAGTAACCCCACACCCAGCATCACCTCCACAGTAACCCCACACCCAGCACCACCTCCACCCTAACCCCACACCCAGCACCACCTCCACCCTAACCCCACACCCAGCACCACCTCCACAGTAACCCCACACCCAGCACACCTCCACCCTAACCCCACACCCAGCACCACCTCCACCCTAACCCCACACCCAGCACCACCTCCACCTAACCCCACACCCAGCATCACCTCCACACTAACCCCACACCCAGCACCACCTCCACCCTAACCCCACACCCAGCACCACCTCCACCCTAACCCCACACCCAGCATCACCTCCACAGTAACCCCACACCCAGCACCACCTCCACCCTAACCCCACACCCAGCACCACCTCCACAGTAACCCCACACCCAGCACCACCTCCACAGTAACCCACACCCAGCACCACCTCCACCCTAACCCCACACCCAGCATCACCTCCACCTAACCCCACACCCAGCACCACATCCACAGTAACCCCACACCCAGCACCACCTCCACAGTAACCCCACACCCAGCACCACCTCCACCCTAACCCCACACCCAGCACCACCTCCACAGTAACCCCACACCCAGCACCACCTCCACCCTAACCCCACACCCAGCACCACCTCCACCCTAACCCCACACCCAGCACCACCTCCACCCTAACCCCACACCCAGCATCACCTCCACAGTAACCCCACACCCAGCACCACCTCCACAGTAACCCCACACCCAGCATCACCTCCACCCTAACCCCACACCCAGCATCCACCTCCACCAGTAACCCCACACCCACACCACCTCCACCCTAACCCACACCCAGCACCACCTCCACCCTAACCCCACACCCAGCATCACCTCCACCCTAACCCCACACCCAGCATCACCTCCACAATAACCCCACACCCAGCACCACCTCCACCCTAACCCCACACCCAGCATCGCCTCCACAGTAACCCCACACCCAGCACCACCTCCACCCTAACCCCACACCCAGCACCACCTCCACAATAACCCCACACCCAGCATCACCTCCACAGTAACCCCACACCCAGCACCACCTCCACCCTAACCCCACACCCAGCACCACCTCCACCCTAACCCCACACCCAGCACCACCTCCACAGTAACCCCACACCCAGCACCACCTCCACCCTAACCCCACACCCAGCACCACCTCCACAGTAACCCCACACCCAGCATCACCTCCACCCTAACCCCAACACCCAGCATCACCTCCACAGTAACCCCACACCCAGCATCACCTCCACCCTAACCCCACACCCACACCCAGCACCACCTCCACCCTAACCCCACACCCAGCACCACCTCCACCCTAACCCCACACCCAGCACCACCTCCACAGTAACCCCACACCCAGCACCACCCTCCACAGTAACCCACACCCAGCACCACCTCCACCCTAACCCCACACCCAGCACCACCTCCACCCTAACCCCACACCCAGCACCACCTCCAACCCTAACCCCACACCCAGCACCACCTCCACAGTAACCCCACACCCGGCACCACCTCCACCCTAACCCCGCACCCAGCATCACCTCCACCCTAACCCCACACCCAGCACCACCTCCACCCTAACCCACACCCAGCACCACCTCCACCCTAACCCACACCCAGCATCGCCTCCACCGTAACCCCACACCCAGCATCACCTCCACAGTAACCCCACACCCAGCACCCACCTCCACAGTAACCCCACACCCAGCACCACCTCCACAGTAACCCCACACCCAGCACCACCTCCACAGTAACCCCACACCCAGCATCACCTCCACCCTAACCCCACACCCAGCACCACCTCCACCCTAACACCACACCCAACACCACCTCCACCCTAACCCACACCCAGCACCACCTCAACAGTAACCCCACACCCAGCACCACCTCCACCCTAACCCCACACCCAGCATCCACCTCCACCCTAACCCCACACCCAGCACCACCTCCACCCTAACCCCACACCCAGCACCACCTCCACAGTAACCCCACACCCAGCACCACCTCCACAGTAACCCACACCCAGCACCACCTCACCTAACCCACACCCAGCATCACCTCCACCCTAACCCCACACCCAGCACCCCCTCCACAGTAACCCCACACCCAGCACCACCTCCACCTAACCCCACACCCAGCATCCACCTCCACCAGTAACCCCACACCCAGCACCACCTCCACCCTAACCCCACACCCAGCACCACCTCCACCATAACCCCACACCCAGCACCACCTCCACCCTAACCCCACACCCAGCACCACCTCCACCCTAACCCCACACCCAGCCACCACCTCCACCCTAACCCACACCCAGCACCACCTCCACAGTAACCCCACACCCAGCACCACCTCCACAGTAACCCCACACCCAGCATCACCTCCACCCTAACCCCACACCCAGCATCACCTCCACAGTAACCACACCCAACACCACCTCCACCCTAACCCCACACCCAGCACCAACTCCACCCTAACCCCACACCAAGCATCACCTCCACCCTAACCCCACACCCAGCATCACCTCCACAATAACCCCACACCCAGCACCACCTCCACCCTAACCCCACACCCAGCATCGCCTCCACAGTAACCCCACACCCAGCACCACCTCCACCCTAACCCCACACCCAGCACCACCTCCACATAACCCCACACCCAGCATCACCTCCACAGTAACCCCACACCCAGCACCACCTCCACCCTAACCCCACACCCAGCACCACCTCCACCCTAACCCCACACCCAGCACCACCTCCACAGTAACCCCACACCCAGCACCACCTCCACCCTAACCCCACACCCAGCACCACCTCCACAGTAACCCCACACCCAGCATCACCTCCACCCTAACCCAACACCCAGCATCACCTCCACAGTAACCCCACACCCAGCACCACCTCCACAGTAACCCCACACCCAGCACCACCTCCACAGTAACCCCACACCCAGCATCACCTCCACCCTAACCCCACACCACACCCAGCACCACCTCCACCCTAACCCCACACCCAGCACCACCTCCACCCTAACCCCACACCCAGCACCACCTCCCACAGTAACCCCACACCCAGCACCACCTCCACAGTAACCCCACACCCAGCACCACCTCCACCCTAACCCCACACCCAGCACCACCTCCACCCTAACCCCACACCCAGCACCACCTCCACCCTAACCCCACACCCAGCACCACTCCACAGTAACCCCACACCCGGCACCACCTCCACCCTAACCCCGCACCCAGCATCACCTCCACCCTAACCCCACACCCAGCTCCACCTCCACCCTAACCCCACACCCAGCACCACCTCCACCCTAACCCCACACCCAGCATCGCCTCCACAGTAACCCCACACCCAGCATCACCTCCACAGTAACCCCACACCCAGCACCACCTCCACAGTAACCCCACACCCAGCACCACCTCCACAGTAACCCCACACCCAGCACCACCTCCACAGTAACCCCACACCCAGCATCACCTCCACCCTAACCCCACACCCAGCACCACCTCCACCCTAACACCACACCCACACCACCTCCACCCTAACCCCACACCCAGCACCACCTCCACAGTAACCCCACACCCAGCACCTACCTCCACCCTAACCCCACACCCAGCACCACCTCCACACTAACCCCACACGCAGCACCACCTCCACCATAACCCCACACCCAGCACCACCTCCACAGTAACCCCACACCCAGCACCACCTCCACAATAACCCCACACCCAGCACCACCTCCACAGCTAACCCCACACCCAGCACCACCTCCACCCTAACCCCACACCCAGCACCACCCTCCACAGTACCCCACACCCAGCATCACCCCACAGTAACCCCAACACCCAGCACCACCTCCACCCTAACCCCCCACCCAGCACCACCTCCACAGTAACCCCACACCCAGCACCACTCCACCCTACCCCCACACCCAGCACCACCTCCACCCTAACCCCACACCCAGCACCACCTCCACCCTAACCCCACACCCAGCACACCTCCACCTAACCCCACACCCAGCACACCTCCACCCTAACCCCACACCCAGCACCACCTCCACCTAACCCCACACCCAGCACCACCTCCACAGTAACCCCACACCCAGCACCACCTCCACCAGTAACCCACACCCAGCACCACCTCCACCCTAACCCCACACCCAGCATCACCTCCACAGTAACCCCACACCCAGCACACTCCACAGTAACCCCACACCCAGCATCACCTCCACAGTAACCCCACACCCAGCACCACCTCCACCCTAACCCCACACCCAGCACCACCTCCACCCTAACCCCACACCCAGCACACCCCCCACCCTAACCCCACACCCAGCACCACCTCCACCCTAACCCCACACCCAGCACCACCTCCACCCTAACCCCACACCCAGCACCACCTCCACCCTAACCCCACACCCAGCATCACCTCCACCCTAACCCCACACCCAGCACCACCTCCACAGTAACCCCACACCCAGCATCACCTCCACAGTAACCCCGCACCCAGCACCACCTCCACAATAACCCCACACCCCGCACCACCAACAGCACCTAAATCCCCTCCCCCTCCCCAATAATCTCCCCCCTCAACACCTCCCCACTACCCCCACTGTCACCCCCCCCTCCCCCCCCCCCCCCCTCCCCAGCCCGTGGTCTAATCATGCGTCTTGTCTTGTGTCTTGCAGGAGCTGCTGATGATGGGATGGGCCCTTCTGGTGTCCTCTTCCCCTGACCCCAGCCCCATCCACAGCCAGAATCCTGTGTGTCGACTCGCGACAAGGACGAGACCGACACGGATGGGAGCCCTCGACCCGCATTCCGAGACACCCCGGAGCTCTAGTCCAGAGATGACACTGACTTCCCATCACAGCTGTTTCTAACCATCCCAGAGACACTCACCTCGGATCTGCACTTTAGTGGAGAGACTCCTGGGGCACTATCTGATCTGCACCACACACATTCTCCGGTACAGCATGTGGGCGTCATCGCTGACATGCCCTGGGTTCAGGGAGTGATCAATGGATGGTATGTTGCCCTATGAGCAGATGACAGGCCGGGCTTATATGCATATAAGGCCTCTGTGCCAGCGCAGATGCACATCTGCAATGAGCTCTGTGAGATCGCAGACAGGTCCCCATTTTGCACCTGGAAGGGCCCTGTGTCTAGTTGTATTCCAATATCCATTGTCTGCAGGGGGTGAAAGGCGAATATGTTAGCATGGTGCACAACCTCCGTGCCCAACAATGTCCACCATGCTACACGGTGGCCCCTATTGGCACTGCGGACTCTGTCTTTGCATGTTTACCCCTTTCCCCCATCCCCACACCCCTGGCTCCGATGGGCCTGGCATCATGGGGACTCTGGCACCCGTCCCTGCTGCTAGGATCCCATCAGCTGCTGCTGCCCTTGCCAGCAGTGCGCTCCCTCGCATGGACTGATGCTGCCCTGTCTGTGGATGGTGGCCAGTTGAGGGGGGCAATGCTATGGCGGAGGGTGGGGTCTGGGGTGCAGGGATGATTGGGTGGAGGGTGGGGTCTAGGGTACAGGGGTGGTGGAGTGGAGGCACCCATACCGGCATTCTCCAGAACCAGCGGCCAAGGTGGGTGGTCAGTGGGGTGCGCAGCAAAATGGCTGCCGTGCAGGCCATGCCTGAACATCGTCCCAATCCCTAGTGGGGGCCACCCCGGCCCCACAACCCATCAGTCACCCTTCCCCCCTCTCCGGCCCTGCCAGGTCCCCACCCACCCCAGCCAGCCCAGCCAGTGTCAGACCCGGCAGCCAACAGCCGTGCCACTACATGTCCTACTTCCTCTCTCTCCCTTGTCAGCCTCGGTGCCTGTTTTCTGATTTTTTAAAAAGGACAAGTGAACCTCACCATTGGAAATTTGCTCCAGTGGAGGCGGAGCTTTGCAGATGCTTTGGGGAATACCGGGTCAGGCCCGCTAATGATATGCAAATAGTGTTTACTGTACATGGGGAGTGGAACTCATTGATGCCACACTGCAGAATTGCGATTTGGCGTGATCCTGATTCTCTGCCCAATCGTGTTTCCTGATTCCGGTGTTGATCGACGAAGATTCTGTTCTTTTAGTTTAGTTGCAAAGGCTTTAAGGAACAAAGGGAAAAGTAAAACCACTTTCTGTATAGGTTATATTATGATTTCTCCAGTAGGATTGTGCTTTTATTGTTCATATATATTATATTTTACTTTTCTGCCTAAACTGGATTTAATTTTTATAGTGTTAAATTCAGCTTCCTATTTTATCAGTGGTGGGAGCCAGGCTGATTATCAATAGCAGCTGATCTGCAAATGCTTCAAATTTTTAGTGAGGACGAAGAGTGAAAATGTGAAAATGTACTCTGTGTTCGCCTTGAAATTTAACTTCATCAGCAGAATATTTATGTTGCTCAATATTCCAAGGATATGTCACTAACACACAAGCCTCAACACCATCCAGCTTTACTTGAAACACAAGAACAATTTTGAGATCTTCGTTGTTAGATGTACGTATTTATTTATTTTTTAAAGATAGTTTCATGGAGGTATTTTCAATATATACATAAAAACAGAAAGACTCGAAGAACCATAACAAATCAACAATGTAATAACATGTCTAACACAAATTTGCACAATTCTGCCTACTTCCTTCCCTTCATCCAGTGTAACCCTCGACCCCCTTCCGAGCAATGCAGGAAGGGGTTTGAAAGGAGGCCTGTGGTCAATGTATTCACCATAATATAAGTTGGCTGTATAGTACGTGGCCTATGGCCAGGGAATGGTAATCTCCTACCATGTATTATACTGGAACCCTGGTGGGCTCCGCCTCTGCCCCCCCCCCCCCCCCCCACCCCACCCCACCCACCGGCCGGGGCAGTATATAGACCTGCCGCCTGTGGGCGGCGCTCATTGCTCATTGTTACAGCAGTCACAGGCAGGCAAGTTCTTGGATAATAAAGCCTATGTTCACTCGTTCACATCGTCTTGTAGTGAATTGATGGTACATCAATTTATTATCCAAAGACATCATTATGGAAGCCGCTCTAAAGCCTGATAAACTGGAACTCGACGCACGAGCAGCAGAAGCTAAGGAAATCTTCTCCCACTGGCTCCGCTGTTTTGACAGCTCAGCCTGTCAGTGCATCCCTAGGGCTTGTGACGAGGAGGATGAAAGCCACCATTCCTAGTTGAATTACAATTGTCTGCAGGGGGTGAAAATCAGTCATGTTAGCATGGTGCGTACCATTCTGCCCAACCATGTCCACCACTGGTTCCGTTCTTCACTGCAGATCCTGCCCCACATGACCCCTCCCTCACAAATCTCCTACCCTCACACCCACCCCGGCTGTTCCCCCTGTCACTCTGCTCACTGCAAACCTGGCTCTCACCAGCTCTGATGCGAACCTAATGCCCGTCCCTGCTGCCAGGGGTACTACTGGATGGCACTGCCCAGGCCAGCGGTATGTTCTGTGGCACCCGCCTGGCGCTCTCTTGCAGTGGCTACTGTGGGCGTTGCCCTTGGGTAGGCCGCTTGCTGCCCTGCTGGCAGCTGGTTGGGCCGAGGAGGGGGGGTGGCATTTTGCAGTGGAGTTGGTGGAGTGCAGGGTGTGGGATGGGTGGTGGGGTGGAGGGTGGGTGCCGGGCCCATGGGGTGGAGGGTGGGGCTGGGGTGCGGGGGTGGTGGGGTGAGGCACCCGTACGACTGATGGCATTCTGCACAATCAGGGGCCACGGTGTGTGGTCAATGCGGTGCGCAACAAGATGGCTGCCTTGCATGTCATGACAATGGCGGTCCATGACTGAATACCCAAATCCTGTCATAATATGCACTCACACACATCATGAGGTAAAGACAAGCAGTAATAGACATCCAGGTTAGCCAATCAACACACAGGACAGAACACAGCCAATCACTAGACAGAACACTGGAGGGGAGCTTCCTACTACAAAACACACGAGGCATCAGCACTCCGCCTCTTTCCACTGGTGACAACTGGAGCGAGCGTCAGGGTGTATATATCAGTTAGCACCTTCGACACGTGGCTCAGGCTAATCTGGTCTAGTTAGTTAGAGTCAGCACACTTAGAGTAGAAGAGTGTCAACCCACAGCAAGCTGTGTGCGTTGTTACAAGAAGTTCAATAAATCGTATTGACCAACGTCTAAGTTTGGTGTCTGATTTCCAGTCCAACTGTATCCAGTTGCAGTCCGTGTTACCCCAGGGTGAATAACACGACATGATACCAGGAGTCTACTTCATCTAAGTAATTTACCTTGAATAATTCAGTGACGACCAGCAAATGCCTTCTAGCGGCATGGAGAAGATCCAGGCCCCTCCACAGCTCCGGATCTCCGGCAATCTCGGCGCCAACTGGCGGGTCTTCAAGTAGAAGTTCAGTCTCTACATTGAGGCCTCGGGCCGCGAGGATGCGTCCAATGCCAGAAAGATCGCACTGCTCCTATTGACTGCGGGGTACCAAGCCATCCAAATCTTCAACTCACTCCCTTTGGCCGACGGCGAGGACAAGACCAAGTTCAAGACCGTTCTAGCCAAATTCGACAGTCACTGTGAAGTCGAAACGAACGAGAGATTTAAGTGCTATGTTTTCCAGCAATGCCTTCAGGGTAAGGATGAGCCTTTCCAATCCTTTCTAACTGATATCCGCATATTAGCGCAGTCCTGCAACTATGGTGACACCGCTGATTCCCTCATCAGGGATCAGATCATGTTTGGGGTCCACTCCGATGCCCTGCGGGAGCACCTCCTAAAAATACAAAACATGACCCTGCCAGTCGCTATCGAGATGTGTAAAGTGCATGAACAGGCCAAAAGTTGTTATTTCCGCCTTAAGTCAGCAGAACAGGACCAACTTGCCTCCCTCGAGGCAGAGAGTGTACAGGCCATCGCCCGGATGCTGAGCTTTAGCATCAATGAAGGTGGCCATTTTGTGCGCTTTTCCCGGAGTCCCACACACGCGGACCACGAACGAGGAACGAAGCGGCCGCAGACCACACTGCAAGGTGCGAACGGCGACTGGCCGCACTGCGCATGTGCGTCGACGCATGGAGCGTGATGGCATCAACGTCATGACATTCCCAAACTGTGGCACCACCTACTTAAAGTGGCAATGCCCTGCAAGAGGCAGGCGACGTTTAAATTGTGGGAAGACTGGACATTATGTAGCCTTGTGCAGGTCTGCACCACCAGTTGTGGCCCAGAGACCCAGTTCCAACGCAAACACGTTCGATGTGTGCAGCAAGGGCTGCTGGATTCTGATCCTAGTAGCACCACGGATCCAGAGGATGACTGCCTGGAGTTCCCATATTGTGTGGGCATCATTACTACGTGTGACAAGGCCTCCTCAAACTCAGCAACATGCTTATCTATCCTCAACGTGGATTCTGCGGATAAGTGGCGTGCTGTCATTCACGTTAACCAATGCAGCATCCGGTTCAAGCTGGACACTCGTGCTTCAGCCAATCTCATATCACAAGCAGATCTTGATCGCATCAATAGGTGACCAAAAATTCTTCCGCCGGCCTTCCAGCTTCTTTATTATAATGGCAATGCCATTACCGCGTTAGGGTCTGTTCACCTGCATGTCTCCAACAAGACCATCAATGCCACACTGCGATTCAAAATCGTCAAGCCTGACAAGGCTTCCCATGCTTGGTGCCCATGCATGCAAGCTACTCAATCTCGCACAGCGAGTACATGCCATGTCCTCTGCCAATGTGAATCTTCAGGCTGACATTGATGAAATCCTGGCGCAATACCCGGATGTGTTCAGTGGGATGGGTACACTGCCATACCACTAAAAAGTTTTACTCAGGCCTGATGCCACGCCTGTGATCCATGCACCACGCCGGGTGCTGGCTCGTCTGAAGAAACGTTTAAAGGCGCAGCTGCAGGAACTCCAGGACCAGGGCATCATCTCCAAAGTGACGGAACTGACTGACTGGGTCAGCTCGATGGTCTGTGTGAAGAAGCCTTCAGGAGAGTTGAGCATATGTATAGATCCCAAAGATCTTAACCGGAACATAATGCAGGAACACTACCCAATCCAGAAGTGGGAGGAGCTAACCAGTGAGATGGCACACGCCAAATTTTTACGAAGCTAGATGCATCGCTTGGTTTCTGACAGATACAACTGGACAGGTCCAGCTGGAAGCTCTGCACATTGAATTCACCTTTCGGAAGGTACTGTTACAACAGCATGCCATTCGGTATTGTTTCAGCCTCTGAAATCTTTTACAAGATCATGGAACAGATGATGGAGGGCATTGAGGGTCTACGTAGATGATGTAATCATAAGGTCCACGACCCCAGAGGAACCCATTTCGCGTCTCAAACAGGTCTTTCAACACGTCCATGGCAACGGCCTCAAATTAAACAAGGCCACGTGCTCCTTTGGCATGTCATCAATCAAGTTTCTGGGCGATCAAATATCCCAGCAGGATGTGCAACCAGACTCGGACACAGTCAAGGCCATCAACACCATGAAGACCCCGGAAGACAAAAAGACGGTACTACGCTTCCTCGGTGTTGTAAACTTCTTGGGAAAGTTCATTCCCAACCTCACATCACACACCACGGCTCTCAGACATCTGGTGAAGAAGTTCACCACCTTCCAGTGGCTACCCACACATCAAGCAGAATGGCTCACCACTGCTCCAGTACTAGCGTTCTTTGTCCCAGAGAGGGAGACGAAAATCTCCACGGACACCAGCCAGGACGGCATTGGTGCTGTGCTCCTCCAGAAGGATGACTCCTCGTCCTGGGCTCCAGTGGCTTATGCGTCAAGGGCCATGACTCCCACTGAGCAGAGGTATGCTCAGATAGAAAGAGAATGCCTGGGCCTCCTCACCGGTATTGTAAAGTTCCATGACTACGTCTAGGTCTACCAACCTTCACAGTAGAGACTGACCACAGAGACTGACCTAGTCTATGTCATTCCTAAGGACTTGAATGACATGACGCCCAGGCTTCAGCGCATTCTCCTTCATCTCCGCAGGTATGATTTTGAGTTGGTTTACACACCGGACAAGGAGCTAATCATTGCGGGTGCCCTGTCGCGTGCCATCATCTCGCCCTGTGAACAGATCGGCTTCACCCGCCAAATTGAGGCATAGGTGCAACTGTGTGCCAGTAACCTCCCGGCCTCAGACGAAAGAGTGGTCAACATTCAAGAAAAGACTGCCAAGGACCCTCTTCTGCAGCGGGTCATGCATCACCTTGCAAATGGTTGGCAGAAAGGGCAATGCCCCCAGTTCTTCAATGTCAAGGACAACCTAACAGTTGTCGAGGGAATCCTGCTCAAGCTAGATCATATCATTATTCCTCAGTGTCGAGAAATGCAGGCGCAGGGCCAGCAGGCTGTCTATTCGCCTGGAATCAACCAGGACATATCCAATAGGGTCCTCAATTCTGCAACTTGCCAACGTTTCCAGTCTGCTCAGCCCAAAGAAACACTCCAGCAAAACGAGATTGTGACCTCTCCGGGGTCTAAGGTGGGAATCGACCTTTTTCACGCCAATGGGCGTGACTATGTGCTCATCATCGATTACTTTCCGAGCTACCCGGAAGTGGTGAAACTGTCCAACCTCACATCAAGGACAGTCATCAAGACCTGCAAGGAAACATTTGCCAGGCATGGTATTCCACTCACTGTCATGAACGACAACGGTCCCTGCTTCCACAGCCAAGAGTGGTCCAACTTCGCAAAGCTGTATCAGTTCAAGCACATTACCTCCAGCCCGCATTACCTGCAATCTAACAGGAAGGTCGAAAAACGGGTCCATATCGTAATTGTCCATAATGCAATTGCTCTGCAAGGCTGCGGACTCGGCTTCTGACTTTAACCTTGCGCTGTTGGCGTACAGGGCAACCCCTCTGTCCACCGGCATGTCTCCAGCACAACTCCTTATGAATCATGACCTGCAGTCGACTGTTCCGGCCATTCATTTACCAGACCTGGATCACCTCCCAGTGCTGCAAAAGGTGCAGCAACTCAGAAACTGGCAAAAGCTGACATACGATGCTCATGCTACTGATTTGCCTGTGCTCTCTCCGGAAGATGCTGTTCGTATCAAGTTACCTGATGGAGGCTGGTCAGCTCCAGCTGTTGTTGTTCGACAGGCTGCTCCCAGGTCCTTCGTAGTTTGCATGGCTGATAGCTCCATTGTCAGGCGCAACAGAAGGGCACTGTGCAAACTTGCCTGTCAAGCTCGAAAACGGGCAGGATGCCAGCAATGGCAAACAAACTAAGAGGGTTCATGGAGCTGATGGGGTGGGGGGACGAATAGATCAACATTGGACTATTTTGGACTGCACCGGGGGATGAGACAGGGATGTCCCCTCTCTCCCGACTGTTGTTCGTGCTAGCTATAGAGGCGTTGGCAATTGCTCTGAGAGCCTTGGGGCTGGAGAGGACTGATTGGGGGGGGGGGGTTCTGTACGTTTTGGAACCAATAGAGGGGATGGAAGAAATCATGAGGGCTCTAGGGGAATTTGGCCAGTTTTCAGGGTATAAGCTTAATGGGGGAAAGAGTGAGATGTTTGTGCTCCAGGCGAGGGGACAGGAGAGGCGATTGGGAGAGCTGCCGTTTAGGTTAGTAAAGGAAGCTTTAGGTACCTAGGTATCCAAGTGGTGCGGGAATGGGACCAGCTACATGAATTGAATCTGGCTCGGCTGGTGGACCAAATAAAGGACAATTTTCGGAGATGAGACATGCTTCCGTTGTCTCTGGCTGGGAGGGTGCAAACAGTGAAGATGACAGTCCTCCCAAGATTCCTATTTGGGTGGGGGACATTTTCGTAGAGGGGAGCTTTCTGAGTATGAGGGCGTTGGAGGAAAAGTTTGGGTTGGCGAGGGGAAACAAATTCAGGTATCTGCCGGTGTGGGACTTCCTTCGTAAACAGGTGACAACCTTCCTGCTCCTACCGCTAAGGGGGATTCAGGACAGGGTAGTTTCCAGAGGGTGGGTAGGAACAGGGAGCGTCTCGGACATTTACAAGGAACTTATGGGGTCAGAGAGACGCAGACCGAGGAGCTGAAGCATAAGTGGGAGGAGGAGCTGGGAGGTGAGATAGAGGATGGTCTATGGGCAGACGCGTTGAGTAGAGTCAACGCGTCCGCAACATGTGCCAGGCTCTGCCTGATACAATTTAAGGTTGTTCACCAGGCTCACATGACAATGGCCCGGATGAGCAGATTCTTTGGGGTTGAGGACAGGTGCGCAAAATGTGCGGTAGGACTGGCGAACCACGTCCACATGTTTTGGACATGTCCAAAGCTTAGGGGATTTTGGCAGGGGTTTGCGGACGTCATGTCCACGGTGTTAAAAGCAAGGGTGGCGCTGAGTCCAGAGGTGGCGATTTCAGGGGTGTGAGAAGGCCTGGGAATCCAGGAGGAGAAAGATGCAGATGTTCTGGCCTTTTCTTCCCTGGTAGTCCGGAGACAGATACTATTAGCATGGAGGGACTCAAAGCCCCCAAAGTCAGAGACCTGCCATCGGACATGGCTAGCTTTCTCTGTTTGGAGAAAATAAAGTTCGCCTTGAGAGGGTCACTGTTAGGGTTTGCCCAGGGGTGGCAACTGTTCGTCGAATTCTTTGCGGGACATTAATCGTCAGCAGAAGGGGGGGGCGGGGTGAGTAGTTTAGATTAGAGTAGGGGGTCAATAAGGGTGGGACCTGTACGAGAGGTAAATGGCTTATGCGCTATGTTGATGGTTTCATGTATATTGGTTATTTTGTTGTTACTTACCAAAAATACCTCAATAAAATGTTTATTAAAAATAAAATAATTTATCCTTTTATTATTGATCCTTCTGCCATCAGAAATAGTTTCTTTTTATTAACTCCAATTATAACTCTATCAAATCTCCCCTTAACTTTCTCTGATCTGATCTGATCTAAGAACAGCCTAGTTTCTCCAACGTATTCACCTAACTGTCATCCCTTGACATATTAACTGATAAAAGTAAATATTAACTGTCCTTAAGATTTACAGACAACCAGTACCTGAAAAGTTGTGGAGTGGAAACATGGCAGACGGCGAAAGTAGTATTCAACCAAATAAACTTTTCAACTACAAAGGTTACAACCTGTCAAGCATCCATACCATCGAACGTTTGGATCAAATGGAAAATTACGATGTACGTGATTCTGATGTCTTTGTGGTGACTTATCCTAAATCTGGTAAGTAATTAGAAAAAGCAGAGGATCCAGATTATTCAGGCCCTTGAATTGTACATACCTCATACATTAGAGGAAAACATATAATGATAAATCTAATAGATATAGTGAATTAGTTTAATTTAAAAAATACTAGTACATAAACAAGAATTCCACTATAAATATAATTCTGGGCTAATTCCTGATTCGTTTTTGTTTTTACAATGGACCTACAAAGCTTATCCTTATGATGTGTGCAAAGGTCAAACAGTTATCAGTATTTCAGCAGAAAATATCTAACATAGCAGCATAAACGTTGCAATGCTAAATATTGATCACTCGGTCCTGCAGATCCGTCTGCCCCGCCAATCCTGATGTAGGTGCCTGTGTATTTACTCTTATTCCGTGTGTTCTGTGGATTTCGACACCAGCCTAAACGGAGTAGTGTCACAATTAGCATACAGCAACAAACAAGATATTGTTGTGTTTCTAAAGAAAACTATCATACATCTATAAGGTTTGCTGTTCTCCTGAAATTTCTTTTGGGGATTTTAGAATATGAGAACAAAGTTCATAGATGATGTGATACAACTGGGAAAGTCAGGATAGTACCAGACCATCTTCAGTGGTTTAAGGGTTTAGAGTGAGGGGGCACAGATACACGATTTGAAAAATATATATTTTATTTAGTATTTTCATAAAAACAAATCAAAGCAGAATCAAAATTATGCAACATTTTAAATAACCAACACCAACCCCCCCCCCCCCCCCCACCCCACCACTCTCGCCCTCTTCTCCCTTCTTGCCTTCCCCATTTTAACCCCCTACCCCCCTCTTGCTGACTCCTCAATCCTCCTTAAAGAAGTCAATGAACTGCTTCCACCTCCGAGTGAACCCATCAACCGACCCCCTCAGGACGAACTTCACCTTTTCCAGCCTCAGGAATTCCACCAGGTCACTCACCCACATGCCCGCTTTCGGCGGCTCCATCCAAGTAAGATCCGTCTCTGGGCTATCAGGCAGGCAAAGGCCAAGACATTGGCCTCTCTCGCCTCCCCCCCCCCCCCCCCCCCCCCCCCCCCCCGGACTCCCGGATCTTCCGACACCCCGAATATCGCTACCTCTGGACTCGGGACCACCTTCACCCCAAGCATCTCAGATATTACCTCCACAAATCCCTACCAGAACCCCTACAGCTTTGGACATGCCCAGAAAATGTGGACAAGATTCGCAGGCCACTGACCGCATCTATCCTCTACCCCCTCAAAAACTATTCATCTGCTTTACCGTCATACTACCATTTAAGGGTAGCACAGTAGCCAGGGGTTAGCACTGTGGCTTCACAGCGGCAGGGTCCCAAGTTTGATTCCCCGCTGGGGTCACTGTCTGTGCGGAGTCCGCAAGTTCTCCCCGTGTCTGTGTGGGTTTCCTCCGGGTGCTCCGGTTTCCTCCCACAGTCCAAAGGCGTGCAGTATAGCTGTATGTTCTATATATGTGCCCTGTGAGAAGTATTTAAAACTGAATGAGGCTTAGCCTCACACATGACGAGAACGTATTCACCCTCCACAGGGCCTCAGCCCACGTCCCGGCCTCTACCTCCCCACCCAGCTCCTCCTTCCACTTGCACTTTACATCTCATCGGTGTCTCCTCCCATAACATCAGTTCCTTGTAGACTTTGGTCACCTTGCTCGCCCCTATCTTTTCCTTCGACAGCATCTTGTCTTGTAGCCCCAACGATGGTAACCCAGGCGGCACCTCATTCTTCACAAAAAAAACAACCTGCAGGTACCTAAAACAATTTCCCCATGGGCAGTTCATAATCTTCCTTCAGGTCCTCCACTTTTGAGAAACCGCCCCCTAAATTGGAGGACTGAGAACATTAGTTGGGGGGGAGGGGGACTGTATGTGTTAATGGTGACTATGGGTGATTCCTGATTCCCTTTTGTTATTTGTTTATGTTAACATGCGGGCTACTATTTGGGGTTTGGTGGGAGGATGGGATCGTTGTTATTGATATGGGGATTGACATTATATTCGGGACTGCTTATTGTTTATTGTTGGTGGGTGCAAATTTGGGAGCAAATGTGAAAAAGGAGAATAAAAATATTTTTAAAAACTGCTCCCACACCTTCAAGGCCGACACCACCACTGGGCTCACGGAGTGCCTGGCCAGCGAGAATGGCAGAGGCACTGTTAACAATGCCCAAATACTGACCCTTCCCCCACTACCCATTTCTTAACCATGGCCGCCCAGGAGTAGTTCATTATATTCGGCAACGGCAGACGCCCCCACTCCAAAAAGCCCTTTTGACCCGCAGGGTCGTCAGTGCCCATACAACCCAGAGATCGGTGCATTGACCTTTTTAAAGAACGATTTTGAGACAAAGTTCGGGAGGTTTTGAAATTGAACAAGTACCTTGGCAGCATCATCATCTTTACAGTCCGCACCCGTCCCGCCAACGAAGTCCCCCTTGAAGTCCCTCTTCATCTGCTCCATCAATCAAGTCAAATTTAACTTGTGCAGCTGCGCCCAACTCCACATCACCTGAATGCCCAGGTGTCTAAAACGCGCCCCCAATACCTTAAGCTGCAACTCACCTAACCTCCTCTCCTGCCCACTGGTCTGAATTGGAAAAACCTCACTCTTTTCCATGTTCAACTTGTACCTGGAAAACTGGCCAAAATCTTCCAAAAGCCCCATAATGCCCCAAATGCCACCCAATGGGTCCGAAATATATAACAGATCGTCTGCGTGCAGCGAAACCCTGTGCTCAACCCCCCCCCCCCACTCCCCGCTCAATCCCTTTCCAATCCCTCAACGCTCTAAGCGCCAATGTCAATTGTTCTACAGCCGAGGCAAAGAGCAATAGGGAGAGTGGACACCCCTGCCTCGTCCCGCGATGCAGCCCGAAATAGCCCAAGCTCACCCGCATATTTGCGACCGGTGTCTTGTACAGTAACCAGACCCAGTCAACAAACCCCTGCCAGGGTCCGCACTGCTGTAGCACCTCCCACAAATATTCCCACTTCACCCAGTCGAAGGCCTACTTCGCGAGCATCGCCACTGCCACCTTCACCTCCTTGCACCAACTCCTCGTCCACCCTGGGAAATTCCTGCCCATCCAAGAACCGTTGCATTCCCTCCACCCCAGCCAGGGGCTCCGACTCATACAATCTCTTGTAAAAAGTCTCAAACAGTCCATTCACCCCCACCAGGTCCAACATCACCCTTCCGCTCTTGTCCTTTACTCTTCCAGTTCCCTCGCCGCCACCTGCTCCCTCAACTGGTGGGCCAGCATCCTACTCGCCTTCTCACCTTACTCATATACTGACCCTTTGGCCTCTCTGGCCTTCCGTAGCTGCCCCACTGCCTTCCCCGTGGACACTAATCCAAGCTCCATCTGGAGCCTCTGCTTCTCCTTCAACAACCCTGACTCCGAATACCTTCTGTCCACCCTCAGAATCACCTCTACCAGCCTTGCCATCTCTGCCCGTTCCAGCTTCTCCCTATGTCAGCAGCCCTCCCCCCAAACAAAACAACCCCATCCCCCTCCCCTATTTCTATCTCCTGCCAACCTCCCACTGCACCCCCGTTAACTAGCCCGCCCAGCTAACATGGTGGCCCCTGAACAAGGCCTCCAAATCCCCAACCCCCCAGTACGTTCCACACTCCCAAAAGGCACAAGAAGGTGCACTCACACTTGATCTTCTCTCACACGGAGGGCCTGTCCTCCGAACACCTCGCCATCAAAACCAAAGGAACATTTCCAGGGGAAAGGTTTCCCGAGAACAAAGAAATAGCCTCACAAACTCCTCCAAAGTTAAATGTTCTCCTTCTCCTGCCAGTCCATCGTCCTTCATGAGGTGGGTCGGGCACAGCACCCCAAACTTCACTACCAGGGCCTTTCACAGTAACTTCATTGCAGTGTTAATGTAAGCCTACTTTAGAGCATTTCATAGAATTTACTTGTGACAATAAAGACTATTACATTATTATATAATATTCTTGAAGAGGGCAACATTAGACATAGACATAGACATAGAACAGTACAGCACAGAACAGGCCCTTCGGCCCTCGATGTTGTGCCGAGCAATGATCACCCTACTCAAACCCACGTATCCACCCTATACCCGTAACCCAACAACCCACCCCCCTTAACCTTACTTTTTAGGACACTACGGGCAATTTAGCATGGCCAATCCACCTAACCCGCACATCTTTGGACTGTGGGAGGAAACCGGAGCACCCGGAGGAAACCCACGCACACACGGGGAGGACGTGCAGACTCCACACAGACAGTGACCCAGCCGGGAATCGAACCTGGGACCCTGGAGCTGTGAAGCATTTATGCTAACCACCATGCTACCGTGCTGCCCCCATTAACATTGACACGGTTAATCCTGATCTCATCTTCGCCAGCTCTGCATCCACGTTTTGGTACATCCGCAGCTCGTCCCCTTTCCAGGTGTACTTCCTCGTCTGCCTCGCCCATCGTAGGATCTTCTCTTTATTCAGAAATCGGTGCAACTGCACCACCTAAGCCCTTGGCAGCTCGGCCTGTGCGCTCGCCTGACCTCCAGGGGCCAGTTAAAGGCTTGCCCTGTGCGCTCGATTGACTTCCAGGAGCCGCTCAAAGGCCCCCTCCCTCATCAATTGTTCCAGAATTTTGGCCACATACGTGCTGGCCTCTGCACCTTCAAAACCCTCGGGCATCCCCACAATCCTCAAATTCTGTCTTCTGGAGTGATTCTCCAGATCACCCACCTTCTCCTTCAGTCTTTTCGTGGTCTCCACATCACCCCCACCTTGGCCACCAATGAGGCCACTGCTCCTTGTGCTCCCCCACCGCCGCCTCTACTTTCTGGATCGCCCAGCCCTGGGACTCCAGCCTCTGCTCCACTCTCTTGATGCCTGCTTTGATTGGCTCCACCATTTTGGCCAGGTCTTTCCTTCCTCGGCTGGATGAATTTAGCATTCAGAAATTCCAATAACTGTTCCATTGACCACTGGGCGGGCAGAACAGCTCCTTTGCCCTTCGTCATCTTAACATGCGGCGCGCCTCGAAGACTGTCTTGCTCCAGCAACTCTTTTCTTCTCGCCCCAATCCTAGTTTGTTGATCCATTCATCAGCCACACCAGAGGAGCTACAACTTCTCCAAGTACTCCTACACTTCTTTCCATCCAAAAACTCACCCTTCACACGGGGAAAGGGCCGAAAAATACCACCTTGAGCGGAAGCCACCAAATGTGCGACCGCTCACTTCATGGCCGCCACCAGAAGTGATAGATACAAGATTGAGAATGTAAGAGATTTAGAACATGGAGCAAGAGATAACTTCCTTACACAAAGGATTCTAACGCTGTGAATTCTTTCTTATCATTAGTGATTCAGCCAATAACAACACCAATATTAAAATACAGATTGGTTTGTGGATGGAGGGAAAGGGGATGAAGGGATAACTGAATAGGTAGATAGACAGGCAGCAAAATTGTTTAATCATAGAATCTACAGTGCATCAAGTCTGCACCAGCCCTTACAAAGAGCACCCTACTGAAGCCCACGTATCTACCTGATCCCCATAACCCCCACTTAACATTTATTGGACACTAAGGACAATTTAGCATGGCCAATCCACCTAACCCGCACATCTTTATATTTGGGAGGAAACCGGAGCACTCAGAGGAAACCCACGCAGACACGGGGAGAATGTGCAGACACCGCACAGATAGTGACCCAAGCTGGGAATCGAACCTGGGACCCTGGAGCTGTGAAGCAACTATGCTAACCACTATGCTATCGTGCTACCCGTAATGACTAGAGAAAACATATGCAGATTAGCAAAGTGGGCGGACAACTGGCAGATGCAATTTAACTGCATACATTTTGGAAAATAAACCAGGAGCAAGAGGATACACTCAATAGAACACTGGAACATGTCAATAAATGGAGAGACCTTGAGGTTCAAATACATTATTCCTTTAAAATCCGGTTGAATGACAATAAAGCCATAAATCATTATAAATAAGAGCAAATAAGTGATGATAAATTTAGACATGGTTTTTAATTAAGCTCCGGTTGGAGTGCTTTGTGCAGTAATGACTGCTCCCGGAACATTAGGACCAGACAGAGTGTGCTGCACATAGATTTGTAAGAATGATATCAGATTCTGGAAGGACTGAGATACTGGGACAATATCCTCTGCAGTAGAATAGGCTGAAGAGATAGAGGTATTAGCATAATGAAGGACTTTGACATGCCGCATGGGGAAAACCTGTTTCCTCTGGTTGAGGAACATGTTAATAAATGTAAATAATTAATTTTCATACCATAGAGTCCATGGAGTCAGCACAGACATGATGGGTTGAGTGACCTTTTTCTGTTCTGTAGAATTCCATGGTTCTGTTGTTCAATGGTCCAGGAAATAGGAAAAAGAAGCGAATGGCAAAGTCAAACAAACTCCGCTACAAAAATTGTATTTTGTGTTATTATGTGAAGACAAGTTGCGTCATGTAAATTATGTGAGCCCAATTATATCTGTTGCCCTTTATGTTCACCAATTGTGAAACAAAGCTGCCAGTAGCTGGCCTGATCTTACTGAAGTTTTGTCGATCAAGATATTGAGAGATAAGTGTGGGCATGTGCAAAATTACCTAAGAGCACATCTTTCGGGGCTTGTGGATGGAAGCCAGAGCACCCGGAGGAAACCCATGCAGACGCGGGAAGAACGTGCAGACTCCGCACAGTGACCCAAGCCAGGAATTGAACGTGGGACCCTGGCTCTGTAATGTAAGCCTACTTGTGACACTAATGAAGATTATAATTATTAACTAAAAATCTATGGTTCTGGCCACAATGGGGTACTATTGCCATACCCATTACTTTCCGATACATGTGCATCCTTGTCTGTGTTCACATATACATGCATTTGCCTATTCGCAAATGTGCATGAGAATGGATTTTGCCTTTGTCCTGGCATGATTGTGCCAGTTAAGGTTGTGATCATTCAGAAGAAATTGTTCACAATGTTGGGGATGTATGTAAAGGATATCAAATCTAATGTGTAGATGGGAGAGAGGTTCTGGGACAGTTGGAAAGATGGAATACGTGAGCTGTGCATATGTTTGTGCACATTTTTCTGAATTGTTAAGTATTTAGTCTGTTTATCTCACAATCTACTTTTAGAGTAAGGGGAGTGAAGCTGGCCTGATAACTACATGTCAAGAGAATGGATTCTGATGCCATGTAATTGGGGAGAGAATCTCTGGGGGAGTAAGTTAAAGGAGAAAGATTGCTGTAGTATAACATGAAAGGGTCCTTCCTGTGAGTTCCTGTTTCTCCCCTCATTACCCTGTTCTTTCATTTTTGCCGTTACATTTATGATTTATGGATGATTTATGGGCATGTGTCTTCAGAGCAGCCAGTTTATTTAATTCAAGCAGTAGGGAGCAGTAGCCTGTGCCTTTAGTTCAAACAGAAGGTTCCAGAAGGCTGTCCTGTTTTAGACTGGTGATTGCATTGGCCAGTGGCAGTGATGACTCGGTTTGATTGATTTGGCTGGTGGCCAATGAATGGGCCTAAAAGGTTGCACGCTGCCCAGTAATAGATGGTGATAGGATCTGATCCTATTGAAATGTCAGAGCCACAAGCTTCAAATTTGTTTTCACGTTTGATTCTACAGCCTGGATGGAGAGTTCCAACTAACTCACTCCAAAATGATTTAACTAACCCTCTTCAGAAAGCTACTGTCGGGGCTGACTCTTTCTCTTCAGTAAGTCATTCTCTTGAGAGTGCAAAGGCCTGAAGTCAAATCACGCACTGAAAGTAAGGTTTGATGTAAAATAAAGTGGCTCTGCAGAAAGATATAGGCCAGACGTGAAGCTTGAGCTGAAGGTCCAGTTTGATAAGAACTGAAGTATCTCTCCAGAAAAAATGCTGCTGCCTCTGAGTACTATGCTCTTTTCCTGAACTATCAGGACCCTGAATTAATGACTCTGCAAAGAAGACCATTACCAGCTTTATCTTTGACCTTCATCCCTATTATTTTCACCCCATCGTGCCCCCCCCCCCCCCCCCCCCACTCCACCCCTCACCCTGTGTATGTCTGTCTTGTCTGTGTGGATAGAGGGTGGGATGGTTAAAGGGAGTAATAGGCTAATGTATTGTTACCCAGTAGTATTTACTACATATTTCAGCATTAATCTTGTTATAAATAAACAGTAATTGTGTTTCAACTTACAAATTAATTATTAATTTCTGTAATTATTGGGCAGCCAAGGGCAATTGGGAATTGTTATAAGAATTAATGGTTAATTGACTTGTGTTGTGCCTCCAGGGCACGTGAGCTGGAATTGACTATGCATTTGCCCAGGGTGCTGTAACTAATAGATGTAAAAGTAGTAAATACCAATTGGAATGCAAAATATCGTACCTTAATAGAGGTAGACAATGTTTGGTGTGAAGTTAGTTACTAAGCAGAGAGGAAGAGATTGTTAGAGCTCTTTCTTCAATTTGTTCTAATTATCCACAATCGGGGAGAGTGAACACCTAAAAATCAAATTAGTTTTGTCACCTGCAGCTCTGAAGAGCAAATTGACTGGTATAATTCAGATACCTTGCAGAGATCTTGGGGAAACCTATTTTAGCATGTAAAATGATCTTGAATTTGTATAATTTGTGTCAATAAATATTTGTAGAAAACTGATACATTAAGATATTGTTCATTATAACGTACACCCCCTTTGCTTTCCATAAAATGCGACTCACATTAACTGGAAGCATTTGAAGAGATTAGTTAATGACTATTCTGAACTCTTATCAAAATAAAGGAACAATATGGATGCAGAATATTATAAAACACATTTACATGGATGGAGATCTACAAACAGAAGAGTGTGAATTATCCTATTCTGTAGTTCCCTGGCTGGAGATTACACATAACAAAATTAATACCGATGACCGCCCATCACCCCGTTTGTTTTTTTACACATCTACCTTATCAACTGATACCAAAAGCTCTGAAGAACAAAAAGACCAAGGTAAGATTTTACTCTCCCAAGGCCATCTTGAAATTGATCTAGAGGCCCAAACTAAAGCACAATTTGAGATAAACGTGTATGATAGTCATTCTTTCATTCAAAATGTGCAAGTTCCAGATAAAGCTTCAGAATCATCTCGAGCAGAGTTTGTATTGGAACATTCTCAAAGTAAGGGGTCGTCCATTTAGAACTGAGGTGAGGATAAATGTCTTAATTAAAAAGGATGCGGTCATTTTGTTTTTTGAATTCTTGACTTCACAGGGATGTGGCTGCTTGGTTAATCATTACATTCAAGACTGAGGTTGATAGATTTTTGAATATTAATGAATTAAGGGGGAGTTGGTTGGGGGAGGTGTGGGAAGCCGGGAGATGGATTAGGAAGTGGGGTTGAGGTAGAAGATCAGCTGGGATCATGTAGTGGAGGAGGCTCAAAATATTAAATAGCCTAATCCTGGTCCTATTGTTCTCGTTTATGTACTCTACAAGATACTAGTGGTTGCTTCTACAGCACATCGATAATCAGTTCTGTATTTTTGTTGATCAGCTGGATATCTACCAGGCTGAACTTCACCACTACATTTAAGGGTTTTTGAGCCAAGCTACTGAAGAATCCACCTGGTGGTTATCAACTTTGGGAACAAAAACAGTAAGACAGGTTATTATTTGAATGGCTATAGATAGAGAGAGGAGAATGTGCAACAAGACCTGGGTGGCCTTTTGCATTAGTCACTGAAAGTAAGCAGGCAGTTGCAACAGCGGGAAAGAAGGCAAATAGTATGTTGGCCTTCACAGTGAGAGGATTTAAGTACAGGAGTAGGGTTGTCTTGCTGCAATTATACAGGCCTTAATTAATAATTTAATTTGTAACTTGAAACACAATTACTGTTTTAGTGAGACCACACCTGGAATAGTGTGTGCAGTTTTGGTCTCCTAGATGTTCTTGCTAGAGAGGGACTGAAGCAAAGGTTTACTAGACTGATTGCTGGAATGGCGGAACTGACGTTTGAGGAAAGAGTGAATCGGTTCGGATTATATTCACTGGGGTTGAGAAGGATGAGGGGGGCTCTCATAGAAACCTACTAAATTCTCTAATAAGACTAGACAGGGTAGATGCAGGAAGGATTTTCCCGCTGGCAAGGAAGTCCATAACCAGGAGTCACAGTCTAAGGATATGGGATAAACCATGTAAAAAATGAAATTTGCTTATTGTCACGAGTAGGCTTCAATGAAGTTACTGTGAAAAGCCCCTAGTCGCCACATTCCGGCGCCTGTCCGGGGAGGCTGATACGGGAATCGAACCGTGCTGCTGGCCTGCGTGGTCTGCTTTAAAAGCCAGCGATTTAGCCCAGTGAGCTAAATCAGCCCCTGTAGGACTGAGATGAGGAAACTTTCTTCACCCACAACCACAGAAACCAGTTGAGGCCCAAATATTGTGGGCGCAATCCAATGACCACGTTGTGCTTGAAAAGCGGCTCGCCGTGGCTGATAAAAGACAGAAGACCCTGCTCCCCGGGTCTACGCAGCTCGCAACACCTCACGAGATCCAATAAGATCTTGCAAGACGTTGCAATATAAATCCCGCCACATTTGGCAAATTTGACAGTTAGTCTCACTCCATTGTGCAGATTCCCAAGGTACAAAAGCTTTGCGATTCAATGGGGACCAGATGGAATGGCATTCACAGGCTTTTCTCAGGGGATCGGAGGCCCCCAGCTCCATGCCCTTTGGACAGAGTGGTGCCCTGGCAGTGCTGGGAACCCTGGCAGTGCCAGATTGGCACAGTGACAGTGTCTCTGGCAGTGCCACCTGGTGCCAGCCTGGCATTGCAAAGGTGCCAAGCTGGTATGTTTTGCACATGTGCGATCAGCCTGGGTGCCCTGGGGAGGTGTGGGACAGGCCTGGAATCCTCACACTGGCTGTGGGGGGGGGGGGGGGGGGGGTGGCAGTCTTCAGGAGGAGCCTGGTGTGCAAAAGATGCCCTTTAAGCGGCTTCAGCCACGGGTTCCCCATTGAGGCCCTTTATACAAAGCGAGTCCCATTGTATAGCCATGTGCTTCTCGGCATTGCACGCGGCTAAACGCGCTCCCTAGGGGACTTTGTTCCCATTTTGTTGAATTGAGCCCTATGTTTTCAAGAAGGAGTTAGATATTGGATGATCAGCTCTGATCATATTAAATGGCCAAGCAGCCTTGAAGGGCCAAATGGCCTACTTTTACTCCTATTTTCTATGTTTCTATGTAACAGTTCTGTTTGTCCAATTCGGAAGGACATACCTCACTTACACAAGTCACAGGTTTAATGATATGGAAGCTTAGCGATTCCCAACTATGTGCAAAGGTACTGAAGGTGTTTAACCAGACATAAGACTTGATAATGTCACCCTTGCAACCTACACCCCTGTAATGACGCTCTTGTAGCACTCTTGTAACATAAATACAATCAATAATATGATTCAAATTCATCAATGCACACTCGAAGGAAATAGCAAAGATGAAAGGTGTTATCCTTAAATGAACACTATCACAATTTACAATTATATTTTACTTGACAGGTTATCTATGTGTACAGAAACCCCAAGGATGTTGCAGTTTCTTACTATCATTTTCATAAGTTTGCAAATTATTTGGAAACCCCAGAAAACTTTGGAACTTTTCTGCAGACATTTCTGAATGGCCAAGGTAAGGTGACATAAATTGCTCTCGCCTTCAGATCGGTATGCACTGTCTATATAATATATATATTTACACCAGGAATGTCGAGCCTGGCAAGTCACATTGGTGCATCTTATTCAAACTCTGAAGTGTGGAAAAATCTTTCCAATTTTCCTTCCAAATGACAGCTTCTTATCAAATGGCATCAGCTGAAATAGATTTGTTAGTTTCTAACAATAATTGCCAGAGAGTAAATTTAGGTACATTTGCAGACCTACACAGCTTTTTTAATAAACCTTGAGATAAGATATTAAATTCCAATTGTACTGTAGTTGGTTGTGAAATGTTGAACCCTGTAAAGGATTAAAGTGAATCAGCAATTTATTTCCTCAGCCGTGATTCCCATTGCACAATCTTTATCGGCATTGTCACCAGGTTAGCAGCTGAACTGAAAAATGAAATGAAATGAAAATCGCTTATTGTCACAAGTTGGCATCAAATGAAGTTACTGTGAAAAGCCCCTCGTCGCCACATTCCGGCGCCTGTTCGGGGAGGCTGGTACGGGAATTGAACCGTGCTGCTGGCCTGCCTTCAAAGCCAGTGATTTAGCCCTGTGCTAAACCAGCTGGAGACTTGGACAAAGGTTAAAATCTGACACAAGGGGCTGCTCAGTGGAATGTTTACTGCAAATTCAGCTTTGCTAGACTTCTTCGCAATCCGGTCCAGGTAAGTTCATTTAAGGTTCAATTTTAACCTATCACATTCTTTTAAATTTCTAATTAGGGGCGGCACGGTAGCACAGTGGTTAGCACTGTTGCTTCACAGCACCAGGGACCAAGTTTGATTCTGGCTTGGGTCACGATCTGTGCAGTGTCTGCGTGGGTTTCCTCAGGGTGCTCTGGTTTCCTCCCACAGTCCAAAGATGTATGGGTTACGTGGATTGGCCATGCTAAATTGTCCTTGGTGTCCAAAAAATGTTAAGTGGGGGTTACTGAGTTACGGGGATAGGGTAGATACGTGGGCTTCAGTAGGATGCTCTTGGTAAGGGCCGGTGCAGACTTGATGGGCCAAATGGCAGCCTCCTGCACTGTAAATTCTATGAAAGTCACTTTTGAAAAACCCTTCCTATACTCGCTGTACCTTAATTTACTTTTACGAGTGTCACCTCTGTGTGTGTTGCCTGTGTGGGCTTGCAGGTCCGATTGCAACCCCAGGAACCCCTGATTCTGTTCCTGGAGCTTTTTCTCCATGAGTCGCCACTCCCTCAATGGAGGATGTGCACTCTACCTAGGGTCAACGCAGTGCTTATGCTTCACATGGCCTCAATGGCTTACAGACCCTCAGGGATCTCTGCCCGATATCCCTGTCCATCCCCTTGGACATCCAGCATCTACCGACTGAAGGATGACTCCAGCTCATCATCTGCCTTGGACTCGGCATGGTCCTCTGAATGTAGGAACACTGGGAACTCTCTGCCTTCTCCAGCTCCTCATGTGAACCTGATGTGCTTTCACCACTGTGCACTACTCTCTGAGCCGGCACACTATTGCCCATCAATGTGCCTGTATCCGCGCTGGTGATTTGTGGAGAGAGGGCACCTCAGTAGCACCTCCTCAGGTGTCATTGGAGGATCTTGGGGATCCTGGCTGGCTCTGAAGGATGATTCATCTGAGAGCCCAAGATAGTCAAAACTATAACTTTTTGCGCAGTCAATGTCCATACTACACAGCCTGGTAACTGATATCAATGGCATCATTGTGGCTTTGTAATTGCTGAATCACTGGGACACTTTTTCAGAAATCCTTTTGAGGAATGAGACACTACATTCTTTTCACTCTCCGCATCTCCCACAATGGGCAGCACAGTGGCACTGCGCCTCACAGAGCGATGGACTTGGATTCAAACTTGAGTAACTATCTGTATGGAGTTTGCACTTTCTCCCCGTGTCTGCGCGGGTTTCCTCTGCACACCCGGTTTCCTCAAAGTCCAAAGGTGTGCAGGTTGGGTGGATTGGCTATGCTAAATTGCCCCTTAGTATCCAAAAAGTTAGGTGGGGCTACAGTGATAGAGTGCTCTTTCAAAGGATTGGAGCAGGCTCGATGGGCCGAATGGCCTCCTTCTGCACTGTAAGGATTCTAATTTTTGTCCACTGGACTCTTACCTTCCCTCTAAACCCCTGGCTCTCACGACTGGAGAACCTAGCTCTGCACGCAGGTGGTGCACCACATGCTGGCTGACCTTGGTTGCCACCTCTGCCCAAGCTTTCCTTGTTTGGTGGGGTGACTTCCTCTTGCCATCTTGCAGCATGAGGATATCCTGTTTGGCACTTACTGTCTCAAGGAGAGTGGAGTTGACTGCCCAGCTGTATTGCAGTCCAGCAGATGCTCCTGCCATTATGGAGAGCTTCCTGTGCATCCAGCAGTTTGATAACTGCCACCTTCAAACCACCTGCCAAGTCCCATTGGACCCGGTGCCTACCACACACCTTCCACCCCAGCCTCGCAGTGCCTTTGTCCAGATGTGTTTCACGCTGGCTGGATATCGTGCCTTTTGCTTGATCTCGGACAGTAGTAGAAAACGCAGCCTCTCTGCTCCCCCCTTCCAATCGCGCCCAACACAGGTAAATTCAAGGCTGCCCATTGTGGGAGATGCGGAGTGTGAAAAGAATGTAGGGTTATCTCATTCCTCAAAAGGATTTCTGAAAAAGAATATATTTCTTTAGCTCAATTATTTTATCCATTTAACAGTCCTGTCAAGATTTCAATCTTTTGTTTTTATTATAGTGGTTAATGACTGCTGGTTTAACCATGTTAGGAACTGGTACAATCACAGACATGAATTCAACATTATGTTCCATTCATATGAAGAGATAATCAAGGTAAATTGCATTTATATTTGACCCCAAGGCGAGTTTCCTCGACGAGGACCCGGGTTCAATCTCGGCTCTGGGTCACTGTCCGTGTGGAGTTTACACATTCTCCACGTGTCTGCGTGGGTTTCACCCTCATAACCCAAAGATGAGCCGGGTAGGTTGGTTGGCTACGCTAAATTGCCGCTTAACTGGAAAAAAGAAGTGGGTACTGTAAAATTAAAAAATTAGTTTTGAATACATATTTGCACCATCACTAAGAATTTATTTCCGCCCTTGCAGCACGCCCAACACCCCCTCCACACTGCCCCCACCTACTAACCTTACCAACTCATTTGATGCTGAAACCCTCGTGTGTTGTGACTAATCCAACACACTCCTGGCCAGACTCGCACATACTCTAAAAACTTGAGGTCATCCAAAATTCTGTTCCTGTGTCCTTAAATGCACAAAATTTCCTTTCACGCATTACTTTTGTGCTCACTACCCTAGACTAGCTCCTGCTTCAGAAACGTGAACTTTAAAATTCTCCTCCTTGTTTTCAAATCACTATGGTCTCTCTCCTCCTATCTTTGTCATTTTCACTAACCCCACAACCATCTAAGATGCCTGCACTGCTCTAACCCTGGTTTCTTAAGGCCCTAAGGTCTGGAGTTCCTTCCTAAAATCTCTGCACTTCTCTACCTCTTTTTTTGCCTTTAAATTATTCCTTCAACTCTTTAACCAAGCTTTGGTTCACATGCCCTCCTATCTCCATAACCTCAATAAAAAAAAATAATAATGCTGTTATGAAATGCCTTTGGATATTTTACTACAAGTACCAGACCCTTTATCTGTCATTTCAAATTCCGGAAGGACCCAAAAACAGACTACACTTGAAGCTGGCGCCCTGAGTAGCAATTTGAACAAATCCCTGTTATTCCTTATACAATCTAAGTACATGCTCGGCCTAAAGGACCCAAAATTCATAAAATCCTCAGACCAGATCTGGCACACGCCTGCCCCAAGCTTCCCAGATGCAAGACCTGGTACTTTTATTTCTACAGCAAACTTAAAGTACAAGTTATTGTTACAACTCCTATGAATAATCATTTGACTTATCACGACAGAGAATTACATTTAAATTTTATTTGTGTGAACCTTGCCCACCAACACTTGACGGCATTTGGTGTATTTTGATTTAAAGCATTTAAAGCACCGTGCCTATTTGAATCTGAAAAGAACTTCAAACATATTTCACAACAGCAGTGGCCATGTGAAGTTTAAAACTACCAATAACATTGAGGATGAAGGAGAATTAACTATTGCATTATTCTAGTCAGTCACCAACAATTTAACAGTAACTACACTGCAGTGTTAACGTAAACCTACTTGTGACACTAATAAAGATTATTACATCCTCTGATTATGACAATGGTCTATTATCCATCCATCCGGAGGAAGCCCACGCAGGGGAAAATGTACAAACTCCAGTCACCGAAAGTTGGAATCGAATGTGGGTCCCTGGCGCTGAGGCAACTTTTTAAACCAGTGTTATTAGCCTAAGGTTAATGTATGTTGATGGAATGATTTAACAAACTTCTGATTTTAATTTAGGCTTAGTGTAAAGGCTATTAAACGCTTCTACACTTAAGATAATGTTTGCACCAATTTTTTACCATTGCTTTAGTACAGGCTTACATTTTGTGTTGTCATCATAGATTAGGCAATAACGAATCTCCACTTCATTACCACCAGCCATCTCCAACCCTACCATTCCTGTCGGGATCTAGAAACGGATCTGCTTTTTTCAATCAATGCTTAGTTTATCTCATCATTTTGTCTAATTTCATTTTCTATAACTTATTTCCAGTTGCATTATATTTACCTGTACCTGGGAGAAAGCACAAGTCTTCTACATCTGTAAAATGCAATGCATTGTTCCCATTAAGAACCCGTTGACATCTTTATAATACATAATGACCTGCTTTATTAAAATACACCAGTAAGATTCAAGGTTGTGGAGGTACCAGCTATAACTCATTGCTTTCAAAGGTTTAGTCAATAATTTTTGCGGGCAGCACGGTAAGTGGTTAGCACTGTTGCTTCACAGCTCCAGGTTCGATTCCTGGCTTGGGTCACTGTCTGTGCAGTTTGCATGTTCTCCCTGTGTCTGCGTGGGTTTGCTCCGGATTCCTCCCACGCAAGATGTGCAGGTTAGGTATTTTGACGATGCTAAATTACCCTTAGTGTCCAAAAAATGTTAGGTGGGGTTACTGGGATAAGGTGGAGGTGTGGGCCTAAATAGGGTGCTCTTTTCAAGGGCCGGTGCAAACTTGTTGGGCCGAATGGCCTCCTTCTACACTGTAAATTCTATGATTTTTTAAAAATTCATTCACAGAATGTGCGCATCACTGCCTAGGCCAGCAATAACGAAGGAATAGTGATATAGTTCCAAGTCAGGATGATATGTGACTTGGAGGGGAACTACCAGGTGATATTCCTATGCTACTGCTGCCCCTGTCAGTCTAGTTGATCAGAGTTGCTACAGCACATCTTGAATATGGTTTATGCTGCTCTGTGCATATGTCTGAAGGGAATGACTGTTTAAGGTGATAGATGGATTGCTAATCAAGAAGGCTGCTTTGTCCTGGTGTTGAGTGTCTTGAGTTTTGTTGAACCTGCACTCACTCATCCAGACAAGTGGAGAGTATTATACTGTACTCTTGACTTGTGCCTTGTAGGTGGTGTGCAGGCTTTAGGAAGTCAAGAGGTGAGCTACTCACTTCCAGTTCTCTCTCATGCACGCAATGGAATACTAATTATGAATGTTCTTGTAATCTAGGATCTGAGAGTGGCAGTACTGAAATTCAGCAATTTTCTTGGAAGGTCTTTGGATAACAAACACGTTGACATAATTGTGGAGCGCTCTACCTTTAAGAATATGAAGTCAAACCCAAAATCAAACTATGAAAATATAGGATTTCCTATCTTCAATAATTCAGCTGCGGGATTTATGAGAAAAGGTATACATTAAGCTCTGTCAAATTAATTAATTCTATCCAACTACCATTAAAAGGGCTCCAAGTTTACCATTAAAAAAAACCCATTATGGCCATTTTCTTGTTGTGGCATGGGCATTCCAAAAGAGTGAGGAGTAAAGTGAATCATCCCAGATATTCACCAGCTCCAGAAGTAGCATTAAGAAATGCAATAGGAGACACTTTTCAAAATTTTCAGTGAATGACAATATTTATCTTGAAATTTCCTAGAGTTGCAGGTTAAAACTGACAATCTGATTACATTACCGATTAACAAACCTTTCCATCAGCGGTTACAAAATATCAATAATCAGACCTGGATGAGTTTGTAGCCCAAAGTTGTCCAAGACTGACTTCAGAAGATGGCTATAATAATGGAGATCTAACAACCGTAGAGTGCTTATTAGCATTAAGACCATTCTTGCCCATTGCCTAACTTACCATCTCTTATACTTTCTTTAGGGACAGTGGGAGACTGGAAAAATAATTTCACAGTGGCTGAAAATGAGATGTTTGATAGAATATTCGAGGAGAAAATGAAAAACGTCCCACTCAAGTACACCTGGGAAATTAGTGACTGAAAGTGTTTTCTACAGCAATGAACACTGAGCAATGCAAAGTGTTTTTTGACTTCATGGAAGATTCTGTAACAATTATACAAACTTATTTCACAATTATTCATTCTTAATTCATTAAGATATGTCTGCAATTCATTCTGCAAAATGTTATCAGGACAAACAATTTGTTCCAGTAGAAAATTGTTTGACCACTGTTTAGAAAAAACCTGATGTGGAGATGCCGGCGTTGGACTGGGGTGAGCACAGTAAGAAGTCTTACAACACCAGGTTAAAGTCCAACAGGTTTGTTTCAAACACGAGCTTTCGGAGCACGGCTCCTTCTTCAGGTGAATGGAAAGGCTTGTTCCAGAAATGTTTATATAGACACAGTCAGAGATGCCCCGGAATGCGAGCACCTGCAGGCAATCAAATCATCAAAGATGCAGAGAGAGAGGTAACTCCAGGTTAAAGAGGTGTGAATTGTCCCAAGCCAGTTCAGTCGGTAGGCCTCTGCAAGTCCAGGCTTGTTGGTGGGGGCCGAATGTAATGCAACATGAATCCCAGATCCCGGTTGAGTCCGCATTCATGCGTGCGGAACTTAGCTATAAGTTTTTGCTCAGCAATTTTGCGTTGTCGCGTCTCCTGAAGGCCTCCTTGTAGAATGCTGACCCGGAGATCAGAGGCTGAATGTCCTTGACTGCTGAAGTGTTCCCCAACTGGAAGGGAACAGTCCTGCCTGTTGATAGTCGCACGATGCCCGTTTATTCGTTGTCGCAGTGTCTGCATGGTCTCGCCAATGTACCACGCTTCGGGTACTTCGGGTACTCTTCATCCAGACGCACGGAACAGCCATGGGGACCAAATTTGCACCTCAATATGCCAACATCTTCATGCACAAGTTTGAACAGGACTTCCTCACCACACAGGACTTTCAACCGATGCTATACACCAGATACATCGATGACATTTTTTTCCTTTGGACCCACGGCGAGACATCACTGAAACGACTACACGATGACATCAATAAGTTCCATCCCACCATCAAACTCACCATGGACTATTCTCCAAATTCAGTTCCATTCTTGGACACACTCGTCTCCATCAAGGACGGTCACCTCAGCACCTCGCTTTACCGCAAGCCCACAGATAATCTCACGATGCTCCACTTCTCCAGCTTTCACCCGAAACACATTAAAGAAGCCATCCCCTATGGACAAGCCCTCCGTATACACAGGATCTGCTCAGACAAGGAGGAGCGCAACAGACACCTACAGATGCTGAAAGATGCCCTCGTACGAACGGGATATGGCGCTCGACTCATTGATCGACAGTTCCACCGCGCCACAGCAAAAAACCGCACCGACCTCCTCAGAAGACAAACACGGGACACCACTGACAGAGTACCCTTCGTCGTCCAGTACTTTCCTGGGGCGGAGAAACTACGACATCTTCTTCGCAGCCTCCAACACATCATCAGCGAGGATGGACATCTTGCCAAGGTCATCCCCACACCCCCACTACTGGCCTTCAAACAACCGCGCAACCTCAAACAAACCATTGTTTGCAGCAAATTACCCAGCCTTCAGAACAGCAACCACAACACCACAAAACCCTGCCAGGGTAATCTCTGCAAGACATGCCAGATCATCGACATGGACACCACCATTACACGTGGAAACACCACCCACCAGGTACGCGGCGCATACTCGTGCGACTCGACCAATGTAGTCTACCTCATACGCTGCAGGAAAGGATGTCCCGAAGCGTGGTACATTGGCGAGACCATGCAGACACTGCGACAACGAATAAACGGGCATCGTGCGACTATCAATAGGCAGGACTGTTCCCTTCCAGTTGGGGAACACTTCAGCAGTCAAGGACATTCAGCCTCTGATCTCCGGGTCAGCATTCTACAAGGAGGCCTTCAGGAGACGCGACAACGCAAAATTGCTGAGCAAAAACTTATAGCTAAGTTCCGCACGCATGAATGCGGACTCAACCGGGATCTGGGATTCATGTTGCATTACATTCGGCCCCCACCAACAAGCCTGGACTTGCAGAGGCCTACCGACTGAACTGGCTTGGGACAATTCACACCTCTTTAACCTGGAGTTACCTCTCTCTCTGCATCTTTGATGATTTGATTGCCTGCAGGTGCTCGCATTCCGGGGCATCTCTGACTGTGTCTATATAAACATTTCTGGAACAAGCCTTTCCATTCACCTGAAGAAGGAGCCGTGCTCCGAAAGCTCGTGTTTGAAACAAACCTGTTGGACTTTAACCTGGTGTTGTAAGACTTCTTACAGAAAAAACCTGGTTGACCTGCCAAAAACACTGGAAATAATTATAAACAGTTGTTTTTTACAATATGGCAAGGTTATTCGAGGTCCACGTTTACTTAAAGTAGTATTTACAACATAATGATAATCCACTGGAAAAACTTACCAATAAACTCAATGTATTACCAGAGTATCTCGGCTGCTATGTTTATTTTGAGCAACAATTAATGACAAAAGAAATTGCTGCCAATAGTAAACCAATAGTACATTAGAAGGATGAGGGGGGATCTTATAGAAACATTTAAAATTATGAAGGGAATAGATAGGATAGATGCGGGCAGGTTGTTTCCACTGGCGGGTGACAGCAGAACTAGGGGGCATAGCCTCAAAATAAGGGGAAGTAGATTTAGGACTGAGTTTAGGAGGAACTTCTTCACCCAAAGGGTTGTGAATCTATGGAATTCCTTGCCCAGTGAAGCAGTTGAGGCTCCTTCATTACATGTTTTTAAGGTAAAGATAGATAGTTTTTTGAAGAATAAAGGGATTAAGGGTTATGGTGTTCGGGCCGGAAAGTGGAGCTGAGTCCACAAAAGATCAGCCATGATCTAATTGAATGGCGGAGCAGGCTCGAGGGGCCAGATGGCCTACTCCTGCTCCTAGTTCTTATGTTCTTATAATACTAGTAGGTATGTGCTCAAATTCGGATATTATAACAAACCAACTATTCACTGTGCCGAATATTAAGATACCTACATAATTACTTCAGACTTACCACCCCTCTGAGCCCCAGTTCCTTAAAAGCAGTCTGCCTGAGATAGAGATGTATGTAATGGCCTTTTGAGGGAATGTATAAATTGATGCAAGATAGCTGCAGAAAGTCTATGTATGAATGTCCATCCATATGTATAATAGCTTCATAAGTGTACAAAGATACACGTGTACCTGCACAAAATGTAATGCTTGAGATCACAATAAACAAATGGCAAAATCTGCAAAAACGTGATTCTCACCATTTAGACAACTGAATTTCTTAATATACGAAGGAGCAGGAGTAGTTGAGCCTGCTCCACCATTAAATAAGATCGTGACTGATCTGAAAGTAACCTCAAATCTGCATCCCACATATCCCCATAACCTTTTACCCTCTTGCTTACCAAGAATCTACCCATCTTTGCCTTAAAAATATTTATTAATAATCTTTATTATTGTCACAAGTTGGCTTACATTAACACTGTAATGAAGTTACTGCGAAAGTACCCTAGTCACCACATTCCGGCGCCTATTCAGGTACACAGAAGGAGAATTTAGAATGTCTAATTCACCTAGCAGCACGGCTTGTGGGAGGAAACCGGAGCACCCGGAGAAACCCACGCAGACACTGGGAGAACGTGCAGACTCTGCACAGACAGTGACCCAAGCCGGGAATCGAACCTGGAACCCTGCTGCTGTGAAGCAACAGTGCTAATCACTGTGTTGTCTCACAAACACTCTTGTTGCCCTTTCAGGAAGAGAGTTCCAAAGACTCTCAACCCTCAGAGAAAAACATTTCGCCATTTTAAATGGACTACCCCTTAAGTAGTGACCCCGAGTTCTCTATTCTCCCACAAGTGGAAACATCCTCTCCACATTGAGCCTGCCAAATGCTGCTTACTCTTTTGAACTCCAGCAGATACAGGCCTAGTCTGTCCAATCTTTCCTCATAACAAAACTCTCCCATTCAATGTATTAGTCTAGTAAATGTTCTCTGAACTGCTTCTAATGCATTTATATCCTTAAATAAGGTCAATACTGTATGCAGTATTCCAGATGTGGTTTCACTTGTGCTCTGCATAACTGAAGCATAACCTCCCTACATTTGTATTCAATTACCCTTACATTCTATTAGCTTTTCTAATTACTTGCTGTACCTGCATACTAGCCTTTTATGATCCATACCCCAAGACACCAAGATCCCTCTGATCTGCAATCTCTCACCATTTAGATAATATGTTTCTTTTATTCTTCTTGCCAAAATGGACAAGAGCACATATTTCCACATTATTTTCCCATTTGCCAGATTTTTAGCCACACCCTTAACCTATCTATACCTTTTTGTAGCCTCCTTATGTCCACCTCACAGATTATTTTCCTATCTTCGTACCATCAGAAAATTCAGCAACCATCCCTTCATTGAAGTCATTTATATAAATTGCAAACAGTTGAAGTTCCAGCACAGAACCCTGTGGCACACCACTCATTACACCTCGTCAACCTGAAAAAGACCCATTTATGTCTCGTTTCCTGTTCGCCAGCCAATCTCCTATCCATACCAACGTTAGCCCCAATACCATGAGCTCTTATTTTCCACAATGATATTTAATATGGCAAGTTATCACCTTCTAAAAATTTATGTGCAGTACATCCACCAGTTTCCCTCTATCCGCAGCAAGTTACTTCATCAAAGAACCCCAATAAGTTGATTAAACATGATTTCCCTTACATGAAACCATGGTGGCTCTGCCTAATTACCTTCAATTTATCCAAGCGCCCTGTTATAGTTTAATTAATCATTGTTTCTAACATTTTCCTTGTGACAAATATTAGACTAATGGCTGTTATAGTTTAATTAATCACAGTTTCTAACATTTTCCTTATGACAGATGTTGGGCTAATGGCTGTAGTCTTGTCTCCCTCCCTTTTTGAATGGAGTTACATTTGCTATCTTCCAATCTAATGGGACCTTGCCTGAATCTAGGGAGTTTCAGAAAATTAAAACCAGTGCATCAACTAGCTCACTAACCATTTATTTTAAAAGTGTTAACTCGCATTTTTAGAAACTCTTATCGGTTTTATATTCCTGGCTAGTTTTCTCACATACTCTTAACCTTTCCCTCCTTATTAATGTTTTTTGAAATAAATTTAAAGTACCCAATTCAATTTTCTTTCCAATTAAGGGACAATTTAGCCTGGCCAATCCACCTACCCTGCACATTTTTGGGTTGTGGGGGTTAAATCCTCACAAACCCTCAAGGGCAGCACGGTAGCATAATGCTTAGCACAATTGCTTCACAGCTCCAGGGTCCCAGGTTCGATTTCCGGCTTGGGTCACTGTCTGTGCGGAGTCTGCACGTTCTCCCCGTGTGTGTGTGAATTTCCTCCGGGTGCTCCGGTTTCCTCCCACAGTCCAAAGATGTGCGGGTTAGGTTGACTGGCCATGCTAAATTGCCCTTAGTGTCCAAAATTGCCCTTCGTGTTGGGTGGGGTTATTGAGTTATGGGGATAGAGTGGAGGTGTGGGGTTGGGTAGGGTGCTCTTTTCAAGAGCCGGTGCAGACTCGATGGGCCGAATGACCTCCTTCTGCACTGTAAATTCTATGAAATCAATGAAATATGGGGAGAATGTGCAAACTCCACATGGACAGTGACCCAGAGCAGGGATCGAACCTGGGACCTCGGCGCTGTGAGGCAGCAGTGCTAACCACTGCGCCACCGTGCTGTCCCATCCTTAATTAACCTTTTAGTCATCCTTTGCTATTCATTACATCCTGTTCAATCTTCTGACCTTCCAACGAGCTTTGCACAAATTTATTATTTTTCTTTAAGTTTGACATTATCAAACTTTGTAGATAACCACATAACCTTTGTAGATAACCACAGATGACATGTCCATCTCTTGTGACTTACAATAATTTTTGGAATTTATTTCAAGGACTTAACTTTTCTGACAATAAACATGTATTTCTTGTTATCCAGGATGAATTGTGTCAAGAATGCCATAGAAAAAAATATTTACATAGTAAGCTATTCCTGGAGAATGTCAACAATTATTCAACGATTAATAAAATAAAACATCAACTTCAAATTGATCAGAATTTATTTGGCTTGCAATCCAATAATGAATAAGAAATGGAATTCCTATATTCAAGAAGCGGGGACAGAACATGCCCAGGGAAGAATAAACCAGTCAGCTTAACATCATTGGTAGGGAAAATAATTAAATCCTTACCATGTGAGAGAATGAAAGAAAATGAGATGTATAACAAATGGCTTGGATTTATAAAGAGAAAATATTGCTTGACCAATTGAATTTTTTGAGGAGGCAACAGAGGATAAACAATGGTAATGCAATTTATGTGGATTTTCAAAAGGCCTTTGATAAGGTGCCGAGAGTAAGCTAATGAATAAAGTTAGAGAATTTGGAGTCGGGGACAAGTGGTTTGCCGGCTGGTTTCAAGACAGCAAGCAGAGAGTGGAAGTAAAGGATAGTTATTCAGCTTCGCAGCAGGTAGGATCTGCCGACACTACTGCTGTTTCAATTTACATTAACAATTTGGACTTTGAAATCAAAAACACAATTTCTAAATTTGTGGATGTAAAGGATAATTAAATTACAAGATATTAATAAGCTTGCAGGATGAGAAGATAATTAGCAAATGAAGTTCAACACAGATAAACGTGAGGTAGTACATTTTGATCGGAAGGATAGGACGGTCACCTATCACTTGGGAGGTGCAAGCCTAGGTGGGGTAGAGGAACAAATGGATCCAAGAATACAAATACATCAATCATTAAAAGTTGGTTAGCAAGCCCATTAAAAAAAACCAAGCATGAAGCTTCATTTCTAAGGGAATACAAATAGAAAAGTAAAGAGATTACGCTCAATCTGCTTCAGACTATGGTTAACCTACACCAGAGTAATTTGTGCAGTTCAAGTCACCATATTAAGAAAAGGATACGGATGCAGCGAAAAGGTTGCTGGGCAGATTTGCACGGATGATACCAGAAATATCTGGATATACGTATCAGGAAAGGATTTACAAATTTGGGTTTAGTTTCTTTTGGATTAAATAAAAGCTGAGGAGTGACCTAATCGAGGTGTTTAAAATTATACAAGTTTTAAAAAAAAAGAGTGGCTACAGAGAGAATGTTTTCTCTTGTGCGGTAGAGCATAACTAAAGGCCATTAATGTAAGACGGTCACCAAGAAATCCAAAAGGGACTTCAGAAGAAACTTCCTCACCCAAAGGTGGGTGAGAATATGAAACTCGCTACTTGGTTGAAGTGATAGATGCATTTAAGGGAAGCTTGACAAGCGCACAAGGGAGAAGGGAATGGATGGTTATGATGGTAAATCTTGATAAAAGATGGGAGAAGGCTGGAGTGCAGCATATACATCACATGTTCTAGTTGGGCTGAATGACCTGCTTGTATGCCATACATCCTATGCAATGCAAGAAGATATCAAGGAATAGGTCAGGAAGTTTGGAACAATGACCAATGGAGGTCAATCCACCACAGTGTGCAGCAATGCAAATGGGGAGGGCAAACAAGACAAGGGAATACACAATAAATTATTGCATACTTTTGAAAGTGCAGACAAACAGTACGTTCACAGATTATCAAAAGTGGCTGTACAGGTAGATTAGGCGGTCAAGATAGCTTACAAGATACTTGTCCTTTATTAGCCAAGGAATAGAGTATAAAAGGTTACATCATGAATACTAGTTCAGCCACAATGGATTGCTGCATGCAGTTCTGGTCACCATACTCGAGGAAAGATGTGGTTTCAGGAGAGACAGTACAGAACAGATATACAAGGATGTTGCCTGAACTGGATGGAGAACTTTAATTATGAGGAATGATTGGATAGACAAGGGTTGTTTCTTTGGAACAGAGGAGGTTGAAAGGAAACCAAACTGAAAGGCATAAAATCATCAGGGGATTAGATAGAAAGGCCCTACTTCTCCTTGGTTCAGGGGTCATTAATCAGGGGCTATTCATGAAAGCCCACCTTCTCAACCTTGCCTCTCGCCTGAGGTGTGGTGATCCTCAGATTAAACCACCACCAGTCAGCTTTCGCCCACAAAGGAGAAAGTACCCCTATGGTCATCTGGGACTGTGGCGACTTTAATCAGGGTCATAGATGGAGGGTAAGAGGTAGAATGTTTTTAGGGGAATCAGGGAGAAACTATTTTGTCCAGAAGATGAGGATCTGGAAATCACTGTCCAAAAGGTTAGTAAAGGCAGAAACCCGTGTAACATTTATGAAGTATTTTGATATGTATTTGAAATGCCATAACCTAAAAGGTTACAGACTAAGAGCTGGAAGGTGAGATCAGTGGAATGGCTACTTGTCAACTGAGGCAGATATGATGGGCCAAATAGCTTTGCTCTGTGCTATAATCTTATATGATTTCTATGACTTCAGATGGGAGCTACTTAATACTGCTGGAAACCAGAAATAAAACAAAAAAATGCTAGAAATATTCAGCAGGCCTGGCAGAATTGGTAAAGAAACAGCTTTAACATTTGACTTGAAACACTGGCCTGAATCTTCCATGGAGTGGCAATCTGAAATGGGTTGCCATGCCACTCCTACTTAGCTGGCAATGAAGTCGCTCCTTTGTCTCCTGGTGTTCCGACTGAGGCCAGATGAGAACAGGGTAGTGCAGCAAGTATCTCGAGGCCCTGTGCCAAAGGTAGCAGATTCAGAGGGAAGGAAGTCATGCCCCCTTTGTTATGGCACAAGCTGACACAAAGCAGACACGTTTAAAGGTGCAGCCACTTTGAGAAGCCAGGGATAAGACAAGTGGGCAAAATTGGGGGTTAGGGTGAAGGGGCAGACAGCAGGGGAGGTGGGCAGGTGGAGTGGCGGTGTGGGGTTGGGTAAAGGGAGAGGTAGTCTGGGTGAGGGTCAGTCAGCGGGTGGAGCATGGTGGGTCCGTACTGTAGTCACCCCAAAGTTTGAAGTGGTTTCAATTCTTCTAACCTTTTCTGGGTAACGATTAGTGCAAGGCATTCGGAATCATCAGAAGTTTGAGATTTATTTTGTAGTTTCAGATGAACTCCCCAGGCAATTGACTCTGCTTCTGTCTCCACAAATGCTGCTATACCCGAATACTTCCAGCATTTTCCGTTTTTATTACGTGAGTTGTTTAACTTATATGACTGCAATTGATAAAAATTATTACCGCACTATTTTAGTACTATATTTAAGGATGTCTCATAAAAACATATTACTAAAATAATGGCAAGGTTATGGCAGCATTCCAGTAGCCTCAATTTGCTGATAATACTCAAGGCAGGTAATAAATTAGCTCAAGGCATCATGAGGAGGAAATGAACTGACTATTTATGAAAAGGAAAACATTTCAAACAAGAAATCGTTTCTGATTACATCCAAAATAGTTTTACTTCTGGAGAAAATTTATTGAACACAGTTATAGAAGCATACGCAAGGGCACAAAATTAAAAAAAAGTCCATATTTTATGACCACTGCTTGATAGTTGCAATATAAAAAGTCACAGATGCTGTGGCTTCATCCTCACTCATTGACATAGACAAATTCAGCCATTGTGAATGATACTTTGCACAAAATCATTTTTTTTTAGGTACTTAGTCTTCTTCACTCCCCAAATCAGGATTATAATCTGGGTCATCATCATCATCTAATTCTAAATCATCCATATCTTGGAACAGGGATTCATCAACTTCCACATTGTTACCTGTTGTAAATGGAGATCGAACAGTTTTAGTCACAATCCAATGACATAAACATGTGAAACAGTAATATTTGGTAATGATTTCATATAGAACACTGATTTATGTCCAGTTAACCGAGCATCATTTAAACATCATGTCACTTGTTCTGTCACTATAAAGTAACAGAATGGCAGAGTCCGTACCTGCCTTGCTCCAATTAGAATACTTTGATTTAAAGGCAAAACATGGCTTGCCTCGTGACTGGAAAACTTCAAGATTAGAATTCTTCCCCTGTCATGTGCACACATACACATACAGAGACAATTGGTACACAGATCTTTACACTGCCATGCCAATTTCAAAGTTCAAACCCTTTTAGCATAATAAAGGTACCAAGTTAAAATATATATAGAATTTAATTATAAACTGAAATAAATTGTGCTTTACCTTCTTCCAAGAACTGAATGTCGGATGTATCAAGGTTATGATCAGTTTCAAACAGCTGCTTCCCTGAAATACAAAAACACAACTTGAAAAGGTGCAGCACTAAATATTGAATCATTAAATAGAATCAGAATTTTACAATGCTGCATGAAGCCTGCTGCACTTACACTGAGCCTAAAAAAGGTACCCATTTAGTCCATTCTTTGAGATGCAGGAATATCTACCGAAAGGAGGGAAGACTGGGAACAGTCGAAAAGTTGCTAAATCAAGAGTGATAAGACGTTTGGTGAAAGGCAAGTTAAAGGAGGGTCTTAAAGGAGCGGAGAGAAGTGAAGAGGAATAAGGCTTGGTATGGTAGTACTGCACGTGGGCATCGGCAACTGAAAGCTACCAAAGGTGAGGTAAAGAATTTAGCTAGTTCAGGTTTCCTCCAGGTAGTGTAGTATATGAGGTAACTTATTAATTCCATTGTCTGCCCAAATCAAGGTATTTGACTCTGATCAAGTTTTTCCACAGCTGACATTTACATGGGCAGGCCTAACAAGTTCATCTTGCCTCTTGGTCATTTTGGAATTAAACACATATTTACACAAACAGATCATGAGCCTGGCTTACAGCCACTTACTAGAAGTACAGGTGAACTGCCCATCAACCTATATGAATTGAAAGATATATCAGGTGTTTATACCCATCTGTAGCTTTTAAGGTCATCGCAGCAAGCTTTCCTACTATATCAACGTGCAGCACCTTAAGGGGGTTGGACATTGCGAGAAAGAGAAACGGGGCAGAGGGAGTTTGAGAGAGATGAGATTACAGAGCTAGAGGTTTAGGAGATGGGGAGGAGTAAACACAAAGGTGAGAAATTTAAATTTGAAGCGTCAAGAGACAATGTAGGTCAACTGCAGGATAGGATACAGCCTGCAAAGTTTTAGAGGAGCAGACATGCATGGAGGGTGAAGACTGGCCAGCAGTAACTGGAGTAACCAAATTTGGAGATGATAAAGGCGACATTAGTTTGAAATAGTTTGAAAGTAAGAAAGGAAGTTACTAAATTAACATTTTAAATCAGAGATGACACTCTGATGGTCATCGACTGAAATCTTGAGTTTTGGAAAAACAGGACTGCATAGGCGCTCTCAAAAAGACTGTAATCTGCCAAGCACCTTTCAGATTTTAGATACAAAATGGGGTGTGCAAATACTGTATGAAGAAATTATGAAAGTAGACACTTGGATTGGGAAAAATTCAAGTAAAATAAAATTGCTTTCACATTCAAAACAAGTGTATCTAGCATACCTGTTAGTTTAACTTTTCCAGCTTGCTCTTCTTCCTTTTGCCGTTTTCTTCTGATTTCGGCTAACTCTGCATCAAATTTTGCTTTCCATGACAAGAAATTCTCAATCGAAAGAGGTGTACCATGGAAAATAGCCTATAAGAATGTGAAGAAAATATAGTTCTTTGAAACACGGCAGGTGTTATGGACATTAGTGAATGAATTACACACTGACTCAGAAAGTGACTAAAGAATGTTAAGAGATGAAGAATGACAACATAAAAAAAATAAACTAAAAACTCTTCATTACCCACATAGAGGAATTACAGCCCATAATACTCTTGCTTTTAATTTTACACATAAACTTGAGAATTCTTTCTTTTATCTTAATGAAGCAAGGATTTTTTATTCCAAAATATATCCTGGAGCTGCTTATTATATAGCAGTTCAGCTCTTGCAAAAGTGAATTGACTGGACTCCTCTCATACATTTAATTGTGGAGACTGCAGCATGGTCGTTTTGGGCCACAATTCTTCAAAATCTGACAAGTTTCTTTTGATATTCACACCAGCTACTAGAGAAGGCAAACAGCCGAAGACGAACATGATAGCAGCATTGACAAACTTGACAATCCTGTGTTAATCATGATCAATAATGTAATCGCGACCACTGGAATCTTTTTATTTCTACTGACTGGGTCACTACCAGTTTGCGTTCCTGCACATCAAGAGTGGGCAGTAAAGGGTTGTCAGCACATAGAACAACCCAAGTAGTGAATGAAAAACACGTGACAAGGGAACTGGATAAGTTCTTCTGACCAATATGGATGTGTAGAGATAGTCAATGAGAGTTACATTTGTACCTTATGGTAGTTATGTACTTGTACAATCTGTTCTTGATTAGGGGCGACTGGTGTTGTGCAATCAGAAAGGAACTGGTCTAGGGCCAAGCTTACATCAGCTTATTTTGAAGAGCCTACAATGTGTTTACCCTCCTGTTATTTTGTAATGTATTTATATTCAGCTTTTTCAATTTTGTACATATCAAAACAATAACAAATCACCTGGAACATCCTCCACCACTAACCCCCCCGCACCCGAACCCAAAGACCCCCAGCAGAAAATTCCGCCCACCAACAATCCCCCGCCTCCAACCAACACCACCAAAACAAACACCAAACGGTGACCAGCTCTTTAAAGTACAGAATAAACAGCTGCCAGCTCCGGTAGAACCCCTCAATTGCCTCCTCGTGGTGTACTTAACTTTCTCAGGATATAAAAACTCCTAAGATCCCCTAGCCACAGAGAGGCACTGGGTAGAGAAGCGGACCTCCACCCCATCAGCACCCACCTTCGAACAATCAGTGAGGCAAAGGCCAGAACAACTGCCCCATCCCTGTCTGCAGCTATGACATCCCAAATATGGCCCCTTTGGACACGGTGTCAGATCAATTTGTAGAATCGCCAACATGGTACTAAAGAAGGAGACCTAGAGCCACATGAGCTTAGGACACAACCAGAAGGTGTTCACATGATTTGCCAGCCCCCTCCCACAAACCTCACACTCATCCTCCACTCACGCAAACAACCTGCTCATTGTAGGCTTTGTCAAGTGGGCCCTATGCATTACTTTTAACTGTATCAGCCCTAATCATGCACGTGAAGTTGCATTCACCCTCCGAAGCGCCTTACACCACACACAATCCTCCAACCCGAACCCCCAACTCCTCCTCCTACTTAGCCTTAACCCCCTCCACCAACACCGTGTCCTACCATAAATCCCCGAGGTACTCATTCCTGCCAACGACAGGACCCTGTCCAACAACGAGAACACTGGAACCACAGGGAATGTCAGAAAGTTATTTTTCACGAAACCACGAGCCTGTATCCCCCTGCAAAAGCCCAAATTTCTCTCCCAACTCCTCTAGGTTACTCCCCTTTTAATGTATTGCCGGAGGGAGCTCTTTCAACAATCATAAGTTTGGTCTCTCAGATTCATTCTCTTAAGTCTTGCTACATTCTTTTCCAGCTACAAAGATCTTCTCACATGCCCTCTCTTTAATCACATCTTTGGTAACCTCTTCAATGTATTTTCCCATTATCTCAACATTTGACTCCTTTTTTTTTTTAGAAGGAACTATACAAATGCAAGTTGCTGCAAATAAATTCAACGTGTTGGGTCTGAGGAAGGGGTAAAATAAGTACATTGGTGTACATAACATGAAAGGTAAGGAACAGAGAAAACAAGAGTTCAGAGCACAAGTCCCAGGAAATGATAATTAACTTGTACAGAGCATATGCCTGGGTCAACTGGATTACACTGCAGCCCTAGTAGCACAGTGAACATTATAAAGTACGATTGTAAAGGGCAGCATGGTGGAACAGTGGTTAGCACTGCTGCCTCTCAGTACCAGGGACACTGGTTCAATTCCAGCCTTGGGTGACTGTAGTTTGCAAATTCTTCCCTTGTCTGCGTGGGTTTCCTCCAGGTACTCTGGTTTCCTTCCACAGTTCAAAGATATGCAGGTTAGGTGGATTGGCCATGCTAAATTGCCCGTAGTGTCCTAAAAAGTAAGGTTAAGGGGGAGTTGTTGGGTTACGGGTATAGGGTGGATACGTGAGTTTGAGTGGGGTGATCATTGCTCGGCACAACATCGAGGGCCGAAGGGCCTGTTCTGTGCTGTACTGTTCTAAATCTTCCTTGGCAGTTGTGGATGTAGATTGAATCAACAGTTTCATAGGGAACCAAACATATATTAGTAGAAATACATCAGAAATGAGCAATGATTTGTTGAGAAATGTTTGGACTGGATGCCTGAATCAGTTTGTGTACAGATCCAGAACTTGATCTTCAAACCTTTTCAACTTCTTCAGCTTCTTTTTCTTTTAATAACTTTTCCTCTTCTTTCCGCCACTTGATTTGATCCACAATTTCATTTAATTTTTCTTGTACAGCTGTCACTAAAGTGAATATCATCACCATCCCAATGTTTTCTTGTATCTGAAAGAAAGACACATTGCACAGTGCAAGAACCAGATGAAAGAATGTAACTGTTTTCACCAGAACATATTTGACGGCAGAGATCACTGTCAGACACAGATGCAAAATTTGAAAAAAAAGGTTGAGCTTTGGACGAGAATTCAACTGCTGAAACTAATCAAGTCCTGTTACAAAACCTAATACACGTCATTTTCATTTTCAGTTGCCCTAAAGCCATGTGTTTTCCTCTACGATTTACTTTCTTCTCATTCACCTTTTTAATCCATAGTCTAGTTTACACTTACAATCCCGTACTAATAAGACAGAATAGGACATGTTGTTGACTGGTGTAATAATTATCAATATATTAATTAATTTTAAACAGGGTTCTGAAAAAGTGTCAGTGTATTACAGAGTAACATTTCAATAATAGTTGCACATGCACATTGATTGTGGCCAACTTGGAACACTAGGGTACGATTTTAGTTTGTAAGGAGAATGTAGCACTGAAGTGCCATGAATTACAATACCGGACAAACCCCAATATTTTATTTTAAATTGTAAGACTGAGGAAAGGATATTGCGCTCTATGAGCAATTTCACACAAAATAGGGATATGGTATATCAGAATAAACTTTATTACTAACACAGTATTAAAATATCTTTAACAGCACACAAGAAAATAGCTTACAATTACCCTTAAACAATACTAATCAATACAATGACACAATAACCCTTAACTGCTATCTTTATTTCCACTCAAAATAACAAAACTATCTCAGGTCCCAATCCACTGTTAAAATACAATTAGCACTCAGGAATATTTGCTGTATAGAGATGTCTCAACTTTGAGGAAAGAGAGATCGTTGAGACTGCTTGAAAGAAAGAGACCTGACACCCTGTCAGAATAATGCAGAATCTATGGCTGTATTTCTTCGGACACCTTCTCAACTCACCTTCCAGACAGAAACGAACACTGAAAACCTCAACACCTGACTGCTTCAACCCTGGCTCCTCCCATTAACTACATCACCATACTAAGCTAGACACCACGGACAGGTTTCTCCATCCCATGGTGCGGCACACCGTCGGGACTCTGTTTCTCCGGCTGATCAATGGGGTTTCCCATTGTGGAGCAGCTCCACCCCGTCGGGAAACCTCTGGGCTGCCGGCAAAACGGAGAATTCAGCCCAAACTACTCTGCAGCGAACTCTCTTAATATAAATAAAAGTCCATTAGCCCAAACATTTATGATACTTTAATTACACCTGTCCCCAAAAAGCTTAGTTGGCTTGCAAACCAGGAATTTTAAAAACATGGCTCTGGCAGTAACATACTACCCAGGCTTTTAACCCTTACTGCAGCAAATACATATAATACAATATCCGAAATTCCTACATTCATCACACATGCTTTGGCACCAACTTACTGTATCAAGGCGAGTTCCACTGAGTTGCCAATCTTACCATGCTGCTACTGAAAGTCAACTAGCTAACAGTGACAAAAACAAAACCCAGATGAGGTTTATGAACCACCATCCTTAATTAATCGCATCAACCAGACAGTTAACAATAGGGCTGGGAAAGAGAAACCTTCAAGGAAGATAAAATAAAGTACAGGTAACTGGATATCAGGGAAATGGTAGTAGACGGTATGAATTTCAAACAATGTTTTCATAAGGTTTTTGATTGAGAAGCATCATATTAACACAGACTACTTCTGAATAGACTGGAGCATGTGAAACATGCTGTCCAAATAAATCAGCACACAATTGCAAACACAGCACGGTGGCACAGCTGCCTCACAGAGCCAGCGACCTGGGTTTGATTTCGGCCTTGGACGATTGCCAGTGTTGAGTTTGCACATTCTCCCAGTGTCTGTCTGGGTTTCCTCCCACAGTTCAATGATGTGCAGGTTATGTAGATTGGCCATGCTAAATTTCCCCAGTGTCCAAAGGTTAGATAGGATTACGGGGATAGGGCGGGGAATTGGGTCCAGGTAAGATGCGCTTTTGGAGGGCCTGCGCAGACTTGATGGGCCAAATGGCCTTCTGCAATGTAGGGATTCTATTAATTGTTGCCTAGCCTATTGGCTGTTACAGTAATACTGTGCTCCTCTAAGACACTTACAGATAAAAGACTAAAAGGTCTGAATAAAACATTTTGAAACATGTGGAAAGCTAAAGTATATCCTTTCTGTTTCAACAAAACACAACAGTACTGTTGTAGCCTCAAACCCAAACGAGATTTAATTTAACCAGGTATTGGAAGTGGTAAATTGAATGCAATTCACCCATGGTACTTTGTTAGGGCTTTTCCAACATAAAATCCACACCTTAATTTACCTCTCAATTTGCAGTCTGAAAAAGGAAAAAGTAATGCAAGATTGTGCACAAGGAACAATAAAGTTTTATGTCCAGATGCCAAAACTTGCCCTGATGTCTTTAGTTCACTTACCTGTTCATTTAATAGTGTTATTATATCTGTAACATCAGACTTCTGAAGATTCTCTTGCCCAATAATTTCAAAAATTGGAGGGTCATCTGGATATTGTTCTATGTATGTGAATTGGATGGTTGCTTCAACAGCTATTAAAAGACAATTATTGAATTTAACATTCAATTGGATGCAGTACCTATGGGTATAACAAACCAGCACAAATTCATGTTTAAAATAGAGTTTACCTGTGTACAAATTGTGAATATAGTAAAATCTATTAGTTTAATACAAACATGATTTGAAAGAAGCAGTTTCAGCTTCACATAAACTAAACATGAGGCAGGCAAATCCATTATTTTAGGCGAATTAAGATGTTGAAGCTGTGATACACTTAGTTTAGTGCAGCAACTAACAAAATTATCAAAGGAATTTCAGCATAACAGGCCATTTTGTCCATTGCGCGGGTGCTAGTCCCCATTAGAGCCATCTACTCTATTCCCATTTGTTGTTACTTTAAATATATCTCTAAAAAAATTGAATGTACCGACTTCTTAAATGTTGGCCAATTTGGCTTCAATATAAAGACATGACTATACAATTAAATATTTGTTTAAAAATCCTAACAGGAGGCTCGATTTTTTAAAATGTCCACTGTTAAATACTGACAACCAGACAAAGAACACACCTAAGGCTATAGAATAAAAGTCAGTTCTTTAGTTTATCAGTCATGTCACGTCCTCCAACTAAGTTTGTATGAATGAAGCAACATTGTAAACAATATTGGAAATTAAATATAGTTTGTGCAACAGGTTTTTTAAAATAAAAACTAGCAGATCTCTCTCCCATGGTATATTCTGAGAGTTGGGGAATAAGTCATTTTACAATAGGATGATTAAGCCATGTACAATGTATTTGGTGCAATGTGTGTACCAAATTTTGGTTGCCAAATATAGTATATTTCTTTTTAATTCTGTAAATGCTAGCTGTGTTTTGGAAATAAAATACTCTATTTTTCTGCAAGAACTGTAAAGTCATTCTTTGACTTTATTTCATTTCTGATTAAGTCTCTTTAGAGCCAGTTGGAATGAATGCATCATAGTTTGACAATAGGTGTGTGTTAAACAGCAGTGGAGAGGGAGGGAAGGGTCCTCTTGCGATGTTGCTAAACTTTAATTTAGATTGGATCGGAGGTTTGAAAGTACTCTGAAAGGCAAAATCTGGTGCTTGGTAGCACCAGAAAGCAAAATGCAGTTTGGTTCAGCACAGCATATTCTGATTTTTCACAGCACATTTGATTAAGCGCCATAATTGATAGCACGGTGGCACAGTGATTAGCACTGCTGCCTCACAGCGCCAGGGACCCAGGTTCGATTTCGACCTCGGCTGTCTGTGTGGAGTTTGTACGTTCTCCCTGTGTCTGCGTGGGTATCCTCCGGGATACTGGAAAAACAAGCCAGCCAAACTTCTGACAGGTCCATTTGCAGGTGCAGGCCGCCATCTAGAGGCTTGGGCAAGGAACTGCCAATTGAGACAATGAATAGCTCTTTCACAAAGCCCACAAAAATCACAGGTTGAACTTCCTTTCTGCTGAAAGGTTTTGTCATTTAGCTGGAAAAACTAAAAGAGTTCAAAAATATGTTCAACACTTTATGACAGTAGAGTTCAGTAACTTCTGACAAATGACATAATCCCAATTTACTGCAAATCAAGAGTGATGGATTGCGTCAAGGACATGCAGTGTAAGGTTTACAAGAGCGACAATAAATGAACAATTGTAGCTAAAATTATCAAAATTATACAAAAAGAAACAAACCCAAGTTCTGGCGTGAGAAAAGCTTAAGCTCATCGTGATTTATGAGCATTATATGCTCAAAATTCGTTTTTTTTTTAATGAATGAAAATCACTTATTGTCACGAGTAGGCTTCAATGAAGTTACTGTGAAAAGCCCCTAGTCGCCACATTCCGGCGCCTGTCCTGGGGAGGCTGGTACGGGAATCGAACCGTGCTGCTGGCCTGCTTTGAAAGCCAGCGATTTAGCCCAGTGAGCTAAACCAGCCCCCTTTAAGTCATTATTTCCAAATATTTTCCCTCACCTCATACTTGGCATACACCACACAAGACCTCACAGAGAACATTTTTAATGTAAAGGTGGTGGAAGAGAGGGATAGCGATTCCACTGTGCAGTGCCTTCCCCATAATGCTACATCATCATCTTTGTGATGCACTTAACGGTAGCTTTGTTTCCCAAAGAACTTTAGAAAATAAAACTTCACACTGAGTCACACAGGCAGATAGTAGAGCAGATGCCCAAAGTTTGGTCAAAGAAGTAGGTTTTAGGAAGCATGGTAAACGGAGGAATGAGAACAGAGACATATATGGGGGGAATTCTACAGTGTAGGCCCTAAGCAGTTGAAGACATGCCAGCCAGAAGGGAAATAGTTAAATCCTAGGATGCTCAAAAAGCCAAAATTAGCACAGATTTCGCAAGGGTTACGGTGCTGGAGATCACAGCATTAGGCAAGGATGAAGTCATGGAGAGATTTGAAAACAAGGGTGAGAATTTAAAAATTGAGGTATTTGCTTAATTGGGAGCCCGTATAGGCAGCAAGTGTAGTGGTGATGGGCGAACAGGATTTAGGACATTGGCTGCAGAGTTTTAGATGACCTCAAGTTCGATTACGCAGTGACATACTTGTGTGTGTGTGTGTGTGTGGTCTCCCCCCCACCAGAAAACATTCTGAATGGGAAAAATACATGGTCGTATTCTGGAAGATGTAATATGCAAATGTTTAAGAATGCTCAGTAACAATACTTAATAAATTCCAACTTAATTAACAAAAAGACATGGCTGTTTACTGTACTTCCATTTTCTGTCAATAGCTACAGTACTTTTACAGTTCTTTAAGTAATTATCTTGAGATTCATAGAATTTCATAGAATTTCAAGTGCAGAAGGAGGCCATTCGGCCCATCGAGTCTGCACCGGCTCTGGGAAAGAGCACCCTAACCCAAGGTCCACACGTCCACCCCATCCCCACAACCCAGCAACCACATCCAACACTAAGGGCAATTCTGGACACTAAGGGCAATTTAGCATGGCTAATCCACCTAACATGCACATCTTTCAGCTGTGGGAGGAAATCGGAGCACCCGGAGGAAACCCATGCACACACGGGGAGAACGTGCAGACTCCGCACAGACAGTGACCCAAGCCGGGAATCCCATTCATAAAACCAATTAAAATTCCTTTCAGCCTTTTGTTTAAAAAGCTATTTAATGATCTGATTGGCAATCTTAAATCAAATTAATCTCAATGCAAGAACCAGTTATCATTAGAAACACAGACATTTATTAACCCTGGCTATCTACTTAATATTTTGTACACTTAATTTGATTTGCTGCACTTCACAATCAGCTTTGGCAATGACACCAATATTCAGAAAATCAGAGAAAACATAGGCTTGATTTTTAAATTGTTACTACTTATGCTACAGGTGTGTGATCACAAATTTAGGCCCCTTACAGTCAGAAACAGGGGAATTTATAATGGGGAACAAAGAAATGGCTGACCAACTAAATATATACTTTTGGTTCAGTCTTCAGACAGGAGGGTGCAAATAACATACCAGAAATGTTGGGGAATACAGGATTTAGTGAAAGGGAGAAACTGAAGGAAATCAGAATTAGTAAGGAAATGGAGTTTGGGAAATTGATGGGATTGAAGGCCGATAGATCCCCAGGGCCTGATGATCTACATCCCAGAGTATTTGAGGAAGTGGACCTAGAAATAGTGGAAGCATTGGTGATCATTTTCCAAGACTCTGGAACAGTTCCTACGGATTGGCGGATAGCTAATATAACCTCACTATTTGAAAAGAGAGGTCGAGAATAAACAGGGAATTATAGACCAGTCAGTCTGATGTCAATAGTGGGGAAAACGCTTGAATCCACACTCGAGCACTTGGAAAACAGAGGCAGGATTAGACAGAGTCAGCATTGCTTTATGAAAGTGAAATCATGTTTGACAAATCTACTGGAATTCTTCGAGGATCTACATAGTAGAGCTGATGAGGGAGAGCCTATGGATACGGTTTATTTGAACTTTCAGAAAGTCAAAGTCCCACATAAGAGATTAGAGTGTAACATTAAAGTGCATTGGGCTGGGGGAATGTATTGAGAAGGACAGAAAATTGGTTAGCACTCAGGAAACAAGGAGTAGGAATAAACAGGTCTTTTTCCAAGTGGCAAGCTGTGGCTATTGAGGTACCACAGGGATCAGTGCTGGGATCCCAGCTATTCACAATGTATATAAATGATTTAGATGAGGAATCTAAATGCAATATTTCCAAATTTACAGTTGACACAAAGCTGAGTGGGAGGGTGAGCTGTATGGAGAAAGCAGAGTGTGATTTGGACCAGTTGAGTGTGTGGGCAAATGCATGGCAGATAACGTGAATAAAAGTGAGGTTATCCACTTTGTTAACAAAACAGGAAGGCAAATTATCATCCGAGTGGCCAAAGATTGAGAGGGGAGAATTGCAATGAAACCTGGGTGTCCTTGTACACCAGTCGCTGAAAGGAAGCATGCAGGTACATTCGAGTACAAGAGCCCAGACATCTTGCTGTAGTTTACAGGGCTTTGGTGAGACCACACCTGGAATATCGTGTGTGATTTTGGTCCCCTTGTATGAGGATTTCTCAGATGGCAGGACTGCCGAATGAGGGGAGATTGAATCGGTTAGGATTATATTTGCTTGAGTTTAGAAGAATGAGGGGAGATCTCATAGAAACCTATAGGATTCTAACAGGACTGGATAGGGTAGGTGAAGGAAGTATGTTCCCAATGACTGGGGCACTAAGAACGAGGGGTCACGGTGTAAGGATGCATGGTAAACCATTTAGGACTGAGATGAGGAGAAATTTGTCCCAGACAGTGGTTAGCCTGGGAGGGAGGGGGAGGCCGAGTTGGATGATCAGCCATGATTATAATGAATAGCGGATCAGACACAAAGGGCCGAATGGCCTACACGTATTTTTTATTCTAGGGATATATTACAATGGCCCAGATTTTGCTGGGGCAGGGCATCTCATAGTGTTTATGTTATATCTGTTTGTAGACATCCAAGTTTTAAAGTATTTGCGCAATATATTTTGGAAGTCAATCTAGGAGCTTGGAAACAACAGGTCAAACCACGTCACCTAAACCAATAAAATGAAAGGATTAAGAAATAAACAGAGAAAGGACTGAGGAGGGTGACTTAGATGTTAAATTAGGTATATAAACAGAATATCTTTGTTTATGAATTGCAGAAAGTCGGTGTGCAGGTACGGCATGCAATTAAAAGACAAATGGAATGTTTTTTTAGAAGAAATTTCCAATTAAGGGGCAATTTAGCGTGGCCAATCTTCCTCCCCAGCACATCTTTGGGGAGACCCACACGCACACACGGGGAGAACGTGCAATCTCCACACAAACAGTGACCCGGAGCTGGGATCGGACAGGGGTCCTCGGCGGCGTGAGGTAGCAGTGCTAACCACTGAACCATCGTGCCACCCTAAAAGGCAAATGGAATGTTAGTGTTTATTGCAAAAGGATTGAAGTGTAAAAGTAAAGAAGAGTTGTGGCAACTGTATAGGGTGTTGGTGAGACCACATCTAAGGTATTGTGTCCCATTTTGGTCTCCTTATTTGAGGAAGGATGTGATGGCATTGGAGGCAGTTCAGAGGTGGTTCATCAGAATGATTCTGGGTTTAAAGGGTTGACGTACGAGAAGAGATTATTCAGTTTTGGCTTAGACTTGCAAGAGCTTAGATGGATTCAAGAGGATCAGATCGAGGTGTATAAAATACTAAAAGGGATTGATAAAATATACATCGACCAAATGTGCTAGATATTGTAATATTGCCCTTGTGGGGCAATATTAGAACAAGAGGTGAAAGATATAGGTTGAGAGATGGTAGATTTAGAACAAAGATGAGGAGGAACTATTCCTCGCAAAGAGTGGTGAATTTGTGGAACTCGTTGCCCCATAGTGCGGTGGAATGTGAGACATTAAATAGTTTTAAGAAGGAGATAGGTATATTTCTGATTAAAAAAAACAGGTATGGAGGTGGATTTGAGAGCAGGAAGAGATCAGTCATGATCTGATTAAATGGCTGAGCAGGCTCGAAGGATTAAATTGCCTACTTCTGCTTCTAATGCCTATGTTCCTATGTTCTATGCAAGAGGGAGAAAATAAAATCTAAACATTGCGAAGGAAACTTCAATAGCAATTCATACAGGTTGGTTTAGCTCAGTGGGCTAGACAGCTGGTTTGTGATGCAGATCAAGGCCAGCAGCGCAGGTTCAATTCCTGTACCAGCGTACCCGAACAGGCGCCGGAATGTGGCGACTCGGGGCTTTTCACAGTAACTTCATACTTGTGACAATAAAAGGCTATTATTATTCTGAAGAAATGTTACCTCATGTTTACTCATTTACTTTCTGGGCAAGTGAGATTGATTGAGAGCAGTTAACAATTATCAGGGATATTAACTACTAGAGTTAAGACTCTAGCAAGTGTTAATGGTTAATGGATATACAAATACAGGAACTTCACAAAAACAGGAAATTAGAGATGTACGCAATAAAGGAACATCTATAATTATGGATGATTGTAACTTGCATATAGATTGGGCAAATCAAATGAGTCACAATATGATCAGGAGGAATTGCAGGAGTGTATATGCGATGGTTTTCTGGACCAATATGTTGAGGAACTAATGAGAGGACATGTCATTCTAGGCTGTGTAATGAGAATGGAATCATTGGCAAATCTGGTTGTGTGAGGCCCCTTTTGATGAGTGACCATAATATGATAGAATTTTTATCAAGATGATGTAGTTGATTCTGAGATTAGAGTCTTACTCTTAATAAAGGAAAGTATGATATGAGGCGCAAGTTAGCTATGATTGATTGGGAAATGTTACTTAAAGGGATGACTATGGATAGACAATGGCAAACATTCAAGCAGTGCATGGGGGAAACTGCAACAATTGTTTATTCCTGTCTGGCACAAAAGTGAAAGGGGAATGGTGGCCAATCCATGGCTTACAATGGAAATTGGAGATAGCACTAGATCCAAGGAAGAAGCATACAAATTGACTAAGAAAACAGGTCTGAGGATTGAGAGCAGTTTAGAATTTAGCAAAGGAGGACTAAGGGATTGATTTAAGGGGAAAATAGAGAACAAGAGTAAGCTTGCAGAGAACAGAAAAGTTGACTATAAAAGTTTCTATAGTTACATGAAGAGGAAAAGATTGGTGAAGACAAAAGGTCCTTTACAGTCAGAAACAGGGGAACTTAATGGGGGTATAGAAATGGCTCAGCAACTGGTTCTGTCTTTAGAAAGGACACAAATAACACACCAGAAATGTTGGGGAACACAGACGTTAGTGAGAGAGAAGAACTAAAGGAGATCAATATTATGGTATTTGGGAAGTTGATGGGATTGAAGGCTAATAAATCCCCAGGTCCTGATAATCTACATCCCAGAGTACTTAAAGAAGTGGCTCAAGAAATAGTGGATGCACTGGCGATCATTTTACAAGACGCAAAGCCTCTGGAACAGTTCCTACAGGTTAGAGGTTAGCTACGTAACCCTATTATTTTTAAAAAGGGTGGCGGGGGGGCAGGGGAGGAAAAGAGAGAGAGGAAACAGGAAAGTATAGACCAGCAAGTCTCACATCGGTAACAGGGAAAGTTTTGGAAATCGTTGTCAAAGATTTAATAGTAGATCACATAGAAAACAGTGGCAGGACCGGACAGAGTCAACATGGATTTTTGAAGGGGATATCATGCTGAACAAATCAACTAGAATCCGTCGAATATGTAACTAGTAGAGTTGAGGAGGAGGAGTCTGTGGTTTATTTGGACTTTCAGAAGGCTTTCACCGAAATCCCACATTAGCGTGTAAAATTTAAGCGCATGGGATTAGGGGTAGTATATTGAGATGGATAGAAAACTGGTTGGCAGACAGACAGGAAACAAAGAGTAGGAATTAAGTTGTCTTTTTCAAAATGGCAGGCAGTGACTAGTGCAGCACTGCAGGGAACAGTGCTGGGACCCAAGCTATTCACAACATATGATTAAGAGGAGGGAACGAAATGTAATACTCCAAATTTGCAGATAACACAAACTTGGGTGGGTGAGCTGAGAGGAGGATGCAGAGATCTTTCAGTGTGATTTGGATAAGTTGAATGCGTGGGAAAATGAATGGAAGATGCAGTAGAATTTGGATAAATGTGAGATTATCCACTTTGGTTGCAAAACTGAGAAGGCAGACTATTATCTGAATGACCATAAATTAGGAGGGAAATGTGCAACGAGACCTGGTCCTCATACACCAGTCACTGAAGGCAAGCTTGCAGGTGCAGCTGACGGTAAAGAAAGCTCATGGTATGTTGTCTTTCATAGCGAGAGGATCAGAGTACAGGAGAGGGGTGTCTTGTAATTTTGAGCCACACCTGGAATAGTGCATGCAGTTTTGGTCTCCTTATCGGAAGAAAGATGTTCTTGCTAACCTGACTTCAGCAAATGTTTATCAGACTGATTCCTGGACAGACATATGAGGACGTTGATTCGGTTAGAATTGTATTCGCTGGAGTTCAGAAGATTAAGGGGAGATCTCATTGAAACCTATAAAATTCTAACAGGACTAGACAGGGTAGATGCAAGAACAATGTTCCCGATAGTGGGGATATCCAGAACCACGGGTAACAGTCTGTGGATACAGGGTACACTATTTAGGACAGAGATGAGGAGAAATGTATTCACCCAGAAAGTAGTGAGCCTGTGGAATTTATTATCACAGGACATAGTGGATAGGAAGGTACTTTTCCCCTTAGCAGATAACCAGGCAGATTTACGTAATGGGCAAGAGGTTTAAAGGAGACATGAGGAAAATCTGTTTCACTCAAGAGTGTGGTTGGAATCTGGAACTCACTGCCTGAAAGGGTTACAGAGGCAGAAACTCTCAACTTTTTAGTATTTTGATAAGCACTTGAAATGTCATGGCATACAAGGCTATGGACCAAGTGCTGGAAAATGGGATTAAGATAGGTACGTGGTCGGCATGGACGGGATGGTCCGAAGGGCCTCATTCCGAGCTGTAAAACTCTATGTCTTATACAGTTAAATACAAAAAAGGCATTTTTTATTAAGTATTAACATCAAGCACTTTCAACTGTCACCCCTCCATTTACCGGGACATAACTGAATATCAAACAAAGAATGCAAGCTTGCACAATTTGAAACCTCAATTAATTTTGTAATGTACATATGTGAAAAGCAAACCCTCTGTAGATTCTGGGGAGACAAACAACATGCTTTATTTTGAGTTATTCAATTAAAAGAAATATTGCAAAAAAGAGAGACATGTTGCCAAAGGTTTTCATCTTGCACTTATTGGGATAAACATAAGAATGCCAAACTTCAAACTTCACAACGATTTATACTACAGGAGAAAAAGGTGCCAAAGTCTATTCTGGTTGGCTGAGGTATTGCAATGGAGAAAGCGATGGGAAAGCGAAAACCCTTTTAGCTCCTGGCTGATTCAAAAAAGGCGCAAAAATCACATCCAACAGTCGATTTTAAATTGGAATTAATTAAAATAAAGATGCTTGGAAATGGGCTTGAATGAAGTTTAGGCCAAACATTAGGGAACCACCACTTGTACCTGACCAAATTTATTCAGCTGTGGAAGACCCCTCTGGGATTGAAGGCAGGAAAAGTCACCGCCCAAGTTGAAGCTGGTCCTCTACTGCAACAAGAAGTCTCAGCTTGATCCTTTCTTAGGAATAGAAAATCATCCATTCAGCTACATCTGCTGCATCACCCCTTCCCCTCGTTTCCAACTGCATCTTTCTTTAGTTTCTTACCCAACTTCCATTGTCCATGAGATCTACCGCCTGGTACCATAATCAAGTTCCCATGAACCTGTGCAGTACCTTCCCTCCCATCCTAATCCCCATTCTAGCTGATATTGTCAATGGTTCCCATCTTTTTTCGCATTGTTCAAAATTGCTATCCCCACCTCTTCAAGTCTCCATCCAGGGCAAACTCGCCAACACTGGGTGGAGTATCTACACTCATCCTTCGCGACCTCCCTCAGTCTTCAAAGTGGTCAAAAACACCATGTTCCGTTACAACCTCTTTCTGTTGCCAGCGTAGAACTGCCCTCATTTGGTTCCACTTTTACCCATTTGATCCAAGTCACAGCATCTCCAGCAATGATCTCCCATCCTTCCTCTGTAATAGCTGCTCTCAAGCTTCCCACAGTTCCATCATTGGCGGCCTCCTCTTCATCATGTTGTACTTTGTTATCCCATTTGACCATGCTGAGCTTCCAACTCCATATCCCTTTTGACCAAAAGAAGCTATGAGCTATGTTCATTTCCACCTATGTAGTGGCACCCACCTCTGTCACTAGTGGTTACTGAATCAATCATCCATTCCTCCAGTTTAGAATATGCCAATGCTCGGCATAAAATCCAGACCATCCAGAACTCTATATCAGACACAAAGTCCCACTCGCCTATTGCTTCACCCTTTGTGACTTACATTGAACCCTGCTCGCCAAATGCTTAAATATAAAATAAAGAACTGGAGAATTAAAAATGGGGGAAAATGTGCAAAAGATCAGCAGATATTATACAGTAAAGAATTTATTATAATGTACAATAACGTCATTAGTCCAATCCTAGAGAGATTGTCTGAAACTAATAGTGTGCAATTTTTCATATTTATTTTGGGTGGGACAGGGAGAAAGTATTTAACGTGTGTATTTTGAACAATCAAAAGCCTTCAATTCTGTATAATCCAGCACACAGCTAATTGAAACAGTGACTTCAAAAGATCCAAAAGGATATCGTCCAGCACTGTTCCACATTTCTGCGATTAAAAATATGGAATCAGAAACATAACACACAACCAGTCAAGCTTTCAATTTTATACTTATACAAAATGAAATGAAATCCTGTGCAATACTCAATAAAATATTTAACCAGATTTATGCACTTACTTTCTTCATTTTCACCAGTGTCAGATGTTACTGTGATAGTGAAACTTGTAGGATTCTCCAACACCACTGGAAAAAAACAAAATGTTAGAAGAAAAGTCTGGACTACTATAACCAAGCAAGATACACTAATAAGCCAATAAAGCAGTTTGCACACATTTCTTTGTCCCCCCCATAATCTAATATTAGCAGTATTTTATTCATTTTGGTTTTTCATCTGTCAGTAACACTTTGCATAAACGTACAGCTCACTCAATAATCCCAAAGGCTGGAGAATCAAGAGTTAAATCTGCACTTTAGTAAATCTCCACTTACACAGCACAATGTGGTAGAGGATGCGCTATATTATAATACTGTAACTGCTGACACTAACACGAACGGTGTCAGGCATTACATGCTTACTCAGGCCACACTGCAGCCGCCGGCGTTCAATGCATAACTGCGCTAGAGGCCTATCTGGTTGGCAGAAGTGATTTGGAAATATTTTAGAGGGGTCACCTGTGGAGCTGTCTATAAACCCAGCTTTTCCTGCTTGATCAATAGCTATGTTTATTTTCAACAAGCTGAACAAGTGCAGGGACTTCCTACAGAGCCAGGTTAGTTAGATCAATTCGATTCTGAACCACAGGGTCATGACTTCAAACACCATTTTGGATGATCAATTGTTTTTAAAGATTGTCAGGACATTTTTATTCTTCTTAAATTTCTGTAAGGTTCCCAGGGAGAAATGTGTACTAGTCACTCCCAGGCACTTTGTATTCACTGCTGGAATAAATATTTTTTAAAACATCATTTCTTTATTCCACAATTTCTAAGACTTTACTCGAAATAATACTTGCCATTATAAATCAAATTTCATAACATCCTTCACAATCGGTCAAATTGTGAACACTGAAGATAGATATAGTAATAGGGGCAGCGGCAGGTTACCAGCATGGGAACGTGAGGCAGCAGCAGGTTACCAGCACGGGAAAGCGAGGCAGCGGCAGGTTACCAGCACGGGAACATGGGGCAGCGGCAGGTTACCAGCATGGGAACGTGAGGCAGCAGCAGGTTACCAGCATGGGAACGTGGGGCAGCGGCAGGTTACCAGCACGGGAAAGCGAGGCATGACAGGTTACCAGCATGGGAACGTGAGGCAGCGGCAGGTTACCAGCACGGGAACATGGGGCAGCGGCAGGTTACCAGCATGGGAACGTGAGGCAGCGGCAGGTTACCAGCATGGGAACGTGGGGCAGCGGCAGGTTACCAGCATGGGAACGTGAGGCAGCAGCAGGTTACCAGCATGGGAACGTGAGGCAGCGGCAGGTTACCAGCATGGGAACGTGAGGCAGCAGCAGGTTACCAGCATGGGAACGTGAGGCAGCGGCAGGTTACCAGCATGGGAACGTGAGGCAGCGGCAGGTTACCAGCATGGGAACGTGAGGCAGCAGCAGGTTACCAGCATGGGAACGTGGGGCAGCGGCAGGTTACCAGCATGGGAACGTGGGGCAGCGGCAGGTTACCAGCATGGGAACGTGAGGCAGCAGCAGGTTACCAGCATGGGAACGTGGGGCAGCGGCAGGTTACCAGCATGGGAACGTGGGGCAGCGGCAGGTTACCAGCATGGGAACGTGAGGCAGCAGCAGGTTACCAGCATGGGAACATGGGGCAGCGGCAGGTTACCAGCACGGGAACGTGAGGCAGCAGCAGGTTACCAGCATGGGAACATGGGGCAGCGGCAGGTTACCAGCACGGGAACGTGGGGCAGCGGCAGGTTACCAGCATGGGAACATGGGGCAGCGGCAGGTTACCAGCATGGGAACGTGAGGCAGCAGCAGGTTACCAGCACGGGAACGTGGGGCAGCAGCAGGTTACCAGCATGGGAACGTGAGGCAGCAGCAGGCTACCAGCATGGGAACGTGGGGCAGCAGCAGGTTACCAGCATGGGAACGTGAGGCAGCGGCAGGTTACCAGCATGGGAACGTGGGGCAGCAGCAGGTTACCAGCATGGGAACGTGGGGCAGAGGCAGGTTACCAGCATGGGAACGTGAGGCAGCGGCAGGTTACCAGCATGGGAACATGGGGCAGCGGCAGGTTACCAGCATGGGAACGTGGGGCAGCGGCAGGCTACCAGCATGGGAACGTGGGGCAGCGGCAGGTTACCAGCATGGGAACGTGGGGCAGCGGCAGGTTACCAGCATGGGAACGTGGGGCAGCGGCAGGCTACCAGCATGGGAACGTGGGGCAGCGGCAGGTTACCAGCACGGGAACATGGGGCAGCGGCAGGTTACCAGCATGGGAACGCGGGGCAGCGGCAGGTTACCAGCACGGGAAAGCGAGGCAGCGGCAGGTTACCAGCATGGGAACGTGGGGCAGCGGCAGGTTACCAGCATGGGAAAGCGGGGCAGCGGCAGGTTACCAGCATGGGAAAGCGAGGTATGACAGGTTACCAGCATGGGAACGTGGGGCAGCGGCAGGTTACCAGCATGGGAAAGCGGGGCAGCGGCAGGTTACCAGCATGGGAAAGCGAGGTATGACAGGTTACCAGCATGGGAACATGGGGCAGCGGCAGGTTACCAGCACGGGAAAGCGAGGCATGACAGGTTACCAGCACGGGAAAGCGAGGCATGACAGGTTACCAGCACGGGAAAGCGAGGCATGACAGGTTACCAGCATGGGAACATGGGGCAGCGGCAGGTTACCAGCACGGGAAAGCGAGGCATGACAGGTTACCAGCATGGGAACGCGGGGCAGCGGCAGGTTACCAGCACGGGAAAGCGAGGCATGACAGGTTACCAGCATGGGAACGCAGGGCAGCAGCAGGAACACAGAGCGGTGGCAGCTTAAAGAGCAGGAAAGCAGAGCGGAGGCAGGTTAAAGAGCAGGAACGCTGTGTGGCGGCAGGTTAAAGAGCGGGAAAGCAGAGCGGAGGCAGGTTAAAGAGCGGGAACGCAGAGCGCAAACCCAGTATAAAGCAGTGTTCGAAATGTCGCATGCTGAATGGAATCAAATTTTTCCAAACATATACACCAGACAGCGCCACCCTCAAGAAGCTGTCACTGTACTTTATGGATACCAGGGTAAGAGATCCTGTGGGTGGAAGAAAGGAGGACAATAGGAGTATGTGTGTTTGCATGTCCACCTCATGACTCTTCAGCACGCCCAAGCCAGAACCAGTGTGCTACAGTCCTCAGTGTATCGAGCTCAACACTGGACAGATGAATCCAAAGAACAATTTTACTTCAGCCTCGAACAATCCTTGGCCCAAGTCCCAATGGGCAACAAGATGATTCTCCATGGCGACTTCATGGCCAGAGTTGGAAGGGTCACAGACATCTGTGGTGGTGTAATCGGCAGAGAGGGTAGGGAATTGCAAAACCAATGGTAGTCAGCTCCTTGAAAAATGCCGAAAATACAGCCTGGTCATAACCATTACCTTGTTCTGTAAGAGAGACAAGTGCAACGCCTCATTGCAACACCCTAACTGGCACCTGCTCAACGAGATCATCATCCAAGTGAGGGACCACAAGGATGTGAGTGGCACACACAGCATGACTGGAGCCGATTAACGCTGGATGAACTACGATCTAATCTTTCCTCCCAATGTAGCCCCAAAATAGCGGCGACAACAAAAACAACAGCGCAGGAAAATCAGCACTAAGGCACTTAAATGCGCTGATAAGAGAGCTCTATTGAGCCAGCACCTCACTATCCACCTGATGCCTCTCAGTGACCCAGAGCGTCCACAGTGCCTGGTCCACCCTCAATAATCAGCATCTGTGAAGAGATGCTTGGTCACTCAACCAGGAAATAACAAGACCGGTTTGATGAGAACGACCAGGAGATCCAAGGGCTGATGAACTACAAGCACAATGATTTTCTTAACTTGGAAATTCGAGAGCAAGAAAGCAGCTCTATAAAGGGCTGAACTCCAGCACCCAAGGCCCCACTCTACTATAGGCCAAGAACGAAAAGTGCTCATCATAAACAGAGAGGCACTCAGCGCTCGCTGGAAGGGGCACTTCAAAGACCTCCTGAACAGAGACTCCGTCTTCAACATGTGTATCCTCGATTCCATTCTGCAGCATGTGGCCCACTACCATTTCAGGACAACTTCAACATGGCACAAGGTAGAAAAGGCCATCCGACAGCTAAAGAACAACCAGGCATCAGGAACTAAAACATAGCGGAGAAGTAAAACATGCTGAAGCACTAAAACATGGCGGAGAACTAAAAGATGCTGAAGCACTAAAACATGGCAGAGAACCACTATTGGCGGAACTTCATGATTTTATATCCCTTATCTAAAAGGAGGAGAGCATGCCAGGAGATTGCAGACTGTGTAATTGTGGCCATCTTCAAAAAAGGTGGCATTCCAACTGCAGAAACTAGAGGTATTCCTGCTGTCAAATACATGGATGGTCATTGAAAGAGTCGTCCTTAAATGCCTGTACGTAACTCCACTATTTAAAAAGGGATGTAGAGAGAGAACAGGGAATGAGAAACCAGTCAGCCTAAGGTCTGTAGTGGGGAAAATGCTAGAGTCCATTGTGAGAGTTAGTAGCAGAGCACTTGCAAAGCAGTGGTAACGTCGGACAGAATCAGCATTGATTTACAAGTGGAAATCATACTCGACAAATTAACTGGAAATCTTCGAGGATGTAACCAGTAGAGTTTGAGTCGGAGCCTGTGAATGTTGTTTATTGGACTTTCTGAAGGCTTTCGTCAAGGCCCAAAAAACAAAATTAGTGTATAAAATCAAAGCACATGGGATTAGGGGTAGTGTATTGAGATGGATAGAAAACTGGTTGGCAGACAGGAAATAAAGATTAGGAATAAAAGGGTATTTTTCCAAGTGGCAGGCAGTGACTAGTGGGGTACCGCAGGGATCAGTGCTGGGACCCCAGCTATTCACAACATAGTAATTATTTAGATAAGGGAACTAAACGTAATGTCTCCAAATTTACAGAAGACGTAAAGCTAAGTCAGAGGGTGAACTGTAAGGATGCAGAGATACTTCAGTGTGATTTGGACAAGTTGAGTGAGTGGGCAGATGCCATATAATGTGGATAAATGTGAGGTTATCCACTCTGGTTGAAAAGCAGGAAGACAGATTATCTGAATGGCAAGAGATTGAGAGAGGAATTTGCAACTCAACCAGAGTGTCCTCGTACACCAGTCGCTGAAGGTAAGCATGCAGGTAAAGCAGGCGATGAAGAAGGCAAATGGTATGTTAACCTTCATAACAAGAGGATTTGAGAACAGGAGCAGGGATATCTTGCTGCAGTTTTTTGTTTAATTTGTTCTTGGGATGTGAGCATCGCTGGCTGGCAGGCATTCCTTGCCCATTCGTAATTGTCCTTGAACTGAGTGGCTTGCTAGGCCATTTCAGAGGGGGCATATCGCCTCGTAGGTCTGGAGTCACATGTAGGCTGGATCGGGTGAGGGGAGACTTCCTTCCCTGAAGGACATTAGAAAGCAAACTACTATCCTTATTCGATTTTAGATTGTTTTTTTTTACAACAATCAGCAATGGTTTCATGGTCGTCATTATACTTTTAATTTCAGATTTTTTTATTGAATTCAAATTTCACCATCTGCCGTGGTGGGATTCGAACCCGAGACCCCAGAGCGTTACCCGGGTCTCTGGATTACTAGCCTAGCGACAATATTGCTACACCACCGTCTCCCCAATCATACAGAAGCTTGGTGAGACCACACCTGGAATATTGTGTGCAGTTGTCCCCTTATCTGAGGGAGGACTTTCTTGCTCTAGAGGGAGAAAAATAAAGGCTGAATCCTGGAATGGCTGGACTGAGGTATGCGGAGATATTGAGTCGGTTAGGACTATATTTGCTGCAGTTTGGAAGAGTGAGGCAGCTGTCATAGAAAGGTAGAAAATTCTAATAGGATTAGACAGGGAAGGTGCAGGAAGTCCAGAACCAGGGGTCACAGTCTAAGGATATGGAGCAAACCACCCAAGACTGAGATGAGGAGAAATGTCTTCGCCCAGAGTGGTGACCCTGTAGAATTCTCTCCCGCAGAAAGCAATTGAAGCCAACACATTGTATGTTTTCAAGGAGTTGGGTATAGGTTTTGGGGCTAAAAAGATCAAAGGATATGGGAGGGAAGGCAGGACGAATTTACTCGGTTGGATGATCAGTCATGATCATAATGAATGTTGGGCATGCTCAAAGAGCCAAATGGCCTCCTCCTGCTTCAATTTTCTATGCCGTCTCTTTGGCCCAAAGAGATCCTTCCAGAGTTCCAAGGTGAATTCCACTCACTAAAAGGCACAATGGGTATGATCTTCACCAAACAGCAACTACAGGAGAAATACAGGGAATAGCACCAGCCCTTGCACATGGCCTTCTTTAACCTAACAAAGCTCTTTGACACTGTCAATCTTGAGGGATTATGGAGAATCCTCCTCTGATTTCAGCTGCCCCCAAAAGTTTGCCATCGTCCTCTTTCTGCTCCATGATGACATACAAGACATGATCCTGACTAAGGGATCCAATACAGGCCAAGGTCACATTTGGGGTCATTGCACTGACACGCTTCTCGATCTTTCTTGCTGCAATGTTCCATCTCACCCTCAGCTAGCTACCTGCTGGAGTGGAGTGGAGCTAAACTGCATAACAAATGGGAAGCTGTACAACCGTTGCGGCCTACAGGCCAAATCCAAGCTCAATGCAGACAATCCTGCATACACTCGGAGGCAGAACTGCAATCCATCATTAGCATCCTCATTGAGGCGTACAATATGGGTCTTACACTAAACATCCCAAGAGAAAGGTCCTCAGCCAACCTGTCTCCGTCACACAGCAATGCCCCCGGTTATGAAAATCCACGACTAGGCCTTGGGCAACCTGGACTACTTTCCACACCTTGGGAGCTTACTGTTAACAAGGGCAGACATGGACAATGAGGTTTAACACCACTTTCAGTGAGCCAGCGCTGCTTTCGGTCACCTGAGGAAGAGTATTTGAAGACCAAGACCTCAGGCCTGGCACCAAGTGCGTGGTTTTCAGAACGGTCGTGATACTCACCCTCCCATGGCTCAGAGAGGTAGACTATGTACAGCAGACACCTCAAAACCCTGAGGAGGTACCACCAGAGGTGACTCCACAAAATCATGAAAATCCACTGGCAGAATAGGCGCAGTGTTCTCGCTCTGGCCAACATTGTCAGCACTGAAGCATTGACCACACTTGATCAGCTCTGCTGGGCAGGCCTAACAAGAGACCCCCAAAACAGGTGTTCTACCTGGACCTTCGACACAGCAAGCAAGCCACATGAGGGCAGAGGAAATGCTTCAAAGATATCCCCAAAGCTCCTTGAGAAAGTGCAACACTCCCACTATCACCAGGAATCCCTGGCCCAAGACCGTCCAAAGTGGTGGAAAAGTATCACTGAGAGCAATCGGAGGCCAACATCAACAGGGAAAGAAGAACGTGGCAGTGCATGGCCACCCTACCCACACGCTCCTCAAACCACCATCTGTGACAGAGAGTGCATAATTCCACCATGTCAGTTTGAAAACAAAAGTTGGTATCAGTAAAAGTTGCCCTCTTTGTTGTAAGAATTTAATCGGCTCACTCATGTCCTTTAGGAAATCAAACTGCTATCCTTATTCGAGCTGTCCTAGAGGTGACTCCAGTTCCACAGCAATGTAGATGACTCTTTACTGATCGGAGAAGCCACTCAATTGTATCAAAGCCACCAATGAAACTAAGGATGGACAATAAATGATGGCCTTGCAGTGAAAATGTAAAATGAATCATGAATACCAAATTGTCTTTTCATTAAAAGATTTTGGGACTTTCTAAAACTTGTATTCATGTTTCTGAAAAAGAAATGAACTTGTTAATTTACAATTGAACATCTTCACAAGCCTGTGCATTTAATTCTTTACCCTGACTTTTCAAAGGTCACCTTCATCGGAAAACAATAGCGAAGTGTAAGTAAATTTACAGGGTTAGTAGAAAGCTGTATAGTTTAGCCTGCTGTTATTAGGGTTTCTCTGCTTTGGTAGCATTGGGAATGAGCTGGGAAATAAAAACACTGAGGGGCAAGCCTGGGGTGTCAAAAATGGGGATGGACTTTACTGGATAACTCATGAAACCCTGATTGTAGTTGGGGGATTCCTAGGTTTTAGAAATGGGTAGTTGCTACGGTCAGACAGCAGCGTGAGTACGGGTTATCAGGCAAACACACCACGGTCTTTCCAATTGCGGGTTGGGCAGTGGTTCAGAGGTTAGAGTGAGAAGGCAGCGCCCTGAGATTTGGATCCCCTCAGCTCTTATTACCCGCCCCTACCTTGGGGCACTGGGCGCACAGTAGCTAGCACCGTTGATTCATAGCGCCAGGGTCCCAGGTTAAATTCCCGCTTGGGTCACTGTCTGTGCGGAGTCTGCATATTCTCCCCGTGTCTGCGTGGGTTTCCTCCGGCTACTCCGGTTTCCTCCCTCAAGTCCCGAAAGACATGCTGTTAGGTGAACTGGACATTCTGAATTCTCCCTCTGTGTACCTAAACAGGCACCGGAATGTGGCAACTAGGGGCTTTCCACAGTAACTTCATTGCAGCGTTAATGTAAGCCTACTTGTGACAATAATAAAGGTTATTATTAAAGAAGGAGTCATATAGCAGTGTTGAAAAGAGAGGGAGCAAGCCCAGGGAAATCTGACATTCTGTTCATCAGTTCAGTTTCTGGCTTTATATTGTTCTTAAGCTTTTATTATATTTGAAACACAGGAATCTATGTGGATTCAGACAAGACTGGAGAGCAGGAGTGAGCTGGCTGGATTAAAATATGTAACAAATGAGCAGGATCCACGAAGGGTCACTCCAGATTTAAACATTAGAAATTAGATGAAATATATAGAGATGTTAAATATGTAGTAAACATTTGAAAAAAACCCAAACACAAGATGGTAGAGCTGTTAAGAACTGTACCACTTGCATACCCAAGAAACTCGGGAGCTGGGAGAATCAGAGTCAGATACAAGTAATGGGGGTTCAATAATAATAATAATCTTTATTGTCACAAGTAGGCTTACATTAACATTGCAATGAAGTTATTGTGAAAAGCCCCTAGTCGCCACATTCCGGCGCCGGTTCGAGTACACGGAGGGAGAATTTAGAATGTCCAATTCACCTAACAAGCACGTCTTTTGGGGTTTGTGGGAGGAAACCGGAGCAGCTGGAGGAAACCGATGCAGACACAGGATGAAAGTGCAGACTCCGCACAGATAGTGACCCAAGCCGGGAATCGAACCTGGCACCCTGGCACTGTGAAGCAACAGTGCTAACCACTGTGTTACTGTATAACAACAATGACAGGAATGTTTTCCATGAAGTGTGCATGATAGTCAAGACCTTAAATTAGAAAAATATTCGAGATCTCCTTTGGAAATATGGGCTAGAGAGCCAAGTACAGTGAAATGTACAAAACATTTTTATATATATTTGAGAAAACTTCTTTGTACAAATGGGAGACGGTCATCTGCAACACTTAATTCTACACACTCAATCATTTCATTAAAATTTGGTATTTGAAGCCTCAGTGCAGTTATTGAAGCAGACTAGTTTTATCTCCTCTCCCAAATGACAATCATACCTACTTCATTCTGCTGACAAGTTGAATTCCTAATAGAACTATCCAAGTGACTTCCAATGATGCTGCAGTTTTAATAGCTCAGCAGCACCACTAGCAAGCAATAATAGATAGCCTTTACAATAAGCTCAGACAGGTGAAGATGCTGAACTCGAGAATTTTTTAAAATAATGATTTTGAATGATGCTTCTAATTCAGAGTAAAGCATGTGATGCAGATTACATAGATTACATAGAATTTACAGTGCAGAAGGAGGCCATTCAGCCCATCGAGTCTGCACCGGCTCTTGGAAAGAGCACCCTACCCAAGGTCAACACCTCCACCGTATCCCCATAACCCAGTAACCCCACCCAACACTAAGGGCAATTTTTGTGCAGGTTAGGTGGATTGGCCATGATAAATTGCCCTTCAAGTCCAAAATTGCCCTTAGTGTTGGGTGGGGTTACAGGGTTATGGGGTTAGGGTGCAGGTGTTGACCTTGGAAAGACTCTTGGGAGTCTTTCCAAGAGCTGGTGCAGACTCGATGGACCGAATAGCCTCCTTCTGCACTGTACATTCTATGATAATCTATGATCTCAGAGATGGTAAAGTACAAGAGGAGATCATGGCCTAGAGCGAGAAAAGACCAACGAGGGGAGAGTAGAACGTCCAAGTGTTTAATGAGATGTACCATCCTGAGGCTTCATTCTACACACTCCTTTTCCTGCTCGCACCAGAACATTCAGTAATGAGTAATTTAAACCCAGTGTAGCAGCTGCACATCATTGCTGTAAGGGTTAATCTTTGAGTGTTACAATTTCAATGTAGCTGTTCCCGAAATCAAGAGTACCCAGGATCATGAATTGCTGCACCTCTGCAGGAGTTTGAGAAGACGGAGTTAAAAGTGCCGCTTGTCAGGAATGTTTGTCCCACTCCTTGGATTCGGAATGGGAGTACAGCAGCCCCCGCCCTGCCACCGCTCCAGCCCCCAGCCCATTCTCACATGTCCGGATTGGGCCTTGGAGCTGGCACTGGAGACCGGGGGGGGGGGGGGGGGGCTCAGAGACCTGTTCCCACCGGGCAGAGGCCGCTCACCTGTGAACGAGTCCGGGTAAATGGATTCCAGCGCCTCCAGCTCGTTGCGCTGCTCCTCGATGTAATCGGTCATGTTGAGCGGCTGAGAAACGCCATGGAGAGAAACCGGGCCACCGACCGAGAGCCGGCTTTGCACATGCGCGCCTGCCCGGCACCCGTGCGCATGCGTAGTATTCTTCAACGACCGCGCGTCCGGTTCGCTGGAGCGGTACGACCGTGCGCGTGCGCCCTGCTGTCGACCCGCTTACTGACTGCATCAAAGATGGCGCAGATCACGGCAGTCCTCCCAGCCCCGCACGAAGGAGCTGGGAGGACTTCAAGGGCTCTCTTGACAACTCTCCGCATGCGCAGTTGGACTGTTTTTTTTTTCTCTGACATCACTGAGAGCGATGGGCGGCGCTGCTCCAATCATCAGAGCTGGGCAGCAGCCATGTTTGAACAACAGCAATGGTTCCGGGGGCACTGCTGCCAGTCTGTTCTGTATTCCCCTGTTTCTCTGTTCATTCCAGCCTGTCCCCGTGGACCCCACCTCGGTCTACAATTTACTTACCAGCTCCTCAATCCTTGTGTGTTTGTTCTTTTACACTGTGGGTGAATGAAGAGCAGCTCCGTAAACTGTTTAACGTTCCCCATGGATGAAATGAAAGTTGCCATAGTCCCAGAGGACAGTAGGCTGCTCTGCTGGGAGGGCTGACTGGTGGTGATTTAACCCTCAGCTGAGTGATGGAAGATAACCTCAGCCACTGTGGGAAATGAACCGATGGACGTTGGTGTCATAGAATCATAGCTAACCCTAACCATTTGGCCCATCGAGTCTGCACCAGCTCTTGGAAAGTGCACCCTACTTAAGCCCACACCACCCTAGCCCCGTAACCAAGCAACCCCATCTAACCTAAGGGCAATTTAGCACAGCCAATCCACCTAACCTGCACATCTTTGGACTGTGGGAGGAAACCGGAGCACCCGGAGGAAACCCATGCAGACACTAGGAGAACATGCAGACTCTCCGCAGACAGCGACCTAAGCGGGAATCAAACCTGGGAACCTGGCGCTGTGATGTCGTAGTGCTAACCACGATGCTATGGTGCTAACCACTATGCTACCGTATTGCTCTCCATCGGTCGTCCAATCACCTGAGCTCACTGACCCCACACTCCCTGGGAAACATTCATCGGCGTGTGCGCCACGCAAGCAAGGTGCAGTGGAGAGGCATTATTAGTGGTCCACACACACGGACCAAGGGGCTGTTTAGCGCAGGGCTAAATTGCTGGCTTTGAAAGCAGGCCAGCAGCGCGGTTCGATTCCCATAACAGCCTCCCTGAACAGGTGCCGGAATGTGGCAACTAGGGGCTTTTCACAGTAACTTCATTTGAAGCCTACTCGTGACAATAAGCGACTTTCATTTCATTTCAGGTAAAAGTTAAAGTCGCCATAGTCCCAGATGACCATAGGCTGCTTTCCCCTTTGAGAGAGAGAGAGCTTACTGCTGGTGATGTAACCTGAGGATCACCATACAGTGCTCCCGGAGATCCATCTTAACTTTCAGTAGGTTGACCTTTTTTTAATAGTGGTTCTCCTGTGTCTACATGGGTTTCCTCCAGTTCCATCTGCAGATGCAGCCCCCAACTCACTGCTGTGGTGTTCCAGTGTCTGAGGCGGCCTCCATCCTGAACTCCAGAGGAAGCCCCAGGCCTTGTTGAGGTGAGTCACAATACTTACACGCCATGTTGTTCTGAACATGTTTCACATCAGTCTGTTCCCCCTCCAACATCGCTGAAAATCTGATATTTGTGGGGAGGCGTGGTTGGGCCTTCAGCTGCATCCCATTAACAGGTGAGGTTCACACCAGTTTCAGGCGGGTTTTCAAACCCACAATGGCAGGCACCAGCAAAACATCCCGCTGAGAATTCACACCAGCATGAAAAACAGATTTCTGGTCATCCAGCCATATTCTCCTACTGTCACCATCATCGAACACACCAGCAGGGACTTGGGAGAATTTCACCCAAAGAATATACGAGAATCGATAAAGAATGGCTAAAGTTATGTCAATGAAAAATATTAAATTACCGTTTGAGCAGAACCCAGTGTTTATCCAAGATAGGTTAATCCGAAAGTTAAAAAGTGGAGATATGAGACGTTCATGCTTCTAATTTTCAATTTTGCCCCCGAGATGAGATTATTATTGGAAAGTGCACAAAATAGAGTGACTGAGCCAACTGGTTTGGGATTTGGAGCTATGCAAAAAGCATATGACCATTTTGTTCTGCAGCAGCATGTGACTAACCTTAATGCCAGCGTAAATATGATTAAGGTCAAGAAGCTGGAAACTAGTTGAAACATCAGAAGGAGGAACTGTTCAAAAACAATGGAGATCTAAATGTAACCAAAACAAGCTGCTGAGAGGGGCAGTTCAAAAAGCAAAAGAAAACCTTCGGCATTGAAACCATCACTTAAGCTGACAGAAAATGCTTTCTGAGTTGAGAAAGTGCCTTTGGCGGCACAGTGGATAGCGCTGTTGCTTCACAGCACCAGGGTCTCAGGTTCGATTCCCGGCTTGGGTCACTTTCTGTCTGGAGTCTGCAGATTCTCCCCGTGTCTGCATGGGTTTCCTCCAGGTGCTCCGGCTTCCTCCCACAAGTCCCGAAAGACATGCTTGTTAGGTAAATGGAACATTCTGAATTCTCACTCTGTGTATCCGAACAGGCACCGGAGTGACTGGGGGATTTTCACAGTAACTTATTTGCAGTGTTAATGTAAGCCGACTTGTGACAAAAATAAAGATTATTATTAAGATGAGCAGAATGGAAATCAGGAGGAAAATAAAATAAATCAAGAACCCACCGCAACAGTTAAAACTGCTATGAACAGGAATTGGTGTTTTAAGGGAAAGGACAACTGGACTTTGTCTTCATTATTTGTGTGAAGGTGTTGGAAGCTGCCTATGTCTCTTCATTTGTGTGTATGTGTGCTTTTGTCTGCAGAGCGAAAAGTCATTAACCAATTGTTGTCTGATCTTTATTGTAGCAAGCATAGTTTTTTTTTACATGTTCTTTCTCCACACATATATTTTTGTGGCAAACTTTGAATCATATTTTGGTTGTGAACTAGATGAAGCTTTGTCCCTTGAGTTTGCTGTAGATTTTTTGCACTTTAAATTCACAACCCATTACAGGAATCAATCTTTCAAAGTTGCCTGAGGGTATAGTATGGACTGTTGAGTTTGTTTGTTTCAATTTGAAATTGTGCAGCACGAGAATTGTAAAAATATTTTTACATTTTGAATTAAAGTTGCTGGTTTATGTGTTCTTGTTTGAAATTTAATTTGTAATGTGGAAAAGCAACAGTTTGTTTTGTAAGAGATAAACTTTATCCGTGAAAATGCCTGGCAGAAATGCAGTTTGAAATGTTTGAAACATGTTACTTTAATTTGACTTGAGTTTAGAAAAACTGCGATTGTTGTTCAGTGTAAATTAAAGACAAGTCTTAAAGATCATTGTCATATGCCGTTACACAGCAATCATCGGGATTTCGGAATTAGAAAATTGGTTTAAGGGAAGAAAATGATAAATTAACGTGATATGGAAAGATTCTATCTTCCTTTTCATCAGTTGCAGTTTGCAAGATCATCGTGACTTATCTAAAAAGCTGTTCTAACTCTTGCTCTAAAATTGTTAAGTGGTTTATTTAACTGTGAAAGCTAACATTTCTTTGGCTTTATTTTTCTATCTATAGTTCTATTGTCATGCAAAAAGGTTCCGAAAGAAAAAGACAATGATATAACTTATCTTTTCTTCTTAGAATATGTACTACTATGTCTTGTGTTTAGTTAATCATTGTGAATTAAGTTGAGAGTATTGAGGTTACTTAACCTGTTTTGGAAACTAGGGGTGGGATTTTCTGGCTGTTCACACTGGCGGGATCTTACTGTCCCACCGACAACATACTCCCTATGCAAGTTTTACAGCAATGTTCAACGGGAAACCGGTGACAACATTGGGACCAGACAATCCCGCCACTGGATGCTAGCAAGCCACCCTCTGCTGCTGCAGAACATGCTGCAGAAGAGGGAGGAAAATCCCACCCTAGAATTGCATTAGTGGCCACAGCGACATTCCAGTTATGTCAAAGTATGTGGGAGTCTTTAATTCTGGATAATAAAGCTCACGTATTTGAAGCTTGGCAATTCTGAATTTTAAATGATCTATGAAATGAACATAGATTATGAACATTCAAATTAAGAGGAGCTAATTCGGCGATTTGAGTCTACTCCACCATTCAATAAGATCATGGTTGGTGTGACTATGACTCACTTTCCTGAATTCCCCAATAACCTTTCACCCCTTGCTTATCAAGAATCTACCTCTTCCTCAAGAAGGTGGTGGAGATTTCCGGCGATGGCAATTGTAATGATATTCAGATATCAATATACATGACCAATGTATATAAATGTAGTACAGTCATTTCAACACTAGATGGCTCACAGTCAGATATTATAAGAACTGATTTCCCACCTTTTCTAAGTCAGATGATGCAGATGATTCAAAACAGTGAACAAGCAAGACATAGAATAGCTAGAGTGAGAAAAGTTAGAACTAGTTTGTTATAATAGTGTATCGTTATATAGTTATCTGCATTGTACTTTAATTCTTTATTGTTAGTTTAGTATTAAGTAAAAGGAATCACAGTTTATTATTTTATTACTCATTAAATAGTTCATCTTTCAACAAGAAGACTATTGGTCATTTTATCATCCTGGTGGATTCAAGAGTAATATATATATTTTAGATAAGTCATTATTTAAAATATAACTGCAATGAGCTGATCGGTCGCACACAAGGTGGCTCCTGCTTAGAGGCTTTGGTTTTGGCCCTTTCTGCCCAGTTAATGGACACTTTGTTTGTTAAAAGGTGCAGAATAAGTGGAAGGAGTTAGTTGCTCCTCCAAAGTGGTACATTGACGGGCTATAACACCCGGCACAAGTCATGTACAGGCTTGACTCAAGAGGTGGACTTTGCGTGGCGCAGCAACTGAAAAAAACGACAGAGTTGGGTGCATCGTATTCACCTACCACACCGCCTGGGGAACAGTTGGTGGATTTTATTAAGGAGGAATTTCAGCATCATCGAAAAGAGATGCATGAGGACTGGTCAAGGCGATTGAGGGAACAGTAGCTGTAATCGGTCCAAGCAGCAGAATCTATGAATTACAGGGCTGCTGGAGGAGGGGAGGGAATGAGTGCCACGGATGACGTATCAAGGATGTTCGTAAAGCTGGTTGAGCAGAGGGTGTTTGATAAGGCCCTGAGGTGGATCATGCCTACAGATTATTTAGAGAGAGACCGAGAGCTGGGGAACCGCCATGGTCTGTGATCGTCCGGATGCAGAAGTTCCAGGAGAAAGAGAGGAAGCGAAAGAAATTTGGCATGTCTGCATCGACTCTCACAAACTTCTACAGATATGCAATAGAAAGCATACTATCCGGCTGCATCACAGCTTGGTATGGCAAATTCTCGGTCCAAGATCGCAAGAAGTATGTGTGTGCAGAGTGTGGTGAACTCAGCCCAATGCATCACACAAGCTTGCCACCCCCACATTGATTCTGCGTACACCTCCAGCTGCCTCAGGAAGGCAGATAGCACTCCTCCCACCCATGCATTATCTTCTTCCGGACCCTTCCATCAGGCAGAAGGTACAGAAGTCTGAAGACCCGCACATCCAGAGATAGGAACAGCTTCTTCCCCACAGCTAAAAGACTCCTCAACGACTCCCCCTCGGACTGATCTGTTCCCTGTAAGAACACTGTTCACAAAGCTCTATGCTGCTCTTGCTCATGTATTTGGTTTCTTTGGCCCCTTGTTCCACCCTGTAACCAATCACTGTTTGTCGATGTACCATTTGTCAATGTTCTCTGCTGATTATTCTTTTTGTCTACTACGTATGTACTGTATACGTTCCCTCAGCTGCAGAAAAACACTTTGCACTGTACTTCGGTACATGTGACGATCAATCAAATCAAAATCAAATCAATTTCTTGGGTGGATGAAGTCAATGCAAGACTGTACCTGGGAGGGGAATCAGATCCAGATTTGGGGCTGACCTGGCCAAACGGTCAAGACGGGTTTTAACAAGGCCAAGGTTAGGACAACACGGTGGCGCTGTGATTAGCACTGCTGCCTCATGGCGCTGAGTCCCAGGTTCGATCCCGGCTCTGGGTCACTGTCCATGTGGATTTTGCACATTGTCCTTGTGTTTGCGTGAGTTTCGCCCCCACATCACAAAGATGTGCAGGGTAGGTGGATTGGCCACACTAAATTGCCCCTTAATTGGAAAAAGTTAATTGGGTACTCTAAATTTATTTTTTAAAAAACAAAGCCAAGGTGGTGCTCTTTCGGAGCAAGGTCTGGTTCGGGGTTCTGTACCCGGCTAAATTCTGGGTGACCTTCGAGGGCAAAAGCATTATTTTACGATGCCGGAGGAAGCAAATGACTTAAGGAACATTGGATTGGAAGAGGACTAATGGCAACAACGTATCTATTTTTTCTGGCTTGATGTGTATATACAAGTTTTTTAAGTGTTATGTTGTTTTTTGCACATGTTGGTCTTGTTTTTGTCTTGGTCGATGAGGGGATGGTTCCGGGTTTTGGGTTATTTCTCCTGCTGAAGCAAGTGGGAAAAGGGGTTCCGGTAGCGGGGGGCTTGGGCAGGGATGTTTCGAAGGAAGAAGTTGGAGAAGCAGATATGGGGGAGGGGTGGTTTGGGGGCTTTGAGTGGGATCTTAAGATTGGAGCTGCCATACAGGCAGTAGATGCTAGTATCAAAAGCAGTGTGGGGGAGGGGGCTGCAACGGGTAGCCAGAGAGTGGGGGGAGGAGCTAGGTAATATGTGTGTGGGGGATAGGGAGTTGGGCAGAGGGGAGGGGGTTTGTGGGGTAGGGCAGGAGTGTGGGGGGAGGGGATTGTACTAGTGGTACAGGTGACTTTATGGTAGCATTCAGGAGAAGATGGAGGGGCAGCCATTTGGATGGGCCCAGTCTAGATGGGAGCTTGGTTGCAGGGAGAGATCTGAGTTAGGCGGGGATGTCAGACTTTAATAGAGGAGTGTTCAGAAACCCTTGGTGAGGATAATGACGTGTACCACAAGGATCTGTTCTGGGGCCGTTGCTGTTTGTCATTTTTATAAATGACCTAGAGGAGGGCGCAGAAGGATGGGTGAGTAAATTTGCAGACGACACTAAAGTCGGTGGAGTTGTAGACAGTGCGGAAGGATGTTGCAGGTTACAGAGGGACATAGATAAGCTGCAGAGCTGGGCTGAGAGGTGGCAAATGGAGTTTAATGTGGAGAAGTGTGAGGTGATTCACTTTGGAAAGAATAACAGAAATGCGGAATATTTGGCTAATGGTAAAATTCTTGGTAGTGTGGATGAGCAGAGGGATCTCGGTGTCCATGTACATAGATCCCTGAAAGTTGCCACCCAGGTTGATAGGGTTGTGAAGAAGGCCTATGGTGTGTTGGCCTTTATTGGTAGAGGGATTGAGTTCCGGAGCCATGAGGTCATGTTGCAGTTGTACAAAACTCTAGTACGGCCGCATTTGGAGTATTGCGTACAGTTCTGGTCGCCTCATTATAGGAAGGACGTGGAAGCTTTGGAACGGGTGCAGAGGAGATTTACCAGGATGTTGCCTGGTATGGAGGGAAAATCTTATGAGGAAAGGCTGATGGACTTGAGGTTGTTTTCGTTAGAGAGAAGAAGGTTAAGAGGTGACTTAATAGAGGCATACAAAATGATCAGAGGGTTAGATAGGGTGGACAGCGAGAGCCTTCTCCCGCGGATGGAGGTGGCTAGCACGAGGGGACATAGCCTTAAATTGAGGGGTAATAGATATAGGACAGAGGTCAGAGGTGGATTTTTTACGCAAAGAGTGGTGAGGCCGTGGAATGCCCTACCTGCAACAGTAGTGAACTCGCCAACATTGAGGGCATTTAAAAATTTATTGGATAAGCATATGGATGATAAGGGCATAGTGTAGGTTAGATGGCCTTTAGATTTTTTCCATGTCGGTGCAACATCGAGGGCCGAAGGGCCTGTACTGCGCTGTATCGTTCTATGTTCTATGTTCTATGTAACATGCATGGGATGAATGATCCGGTTAATCAATCCTGGGTGTTTATGTAACTAAGCCGTTTGAGGGCAGATGTGGTCTTCCTTCAGGAGGCACATCTGGGGGTGAAGAACAAAAGGCAGCTAAGAAAGGGATGGGTGGGGAAGATGTTCTACTGGGGGTTGCGATCCTTTTCAGAAAAGGGTGGTATTTTGGGTGGCCAGGGAGATGCAGGACCCTGGAGGGAGGTTCGTGATGGTGAGTGGAGTCTTGGCGGGGGCGCCGATTGTGTTAGTAAATGTCTATGCGCCCAACTGGGACAACGCGGACTTTGTCAAGAAGATGTTGGTGTTAATCCCGGACGTGGATTCACAATAGCTGCTAATGGGAGCGATTTCAATTGTGTGTTGGACTCCAGGACGGATAGGTCAAGCCCCAAGTCAATGGCCAGGTTGGATATGGCGGAGGAGCTGGAGATATTTATTAAACAGATGGGGGAGGTGGTAGACCCATGGAAGTTTAGGCATCCAGGAGAGAGGGAGTTTCCCTTCTTCTCCCATGTACATCAGGTATACTCCCAAATTGATGTTTTTGAGTTGGGGAAGTCTGTACTCTCGGGGATTGTGGGGGAGGAATACGCAGCGATTGTGATTTCAGACCATGTGCCACATTATTTGGATGTGAGGTTCAAAACGGGCTGTGCTCAGAGACCTGGGCGGAAGTTTGATTCAGCACTCCTGGCAGATACGTTCTGCAAGAAGGTGGCCTCGGTGATAAAGGACTACATGGAGCTTATTCAGAACGGGAAAGTTTTGCCCTCCGTGTTTTGGGAGGCATTGAAGGTGCTGGTCCAGGGGGTGTTATATCTTACAAGGCAGCACGGTAGGACAAGTGGATAGCACTGTGGCTTCACAGCGCCAGAGTCCCAAGTTCGATTCCCCGCTGGGTCACTCTCTGTGCGGCGTCTGCACGTTCTCCCCGTGTCTGCGTGGGTTTCTTCCGGGTGCTCCGGTTTCCTCCCACAGTCCAAAGACGTGCTGTTAGGTGGATTGGCCATGATAAATTGCCCTTAGTGACCAAAAAAATTAGGAGGGGTTATTGGGTTACGGGGCTAGGGTGGAAGTGAGGACTTAAGTGGGTCGATGCTGACTCAATGGGCCGAATGGCCTCCTTCTGCACTGTGTCTTGTATGTTCATGTTCTAAGGCCCACAGGAACAAAGTTGAGAGGGTGGAGAGACAGAGGTTTGTTGATGGCTTTGCGGAAGTGGATCGATGGTACTCAGTGGCCCCGACCAGGGAGTTGTTGGCAGAATGGAAGAAACTGCAAAGGGAATTTGACATGGAGATGACTGGGAAGGCAATGGGTCAGCTTCGTCCTCGAGGTGGGTGCTTTATGAATATGGGGAGAAGGCTAGTTGGTTGTTATTCCATCAGATGAGGAGGAAGGCGGCTACGCGGGAGATTGCTCAGGTGAGGGAGGAAGGAGGAGGGTTGGGTGGTGATGCCAGAAAAAAGTAATGAGACATTTGAGGCCTTCTATTAGGGGCTGTATAGATCTGAAATCCGGGGGCAGATGTGGAGATAGGGCATTGTTTAGACGGGTTGGTGTTCCAGAGGTGGAAAGAGAGATGGGGCAAGGATTGGAGATGTCATTGGGGTTGCAGGAGATAATGGAGTGTGTTGGGTTGATGCCGTCGGGGAAGGCATCAGGCCCGGATGGCTTTCCAATAGAATTTTATGAATAGTTTTCGGCAGAGTTGACACCCATCTTCTGTGGGTGTATAATGATTCTCTGGCATGGGCGAAGTTTCCGGCCACGCATGTGCAAGCATCTATTTCTTTGATCCCAAAGAAGGATAAGGACCTGACAGAGCGTAGGTCTAATGAGCTCATCTCCCTGCTGAATACTAATGTGAAGTTGCTACGGTGTTAGCAAGGCGATTGGAGGGTTTTAAAAATTCATTTAGGGGATGTGGGCGTCACTGATTAGGCCAACATTGATTGCCCATCCCTAGTTGCCCTTCAGAGGTGGTGGTGAGTTGCCTTCTTGATCCGCTGGAGTCTTTGAGGTGTAGGTACACCTACTGTGCTGTTAGGGAGGGAGTTCCAGGATTTTGCCCCAGCGACAGTGAAGGAACGGCAATATACTTCCAAGTCGGGGTGGTGAGTGAATTGGAGGGAACCTCCAGGTGGAGGGGTTCCCAAGTGTCTGCTACTTTTACATAAGAAGTAGGAGTAGGCCACCTGGCCCTTCGTGCCTGCTCCGCCATTCAATAAGACCATGACTGATCTTTTTGTGCATTGAACTCCATTTACCCGCCCGCTCACTCTAACCTTTTATTCCTTTACTGTTGAAAAATCTATCTACCTTTGCTTTAAAAACATTTATTGAGGTAGCATCAACTGCTTCACTGGGCAGGGAATTCCACAGATTCACGACCCTTTGAACAAAGAACAATACAGCACAGGAACAGGACCTTCGGCCCTCAAAGCCTGCGCTGCCATGGTACCTGCCTAAACTAAAACCGTCTGCACTTACGGAGTCCTTATCCTTCCATTCCCATCCTATTCATATATTTGTCTAGATGCCTCTTAAATGCCGATCTAGTACCTAGTCCCACCACCTCCCCAGGCAGTGCGTTCTGTGGGCTGGATTCTCCATTATTGGGACTATGTCCCCATGCCGGAGTCAAAACGGTAGAGTTTTACACCAGAAAACCTGGCATCAAAGGGACACAAATTGCTAGCCCTGCAGGGGGTTAGCAGGGATCCGGCACTTCCGGGTCAGAGGCCGCGCATGCGCACGGGAGTGGCCTCCAGCGGCCACACCCTGCCCCATGGCGGATTCAGACGGAGGAGCTAGACCCACAAAAGAGACCCACCGATCGGCCGTGCGCCCGACCCTTAACCCCTGCACAAACATTCCCCGGCCGCCTATAAGGCCCATCTGGCCTCCGATCAGCCCGCCCCCAATCAGGACGGCCGCGGACTGAGTCCGCAGCCGCCACACGAGCATCCCGACCAGCTGGAGCACATTAGTTCCACGCTGTCGGGGCTTCGGGTGGAGGATGGTGGAGTACGCCCCATGCACGCCGCTTTTCGGGGCCCGCAGAATCGGTGAAACGGTGCCGGTCTAGATTTCTTATGGGAACATGGATTCTCTGCCCCGCACCGGCCTTGATTTCAGTGCAGGGGTGTGGAGAATCCAGCCCCATATATTTGCCACCCTCTGTGTAAAAAAACTTGCCTTGCACATCTGTTCTAAACTTTTCCCCACGCACTAAGTCCCCTACTATTTGACTCATACCTGAGGAAAGAGCATCTGACTATCCACTCTGTCCATGCCACTCATAATCTTGTAGACCTCTATCAGGCCACCTCTCAGCCTCTGTCGTTCCAGTGAGAACAGACCGAGTTTATCTAACCTCTTCTCATTGCTAATGCCCTCCATACCAGGCAACATCCTAGTAAATGGCTACCCTCTCCAAAGCATCCACATCCTTCTGATAGTGTGATGACCAGAATTGTACAAAATATTCCAATTGAGGCCTAACTAAGGTCCTGTACAGCTGCAACATGACTTGCCAATTTTATATTCAATGTCCCGACCGATGAAGGCCAGCATGCCATATGCCTCCTTGACCATCTTATCCACATGCGTTGCCATTTTCAGTGATCTGTGGACATGCACGCCCAGAACTCTGCCCGTCAGTGCTCACAAAAGATCTACTATTTATTGTGTAATTCCAACATGCAGTGGACCTTCCAAAGTGCATTACCTCACACTTGTCTGGATAAAGCTCCATCTGCCATTTCTCCACCCAAGACTCCAACCAGTTTATATCCTGCTGTATCCTCTGACAATCCTCTTCACAATCCCCAACGCCACCAATTTTTGTGTCATCTGCGAACTTACTAATCAGACCAGCTACATTTTCTTCCAAATCATTGAAATACACTATGAACAGCAAAGGCCCCAGAACTGATCCCTGTGGAACGCTGCTAGTCACAGCCTTCCATTCAGAAAAGCACCCTTCTGTGCCCAAACCAGTTCTGTATCCAACTTGCCAGCTCTCCTCTGATCCCATGTCACTTCACATTTTGTAGCAGTCAACTGTGAGGTACCTTGTCAAAGGCTTTACTGAAGTCCGTGTATACACCATCTACCATCTTTATATCTCATCTATTATCTTTGATTCCTACTTGTGATAATAAGCGATTTTCATTTAATTTTCATTTCATTTGTCACTTCCTCGAAAAGCTCGATCAAATTAGTGAGGCACAACCTCCCCTTCACAAAGCTATGCTGTCCATCGCTAATAAGTCTATTTGTTTCCAAATGTGAGTAAATCCTATCTCTAAGAATTTTTTCCAATAATTTCCCTACCACTAACGTAGGACTCACCGGCCTATAATTTCCTGGATTATCCCTGCTGCCCTTTTTAAACAATGGAACAACATTGGCTACTCTCCAGTCCTCTGGAACTTCACCTGTAGTCATTGAGGATACAAAAAATACAGTCAAGGCCCCAGCAATTTCCTCCTTTGCCTCCCTCAGTATTCTGGGGTAGATTCCCTCAGGCCCTGGGGACTTATAAACTGAAGATGCCAAACACATCTTTATTAATATCAACATGACTCAGAATATCTACACACTCTATACTCTTCATCCGCCAAGTCCGTCCCTTTGGTGAATACTGAGGCAGAGTATTCATTTAGAATCTTCCCCATTTCCTCTGGTTCCATAGATAGATTCCATCCAATATTCTTGAATGGACCAACCCTTCCGCTGGCTACCCTCTTCACTAGTCCCTTCCGACTAGCTTTATATTCTTTAAGAGCTTCATCTATCCTAAGTCTTTTAGACCTTACAAATGCTTCCTTTTTGACAAGATTTATAATATCCCTCGTTATCCAGGGTTTTCTGTACTTGCCACCCTTATCTTTCATCCTCACAGGTACATGCTGGTCCTGAATTTTAATCAACTGACATTTGAAAGCCACCCACATGCCGGATGTTGATTTCCCCTCAAACAGCCTCGCCCAGTCAACACTCTCCAGATCCTGCCTAATGCTGTTGTAATTAGCCTTCCCCCAGTCTAACACCTTCACCTGAGGACCTTCTTGTACTTTTCCACAAGCAGCTTAAAACTTACAGAATTATGATCACTGTTCCCAAAATGATCTCATACTGAACTTCGATCACCTGGTCGGGTTCATTTCCCAGCACCAGGTCTAACATGGCCTCTTCCTGACTTGGACTATTTACATATTATTTCAAGAAACCCTCCTGGATGCTCTTTACAAAGTCTACTCCATCCATGCCTCTAGCAGTAAGTGTGTTCCAGTCAATATAGGGAAAGTTAAAATCACCCACCATAAAACCCTATTGTTTATGCATCTTTCCAAGATCTGTCTGCATATCTGCTCCTCTATCTCCCACTGGCTGTTAGGGGATCTGTAGTAAACCCCCAACATTGTGACAGCATCCTTCCTATCCCTGAGCTCTACCCTGATTGCCTCGCTGCCTGAACCCTCCAAGGTGTCCTCCCTCAGCACAGCTGTGATATTCTCCTTAACCAATAGTGCAACTCACCCACCCCTTTTGCATACCCCTCCTATCCTGCCTGTAGCATCTAAATCCTGGAATGTTTAGTTGCCAATCCTGTCCCTGTTAGCCAAGTTTCTGTAATAGCAACAACATCATAATTCCAAGTTCGAATCTAAACTTAAGTTCATCTGTTTTACCTGAAATACTCCTCGCATTGAAACAAATGCACTTCAGCCCACTAGTCCCACTGCGTTGACCAAGCACTCCCTGCCTGTTCTTCCCTTTAATCTTACTGGCCTTAGTCTGTAGCTCTCCCTCAGTTATTTCTCTTACTGACTTACTGCTCTGGTTTCCACCCCCCCCCCCCCGCCATACTAGGCAGTTCAATCTGTTTCTCTTCCTTCCACTTTTCTCCTTACCAGCTTTTATTTCTATCTCCTCTTTACTACCCTCTGACTTCCTACTCATTGGTTCCTACCCTCCTGCCACATTAGTTTAAACCCTCCTCAACAGCACTAGCAAACAACCCCTCGAGGATATTGGTTCCAGTCCTGCCAGGTGTAGACCATCCAATTTGTAATGGTCCCACCTCTTCCAGAACCGGTTCCAATGCCCCAAAAATCTGAATTCCTCCCTCCTGCACCATTTCTCAAGCCATGCATTCATCCTGTCTATCCTGTCATTCCTACTCTGATTAGCACATGGCACTGGTAGCAATCTTGAGATTACTACCTTAGAAGTCCCAATTTTTAGTTTATCTCCTAATTCCCAAATTCAGCATGTAAGACCTCATCCCATTTTTTATCTATATCGTTGGTGCCTAGATGCACCAGAACAGCTGGCTGTTCACCCTCCCACTTTAGAATGTTCCGTAACCACTCTGAGACATCCAGGACCCTTGCACCCAGGAGGCAACATACCTTCCTGAAGTCTCGTCTGCATCCGCAGAAATGCCTGTCTACTCCCCTGACAATCAAATCTCCTATCACTAATGCTCTATCACTCTTTTACCTGCCCTCAGTGCAGCAGAGCCATCCACGGTGCCATGAACCTGGCTACTGCTGCCTTCCCCTGGTGAGCCACCTCCCTCAACAGTAATCAAAATGGTATACCTGTTTGGAGGGAGATGACCACAGGGGACCCCTGCACTGCCTTCCTACTCTTCCTCTGTCTGATGATCACCTATTTCCTATCTCCCTCAGTCCCGGTGTGACCAACTCATGAAAGGTGCTATCCACGACTTCCTCAGCATCGTAGATACTCTAAAGTAAGTCCATCCACAGCTCCAGAGCCGTCAAGCGGTCTAACTGGAGCTGCAGCTAGACACACTTCTTGCAGGTGAAGGAGCCAGGGACACAGGACATGTCCCTGAACGCCCACATTGCACACGAGGAGCATGACACGGGTCTAGGATCTTCTGCATTGTATAAACCATTAAGGTAACTTACAACAACTACTATGCCAAGAGAAAAACTACTTACCAGTCACCAGACAATCACTTACCAACTGGTTGAGGAGACGAGTCTGGCTTGCTACCCTCTAGTAAGTGTGAGAAGAAGAAAAAACACAAAACAAAACTCTTACCTTACAAACTGTAGCTCAGAACCTACTCCAGGGAATAGCCCAGAATCTACTCTGGTGAGCCTAGGAATGAAAGGGTTAAGGACACCTTAATGCACTTGATTTATAGAGAACCACTTACCTTCTCAGACTGCTCAGACAGATTCTCAGAATTCCCCACAATCAACATCCTGGGGATTACCATCAATCAGAACCCGAACTGGACAAGCCATATTAATACTGTGGCTACCAGGGCAGGTCAAAGGCTCCGAATCGTACGGTGAGTAATTCACCTCCTGACCCCCCCCCCCAAAGCCTGTCCACCATCTACAAGGCACAAGTCAGGAGTGTAGTGGAATTGGTTGGATGAGTGCAGCTCCAGAAACACATAAGAAGATCAGCACCCACTTGACTGCTCCCCCTTCCACAAACGTTCAAGCCCTCCACCACTGATGAACAGTTGCAGCCTTCTGTACCGTCTAAAGATGCACTGCAGTAACTCTCCAAGGTTCCTCAGACAGCACCTTCCAAACCCACGACCACTACTATCTAAAAGGACAAGAGCAGCAGATACCTGGGAACCCCACCACCTGGAGGTTTCCTTCCAAGTCACTCACGACCCTGACTTGGAAATATATTACAATTCCATCACTGTTGCTGGGGTAACATCCTGGAACTCCCTCCCTAACAGCACAGGGGGCGTACCTACACCTCAAAGACTGTAGCAGTTCAAGAAGGCAACTAGGGATGGGCAATAAATGCTGGCATAACCAACGACGCCCACAGCCCATAAATGAATTTAAAAAGAAGAATTTTTAAGAAGACTGCATTTGGGCACTACCCAAGATATCAGGACTATGCAGCGTGAGATAAGCAAAGATCTTTAGACAGAGAGCCTCCCTTTGATCTTTCGATAAGATCACTTGAAAGTCAAAAATGTGTGACATGATATTGGGATGAATGTGCAAATGCATGGTGAAATGAATTGAAGAAGGGGTCTCAGACATGCACAACTACGTGACAAACACAAAAACACAGAAGGTCAATGTGGCTGCTATAATAAGTCATTTTAGATCATCAAGGCACCGACATACTCCATAGAGAAACTGAATTAAAACAATCCAGATGGAAGCTGAAGTAAGAGATAAAATTGTGGATTAGGACCATTAATGATGAGGGAAAATGAATGCTAACAACACTCTCCATAAATTTTACACAGCTGGAGGGAAGGTTCAGGAACCTTTTAAACCCCTGCATAATCTGTTGTTTTAATTGAATGTATTTATGTGGTAACATTTTAGAATTAACAGCAGTCCTAAAAATAAATAAGGTGCCATTTGTTGCGTGGTTGCTCGTTGGTCTAGGGGTATGATTCTCGCTTACGGGGCAGTATGGTAGCCTAGTGGTTAGCACTGTGGCTTCACTGCGCCAGGGTCCCAGGTTCGATTCCCTGCTGGGTCACTGGCTGTGCGGAGTCTGCACGTTCTCCCCGTCGGGTTTCCTCCGGGTGCTCCGGTTTCCACCCACAGTCCAAAAATGTGCAGGTTAGGTAGATTGGCCATGCTGAATTGCCCTTCGGTGTTCAAAAAGGTTAGGAGGGGTTATTGGGTTAGGGGGGTAGGGAATAACTTCTGTGTGAGCAGAAGTTATTTTATTTATCTTTTAAATCTCAAGTTTGCGCATGTGCACCAATGAGAGGGCACGCATGTGCAGTGCGGCCGCATTTTTAAAAATACGGTCGCAGCCTTTTTGAAGGCCGCTTGCTGCCGGCTTCAAAAAGTTTGGGGAGAATGATGTAATTGGTTGCTTTCTGAACTTTGATGCTGATGAAGTGGAAATCTCTTATTCCAAGAATGGTCAGGATTTGGGTATCGCATTTAAGATTGGGAAAGACAGTCTCGCTGACAGAGCCTTATTTCCGCATGTTCTGTGCCACAATTGTGCTGTGGAGCTTATCTTTGGACAGATGGAGACTCCATACTTTCGCACCACAGAAGGCTTCAACTTCATCCAACAGGTTCCATTGGAGGAGCGTGTATGAGGGCCAAAGGGACCCAAAACCATTTCCTCCATTTTGTCAGCTGAAAACAAAGTAAGAGAAAATGGTGGGTCGCAAAGGTCGGCCGGCGTGGGTCGCAAAGGTCGGCCGGCATGGGTCGCGAAGGTCGGCCGGCGTGGGTCGCAAAGGTCGGTCGGCGTGGGCCTCGAAGGTCAGCTGGGTTTGGTCCCGAGGGTTGGTCGGTTGGTAAAAACAAGTCCCCGGAAAAAAATAAGTTTGAAAAACACTGCCTTAGTGTACCCGAACAAGCGCTGTAGTGGCGATTAGGAGATTTTCACAGTAACTTCATTGCAGTGTTAATGTAAGCCTACTTGTGACGCTAAATTTGCAGTCAGTTTAACATTTTCATATTGAGGTGTACTCATTGATTTCCTGTGACATTTCTTGTTGGTTTCCTGTGACATTGCACACAGGAAGCCAACAAAGAACAGAATGGTTGAAATGGCACATGGAGATTGGTGTTGATGTAATGTAGAGGATTCAGAAAAAGTAAATCAGCACAAAAATAGATGTAGTAAAAACTGATATCTGTTTTTAAAAAATGGATGAATTTTTCTATTTTGCAAAGCGTTGAATATAATTTTATACAATTTTTAATATATTAGCTATATACAAAATATCAATAGAATTTTATGTTCGACTGTTAGGTTCTCGATTATTTTCAGTGTGTGATGCTTAAGTGATGGTGAGGTTGAAATTGAAAACCCGTCAGTCCTTTCCTGGTGAAATTAGGCTTTTGTATGAGGTATTATGGTACATTATAAACAAGTCGGCAGCAAAGTGGAAAGATTCAGGATGCATAAAGTATGACCACAAACCAGGCAAGAATTGTAAGAAGTCTTACAACACCAGGTTAAAGTCCAACAGGTTTGTTTCAAACACGAGCTTTCGGAGCACGGCTCCTTCTTCAGGCAAGAATTAACTGCTTTGCAGGTTATACTTCCTGTTTCAGTTATGACCAATGCAAAAAAAAAACACTGGAATCGTATTGTAGACTTAACAGACTGCTGTGGTTTCTTCAGAATTCGGTGATCTGCTCATACTCCCGTAGTTCTCTGATCCTGCATGAGGGATCTTTCTTCTCTCTATTGCAATGAAAATGGTTTTGACTTCCTTTCTGTACCCTCAGCAGTTAATTAGTCCCCTCCTTTGCATTTAAACTAATAGATCAGTTAACACGTCAAATGGTTGATATTTAATCAGCCTCTGCCATCTGGTGTTACCTTCTAATCTATAACTTTCCAAACTAAAAAAAGTCTCATATCTGCACACATCATCAGTTATATATGGGTTTCGATCATTTCAGTGTAGTTACAAGCAAATATGCAATCTAAGGTTCACTGAGTTTAAAATATGGTACTCCAGGTTACACAAACCTGTGTTAAAGCTGAAGAATTTGAATAACAGGTTTAATGCCCTCAGAAATTCTAAAGCATGATTTTCTCACATTGGTCACTTCCTACAGTCCCTGTATTAAAAATAATATCTAATTAAGAACTGCAAATGCAATAGAGCAAGTTATCTACAAAGTGTATCAGGCAGACTGCACAAAGTCTGGTACATTATGTGCACAATTAAATTCATGAATCCATTACTCTTGCTGTTGGACAAATGATTCCCCCATAGAGTTTCTGATAGTCAGCTAACATCGAGGCTGATCTTCATCTCTCCTGTCAGACAGCAATTAAAATAGCAGCACATAAATTACTGCCACATTCCTGCAAACATCCAGGTCACCAACATTTTGATTGGATCTTTCAAATGGAGGAGCTAAGGTGCTCATTAGCCCATGCAAATCATGGTCCTATTACATCAATATAACTCATTGCAAGTTTTTAAAATTCCTTTATCAGAGTTACAAAGCCAGAGCTCAGTATGGACAAGGGCAAACCCCAAATCCAGCTCCTTGCCTGCTCCAAAAACCAATTCAAGTTGAATCCAATCCATGGCCCCCACAAGAGAGACATACCAAATCCAGGCATTACACCTGACCTCACGCTCATCTTAGCCAAAAGGCCAGTTCCAACAGGTGAAGCATGCACCATGCTCATTAATTCGACTAATCAGTGATCCTTAAAAGGAATCACTGGTGGCCACTCCAGTAAGGGATGAAAAAAAAGGTTTGGAAATGAGTTTTATAGTGTCGTGAGGGGCATTTCTAGTCACATCCAACCATCTCGTATCAAAACTCCAAAACCTTTATAACTGGATCCTCGGCTTCCTGCCCCACAGACCACAATCAGTAAGGTTAAACATCAGCACCTCCTCCACAATAGTCCTCAATACCGGGGACCTGCAAGGTTACATACTTAGCCCCCTACTATACTCACTTCACATATATGCCTGTGTGGCACAATTCAACTCCATCTACAAGTTTGCTGATGACATGACCATAGTGGGCCAGACCTCAAACAACGATGAGTCAGAGTACAGGAGGGAGATAGAGAATCAGTGGCGTGGTGTAACGACAACAATCTCTCTCTCAATGTCAGCAAAACTAAGGAGATGGTCATTGACTTCAGGAATTGAAGTACTGTACACACCCCTGTCTGCATCAATGGTGCTGAGCTGGAAATGGTTGACAGCTTCAAATTCCTCGGTGTGCACATCACCAACAATCTGTCGTGGTCCACGTACGTCAATGCTATGACCAAAAAAGCACAACAGTGCCTATACTTTCTCAAGAAACTAAGGAAATTCGGCATGTCCACATTAATTAACTTTTACCAATTTTTACAGATGCACTATAGAAAGCATCCTATCTGGCAGTATCACAGCCTGGTATGTCAACTGCTTGGTCCAAGACCGCAGAAAACTACAGAGTCATGAACACAGCCCAGCCCATCACACGAGCACGCTTCCCATCCATTGACTCTGTCTATGTTTTCCACTGCCTTGGGAAAGTAGATAGCATAATCATAGACCCCTCCCACCTGAGTTATTCCCTCTTCCAACCTCTTCCACTGGGCAAGAGATACAAAAGTCTGAGAACACGCACTAACAGATTCAAAAAAAGCTTCTTCCCCACCGTTACTAGCCTCCTGAATGACCCTCTTATGGACTGGACTGATCTCTCCACGCATCCTCTCTACTGAGTAGCATTACACTCCATATGATTCACCAGATATCTATGTCTATGTATTTACATTGTGTACCTATTACATGTCCTATGTTTTTCATGTATGGAACGATCTGTCTGGACTGTACGCAGAATACGTTTTACTGTACCTTGCAAACAACCTGTGAGAAGTTTCATTAGATTCACTCTGTGAAGCAAATAACTGATCAGCATGCCGTCGCCAAACTCTTTCATCATCTGTCTGTACAGTCTATGATATTGGACCTGCCTTTGCTAGGATTACAGCAGGTATCCATTTCTCCTTGGTGGTGTACCTTCTTGCTAGCACTTGCTCTCCTCGACTGAATATTTGCTTTTTGGAATTTTGCTCCCTCCTGATAATTTGTGCTTATGGTTGCCCTTTGATAATCTCTGAAGTATCAAGCGGAATTAACAAATCAAACTGTGTTTGCAGTTTTGTTTTGTACAACAGCATTGTTGGTGAACTCTATGTAGTTGGGTGTACACTGTCCCAGTAAGACACTGTTCGCTCTTTTTGAAAATGTCCCCTTGTCCTTCGACGCTTTGAAGGAAGTTTCGACGATTGCACAAAATGTTCGGCCAATCCATTCATTGCAGGATGATACAGAGTTGACTTGATATGGTACATACCATTTTCCCTTCAAGTAGTCCTTGAACTCCTTTGAAGTGAACGGACAACCATTGTCATTACAAACTGCTCCGGTGTTCCAAATCTTGCAAAGGTTTTATCTAATTTCTCAATGGTCTGTTCAGTTCTCATTGACTTTATGATTGTGATTTCCGGCCATTTAGAGTGTGCATCCACACAATCACTAAGTGTAAGATCCCCTTCCTCCATTGGACCAGCATAAACTATGTGTATTCCATGCCACAGCTGTGCCGGCCATTCCCAAGGCTGTAATGGTTGTAATGGTGGAGTGTTCTGTAGTTTTGCACAGGATTGACATTGCCCTACTTTCTGGTCCATTTGAGCATCTAAACCTGGCACCAAAAATAACTGTGTACCATTTCCTTCATCCTCATCAAACCAAGATGTCCCTCATGTAGTTGGTCAAGGACTCTATTACGTAAACAAGGAGAAATAATCACACGGATTTCCCATAATCGGACTCTATTCTGCACTGTCAACTGAAGCCTTCATGTGATGTAGGGCTTGAGGTCTGGACCTTTCCTACAACTGTCAGATGGTGTTCCTCTTTAGACCATATCCATCACCTTCGCCATCACTGGATCGATACTTGTGTATCTTTGAATTTGAGATGAAGTCACACTGTCCATGAGCGAGAAATACAGGATGTTGACAAAATGTTCTTCAGGTTGATGCTTGACTTGTAATGACAAACATGATAAAGCATCAGCATTTGTATGCTACTCTAACGCTACTCTAACGTGCGATATTAGATATTGCACATGTGTAGCTGCCAAAGAAGGTATATCTTTATACAACCCAAAGATTGTCATCAAGTGTCAACAATCTATCAAAAGAGTAAAATGGCATCCATAAAGGTAGTGGTGGAACCTTCTTACCTCGAAAATGATGCTCAAAGATTTCATTTTCTAGCTAAACATAATTTGTTTGCATTGGTAAGAGTTTGTGAAGCAAATGCTATTGACCATTTCTCTACGGAGGGGCATTATGTGTGAGACAACTGCAGCAACCCCATAGAGTGATGCATTGCAATGAAGTTGTAACTTCAGCTTGGGATCATAATGAACCAACAGCTCTGACTCCAGTAAAGCACCTTTTACCTCATTGTATGAAATTTCACATTCTCTGTTTGACACATTAACAAAGTGTGTAAAGGCTTCAACTGTGTTGCTAAATTCGGTACAAATTTACCATAATAATTGATCAATCCTAAAACAACCTTCATTGTGTCACATTTTGATTACGTGGTGCTTCTAAGCTTGTTGACATCTTCTTCGGCTACTTGTGTAAGCCATCTTTATGGATGGTGTGACCAAGGTAATTTATGAGTGTCTTGAAAAAGTCACACTTCCTTTTTAACTCTCAGATTGTGGCTCTGTAAATGCTTCAAGATAGTTTCCAAATTCTTCAAATGTTCCTGTTCACTTGAACCGGTGATTAAGTATATCATTGAAATAACATTGCACCCCATTCAGCCCACTTGGAATTTGATCCATGGCCCTCCTGAAAAAGAGCAGGAACAGATGTTATTCTAAAAGGAAGTCATCTGTAATGAAACAGATCTTTTATGCATCACAATGGTGAGTAGTGGCTGTGATTCTGCAGCCACATTCATTTGTAAATATGCCTGTGAGAGATCTATTTTAGCGAATTTTTGCCTTCCAGAAAATCCAGCAACAAATCAGTGGCAGTGGATAATGATCTGCGCAAAATACTGGGTTAACAGAGAAAATGTTCACATATTCTCACTGAGCTATCACGTTTCAGTACAGGAACAATTGGTGTTGCCCAATCACTTGTAGCAACTGGTTCAATGACTCCCGCTTGTACTAGTCTTTATAGTTCTTCAATTTTTGACTGATGACATATGGTATGGTTCTAGCTTTGAGACATTTTGGTGCGCAGTTTGGCTTTATTTTTAGGTGCACCTTAACTTCAGTCATCGAGCCTAGCCAATCCTGGAAGACCATCTCATACTTCATCAGAAGATGTTGCAAGTTGCTCATTGAATCCACTAGTTGATTTACTGATTCCAGTTGAGTCTATTTTTTGTCAGCCATGCTCTGCCAATAAAGCAGCAAAATACCCATGGCAACGTGAACAGGAAACTTTGCTGTCTGTCCATTTGGTTCTACATTCACCATAATGCACCCTTGTAATGGAACAACCTCTTATGTGCAGGTTAGGTGGATTGGCCATGCTAAATTGCCCGTAGAGTCCTTAAAAAAAGTAAGGTTGAGGGGGGGGGGGGGGGGGGGGGGGGGTTGTTGCGTTACGGGTATAGGGTGGATACGTGGGTTTGAGTAGGGTGATCATTGCTCGGCACAACATCGAGGGCCGAAGGGCCTGTTCTGTGCTGTACTGTTCTATGTTCTATGTTCTATGTATATCTTTAGGATCACATTCAGTTTTTTGATTATAATTTTTCTCAGGTATTAACGAGACAGCTGCTCCTGTATCCACATCCATTTTAATTTCATGACCTTTGAGTTTTGGATATGCCCAAAAATGTCGTTAATCACCCCGCACTGACAAGACACCTAGCTTCAGCTCCCGCAGTTGCTCAGTTACATTGGGCGGGTTTCTCTATTCCACCATATCAGATTTCTGGTGCGGTACGTCGTTCGGATGCTCCATTTCGCCGGCTGGTCAATGGGGTTTCCCATTGTGGGGCAGCCCCACGCCATCGGGAAACCCCCGGGCTGCCAGCAAAATGGAGCATTCCAATGGCGGAGAATTCAGCCCATTGTCTTTTGAGTAACCTTGAGCTTCATCTACTAGTTGATAGACATGACTAATCTGTTTAGAAATTTTTTTTCTTGCATATTCTTGTAGGGCAAGTTTCTGAGCCCAACATGCCTTGGCAATATGGCCCTTCTTGCCACAGTTATTTTTTAAAAAATAAATTTAGAATTCCAGTTTTTTTTCCCAATTAAGAGGCAATTTATTATGGCCACTCCATCTACCCGGCACATCTTTTGGGGTTGTGGTGCTTGAACCCACGCAGACACAGGAAGAATGTTCAAACTCCACATAGATCCAGGATCGAACCCAAGACCTTGGCACCATGAGGCAGCTGTGCTAACGCCTGTGCCACCATGCGGCCCTGACTTGTACAGTTCTTGTATGGTTTGTTTAACTCCAGCAATTATACACTGAGCGTCCAACCTGCGTACATTGGTGATATGATTGCACTTTGGCAGCCTTGTTCCTTGTGGTATCCATTTTATGGGTCTTTGCTCCAGCTCTTGTCTGTGAAGCTTCTTTTGTTGTTATCTCCAAAGATGTGGCAATACCACAGCAGCTTTTAGAGTTAAATCAGCTTCCTCTGAATAGCTTCACTATGGAGTTCACAATCCAGCCTATCACAAAGAATGTCATCAACTGTTCCACCAAACTCACAAAACTTTGCTAACCTTCTTAAAGTCACTCCGAATTTTAAAATGCTTTGACCATCTTCCTGACTATGGTAGTGAAAATGAAACATTTCCGCAATCAATACTGGTTTCGGAGAGAAATGCCTTCTCAGATTTTCATTAATTCGATATAGGACTTATCTCCTGGTTTTGCGAGGTGAAATAAATGTTGTCACAGCATAAATGTTTTACACATTACTGAGCTGAGAAAGGTTTCAGCCATTAGATCCTCCAGAGTTTGATTTGCTATGAGATACAATTGAAATCTTTCCACATATGAGTTTCACATCTCACAGTCTTCATCAAGTGCATCCATGGTGCCCGTATTTCCTGCCATTTCGGTTCCTGGCTCCTAGGGTCCAGACTTCAACCAACTTCCTTCCTTCTGATTCTTTGGAAACATGGCACAAACAATCCCCTTATCCACAGCAACTAGAATTATTTTCCGTGTTGTCTGACTGTGGTTCATTTCACCGAGTAGCGGCCTGCACAGAGTGGACAGATGTCCAAATCCCCTTTCTCCACAGCCCATTTAGCTTCACCACATGCATGGTCCCTACAGCTCAGACTCTACTGATTTTAATGGCAAGTACGTTTTCTCGAATTGTCGATCTTCTTTACTCACAGATGTAATAGCACGTTTTAACCCTTCAGCATTGGCGGCTGTGCTTCGCCCGTCATGTGTGAGTCCAGTGCTGAGTGCTTTCCTTTGCTTTTTCTTGCCTCAATCCTCATCGCCAGTTTTCTCTTTTGTTCGATTTCTTAGTTAGCAGCAAAGAGACAAGGTATGAAGGTGTCCACATTCTGGATTCGTTCAAACAGGATGAGAGGTTTTATCAAGAGGTGTTTCTCATACAATCTAAGATGAAAATCTGCAAAGCCCGCAGAAACACCCTGCTGACGTCACTGCACATCACATAATGCTTTACCAGCAGGGATGTATTCTCTGATACTTAACAAAGAGAATGGCTGGAAAGTGTCTAGGAAAAGGATTTCGGATGTAGAGAAATGGGTTGTGAGTTGTAGGAAAACTGAGGTGTAGTGAGTAACTTAAGGGGAAAGGAATACTGTGGTTACTGAGTATCTTGGGGGAATGAATTAGCTAATAAGCAAAATTTTAAAAAAAACATCAAGCCATGCACACCACTTGTGCACAAACTGTTCCTCAAAGATTTTCTTCCTTTATGTAACTTCTTCCTATTATAAAAAGTTTGTTAACAGACAGTTTTTTAAATTCAGTGATGAAATGTGGGAGCTTGCGTATTCCAGCTCCTTGCCTCTCATGCAATGAAGTTCCTGTACCTCAGCCAGTTCTGCTTCTTTACTTCCCAAATGGTCATGTTTTGCTTTTTAACCATAGATAATAAAATAGCATCAATATGAAATATAAAATAGGGCAGAATATACCATTTTAAAACAAGTCTTGAATAGCATCTGCATGCCAATTATTATCTGTGTGCAACAGGAAGACAGACCAGATAGTTATCAAATTAGTTTGCTGGCTGTCATTATTTGGTTGATACCGCTGGCTCACCAGTATATTATATAATAGATTTTCTGCTCTGAATTCACTGAGACATACATGATTAAATTAATTTGTTTGTTTCCATTGAGTAAGACGCACATGTTTAAAATAATTCCTTGATTCATTTGCACAGCTATAACTGACCAAATGAATTACCTGAATTCCGTTTACACAGCCTCACACTGTTGAAGTGTAAGTACTGCAGTGGGGAGTGTGGGCTTGAGCCGCAGAAATTCTCCGTTTCAGAAACTAAGTGTTGAAGTACAGGAAGCAGCTGCACAACCTCCTCAGGGCAGGCAGGGCAAGTCGGCAGCACAGTGCCCCTGGCACTAACGCCCAGCCCACACACCTGTAACCCCCACCCTGAGAGTAACCGAACACCACCTGCCAGTAGTGTGCATGCTCCCATCCTGCTTCACATGCCAGCACCCATACCAGCCGCCATGGCCAGATGCCCTGGCCACAAAGTCCAGCAGCTGTCCACCTCCTGTGCTGCCCATGTCTGACTGTCTAACACGGTGTGTTTCCTGTCTCCACCCCGCCCTCCCCAGAAGAATGCGGCACATAATCGTGGAGAGCAGGAGAAAACTGGAGGAGGACCCCCGGACCTGCGGCCTTTCACTGCAGTGGAGCAACGGGCACTGGACCTGGTCAGTGGGAGAGAAGGCAGGCGCCAAGTTGGAGGGCAGCATCGAGGAATCACGTGAGATCCCGCTGTGTTGCGTTTTCCCATGTCATGCGTGGTTCCAGCACCACCCCACATCTTCCCCTCATCACCCCCACACCACCCCACCCCATTCCCTTACCACCACCGCACCCCCCCCCCCCCCCCCCCCCCCCCTCTTACCAACCCCTCACCACTACCACCTATGATCCAATCGTGCATCAAGTCTAACAGGATCGCTTGGCAATGAGGTGGGAACTTCTGGTGTCCCCTTGTCCCCTGCCCTATCCACAACCAGCAATGAGGAGGACACCATACTAAGAGAGCCCCCAATAGCCAGCCTGAGAAACCCCGGACCACCAGTCTGGGGACGGCACTGACTTCCTGTCACAGCCGTCTCCAACATCCTCCACCATCCCAGAGACATTCACTGTGATTGGGCAGTTTAGTGAAGAGGCTCTTGAGGCAGTATCTGGTGTGCACCATACATGTGTTGCAGTACATCAGGTGGATGTAGGAACACCCGAGGGGGCAGGGGTCATAGGGACTAGCTGGCTTCTGGAAAGGGCGTTCCCATCGATACTGGAGATGCAGGCATTACATGAGGGGTTTTCAACAACCATCCAGTGCCTGCAAGTGCAGTTGGAGGTGCTATGTACCAGGGACAGATGGAATTGAAACGGCGCACCAGAGCTTGGCCCAGTCACAATACATTATAGCTAAAGGTGTCATCGGCATTGCCCATGCACTGGCTGACCTGCGCCAGCCCTGGAGGGAGGTGGCACAGTTAATGAGTGACATGTCACAGTCCCAGAGGAGGTGGCGCAGTCCCTGTGCTCCATGGCTGCGAGCATGGAGACGCTGGCCAACCCGTGTGGCCTTCAGGATCGGCAGCTCCAGGTGTCAGGGGAGTCCCCTGAGTTTCCTTCGGTCACACTCCCGTTCCACAAAGTTGTCGGGTGGTCATCGGGAACCCTGAGGGTGGAGGTGATGGGGACCATACCAGTGACTCCCACAGGGGAGTTGTTGGAACAACACAGCGCCTCAGACTCCCCCCCCCCCCCCCCCCCCCCCCCCCCCCCAACCCCCACCATCCTGTCCCTGGCGCATTCAATGGGCAGCAGGTCGAACAGGGTGGCAGCACATCGCCTGAGACATCTGCACAACAGGTGGGCTCATCCTGGCCACGTCAGACGACGGTCGACAAAGGGTGGGATTTGCAGCAGGCAGCCTCAACTCTTGATGTACCGCCTGGGGAGCCAACTAAACGCTGCATTAGGACCCATAAGGTCAGAAACATGGCACAGGTGCTCCACTTACAACAGCGTTAGGGGCTAGGGCACAAGCCTTTATATTGATGTTCATTTGTACTTTGTTGAATAAACACCTGTGCACAAAGGTTCCAACCTGGTGAGGGGACGGTGGAGGTGGCTGCAGAGGGGGCGCTTGGTGGGGCAGGTGAGGGTGTGGGGTGAGGGCAGATGGCCGGACGGGCACCCCTCAGACAGGGATAGCCTGGCACTACCAAACTTAAAACAAATACATTTGTTATGCACAAAGTAAAATCTTGTTGATTTTATGAGTGCCAAATGAAGCATTTTGAAATAAAAACAAAATACTGCAAATGCTGGAAGTCTTATATAAAACATGATACATTTTGAACCTGTTTATTCTGCACCCTATTTTCTTGGTAGCAGAGTGGTTAGCACTTTTGCTTCACAGCTCCAGGGCCCCAGGTTCGATTCCCGACTTGGTCACTGTCTATGCAGAGTTTGCACTTTCTCCCCATGTGTGCGTGGGTTTCCTCCGGGGACTCCGGTTTCCTCCCACAGTCCAAAGATGTGCAGGCCATTCTAAATTTCCCTCAGTGTCCGAAAAGGTTAGGTGGGCTTACTGGGTTACGGGGATAGGGTGGTGGTGTGGACCTAAGTAGGGTGCTCTTTCCGAGGGCTGGTGCAGACTCGATGGGCTGACTGGCCTCCTTCTGCACTGTAAATTCTATGATTCTTGTTGACCATCACCAACCATTGACTCCGCTGTCCTTACAAATTACTCTTCTTGTTGAAGCAGGATCATATTTGAATTTTTAAGGAGAGTCATGTGGCGCAGTGGTTAGCACTGGGATTGCTGCGCTGAGGACCAGGGTTCGAATTCCGACCCTGGGTTACTGTCCGTGTGGAGGTTTCACATTCTCCCCATTCACCCCCACAACCCAAAGATGTGCAAGTTAGGTGCATTGACCACGCTAAATTGGGTACCCTAAATTTATTTTAAAAAACAAATAATTGAATTTTTAAAAAGATAGACCAACAATTAGCCCATTCATTCGTAAAGCAGTTAAGAAGTGGCCAGTTTAGCAATATAAATGGACGGACTTCACTCCGGCTCTGACCCAACATTTAAGCAACATGTTTGCAGACTCACTGGCGAGGGGATCCCTGCCTCCAAGCTAGCACAGGCCACGATATGGCTGATACACAAAAAAGACAAAGGCCTGATAGAATGTGGCTTGCACAGACCCATTTCACTGCTGAATGGAGATGCAAAGCTACTAGCAAAGGTGCTGGCCAAAAGGCTGGAGAACTTCTTCTAGCAACTCCCCTGTGGGAGAACTGGTGGTCGCAGTGGACCAAACGGGCATTGTCAAGGGTAGGCAACTCACTGCAACATCAGGCGACTGTTCGACTGTTGGATGTAATAATGACACCCCCCCCCCCCCCCCCCCCCCTCCCCCCCCCGCCCCCCCAGGGAGAGAACACCAGAGGTGATCTCGTCTCCCTGGACACAGAAAAGGCCTTTGACAGAGTTGAATGGAAATACCTCCTACAGGTACTGGAGCGGTTTGGACTAGGAGCAGAATTCACCTCCTGGGTGAGAATCCTGTACAACGGCCCCAAGGTGAGCGCTCAAACCAATATCACCAGCACTGAATACTTCCAGCTGCACAGAGGCACTCAGCAGGGATTCCCACTATCTCTGCTCCTGTTTGCCCCAGCAATTGAACCCCTGGCGATTGCTCTGCGAGACGCAAAAAGCTGGAAGGGCATCCAAAGAGGAGGCAGAGAGCACAGAATCTCACTCATTAGGTGATGAATTGACCCAATTGAGATATTTTCCCTGAAAGTACTTGAGGGGGGTTATTTCAGCGGGGTGAGGGACCCGGGTTCTCAATATCGGCACCTCACTCTGCTCCTCTATGCCTTGGAACCGCAGGAAGGCTTGAGAGAAATCATTCAGCTCCTAAAAGAGTTTGGAACCTTCTCGGGTTATAAACTCAACATGGGCAAGATCAAGGCATTTCCACTGAACCCAAACGGGGGAGGGACAGAGCTGGAGAGACTCCCATTCAAACTAACCCAAAACAAATTCTGCTACCTGGGGATCCAAATAGCCCGGGATTGGACACCGGTCCATAAGTGGAATCTGACCAGCCTGGAGGAGGACCTACAGAGATGGGGCACGCTCCCACTCTCCCTAACGGGGAGGGTGCAGATGATAAAAATGAACGTATGACCGAGGTTCACCTTCCTGTTCAGATTGTTACCGATCTTCATCCCTAAGGCCATTTTCCACAACATAGACAAAATAATCATGGCATTTGTATGTTGGTGGGGAGGGGGGGGGGGGGGGGGAGCAGTAAGAACCCAAGAGTCCCCAAATCAACACTGCAGAGGAGAAAAGACAGGGGTGGCCTGGCACTACTAAACTTACAATACTACCACTGGCCAACTATGGCAGAGAGAGTGAGGGGATGGATATGCACACCTACCACGGATTGGGTGCGAAAGGAGCCTTCCTGCAAGAGAACGACCTTCTGGGCCCTTGCCACGGCAGTACCCTCCTACCAGACGAAACACATATCCTGCCCAGTGGTGGTAGCCATACTAAGGATATGGAACCAGATGAGGCAACGTTTAGGTCTGACCGAGATGTCCCCCATTAGCGGAGACCACAAGTTCCCATCAGCCATGTCAGACACCACCTTCAAAAAATGGTGACAGGACGGGGGGACGCTGACAGCGAGGGACTTTTACATGGGGGACAGTCTAGCAACACTGGGCGATGGAGCTGGATCTACCGACAGGACAGGAACTTAGACACCTACAGGTAAAGCACTTTCTCCCCAAGGAGACAGTAGAATACCCCAAGTCCCCGGGAACCACATTACTCGAGGACCTGATAATCACGAACAACAAGGAAGGGGGAAACTGGCGGAAAATCTACAGACAGCTCCTGGACAGGGCAAGACTACCACTGGACAAAGCCAGACAAAAATGAGGAGATGAACTGGGGATGGAAGTGGGCTGGGGACTCTGGGACGAAGCACTGATCAGGGCCAATGACATCTCCTCCTGTGCAAGGCTCAGCCTCATGCAGTTTAAAGTGTACAGAGCACACTTAACCAGAACCCAAATGAACAGGTTTTTCCTGGAGGTGGAGGCCAGGCCAACCAAACCCACATGTTTTGGGCTTGCCACAGACTTGCTGGGTTCTGGACAGCCTTCTTCGAGGCAATGTCGAAGGTTGTGGGGTGAGGGTGGAGCAGTGCCCGAGAGTGGCAATCTTCAAGGTATCAGAACAGCCAGAGCTACAGGGGGAAGAGGGCCGACGCCCTTGCTTTCGCTTCCCTATTCGCACGCCGGAGAGTCCTGCTCGGCTGGCGATCTGCAGTACCACCCACAGCTGCAGACTGGCTGGCACACCTGGCGGAATTTCTCAAAGTGGAGAAGATCAAATACACCATCCGAGGGTCGGAAGATGGCTTCCACAAAGCATTGGGGCAGTTCGTCGGCCTGTTCATAGACCTGCTTAAAGCCAACAGCGAGTAGGGAAAAAGTAAGAGATTGGAGAAGACAGACAGGGACACAGAACTCTTGGGGGAGGGAGGAGGAAACTCAGGGGAACTACAGGGAGAAGCGGGGGAGCAGGGGGAGGGAGCGGAAGGCCCCCCCCCCCCCCTCAAACCCAAAAGACAGGCAACAGAAAACATAAAGGGAAGGTGGGAATGAAGGGGGAGAATAGGAGCTAGGGGACAGAACAACCAGCCAAGGAGGGGCCAGGGAAGGGGGGGGAGAAGGGAAAGGGGTGAGGGAAACACCAAGATTGGCAATACGTATATAAGAATGTGTGCTGTAAATATTAAACGTAAAGTGCCACTGGGTATAAATTGAAAATACCAATAAAAATATGTTTTTTTTCAATAAAGGGGGAAATCAAAACAAAAGGAATACAAATGGACTTCAAGAGCACAGAGGCAAACTAATGTATTTTCTGCCCTCTATCAATTACACATCTTGTGTAATTGATAGCAAACTAGAGCAGCAAACTAGAGATTTCAACAGAGGAAGTGACACTGCATGCTCAACTCACTGTGGTCTCATCACTGAAGTGAAGACCAAAGACGAAAGTCAAAAGCTTTCAAAATGATCTTTTCTGCTCTCTCGTCATTTTTCAAAGACAAGCAGAGATCAATTCTGCATATAATAATTTCATTGGTAACCATCTGTGGTCAGCAAGCATTCTCGTTCTTTACCTTCAGCTGTCCATGCAAGGCGACAGTGAATCTATATTATAGTCTGGCTTTTAGCCTGGTTCCTGCATTTGTGTTGCTGATCCTTGGATACGCCCTTAATGATCTGACCTGGAAATTAATAATGAGTCTTAGAAACGGCCCCAAATTGAAGTTTAATAATTTCAAACTAATCTGCTATGTTCTTTCCAGCATAACAGGGACAGCTGTAATCGCCCCAGTAACCTGGCTGGCAGTTACTCTGCTAAATGGCATTTATTACAAGTGCGGCATGAGTGAGTTTTTATCAGTTGATAGCTGGAAAGTTTTTGAGAATCTACCTCTTCAAGAACGGAAAAATATTCTCGCTCGCTTTCCATGTCCTAAAGTGAGCATTCAGGAGATAAAGAACATCAGTGAAATTAGAAACGAAGGCAATCGCATACTTCTGTTTCAGTCTCAGGTACGTATGGCTAAACAAGTGTTTTTTTTTAACCATTTCAATTGTGCACTGACTTTAATTTCGGGTAGTAAAAGGAATGATGATATTGAATTTTTCTAAAATAATTTTTAAAATCCGTTTATTTTCTAGTTGTTCATCAATAGTAAGTGCCAGTTCACAACCTGGTCATGTTGTAATGCTAACAAATCAGTGATACAAGATAATAAGCATGTCTTTCCACTTCAGAAAAATAGCTCGGTATTCACTAAACTTGCAGATGTAACATGAAAACCATTCGCACAAAATTGCTTCAATCTGAGCAATTTAGCGTTGCATCAGAAATAAGAAGCTAACTTGATACAGTAGTTACTTATAGTACTAAGCCCTTTGATGCATTTCTATGACTTTGCTGTTAAGTATTTGTGTTGTTGAGAAGTTGTGTATGGTGGCACGGTGACACAGTGGTTAGCACTGCTGCCTCACTGTGCCGAGGACCCCGGTCACTGTCGGTATGGAGTTTGCACATTCTCCCCGTGTCTGTGTGGCTCTCACCCCCGCAACCCAAAAGATGTGCAGGGTAGGTGGATTGGCCGTTTTAATTTGCCCCTTAATTGAAAAAATTTTAAAAAGCAAAGTTATCTTTGGTGGTGGCATCAGACTGGAGGTGGTGAAAATGATTGAGCAAGATCCTTTGAATGTGAAGGCTGATGGCTGGAAAGTGAGAGCAAGGGGAACACTATTGCGGATTTGGGAGGGAAGGGGAGGAGCCAGAGTTGATGTTTCATTGAGAACTGTCTGGGTAACATTATCCAATCCAATCTGTCTTAATTTCTCTGCTCCCCTCACTCTCTTACTCCAGCCTGTCTCCCTCTAAAGTTACTACATTCTGTTCTCTCAAGTCTAACCTGACATAGTTATCAAATTTACTGACAAGGGTGGTGCTGTTGTTGTCCAGTGTACTAGCCTCTAACTTGCGGAAGCTGAGCCGCAACTTTCTGATACTTCTTCAGACCTCTGCCTGGACCATGACCCCACCACCTTTAAGCCATTGTTCCCAGACCAGTAATTGACCACAACTCCTCTGAAGATCTTCCCTCTACAGCCTCAAACCTCATTTTCGCCCCAACCACGAACAACTGCTTCTTTCCAAAAAGATGTGCAAGGTGCCACCTGGGCTCCTTGGCATTGCCAGCCTGGCAGCTGTGCCATCTGGGCATGCTGGCAGTGTCAGGGTGGCACCCAGGTGGCATTGCTGACATGCCTGGTTAGCACTACCACGGTGCCAGGTTGGCAGTTCCACAGTGCCCAGGTGGCCTCGGAGGTGCCAGGGTACCACCTGTCCAGAGTCCGACCACCCATGGTCCCCCGAGCACCAGGGAGACCCCCCCAAGTGCCGGTCCACGTTGGTGGAGACTAGTCTAGGCAGCGCTTGCTGGAGGTCTCCGAGGCAGGGAATTAGATCCCGTGACTTGGGCAACTCCAACGCAAACATCTACACACAAGACATAACGAGTTCCTTGACTATTGCAAAAGGCCTCTTGTGAGATTCAACAGCCTCGTTGCGTCCCAGACGGGCATAGATCGCAGCCATTGTTTCAGCCTGCTCCTGCACCACTGAACGTTTTTCCTCCTATCTTGATTCTTTCCTTCTCCCTTTGTCCAGTTTCCTCTCTCCTGCTGTGACTCTTCTGATGCCCTACATCATTTCAACAAATCCCAATTTCTCATGATGAGTGAGAACTTATAATTTGTTTAACCTATCTGTGCTTTAGAAAATATTACAAATGTGTAATATTCCTAGATTGCTATTGGCATTACTATTAACTCATACAGTGTTTGTTGTTGAAAAATAATATGATAAATCATAGATGCCTCTTTTAATTGCTGATTTTCCTGGGTCCAATTGCTAGGTAACAGGAAATTGACTCGCTCCAACTTGGGCCCTATTCCACTCCCGCTTTTGTGTTGCTCAACTGCTTTGTTCCCATGCCTAGTGTTGCATTGCTTCATAGGAAGGTTTAATAACATTCTAACTGAATCAAGAAAAATACAAGGATAGATAGGGTGGAATGGAACTGATTAGATTTCTTTATAGAGTGGACTCAATGGGCTAAATGGTTTCCTTCTGTACTACTATCACTCTATGAACCCAAAATTAAGATCTATCAGTGTGTGGGGAAGCTGCTGCTACCATCAGTTCTAAATTTGCGTTTCTCTCGTTTAAATTTATCCTACTGCCAAGCTTTAATTTAAGACAATGGGTGTAATCTTCCATTCTGGAGTCTTAAGTCTGGAGATGGGCAGGGAAGTCAGAATAGTTCCCGCTGGGAGGTGACACTGCTAAGCAGGTACAATCTTCCACTGTTCAGCTTTTTAATTATGCTCCCGCGAGGAACACGGCAAATCTCATAGCGGGGCGGGCAGTCAGGTCCAAGGTTCCTGTGCTATATTTAAAGGGGGCACCCAGAGAGCCATTCACTCATTGCAGGCCCCTCAGCATTACTCCTCCAGAGTCCTTGCAGCCGCAGCTTGCGCTGGAGCAGCTAGCAGATGTGAGCAATTACATCCTGTGATTGACAAACTCATCTCCGGCATTGCCTTTTGCTCATCTTTGGATTCACCTTCCAGACTGTCACCCTGGACCTGCGACCCATCTGCATCTCATTTCCTCATTCCACCACTGACTGGGACTGTTCCTTTCTATTCCCAGCACTGAATTCACCCGCCATGATCCCACTATCAACACCACTGTTTCTAACTGCTAAGACCCCCCCCCCCCCCCCCCCCCCCCCCCTCCCAGGGTAGCACAGTAGCTCAGTGGGTCGCATTGTTGCTTCACAGCTCCAGAGTCCCAGTTTCAATTCCCGGCTTGGGTCATTGTCTGTGCGGAGTCTGCACATTCTCCCTCTATCTGCGTGGGTTTCCTCTGGGTGTCCCTCCCACAAATCCTGAAATACGTGCTGTTCGGTAATTTGGACATTCTGAATTCTCCCTCTGTGTACCCAAACAGGCGCCGGAATGTGGCGACTAGGGGATTTTCACAGTAACTTCATTGCAGTGTTAATGTAAGCCTCCTTGTGACAATAAAGATTATTATTATTATTATATTGACTGGGATGTAAAGTGTTAACAACTTAATGACAAAGCTTCTTACCACTAGAGGGAACCACAGAACAGTCATATATAGCATGTGACTTCAGGGACTCTGGGAGGAGGGGTTAGAAAGAGTTAGATGAGTGTCAGGCATAGAGAGCAATTGTGGACTTGAGAGTTCTGTTAGTTAGAGATAGTTTAGGAATGTGAATGAATCTTAGTTAGCAGTGTAATAAATTTATAGTTTTGTTCGTTAACAAAACTTTGTGTCCTTTATTCAACACTACGCATCCAAGTCATCCAGGTAAAGCAAAATAGAGAACACAACAGACACACTCTCCCCACCTGCCATGCCTGTTTAACCTGTGTCCCGTGTCTTGGCATAGCTTTTGCTACAGGCACTTAATATGAGTGAAGTTATGTGCAGTCCCCAAGAAGGCTAAAGCACTGACCTCAAAGTCATGGAAAAAGTGAAGCTTTCCACATGCAACCACTTGCACAGATTCAACCACTCTCAATTCTCACTGGCAGGAAACTTAATTCAGAGGTGAATATAATTCCGGCAAGGTGCCCTTTGAATGAGCATGCATGAGATTCTCACAATTGTTCATTAGGTAGCTTAAACTGCCTTTAATCCACTTTGAACATTGAGAGAAGTTACGTCCGTTTATTCAGTCATCAGGAAACCGATTTCTTGCTTCCCACCAAATTAGGTGCCCCCGTCCACCTTGATTCCCACTGCTGAACAAACTCGAAGATTCCACCCTTCATACAGTTTTAAATGGAAAGGTGGCTGGTAATCGTTTGTTAGGAAGAATGTGACGGTACGTGAGAAGGTGCAGAAGAGGTTCACAAGAATGGTTCCATGGATGAGGAATTTTAGCTACAAGGTTAGTTTGGAAAAACTTAGGCTGTTCTCCATGGGGAAAAGAAGATTAATGGGAGATTTTATAGAGGTGTAAAATATTCTGAAAGGTTTAGTCAAGGTAGGCAAAGAAAAAGCTGCTCCAGTTAACTGATTGTACAAGGATTATGGGGGTCAAACATTTTAAGTTTTGAGCAAGAGATGCAGGGGGATGAGAGCAGGAACTTTTTACACAGCAAGTGGTAATAACCTGGAGCTTGCTGCCTACGAGGATGGTGAAAGCAGAGATTCTGAATGATTTAAAAAGTAAATTGGATTGGCACAGGGGCCAAATACATTTTCAGGCAGAACAGGGTGCTGTACTCGAATTGCGCCTAACCAGAGCTTTATAATGTTTAACATAGCACCCCTGCTTTTGTACTCAATACCCCTATTTATGAAGCCCAAGATCCCATATATTTTGCTAACTACTCTCTGTTCTGCCATCTTCTGTGTATGTGAATCCTCAGGTTAAGTTGCCCGTGAGTGTAAAATGGATGATAATGAATGGGCTGTTTGTGTTACACAGAAACCTGGAACATTTATGGTTAAGAGGGAGGCCATACACCTTTCCCAATTTCTGTGTTTATTAGCATCAATTGAAATAAAAGTCAAGAAGTTGTAAAGCATGCTATTGGCTCACTATGCCCTGTCATGCAAATTCAAAATGATCTTAAATAGTGTTCAAATCAAATAGTTTTCATTTCATACACCACATAATTTTACTTTCCACGAGACATATTATGATTGCATCTGTTCTCCAGTGAGCAAATTAGATGAATATAACCTTTATGAAATTGACTGCAAAAGCTTTCTGAGTAATCTTTTTTTCCTTTTTTTACTTTAGGTGATTGGCTGGATTTTAATTCTGTCGGCAACTATCATTGCTTTTCTGGCTGTCTGTGTTCCGAGATATTGTTCTCCTCTTAGTTTTCTGCACCTAAGCTACTGGGCACAGTACCTAGAAAATGAAGATTTGCTCTTTCAGAGGGCAGTTAAGAAACATTCTCAACTGTATGCTTTGAAGCACATTAAAAAGTTCTTGGGGCTTACTCCAGACGAGAAAGATGTGAAGAAAATCCGCTTGCCTGACAGAAAGGACTGGAAAATGATCTCGGGCATTAATGTGTTCAGTAAATTGGAGCATGACCCTTGTCAGTACAGTCTCCTGCACACTTGGGCTGATGAATCAACTTCAGAGAGTAAATATATTCCAGTAGATGATGTGGTATTTGAAGCATAAAACAATTGCCTGCAATTTCCTTGTGAATGCAATCCCACCAGTTAACCCAAAATTACACCCACTGCTGTTGACCATGCTGAAATTTGTGAGGTCAAGCGAAGGGTTCATGAGAACGGGGCCTTTAACATGTTGGGGATGAGCATTACAAGATTGTGCAAAGTAATCTTATATAATCATAGAAAAAGAGTCCATGCAGACCATTATGTTCATACTAGCTCTATCCTTTCTCGCCTTGCTATCTGCTGGAATTAGGCTGGGATGGGGTCCAGGCCTCTGCTTCCCACTTCCCTTTCAGAGAATTACTTGCAATATAGAAAAAAAATTAGGAGGTGGTCCAAGCCACAGCCTGGACCATCAGAAGTATTCTTTCCACCAGATGTCAGGGTCCTGTGCCTGCTAAGCCCAAGTTTATCTCTGCCAACTTTACACAAGGTCCCAACTGAGTTCCAGGGAGAGCAGCTCCTGGCTTAGTGAGTCCCTACACTTTGCCCCTCCACCTATTACACCCTTCTGTACCCTTCCCCAGTACACCGAACCCCCCAACAATGCTGATGGCCCTGTAGGAATAGCCAGAGGCTTTGCAACCACAAGGCAATGCCAGGAATTTGGACATAGGAGCAGGGCCATGCGTATCTGTAATGGGGGTTAGTGTCATTCTAGACGATTTCTGCTAAGGTTGCAGAAGGATTTTCACCAAAGAATTTAATACTCACTTAGAAACTTTTATTAATTGGTATTTGCTGTTATATTGAGATGGCCGTATCTTGAGTATTTGTAAATTTAAATGTAAGCAAAATACCATTGTTATAATCTAAAATGTGCATATATTAAATATCCAGCCTTTTCTTAAAAATGTGTCTTTCTGATCTTGTAGTTCATTTCACTGCCATAAATATGTAGGAAATGAGAGAAATTAATGTTCATAGCAGTAAGATTTATAACGATTATGTTCCTCATTTTACATTTCCATCTCTCTTTCACAATGTGCTAGGGTACTTCTGTACTTCTTAGCCAGTCCCTCAAAGTTGAGGATGACTTGCTTCAACTTTTGTTCGAAGGATTCCGGATGGCGGCTAAACCAATATCCGATCTGCAGACTCTGCCAAATGCAGGGGAGGTGGTGCTTGAAGGGTTTTGCAGATGGATTGTCTGGAGGTTTGGTGCTTCCTCCAATGCCTTGACTTCACCTCTGCACATTTCCAACAAAGTCTCTCGTTGTGTTCGGTGCCTTTCCTAATGAGCTTTCTCCATGTTAGTTGATCAAAAGTCAGATTCCCCAGGAATCAGCAGGGATGTTTGCCCTCTTGCAGGATGCTTTGTGGACTTCTCCAATGTGCTTCTGCTATATTCCTGGGAGTGTCCGATCTGGACCCCATTCCAAGTAGAGCAGTTGCTTCAGTCTGTTGTCATGCAGATAATTACATTTTTTGCCCTGCGGAGCTGGTTTTAAATAATTAGCACCTTGATGGTGAGCAAATTGGCTTGGGAGAGGACGCTACTGTTGGACAACCTTTCTTGCCATTGGGTTTTGGAGGATCTTGCAAAAGCACCAGTGATCGAACTGCCCCAATATTTTTGAAGTGCGTGCTGTAGGTTGCCCAAGTCTCTGGAGCATACAAGGGCTCGGGATCGCTGTTGCCTGGTTAACCACGATCCTTGTCTTCATTGTTATCATTGTAACATTGGAAGTGCAGCAGCCAATTTGCAAACGTCAAACAACCACCAAAGAGTTATGTGATAATGATCAAATCATCTGCTTTTGTGATGATGTTTGAGGCACAACTATTGGCCATACAACAGGGATAACTCCCTGCTCTTTCTGCCAAAAGCTGCCCCCCTTTGACAAGGCTCACCACCCCAATACCACCTCCCACCAGTGCCCCTAGTCCCTGCCAAAGCCACCCCTGCCCGCAGAACGGCTTCCACCCAATTGTGGCGGCGCTGGACTCAGTCCGCAACAATACATAGCATGAGTGTCCCATGCCATCGGGAACTCAGCCCATTGGGGACGGAGCATCGGGGGAGGGCCTCGGGTGATGCCCTGAGGCCTGCCCATATGGCGTGCGGCGTACTCATTTTGGAGGGGGCAGAGCATCACAAAAGCGGCATCATCCCCTATTTCGGTTCAAACGGGGATTCTCCAGCCAATCGTCGAACCTGATTTCGGCGTCGGAGCCTGGAGAATCCTGCCCATTGTGTTAGTGAATAAATTTGGGTTGAATCGTGAACCTGTGTTTGTCCTTTGTTCATCTCGCAAATAATAAACTGGTCCAAGTGTCTGATAATTTACAGACAATAGACACCTCTGATGGTGCAATATTCTGGCCCTCGCTACTGCACTGAAGTGTCAGCCTTGATGTTTGTGCTCATTTTCCGGAGTAGGATTTTAACCCACAACGTTGTCAGCTCGAGGTGAGAGAGTGCTATTAACTGAGCACAGCTTTGTCATGCAAACATGCCACACAGATAATGGTGATTGAGAACAGGGGTTGTGAGTGACAGAAAACTCCAGGGATATTTAAAAGATCAGAGGGCATTAGACCCAACCCTGTACAAAACTAGCTGTGGATGAGTAGGAACCTCCAGATCATTTTGAAGTACTGGTTAAATAGATTTTGTGAATTAAGTATTGCCTATCTCTTAACCTTGATACATGCATTGCTACAGTTAAATTGGTTCACCTTTTAAAACTCATTCTATTAAGTTTCCTCTTTCTGATTTGGTTCTGCATTAAGACAGTGGTTGCAAAACCTTGAGCGGAAAATTTTCCAACTGCCATTTCAACTGAAACTTTAGGAATCATGCTGATATTACAGCTAACGCTTCCCTCAGCTGCAGGTATTCCTTTACTTTGATTTACTTTACTTTAGTTTCTTACGAATTTGAAAGTCCCACCTTACATCACAGACTTGAACCTCACACATTGGAGTGCCTGGCCTTCAAATTCCCAGGTTGGGTTAAAGCAGATATTAGATTTGTCCATATGTGGAGCAAAACGTAAACTCACAAGGCTTTAACGACTGTTAAAAATTCCAGCAGGATTCAACAATAACAAAATGTAAATCACAACGTTTGGATGGGATGATAGCTCTCATCCTAAATTTCCTGACCTCTTCCTCCCTATGTATTCTTCTGATTGTAAATCACTAGAAATTAGATGCAGTTGCTTGGAGCCGCTGATAAAGTTAGAAGTAATTGCTGAAAGGAAAGTTGCTCAAATTAAGGTTTCCTTTGCAGGTCTTTAGTCGTTTATGTGGAATTGGCTGTAGGGATTAATTCAGCAAGAATGGGCGTGGTTCTCCCAATTTCCTTCCCCCCCGGCAACAGGAAAGCCGTGCTGATGCTCGGACCAAACCCGATGTGCATTCGAAAAAAGTTTACGCAAGATAATAATAATGATAATCTTTTATTGTCACAAGTCGGCTTACATTGCAATGAAGTTACTATGAAAAACCCATAGTCGCCACATTCCGGTGCCTGTTCGGGTACATAGAGGGAGAATTCAGAATGTCCAAATGACCTAACAGCACGTCTTACGGGACTTGTGGGAGGAAACCGGAGCACCCAGAGGAAGCCCACGCAGACCGGGGAGAACGTGCAGACTCTGCACAGACAGTGACCCAGTCGGGAATTGAACCCGGGACCTTGGCGCTGTGAAGTCCCATTGCTAACCACTGTGCTACTGTGCTGCCCATTCAGTGCCTTTCAATGGCCATCAGTGCTCTCACTGGATCTGAGAGGGATGGGACCTAATCCATCTGACAGATCCCGCTCCTACAGATCGAAGAACCATTTTTCAAGGGCATCCCGCTCTCAGCATGCTGCTGTAACCCTGCCCTTCTGGATCACTGGCAAGACCTCACCCCACCCTAATCGCTTGCAAGGTCGCCCTCCCATATCTCCCCTTCAGCCCTGCCCCTAGTCCCCCTTCAGCCCCTACTCAATTCCCCCAACCCTCCCAGACCATCGCTTCTGCGCCCCCCGATACCTCCCTTCAAGCCCTGCCTCTTAACCACAATCAGTCAATATCTCAAAAATAAATGATCTGATAATAAAGTGAAAGTGTTCCCATCTGCAGCCTTAAACCTTCATTGCCCTTGCACCTGGACGCTCTTGAGAACAAAGCTTTTAACAAACTGTGGTTAAAAAGAAAGCTGCTCTCCTGAGTTAATTGAAGCCCTGTGTATAAATAAACAAACTTAAAACTGCTTTTGAAACGTCCTGAACCTGTCAATCAAATATCTTGTAAAAGACAATGGTCTGTGAAATTGAATGCAAACAATGCAGTTCAAAGCTTTTAGGCTTCTCGACATACAGACAGGCTGGAAAAAAATCAATGGGCAATGAAATTAACTGTGAGAAGATCACTTCAAAGGTTTACACCACAATAAAGGGGATACTTTTAACTTCATATCACAGATCCTTGAACTTGGCATGCTGACAGACAGTTTAAAGGGTTTAAGGCTGCAGATGGGAATACTTTCACTTTATACATATTATAATTTTTATTGTCACAAGTAGGCTTACATTAACACTGCAATGAAGTTACTGTGAAAAGCCCCTAGTCACCACATTCCAGCACCTGTTTGGGTAAACGGATGGAGAATTCAGGATGTCTAAATTACCAAACTGCACGTCTTTCAGGACTTGTGGTAGGAAACCAGAGTGCCCGGAGGAAACCCACGCAGACACGGGGAGAATGTACTGACTCCGTACAGACAGTGACCCAAGCCGGGAATCAAACCTGGGGACTCTGGCGCTGTAAAGCATCAGTGCTAACCACTGTGCTACTGTGCTGCCCTTATCAGAGAACTGTATTTTTGAGATACTGACAGACTGTTTCAAAGGTTTAAAGGCTGCAGAAGAGATGAACGGTCAAATCATCCTAATCCCAGGAAATACCCCCCGACCTGAACACCTCCAGCTCAGCACAAGCTCCCCTAATCTCAACCTCCCATTAAGAACAAAGAACAAAGAAAAGTACAGCACAGGAACAGGCCCTCTGGTCCTCCAAGCCTGCACCGACCATGCTGCCTGTCTAAACTAAAATCTTAAAGAACAAAGAAGGATCCACCTCAGTACCCTGAGGAAATTGTAGGGAGGGTACTCACCCCCTTGCCACCCCTTGGCCTGCAAACCACCAGGCCCCCATTTCTCAGGACTTGCACCAATTCACACCAATGGGACTCCCGGCTGGGGGGCCTGGGACATGCCAGGAGGCAGGTGAATTGGGCAGCCTGCCCATAAATTAGATTCAAAACAACTCTAAAGAGTTATTTGCATGTTCCCACCAGCTCCGGGTGGGAACCTATCATCGGGGCGGGTTTCATGACCCGAGTGTAACCCATATTAGGCCTTACACCCGATTCACCGGGATTCCCTCTGCTGTCAGGCGGCCCAGAGAATCCTGGTCAATAAGTTATACACTGTGACACTTATGCTGCCAACTTGGACACCCAGGAATTTCCCAACCAGTTAGCTTGGAATTCCAAAATAATTGTGAGCAAAAGAACAGGAGTGTAACTTGACTAAAGACTGAAATTTGCTACTTACGTCAAATAGGTCTCTCACACCCATTCCCAGATATCCATTAAGTGCCGGTAACATTGACTGCCTGTCACCCATTCTCACACTTGTTCCACAACTCCATTATGAAAAAAGGTAGTCCAACTGCCTGTTTGCTCTTCATTATTTTCTTGGCTTGTTGGGTATGTCATGGTCGTGACGTGAAAGATAAATAATATATGTATATTCATCAGATGGATCATTTTATAAAGTTACTCTTTTTGTACTGTTAAAACTGGAAAATGGCGACTTCCGGTTGCGGCTATGCGGAGCTAAGCCGCACGTTCGGCAGCTCCCGCTTTGAAAGGACTTGTGGGCTCTTTTAAGGGCCCCAAACGGCGCTGATTCGACGATTCCTGGTGGATAAAGGGGTCTGGAGCAAAACCCCCAGGGATTTATGGTTCGGACTCGAAGTGGGGCGAGGAGAAAAACGGCAGCAGCTCCCCTGGAAAAGCGGGGGAAGGTGGACAAAATGGCGGCCGGTGGAGCCCCTGAGGAGTGGAGGCAGTGGGCTGAGGAGCAGCAGGCGGCCCTTCTGCGCTATTTCATGGAGCTGAAAGGGGAGTTGTTGGAATCCCTGAAGGTGACGACGAGTAAGCTGCTGGAGACCCAGACAACCCAGGGTGCAGCGATACTCGAGTTGCAGCAGCAGGCCTCTGAGCGCGAGGAGGAGGTTTCGGCCCTCGTGGGGAAGGTGGAGATACATGAGGCACTTCATAAAAAGTGGCAAGATCGGTTTGAGGAGATGGAGCTTCGGTCACGGAGGAAGAACCTGCGGATCCTGGGCCTCGAGGAGGGGCTGGAGGGGTCGGACCTGCCGGCCTATGTGGCCGTGATGTTGAACTCACTGATGGGGTCAGGATCCTTCCATCTGCCCCTGGAGCTGGAGGCGGCCCATAGAGTGCTGGCCAGGCGGCCTAAGGCGAATGAACCCCCGCGGGCGGTGCTGGTGATGTTCCATCGGTTCAGCGACCGGGAGTGTGTTCTCCGATGGGCCAAGAAGGTGAGGAGCAGTAAGTGGGAGAATTCGGTAGTGCGTATCTACCAGGACTGGAGTGCGGAGGTGGCCAAGCGGAGAGCCGGGTTTAACCGGACGAAGGCAGTGCTCCATGGAAAGCAGGTGAAGTTCGGCATGTTGCCGCCTGCGTGCCTGTGGGTCACCTACAAGGACCGGCATCACTACTTTGAGTCCTCGGAGGAAGCGTGGGCCTTTGTGCAGGCTGAAAAGCTGGACTTGAACTAGAGATTGGGGGCCGTGGGAGTTTTTCTATTCTATTCATGTATCATTGTTTATGCTGTAGCGGGTTATTCTGTTTGTTTGTTTTTTTTCTCTCGCTTTCGGACGATGTGGGTTATGGTTTTGTGTTCTAAGGGGGGGTACTGGGGTTTGTGGTTAATCTGTGTCTTTGTTTGTATGGAGTTGGTGGTTGGGTTGGGACTGCAGTTTGGGATCTGCGTTGGTGGGGTGGGGCAGTGTGAAAGCGCGGGCTTTTCTCTGGTTTCCCGCGCTGCTGGACGAGGGGGTGGAGCTGGTGGCGAGGGGCGTGGTTATTAGACCGGGTTTCCTGCGCTGAAGCGGTGCCCAGGAGCTGATGCAGGGGAGGAGGGGGGACCTCATATCGGGAGGGGTCGGAGTTAGAGCGGGAGCTGCCGGGGTCAGCAGAAGTCAGCTGGCTCACGGGAGTACAGTGGAGAGAGAGTCGCGGCTAGGAGGGGTCCTAGCCTAGGGGGGATACCGGGTTGCTGCTGGATTGGCCAGGGAGGAGTTAGGGGGGGGTCGGGGTGAGGTTCTATTGCCGTGGGAAACGGGCCGAATGGGTGATGGCCAGGGGCGAGCAGTCGATGGGTTATGGCTAGTCGACGGGGGAGGGGTGCGGGGTGCCCCCTGACACGGCTGATTACGTGGAAAGTGAGGGGGTTGAATGGGCCGGTTAAGCGGGCCCGGGTGTTTTCGCATCTGAAGGGGCTGAAGGCGGGCGTGGCCATGCTCCAGGAGACCCACCTGAAGACCAGGTCCGTCTGAGGAAGGGGTGGGTGGTGCAGGTTTTCCACTCAGGGCTCGACTCGAAGAACTGGGGGGTGGTGATCCTGGTGGGGAAGAGGGTGGCGTTTGAGGCGTCTAAGGTTGTGGCTGATAGTGGCGGCAGATATGTGATGGTGAGCGGTAAGCTGCATGGGGAGAGGGTGGTGTTGGTTAATGTGTACGCCCCAAATTGGGATGATGCTGGTTTCATGAGGCGTATGTTGGGCCGCATTCCTGGCCTGGAGGTGGGGGGCTTGATCATGGGGGGGGGACTTCAGTACGGTGCTGGATCCCCTACTGGATCGTTCTAGTTCAAGGACAGGCAGGAGGCCAGCGGCGGCCAAGGTATTGAGGGAGTTTATGGACCAGATGGGAGGAGTAGGATCCCTGGAGGTTCGGGAGGCCAAGGGCTCGGGAGTACTCCTTTTTCTCCCATGTGCACAGGGTTTATTCCCGCATTGATTTCTTTGTTCTGAGCAGGGGACTGGTCCCGAGGGTGGAGGAGGCCGAATATTCGGCTATCGCGATTTCGGACCATGCTCCGCATTGGGTGGATCTGGAGATGGGGGAGGCGCGGGACCAGCGCCCGCTTTGGCGTCTGGACGTGGGGCTGTTGGCTGATGAGGAGGTGTGTAGGAGGGTTCGGGGATGTTTCGAGAGGTACCTCGAGGTCAATGATACTGGTGTGGGAGGCTCTGAAGGCAGTGATTAGGGGGGAGCTGATCTCCATCCGAACCCATAGGGAGAGGGGGGAGAGGAGGGAGAGGGAGAGACTGGTGGAGGAGCAGTTGAGTGTGGATAGGAGGTACGCGGAGGCCCCGGAGGAGGGATTGCTGGGGGAACAGCGTAGCTTGCAGGCCAAGTTTGATTTATTGACCACCAGAAAGGCGGAGACACAGTGGAGGAAGGCGCAGGGAGCGGTCTATGAGTATGGAGAGAAGGCGAGCAGGATGCTGGCGCACCAGCTGCGTAAGCGGGACGCGGCTAGAGAGATTGGTGGAGTGAAGGATAGAGATGGGAATGTGGTGCGGCAGGGGGAAGAGGTCAATGAGGTCTTTAGGGACTTCTATAGGGAACTACCGGTCGGAGCCGCCGGCGGTGGGAGGGGGAATGGAGAATTTTCTGGACAGGCTCCGATTTCCAAGGGTGCAGGAGGAGCAGGTGGAGGGACTGGGGGCGCCGATCGAGTTGGAGGAGCTGGTCAGTGGGATTGGATGGGTTCCCAGTTGAATTTTATAAGAAATATGCGGACCTGCTGGGCCCCCTGTTGGTCAGGACCTTTAACGAGGCATGGGAGGGGGGTGTTCTGCCCACGACGATGTCTCGGGCACTAATCTCCCTGATCCTGAAGCGTGATAAGGACCCCTTGCAGTGCGGTTCATACAGGCCGATTTCACTGCTGAATGTAGACGCCAGGTTGCTGGCGAAGATCTTGGCCACTAGAATAGAGGACTGTGTGCCGGGTGAAGATCAGACGGGTTTTGTGAAGGGGAGGCAGCTGAACACTAACGTGTAGAGGGGGGCTGGCGCTGCCCAACCTCTCTGGGTACTATTGGGCGGCTAACGTCTCGATGGTACGTAAGTGGGTAATGGATGGGGAGGGGGCAGCATGGAAACGGAGATGGCGTCCTGTGGAGGCACGAGCCTGAAGGCACTGGTAACGGCGCCACTGCCGTTCCCTCCAACGAGGTACACTACGAGCCCGGTGGTGACGGCTACCCTCAAAATTTGGGGGCAGTGGAGGTGACACGGGGGGAAGCGGGGGGCTCGGTGGAGGCCCCACTGCGGGGGAACCACCGGTTTGTCCCAGGGAACATGGATGGCGGGTTTGTGGGGTGGCACAGGGCGGGCATTAGGAAGTTGGGAGACCTGTTAATCGACGGGAGGTTCTCGAGCCTTGGTGAACTGGAGGAGAAGTTTGAGCTCCCCCCGGGGAATATGTTCAGGTACCTTCAGGTCAAGGCGTTTGCTAGGCGACAGGTGGAGGGGTTCCCTTTGTTACCCCCACAGGGGGTAAGGGATAGGGTGCTTTTGGGGGTATGGGTCGGGGATGGGAAGGTGTCTGACATCTACCAGGTAATGCAGGAGGTGGGGGAGGTGTCGGTAGAGGAGCTGAAGGCTAAGTGGGAGGTGGAGCTGGGGGAGCAGATTGAGGAGGGGACATGGGCGGACGCCCTGGAGAGGGTGAACTCCTCCTCTTCATGTGCGAGGCTTAGTCTCATCGAGTTCAAGGTGCTGCACCGGGCCCACATGTCCGGATCTAGGATGAGTAGGTTCTTTGGGGGCGAAGACAGGTGCGTCAGGTGTTCAGGTGAGTCCAGCGAACCACGCCCATATGTTCTGGGCATGCCCGGCACTGGAGGAGTTCTGGAAGGGGGTGGCAGGGACGGTGTCGAGGGTGGTGGGATCCGGCGTCAAGTCAGGTTGGGGACTCGCGATATTTGGGGTTGGGGTGGAGCCGGGAGTGCAGGAGGCGAAAGAGGCCGATGTCTTGGCCTTTGCGTCCCTAGTAGCCCTGCGGAGGATCTTGCTGCAGTGGAAAGATGCGAGACCTCCGAGTGTGGAGACCTGGATTAATGACATGGCGGGATTCATTAAGTTGGAAAGGGTCAAGTTCACCCTGAGGGGGTCGATACAAGGGTTCTTTAGGAAGTGGCAGCCTTTCCTCGACTTTCTGGCTCAACGGTAAGGTACTAGGTCAGCAGCAGCAGCAACCCGGGGGGGGTGGGGGGGGGGGGGGGGTGGGGTTTAGGGGGATAGTGTTTAAGTTAATTTGCTTATTGTTAATTTATTCTGTTGTTTATTGGGGTTGGGGGGGGGGTGGGGGGGTTTGTTATATGTGTTGTTACGGGTGCCGGGGGGTGTTTATTATTGTTATTATTGTATTGTTTTGTTGATACATATTTTTCAAAAAATTTCAATAAAAATTACTTTATAAAAAAAAACTGGAAAATGGCTGAGCTAATGACATGTCTTCTATTGGTCACCTGATGCCTTGCGGCAGTTCCCATGGGGACAGGGAGACTGGTCTAGCTAACTCAAAACAAAGGAAAACCTTCACCAGTCTTGGCTTCCCTAAACGGTGCTAATAGCTGAAGAATCAGCAGTCCTAGCACAAAGAGAGCGGCTGTTGGTTAAGCCGACACCAGTGTCTCCAAAAACAAAAGGAGTCCCGACTCCAATTGAATTCAAAATTCCAGTCGTCCTGTGGAACTTTCTCACCTACCCATCACGGCATGGAAATTTGACAGAACTGGCTGTTCCTTGAGAAATAGGCACGAGTTGGAAATTTGTACCTGCTGGTTCTATGTACTCTACCTGCAGAGGATGTTCACGTGGAACCATTCGGTCATTGTATTTATTTGAATAAGAACAAAGAACAAAGAAAAGTACAGCACAGGAACAGGCCCTTCGGCCCTCCAAGCCTGTGCCGACTATGCTGCCCGTCTAAAGTAAAATCTTCTGCACTTCTGGGGTCCGTATCCCTCTATTCCTATCCTATTCACGTATTTGTCAAGATGCCCCTTAAACATCACTATCGTCGCTGCTTCCACCACCTCCTCCGGCAGCGAGTTCCAGGCACCCTCCACCCTCTGTGTAAAAAACTTGCCTCGTACATCTCCTCTAAACCTTTCCCCTCGCACCTTAAACCTATGCCTCCTAGTAATTGACCCCTCTACCTGGGAAAAGTGGATAAATTTATTTGAGAAACAGTAGAACTTGCTATTCGCTGTTACATTTTAATAGGCTGCTGCACGTCCAGGTGGGGAAGATTTTGACAATTGGTAACAGTATAAAATCGGTGGATCGAATTGACAGCCCAGATCAAGTTGACTTTTTCCAGTTTTTGTTTCCACTGAAGCCAGTGGAGGTGAACAATGTAAAAAATGTACAACAAGCTTGCTGATCTGATCTCATCCATTTTACACGATAACATATGAATCCAGTTAAGTGTACCCATTGCACTAAAATGGTAAAAAACATTTACAGTGTCACACAAGCAGTTGTGCAGTATCCAACCAGTACCACCTTGAAATTCCCATGTAAAATAGTCTGAGGAACTACCATTCTCTGTGACAGTATGTCATCCTTCGTCCTCCTTTTCAGCCCATTTAATTTTGTGTCTGCCTGTACAAAGCTATAATTCATTGGTAGCAGCTGTAGGAATTGAAATTCAAATTCGACACAAAATGGGCAATATCAAATCGGCAATCTGGAGTGCAAGCAGTTCCCATTTGGATTGAGCAACCCATAATGTTGATTTTGTATCCACATGACAACTTGAAAACTTACACCATTTTTGATTTGAATAAATTTTTAGAGTATCCAATTCCTTTATTCCAATTAAGGGGCAATTTAGCGTGGCCAATCCACCTAGCCTGCACATCTTTGGGTTGTGGGAACGAAACCCACGCAAACATGGGGAAAATGTGCAAACTTCACACGGATAGTGACCCAGAGCCGTGATTGAATCTGGGACCTCGGCGCCGTGAGGCAGCTGGGCTAACCCACTGCGCCACTGTGCTGCCCTGAAAACGTACAACATTAACAGTTCATTGAATGTTATGCTCAGCATTGCACCCTCAATGCTTGCTCATTTTGGTCCACATGAATAATTTAAGAGGCTCAGCAGTGTGGCCTGGTGAGTTTATGGGTGCGAATGACTAAGTGTCATTTTGGGTGGGAAGCGCCGGGTGATTCCAGTAGGTGGATGGGCACAATCAAGATTGCAATTCACCCACATTTAGTACAAAAAAGTAAAATGATCTCGCGCATGATTCACGCTGAGTCAGAATCCTCAGGAATCTGATTCCCCAACTCGGGGATCAGCAGTTCATGGCTAACAAATAGTCCCTCAGTATTCACTCCCAGTCAAGCCAGGAGGATGGCAGCATGGAGACCTGCTCCTCGCTTTCTGGATGCAGACCTGGCCAGGCTTCTTGATGCCTTGCAGGAGAGGCGGGTACCATGTAGGGACCCCAGAGCACTGTGACAAGCGCTGCCTGGGAACACAATGGCAGCTGCAATTAGTGGCTGCAGCATGACAAGGAGATCCAGCATCCAATGTAGGAAAAAGATGAATGCACCCTCTGTACAAACAGCCTCCCAGATTGTTTCCCAGAACCATTCTGGCACGCATCGCCACAATCACTTATTGTCTAGGCGCCATGCCCACACATGTCACCTGTTATAAAGCCCCTGACCCCCCAAGCTTGCGGTTCACATGTCCTCTTTTTTCTCTGCAGGAGAAAATTGTCCATAATAATAGTGAAAGTGAGAAGGGGGAGATGGCGTCCATGTGTTGTGAGTCCTCATCCCTTTTGAGGAAAGGGTCTGGAGATCCCGGGGTGGCCAATGAGCGAGCAGTGACCGAAAGCGAGGTTGGCCTGCGCCAGAGAAGTGATGACCTGTCTGAAGTGAATTGTTGATATGCCAGACCCTTGTCCTCCCCTTTCACTGAACCCAAATCCCTTGCTTTGCAGGCTCACCATCTGATGAGGCTGATCCATCTGGAGTCACTAAAACCACACATAGCCCTGAATACAGTAGGGAGCTCCAGTCGATGGAACTCCCCGTTGGCGTCCCAATCTCTGAGGCTTACTGTAGTAATCCACGGGAGGCAGGAGTTCCGTCACCACACCAATATTTATTTACAATAACGATATTACAGGAGCAGCTACAAACAGTGCTGCTAGCAGTCAAGTCAACTTAAGACTGGCTCACAAAGCCTACACAGGTGATTATATGGGCCCCCTCAATGAGCTATCATTGAGGGAGCTCATACTCCAATTGGCCAACCAATAAAGCCAATTGGAGTTCATTACACTCCCCAAAACAATCACCAACCTCCCCTCAGCCCGATTGCACTATAGGAAAGTCCCCGGCACTCCACACCCCCGCTGGGCAACCGCAATCTGATAGCACTCAGGGAAAAAATGCCAGCTGGCAGTGCAACCTGGGCACCTTGACAGTGCCAGGTTGGCATTGCCAGGGTACCCAGATGGCAGCAGCAGCACCAGAGAACCACCTTTCCCAAAGGGCATGCAGCTGGGGCCTCCAATCCTGTGGGAGACCCCCACAAGTGCAATTCCGTCTGGTCCCCATTTGTGAACATGGTGAACAGCCTCATCCAAGGTCTCTGAGGCGAAGGAGTTGTAACCAAAGCCTCAAGTACCTCGGGAATGTGTACATTAGAGGGAGGCTTACTGGCTCGCTCTAGTATGCAGATTTACCAATAGGTGATCGTGCCCACAATGGGCAGGATCCACAGCACAACGCCTCGTGAAATTGTGTTGGATCTCACGAGGCGTGGTGAGCCGGGTAGATCCCAAGAGTAGGGTCTCCTGGCTTTCATCAGCCACGCTGCGCTGTGGGGAGCTGCTTTTTGGGTGCTGGGTGGCCGTTGGATTACGCCCATGGTTCTGAATTTTGTTTGAATGCAGAATGATCAAATGCCACTGATTTCCTTTATAGAAAAATCTACTCTTCAACGTTTCCGCTCCATCACTCAACTAGATATCTGAGTTATATGTTCTTCTGCTAATTTTACAACAGATTATTTTGACATGAAAAACTCTAAAAGCTTGCATTTAGAAACCTTCTTTCCCCGAAGGATTTTATCAGAATTAACACAGAAGGATAATAGAACTAAAACATTTAGTAAAAGTGCCTCAAGCAGTCAATATCCTCAAGAGTCATCCATTAACCACAAAATGAACTGGACTTACTGTATAAGCTCTGCAAGAGCACTCTGTACTGGCCTCAAGACTCAATACACAGTAGTGCCACTGAGTAATGGGTTTTCAAGGTTACTCTTGATATTTATGCAGTCCTGCAGTATTCAAGGAAGGAATCTAGCACTTAAAAATGCATATAGTATTTATTCTGCATTTAACAATCGTTAAAGTCACAGTGCAGTAACATTATTCAATTGTTTTTACCACAATTTGTCCCAGCGTTATTTATTCCCATTTACAAATCTCCACAGAGGGAACAATTTGAAACTGAATGCCTGGGCATCGCTAATTGTAAAATGGCTGATGTTATTTCAATGAGAAATTTGCATTAACGAAGAAGAAACAGAAAAAGTACTTTGGGGTGATTACACAAGAGGAAATGAATTGCTGCAGTCGGTCAACATGCGGTAAATTTTGAAATTTCCATATTTGCCGTGCTTTGAAATATTTGCTACCTGGGCTGGTTTAGCACACTGGGCTAAATCGCTGGCTTTAAAGCAGACCAAGCAGGCCAGCAGCACGGTTCGATTCCCGTATCAGCCTCCCCGGACAGGTGTCGGAATGTGACGACTAGGGGCTTTTCACAGTAACTTCATTGAAGCCTACTCGTGACAATAAACGATTTTCATTTCATTTTCCCAATAAAAATTCTGAAGGAGGTCACAATTTCTAGTTTATGAGATCAGAATGATAACAATTTGTGGCAATAGTTGACCAACACTACTTCAACATCCTTCATCAAAAGTAGCCAGTCAACAAGGTCTATCCTGCACAGGTGGGGGAGGTGTCACTTGGAATATTTCATGTGTCCATGGGTACATTGCCTTCCAAAGGAAAATTGATATGTTGGAGGAATTCAAAGAGAATGATGAGAATTTATTTTGACATAGACTCTGGACAAATTGGCACTCAACACACACTAATCCAAATATTTGACATTTGTCCTTGGTGTAGAACTGTCCATCCACCCTTTAGACATAAAGTGCTCTCTGAATCTGTAACCAGTTATCCAGATGTTTCAATGGAGGGGCTAATGTTAACTTGAGGCACACAGTAGGCCGTTAATTGCCATGCGGAATGCTCCTAAATTCGCTCATTATTGTAGCTGTGAGGCCTAAGAGGTTTTGAGGTTAAAGGTTCCTTGGCATGTTGCCAATAAATGCAGGTGTCAAGCTGGCATTCTGAGACTGCTCGCTAACTGAGGATGTGAGTTGGATGGGTCAGGGAGGGAGAATTGCCTGACTCCCTTGTGGAGCCGGCTGATGGTCAGACCCTAAGGCGAGGTGTTCTGGTGATGGGGCAGATCTCCCATAGGTGGGTAGTGGGCTATTTCTTTGAGTAGCCTCTGACAGTTTCCTTTTTATTTGCATATTGCATATGGCCTCAAGCTGGTGAGTAAGTGGGGAAAACTCCCCATCTGGCAACCATCCATTGTGTGCCTAAAATTAAAATTAGCCTCCCTCCTGAAATCGGCTTGTGCTCTTGCCACCCTTCTCAAGATTCTAGCTAAAGTGGTGGTGGCTAGAGGGCCATAAGTGATCTAAGACTATTTTCAAGATGCTACCATCTCATTTGTGCCCGGCAAGGTACTTTAAATTAGCCCCAGTGACTACTCTTCAAAAATAACCCTTTAGGTGCAAAGAGTTTTAGAATAAATTAAGGACATAATAAATGCAGGTTCTTTATTTAACAATTTAGCATTTAGTTAAACCATTCACAGATGAATGTCCTTTGCAGCTTTTAAACCGTGAAATTTTAGTGATCAAGTTTTCAGAGAGTTCCTTTTTGGAGGTGAACTGATACAGTGGATGATCGCTTTCAAATTGCATTAGTTACAGACAAGTAGTCTCTTTATGCAAGAGCCAATAATTACTGATTCTTAGCACAGCTGCCTCACGGCGCCAAGGTCCCATGTTTGATCCTGGATCTTGGTCACTGTCCGTGTGGAGTTTGCACATTCTCCCTGTGTTTGTGTGAGTTTCGCTCCCACAACCTAAAAGATCTGCAGGCTAGGTGGATTGGCCATACTAAATTGTACCTTAATTGGAAAAAATGAATTGGATACTCTAAATTAATTTTAAAAAAATAATTACTGGTTCAACTATCTTCAGTTTTCAGAAATGCTTCAGGAATTGCAAAGTTCTCACACAAATTAAATTCAGAAATATACCACCATTATTAGCACAATGTAAAATAAAGGCTTCATAGAATCATAGAATTTACAGTGCAGAAGAAAGCCATCGAGTCTGCATCAACCCTTGGAAAGAGCAACCTCCACCCTATCCCCGCAACCCAGTAACCCCACCCAACCTTTTTGGACACCGGGCAGCATGGTAGCATTGTGGATAGCGCAATTGCTTCACAGCTCCAGGGTCCCAGGGTCAATTCCGGCTTGGGTCACTGTCTGTGCGGAGTCTGCACATCCTCCCCGTGTGTGCGTGGGTTTCCTCCGGGTGCTCCGGTTTCCTCCCACAGTCCAAAGATGTGCAGGTTAGGTGGATTGGCCATGCTAAATTACCCTTAGTGTCCAAAATTGCCCTTAGTACATCATTGAGTAAACATCCCGAGCATCTATGCAAAAAACATATTTCCCATGGTGGATCCAATAAATTTCACAAAAATCAACAGACAAAACAACAGTTTTGGGCAGTACAGTAGCGCAGTGGTTAGCACAGTTGCTTCACAGCTCCAAGGTCCCGGGTTCGATTCCCGGCTTGAGTCACTGTCTGTGTGGAGTCTACATGTTCCCCCTGTGTCTGTGAGTGCTACAGTTTCCTCCCACAGTCCAAAGATGTACAGGTTAGGTGTTTTGGCCATGCCAAATTGCCCTTATCATAGAATCATAGAATTTACAGTGCAGAAGGAGGTCATTCGGCCCATCGAGTCTTCACCGGCTCGTTCTTCATTTTGTGAGTTTTCCATTGACGTATTTTAATTCTTATTGATGCCAACCCTTTCAAAACAACGAACAGACAACAGATTTTGTAACCTATAGGGGGAGATGTTTCTTTGGTTTGCAAAGATTCTCATTGGCATCATTTGTGGTACCAGTTTGGCTTGTCTTCTTCAGTGTTGTTGGTGCCTTTAATAAGAAAAAAAATCTGAAGGAGCAGCATTTCTTCCAACCAATCGCAGGAGGAGGGAACTACAAGAGATGCTTTAAACTGAGCAGCTGGATAATGCATATCATGTGATAGATTTCAGTAAGCAATGTCTCGACAATCAAGTAGAAGATCAGAAAAGCAACAAATAGTAAGATCTTTCTGCGCTGTCGTATGTAAATGTTTCCACTGTTATAACTGTGTTTAATTCTTGTAAGATTGCAGTAGCTTCAGTCTCATAATAGGAATTAGCTTCCACATTGTAGTATTTATTTATAGTAGGTGTGAAGGTGAAGATAGATACCCGAATAAAGGAAGATAATGTGGATGCAATGGAATTTTAACAAATAATTATGACACAATAAAACTGGAAAATAAATGTAATAACTTGAGTAAGATGAAGAATGGAAGAAAGAAAAAGTCGATGTTAAAATCAGCTAATGAAATGCAATGAGTTGTACTGGTTTATTGAGCTATCTTAGTGTTACATTTATTTTTCTAAAACCTTTTTGTGGGATTAAAAACTGAAATTTACAAAAGAGATAGTGAGAGAAATTTCTGTTACTCTGGGACTGGGTATGTACTTGATAAAATTCCACCAGCTGGTCAGTAAGCACTGTTGCCCCATGGGGATCTATTAGGCCTAATTTTAAATGCTTTAAATTGTCAGCTTTTTGTCATATCAATAATCAGTAGCCTTCAGTTGCTCCTTTTCAGGGAACCCCCAACTGTTTAAGATCTGGCTATTCATTGCTGCTTGATTGATACAAATACTATCAAATCCAAAGTGCTACTTTGCCTGAGGTACAGGTGAGAACTTACATTGCAAATTGTCTCTCGTTTGCTGAGAAAATGCAGGTTAACGTTTAGCTTTTCATTGAAATCTGATCAAAAAGCAGTAATTGCCGTAAAAATGTTATTCCATTTAATCCGATGGTAATTGGGGTGCCAAGACCTTCTGCTCTATGGCCTGAAATAAGTACGGTATATCAGATGCAATTAGTGATAATAATCGTTTGGGGCAGAGCAAAAACTAGTTTTACATTCAACAGTGAATTGCGATCAGTATTACCACTAACTGAACATGTAAAATATGTTTACTTCTGTTTATAAATACACTGGCACAATAAACTGTGATGCTGCAAGAATGACAGCGTTGTAACACCAACAAATCAAAGAATATTTCCCCATGCACTTCTGTTAATATTCTAAAAGCATTCATTATTTTTAACCGGAAGAATAAAAAGGAGCAACTCACTGCGTGAAATTTAGATACAATCCTATTTCAATTGAAGTTTCTTTCGGGAAAAATAATATTGGATAGGAATATGCTGTCATCCAGTTGATGTTATCAGTGATAGCTATAACTCCATTTATTGGGAATTTTGGAATAATGCTGGGTCTATTTATATGCCGGCATACAAATGAATGTACATATGAAAAGAAGTGACAAAAAAGTTAAAGTTCACCAATGCTCACCTTAACATGATACTCCCCAACTGCTGGAGATTATAACTTCTAAAGGGGTAAAAAAGAAATTCAGAAAAAAAAGTGACCAATTTCAGCCAAGACTCTGGGAAATTCCTCTTCAGTTCCATCAGGCAATCAACTAAACCCCAGAGAGCTATTTACCCATGATACACCATTTCGAAAAATTAATTAACCTCTTTCCCACCAACAACCAATATCCTCAAATGTCTTTAGGAATATATGATGTGGAGATGCCGGCGTTGGACTGGGGTGAGCACAGTAAGAAGTCTTACAACACCAGGTTAAAGTCCAACAGGTTTGTTTCAAACACGAGCTTTCGGAGCACGGCTCCTTCTTCAGGTGAATGGAAAGGCTTGTTCCAGAAATGTTTATATAGACACAGTCAGAGATGCCCCGGAATGCGAGCACCTGCAGGCAATCTTTGATGATTTGATTGCCTGCAGGTGCTCGCATTCCGGGGCATCTCTGACTGTGTCTATATAAACATTTCTGGAACAAGCCTTTCCATTCACCTGAAGAAGGAGCCGTGCTCCGAAAGCTCGTGTTTGAAACAAACCTGTTGGACTTTAGCCTGGTGTTTTAGGAATATAGGAATCCCCAGACTTGAAAAGACCAGTTCCATCATCATACCAGCTCCAGCATTCCCTTTCTTATCTACTTCATGTTTGACACCTTTCAAAATCTCTGTTGCTAAAAAAGAATATTCCATGCACTTATGCTTCCTCCTTAGGTCTGTGGCTCATTAGGCTCCACAAATTCACTTTCCTCTGCACTGGGAATATTTTTAACTTAGCTCTAGGAACAGTAACCTGGTAGAATAGATCACCCATCCTTTGTAGAATACATCCAATTTTCATTCCATTGGTTTCAACGGAATAATATTAGGTTGGTTCTATAATAGACAGATGTCAGTGGTTGGGAAACAACTGGAGAAGATTCTGAAGGAGAGAATCTATCGCCACTTGTAGAGGCAAGGTTTGATCAGGGATAGTCAGGATGGCTTTGTCAGAGGGAGGTCATGCCTAACAAATTTGATTGAATATTTTGAGCATGTAACCAAACGTAGAGATGAGGGTAGTGCAGTCACTGTCGGCTGGGTCACTGTCTGTGTGGAGTCTGCACGTCCTCCCCTGTGTGCGTGGGTTTCCTCCGGGTGCTCCGGTTTCCTCCCACAGTCCAAAGATGTGCGGGTTAGGTGGATTGGCCATGCTAAATTGCCCGTAGTGTCCTAATAAAAGTAAGGTTAAGGGGGGGTTGTTGGGTTACGGGTATAGGGTGGATACGTGGGTTTGAGTAGGGTGATCATGGCTCGGCACAACATTGAGGGCCGAAGGGCCTGTTCTGTGCTGTACTGTTCTATGTTCTATGTTCTATGTTGATGTAGTTTACATGGATTTCAGCAAAGCCTCTGAAAAGATCCTAAGTAGAAGATTTATTAAGAAGACAAATGCACATGGGATACAGGGTGATAGGAGACAGAGGGTGATGATAGATGGCTGTTTTAGTGTCTGGAAGCCAGTGACCAGTGGCATACCACAGGGATCCATGCTGGGCCCCCTATTGTTTGTCATTTTTATAATCAACATGGATGTCTATGTAGGAGGTAGGATCAGTAAGTTTGCGGATGACACAAAGATTGGCCGGGTGGTTAATAGTGAGGGTGAGTGTCTTGGGTTACAGGAAGATGGGATGGTCAAATGGGTGGATAAGTGGCAGTTGGAATTTAATCCTGAAAAGTGTGAGGTGATACACTTTGGAAGGAGTAATTAACAAGGAAGTATACTATGAAAGGTCTGACACTGGGAAATTCCGAAGAACAAAGGGACCTTGGCGTGTTTGTCCATAGATCCCTGAAGGCAGAAGGGCAAGTTAATAGGGTGGTGAAAAAGGCAAAAGGGACACTCGCCTTTATTAATCGGGGCATAGATTACAAAAGCAGGGAGATCATGATGGAGCTGGATAGAACTTTGGTGAGGCCACAGCTGGATTACTGTGTGCAATTCTGGTTGCCAAATTATAGGAAGCATGTAATTGCACTGGATGTGGTGCAGAGGAGATTCACCAGAATCTAGGCTGAGATGGAACATTTAAGTTATAAAAAGAGGTTGGATAGGCTTGGGTTATTTTCTCTGGAGCAGAGAAGACTAAGGGATGGCCTGATTGTGGACAAGATTATGAGGGGCACGGACAGGGAGGATAGGGAACATCTGTTCCCCTTAGTTGAAGGGTCAGTTACGAGGGGACATAAATTCAAAGTGAGAGGTCAGAAGTTATGGGGGGATTTGAGGAAAAACCTTTTTACCCAGAGGGTGGTATCTGTCTGGAATGCACTGTCTGGGAGGGTGGTAGAGGCAGGAGGCTTCACATCCTTAAAAAAGTACCTGAATGAGTACTTGGTGTGCCATAACATTCAAGGCTATGGGCCAGGTGCTGGCAAGTGGAATTAAGTGGGCAGGTTAGGCCTTTCATGCGTCAGTGCAGACTCGATGGGCCGAAGGGCTTCTTCTGCACTGTGGTATTCTGTGTTTCTGTGGTCCACTTCATCAGGTTACTGACCATTGGTCAAGTTGAAAATGATCAAGTTATGTCTTAAAACATATCATCTTCTGTTATCTAAACTGAACCCTGTGTCCCAGATTGTAAAACTTCTGTTAACATTGAACATCACTCAGATTATTTTCATCCAGATGCTTAATTACCAGAATAAAATCACAATTTCAATGTACTTATGTACAACACACATAAGGAGTGTTTCCACACACTTAAAAAAATCGAAGTTGCTTACTCGTTCTTTATTTCCTGAGATGCAGAATTACTCCTAAACTCACTTGGCACAACACATGTGCCCACTTGCATTTATCAGTTTCTTAGGCTACCAGGGCAGGTTAAAGGTGAGGAATCCTACAGTGAGCAACTCACCTCCTGACTCCCCAAAGCCTGTCCACTATCTACAAGGCACAAGTCAGGAGTGTAATGGAACACTCTCCACTTGCCTGGATGGGTGCAGCTCCAACAACACTCAAGAAGCTCGACACCATCCAAGACAAAACAGCCCGCTTGATTGCTCCCCCTTCCACAAACATTCACCCCCTCAACCAACGATGAACAGTGGCAGCTGTGTGCACTGCAGTAACTCACCAAGGTTCCTTAGACAGCGCCTTCCAAACCCACGGCCACTACCATCTAGAAGGATAAGAGCAGTAATACCTGGGAACCCCACCACCTGGAGATTCCCCTCCAAGTCACTCATCACCCTGACTTGGAAATATATTGCCGCTCCTTCACAGTTGCTGGGACAAAATCCCGGAATGCCCTCTCTAACAGTACAGTGGGTGTACCTACACCCGAAGGACTGCAGCAGTTCAAGAAGGCAACTCACCACCACCTTCTCAAGGGCAACCAAGGATGGGCGATAAATGCTGGCCGAACCATCAACACCCACATCCAGCAAATTCGTTTTTAAAGCATTTTCAGGCAAATTGTGAAACAGATTTTCTTTCTATAAGTGTCTACTACATTTCTGTTAAAAGAGCATATAGCAGAATAAAATATTTTTTATGAAGAGTATAAAGTGAGTGATTTTACAGGCCTCCAAAAACTAGATCTCAGTTGCTGCAGACATATCAAATCCAAGCCATTCCTATTATTGATTGTAAAGTTACATTCATATTCACAGATATAAGCTGAAGCTGTTTGTACTTCTCAAATCTTGCAGTTTGGATGACTAGTTTGTGGTAACTTGTACCAACATGCTTGAGCTTCAATATTTAACACATCACGGAAAATGTTTTAAGGTGGAAAAAACTACAATTGCTTTTTGTCTGTTAAGAAACTGTTCTCTTATGTTCCATATCCTTTAGGATTGGCATTTGCCATCTACATCATCTACAGGTTCAGCATATCACATGGTATGTGAGAAATTTGCAATAGGCTCATTGAGATCAATTTGCTCCTTAAGTTTATTCTGCTGTGCTTCCATTTTGCAGTTTAAGACAGTCATCATAACTAATTTTAGTTTATTTTGAAGCAAGTATTTATAAAGGTACCAATAAACACAATCAATTTTCTCTCTCAATCAATATTAATTTTCTCACTGTTTCCAGTTTCTGGATCTGATATGGAGGAATAAACAGTGGGTGATTTTCATTCTTTAAATTAATTTTTACGGGATGTGGGCTTCCAGTTTCTGGATCTGATATGGAGGAATAAACAGTGGGTGATTTTCATTTTTTAAATTAATTTTTACGGGATGTGGGCTTCACTAGGCCAGCATTTGTTGCCCATCCCTAGTTGCCCTTCAGAAGGTGATGGTGAGTTGCCGTTCCTTGAACCCCTGCAGTCCATGTGGTGTAGGTGCACCCATTGTGCTATTAGGGAGGGCGTTCCAGGATTTTGGCCCAGCAACTGTGAAAGAACGGTGATTTTTTTCCAAGTCATGATGGTGAGTGACTTGGAGGGGCACTTCCAGGTCATGGTGCTCCCATGTACCTGCTGCCCTTGTCCTTCTAGATGGTAGTGATAATGGGTTTGGAAGGTGCTGCCGAAGGAGCCCTGGCGAGTTATTGCAGTGTGTCTTGTAGATGGTGCATACTGCTGCTACCGTGGGTCGGTGGTGGAGGGAGTGGTCTGTGTGGGCACCACACATGGATGTGAAGGGGTTGTGCTGATGGCTGCCAGTGGGTTCTGAGGAGCGAGCACAAAGATCCAATGTGGGGAGGGTGCAAGGTGTTAGCCAGTGATTTGTTGGGGGGGGGGGGGATTTGAGGAGTGGCAAGTGGATTTGATGCCAGGAGAAAGGTGGTAACTTACCCTTGCAGCTCGGTGGAGGTTGTTGGTCTACTTCCTACATTGGACAGCGATCCTCCTCATCATGCTGCCCATACTCACTGCAGTTGCCACTGCCTCCCAGCTGTCATCGGTGACCTTGCTGCTCGTCGTCCAACCCACTCAGGCAACAGGATGTCCCGTTTCTCATTCAAATTGAGAAGCCTGGCCAGGATGGCATCTCCAATGTGAGGAGCAGGTCTGTACACTGCCATGCTTCTGTGTTGACTGGAGTGAGTGTTGAAGGAGCATTTAAAAGCATCTCCCCCTTGCTAGCGGCGAGATGCCAAAGCGCAAGTCTGGCCAATCAAACAACGAGACAGCCACTAACGGCAAGTCGCTCATGGGGGATAATTTCCGGCACTAAGTGCCATTAAATATGGGCTGTGATCTCACCAACATGGCTGCCAAGAAACACCCCACTAAATGTGTCCAAAATGACACTTAGAATCCGTTAAATCTCGCTCCAGAGAAGTTTCCAAGAAGTCCGCAGTTAACGGAATAGAGGAAACTGGGAACCAGAACAGTTTATAGCAAAGTCAGAGAGAGTTGGAAAGGCATTGGATCATGAGAGGCCAGAAAGATATTTGCAGCAGTGCTAAGGTTTGTAAGACATTATTTGAAATATTTCTGGAAATCAGTGGCTGAACCTCAGAGTTTAAAAGCTTTAGGACAAAGGAAACCTGAAGGAGGGGTGTAACACCTGAAAGTGAAACCTTGAGGAAGCAGCGGAGGGAAAGCATAATTTAACAGAAGATTTAAAAGTGTGACTTTGAAAATGGAATTTATAATCAGTCATGTGGAAGCCAGAGTTCAGTGAGGCAAGGTGGCTCACGGTATAAGAATCATCTGGGGGATGTTGAGGAGAAATCCACAGACATTCACTTGGGTTCAGAGGAGTGTGCCTTACCACAGTCATCCTGGGCGAAATTCTCTGCAGACCGTCGTAACACCGATTTCCGGCGAGAAAAATCGGTGTAGATGACTCCGGCGTCGGGGCCTTCTTTTAGGCCGCTATTCTCCGTTCCCGGAGGGGCCAGCAGCTGACTGACGCGATACGCATCAGTTTCACCAGCTGCGGAAGTGGTGAGACCCGGCGTTTTGTTGGGAGGGGGGGAGGAGGAGGAGGAGAGAGACAGCCTGGCGTTTGGGGGGGGGAGGACGAGGAGAGAGACAGACCGGCATTTGGGGGGGGGGGGGGGAGGAGGAGAGACAGACCCGGCATTTGGGGGGGGGGGGGGAGGAAGAGAGAGACAGACCGGCATTTGGGGGGGGGGGGGGGGGAGGAGAGAGACAGACCCGGCGTTGGGGGGTTTGCGGCGTTGAGTTGAGAGGGGGGGGTTTGCGGCGTTGAGTTGAGAGGGGGGGGGGGTTTGCGGCGTTGAGTTGAGAGGAGAGGGGGGGTTTGCGGCGTTGAGTTGAGAGGGGGGGGTTTGCGGCGTTGAGTTGAGAGGGGGGGTTTGCGGCGTTGAGTTGAGAGGAGGGGGGGTTTGCGGCGTTGAGTTGAGGGGGGGGGTTTGCGGCGTTGAGTTGAGAGGAATGGGGGGGGTTTGCGGCGTTGAGTTGAGAGGAGAGGGGGGGTTTGCGGCGTTGAGTTGGGGGGGGTTTGCGGCGTTGAGTTGAGAGAGGGGTGCGGCGTTGGAGGGGGGTAGGGGTGGTGAAGGGGGTAGGGGTGGTGAGGGGGGGTTGGGGTAGGGGCAGCGGCGTGCAGAGGAGGGGGGCGACGGATGCCCGGGGCCAACGCACCGTCGCCCCCCCTCTGCACGCCGCTGCCCCTACCCCAACCCCCTCCCCTCACCACCCCTACCCCCTTCACCACCCCTACCCCACTCCAACGCCGCACCCCCCCCACTAACGCCGCACCCCCCCCACTAACGCCGCACCCCCCCCCACTAACGCCGCACCCCCCCCACTAATGCCGCACCCCCCCACCCCCACTAACGCCGCACTCCCCCCCAACGGAGGAAGGAAGGGGGGGAGGAGGAAGGAAGGGGGGGAGGTGGAAGGAAGGGGGGGAGGAGGAAGGAAGGGGGGGAGGAGGAAGGAAGGGGGAGGAGGACAGAGGGGGGGGTGTGGGTACCGGCCTTCAGAGGGAGGGGGACGGGGTGTGGGTACCGGTGTTGAGGGGGGGGGGGACCCGGCGTTGAGAGGGGGGGGACCCAGCATTGAGAGGGGGGGACCCGGCGTTGAGAGGGGGGGGTTTGCGGCGATGAGGGGGGGGTTGCGGCGTTGAGGGTGGGGGTTGCGGCATTGCGAGAGATGGGGGGGCGGCGTTGGAGGGGGGTAGGAGTGGTGGGGAGGGGGGTAGGGGTGGTGGGGAGGGGGGTAGGGGCGATGGAGGGAGGTAGGGGTGGTGAGGGGGGGTGGTTGGGGTAGGGGGCAGCGGCGTGCAGAGGGGGGGCGACGGTGCGTTGGCCCCGGGCATCCGTCGCCCCCCTCTCTGTACGCCGCTGCCCCCAAACCCCCCCCATGCCGAAACCCCCCCCGATGCCGCAACCCCCCCCGATGCCGCAACCCACCCCCCCCCCCCCCCCCCCCCGACACTGAACGGCGTCTGAACCATCTGAACCATCATCAATGGTTGACGCCGTTTTAAAGCAACTGTGATTTTCGCCGACGTGACCCGTGGCCACGTCGGCGGGACTTCGGCCCATCCGGGCCGGAGATTTGTGGAAACTAAAAAAAAAATGAAATCCCGCCGGCGCCAGCTGTTTTCAGAGGCTGCCGGCGGGATTTGCACAGCGCCGGTTTTTGGCCGGTCAGAGATTTAAAAACCCTGCGGGAGCGGGATTAACGCCGCTGCCGGCCGATTCTCCGACCCTGCGTGGGGTCGGAGAATTTCGCCCCCTGTGTGCCTGAAAGGGACTTTGTGGGCGCGATTCTCCGCTCCCCACACGGGGTGGGAGAATCGCGGGAGGGCCGGGCGACTCACGACATGCCGCCCTGGCCCCCCCTACGATTTCCCCCCCCCCCCCCCCCCCCCCCGTTTTAAACGGCGACCGGCGATTCTCCGGCCCGGATGGGCCAAGCAGTCTGCCGTTCCCGACTGGTTCACAACGGCAGCAACCACACCTGGTCTCTGCTGTCGTGAACATGGGCGCCAAACGACAGTTTGAAGCTTGTGGGGGGCGGAGAGGGGAGTGAGCACCACGGCCGTGCTCGGGAGGGGACTGGCCCGCGATCGGTGCCCACCGATCGTCGGGCCGACATCTCAAAGGGACGCACTCTTTCCCCTCCGCCGGCCCGCAACTTCAAGCCGCCATGTCTTGCGGGGCAGCGGAGGGAAAGATGGCAACCGCGCAAGCGCAGGTTGGAGCCGTCAGCCGCCATGAAGTCAGCTGCGCATGCGCGGGTTAGAGCCGGCCAACCTGCGCATGCGCGGCTGATGACACTTAGGCGCCGCCGACGCAAGCGTCAAGGCCCGGTGGCCGCGAATAACGGAGCACCGCTCCTAGCCCCCCGGGTGGAGGTGAATAAGGTGCGAGGAGCGGCCTCCGAGGCCATCGTGAAACTCGGCCGAGTTCACGACGGCCTTCCCGATCATCGCAGGAGCGGAGAATTCAGCCCTGTGTGTTAATAATGCCATTGTATCTTAAGAAGTACTTTGTAATCTGTATTAATCTGAAAGTCTGTGTGTAATTGTTAACATAAGGGGGGAGTAAAGGAGTATTATATCATAATGCCATTTTTTCATGTTCAGTAATTTTTCTCCATGTGAAAACTAATTAGTCATCCCGTGACTTTGTTCCTCCACATTTTATTTAAAAATAAGAAAAGATTATGGAGTGGGATTCTCCTTCCTGCAGCCCTGTTTTCCAGCATGGTGCATTCCCGCAGGCAGTGGGCTTCTCCGTTCCTGCAGCCGACCAATGGGGTTTCCCACGGTGGACCACACACCACGTGGTCGGGAAACGTGTGGGCTTGGGTGCGCTTCCAGCGGGGTGGAGGATCCCGCCGACAGTGAATCCCACTGACCGTATTTTGAGCCAAGGTTCCATTCTGGGATCTTCCTATCCAGTTATAACACCTACTGGGATCGTAACAGAGCTAAAACACCTGGCGAGTGCTCAGATGGTTGTGAATGAAAGAAAACCATTTGAGGTAAATGAAAAGGAAAATGTGAAAAAAGTAAATTAAGCTATTCTACAAGAAAATGTTTGCATCAGGGCAGCATGGTAGCACAGTGGTTCGTACTATGGCTTCACAGCGCCACAGTCCTAGGTTCGATTCCCGGCTGGGTCACTGTCTGTGCGGAGTCTGCACGTTCTCCCCGTGTCTACGTGGGTTTCCTCCAGGTGCTCCGGTTTCCTCCCGAAAGACATGTTGTTAGGTGAATTGGACATTCTAAATTCTCCCTCTGTGTACCCGAACAGGCGCCGGAATGAGGCAACTAGAGACTTTTCACAGTAATTTCATTGCAGTGTTAATGTAAGCCTACTTGTGACAATAAAGATTATTATAATTACTGGATGATTTTAAGTGCAAGATGCAAGCTGAGAAGAAACCTAGAATGAGTTGGCAACAGAGCAAGAATAACAGAAACAGTTGAAAGAATAATTGATTGTCCTTCAAGGTCAAATGCAAAAGGAATGCATTTCCATTCAGCAACAAGACGACTGTCTTAAACAGCAGAATGGAAGCACATCACAAGAAACTTGAGGAGATTTTGCTAAATTCCCAGAAAACTGAAGATGGGGCAAGCAAGCTTTGCAATGAAAGGGGAAACCGGTTGAAAGACCTTCACATGCTACAAGATATGGATACATTTTTTTTCCACTGCAAAATTAAGAGGAGAAGCAAAATTAATTTAACCCCATTTTGAACAAACTGACGAATCAGTTGACAGAAAAGATTCAGCACCGTTCCATCTTCCAGGAGGATGCCAAAAGCTACAAGGAACAAACTGAAGAGCTTTAATAATAGTTAATAATCTTTTATTGTCACAAGTATGAAGTTACTGTAAGAAGCCCCTAGTCACCACATACCGGCACCTGTTTGGGTACACAGAGGGAGAATTCAGAATTCTCAGTTGTTACGGGAATTGAACCCACACTGCTGGCCTTGTTCTGCATCACAAACCAGCTGTCTAGCCCACTGAGCTAAACCAGCCCTTCTGAATAACCAGCTGAATGAAAACAAGGTAAAAGATTTGCTTCAGGCAGAGAAAGAAAAGAGCCAGAAAAGAAAATGTAAACCTGACACTGAAGCGCAAGGAACTAAAAGGAAAAGCACTGGTTGTCTCAGATATACTGAAAACCATTGATCTGAATGACAAGATTCATAAACTTGCAAAGTGATTTGAAAATAAAACACCATCAAATGTTTGGCGGAATTTGTGAATCAGGTGGAAATGAAGGTTTCATTTGTGAAACGTATACATTCAGCGGGAACACAGCAGACGCCAAAGGGCGGCACGGTAGCACAGCGGTTAGCACTACTACCTCACAGCTCCAGCGACCCAGGTTCGATTCCGACCTCGGGTGACTATCGGTGTGGAGTTTGTACGTTCCCCTCGTGTCTGCATGGGTTTCCTCGGGTGCTCCAGTTTCCTCCTACAGTCGAAAGATGTGCAGTCTAGGTGGATTGGCCATGCTAAATTGCCCCAAGTGTCCAAAGCTTAGGTGGGGTTACAGGGATAGGGCGGGGATTGGGTCTGTGTCGGGTGGTCTTTCAAATGGTTGGTGCAGAGTTGATGGGCCGAATGACCTCCTTTGGCACTGTAGTGGTTCTGTGATTCTATGAAAAAGAAAAGTCAAGTCCACTCTAGGAATGAATGGAGTGCACATTGCCTTTGGAGGTAACAGGCCAAACCCACCGGGAAGGATTATCTGATTTTTGGCTAAGTGCCAACTCGGTATGTGAAAAAAGGGGTACAGTCCGTCAGCTGCACTGCTGGTTTTCCCAACCATATCTTTTTCCACTTAGTCAAGGAAAAGTTAGGGGCAGGTCTGACAACATCTGTTTGAGCCTGCCCCACCATCAGCCTAGGCTCCGGGAAGATTGAGACTCCGAAAGCGAACACCTCATAGACACAGAATTCCACCACCCCCCATCCCAGGCTCTTCCCCCCCCCTCCCCCCCACCCCATGGACAGGGAATGTACCCCTCCAATACAGACCTGGATCCCCTCTCTGTGGGACCCCTCTCTCCATCAAGGACATGGATCCCATCTCCACGAATATAGAACCACCCAGCACTCCACTCCCTTACAAAACGGATCCTCCGGCACCTCCCCCACAGAATTCACTCTGGAACTGCTGGAAGTAGGGATAGGGATAGGAAGTGAAGATTGTATTGTCATACTCCATTGGAAGGGAGGAATGTTTATTTTGGGGATATGGCCCTCACAATGTATATGATCCATCTTGTAGCATCGACTTCAGGGGAGTGGTATGAGCATTGTTCCCATTGCCTGTCCAAAGTGACAATCTATGTAGCAAATCACAACAGTCTTGCAAAAACCCCAGCTCATGAACAATTTAATAAATCTATTTCATGCAAGTGGTCATTGTATTAGCGAGAGGCAGCACGGTTTTGTGAAGGGGAGATCGGGATTCTCCGGGAATTGGCGGGGCGGGCAGAAATGGCGCAGTGGAGTGGCGGGAACCACTCCTGCGTTGGGCTGCTCCAAAGGTGCGGAATCCTCCGCACCTTCAGGGGCTAGGATGGCGCAGGAGTGGTTTGCGCCCCGCCAGCCGGCGTGGAAGGTCTTTGGCGCCATGCCAGCCGGGGCCGAAGGGACTCTGCCAGCCGGCGCGGGTCCGTGCATGTGCGGGAGCATCAGCATCTGCTGACGTCATCCCCGCGCATGCGCAGGGGGTTTCAACTTCACGCCGGCCATTGCGGAGGCTTACAAGGCCGGCGCGTAGCAATAGAGTGTCCCCACGGCACAGGCCCGCCCGTGGATCGGTGAGCCCCGACCGCGGACAAGGCCACCGTGGGGCACCCGCCCGGGGCCAGATCGCCCCACCGATGACCCCGGAGGCCAGCCACGGAGCTCGGTCCCGCCGGTAGGGACCTATCTTGATTTACGCCGGCAGGATCCGGCAAAAACAGGCAGGAACACGGCCCATTGCGGGCCGGAGAATACGGGCGGCCCCGGGACCCATTGAGTCGCACCGGTCCCCGCCATTCTCCGAGGCAGGCAGCGCAATTCACGCCGTGGTTACTTTTGGGGGGTGGGAGAATTCGGAGGCTGGTGGGGGCGGGATTCACCCCGACTCCCGGCGATTCTCCGACCCGGCAGGGGGGGGTCGGAGAATCCCGCCCCCGTCTCACGAACTTGATAGAGTTTTTCGAATGTCACAATGATGTTTGATGCAGGTAGGGCAGTGAATGTTGTCAATATGGACTTCAGTACGGCTTTTGGCAAGGTCCCTCATGGCAGACTGGTACAAAAGGTGAAGTCACACGGGATAGGAGGTGAGCTAGCAAGATGGATACAGAACTGGCTAGGTCCTAGAACAGTAAGAAGTCTTACAACACCAGGTTAAAGTCCAACAAGTTTGTTTCAAATCACCTAGCTTTCGGAGCACTGCTCCTTCCTCAGGTGAAGGAGCAGTGCTCTGAAAGCTATTGATTTAAAACAAACCTGTTGGACTTTAACCTGGTGTTGTAAGACTTCTTACTGTACTCACCCCAGTCCAATGCCAGCATCTCCACATTATAGGTCACAGAAGGAAGAGAGTAGCAATGGAAGGGTGCTTTTCTGATTGGAGGGCTGTGACTAGTAGTGTTCCGCAGGGATCAGTGCTGGGACCTTTGCTGTTCATAGTATATATAAATGATTTGGAGGAAAATGTAACTGGTCTGATTAGTAAGTTTGCAGATGACACAAAGGTTGGTGGAATTGCGGATAGCGATGAGGACTGTCAGAGGATACAACAGGATTTAGATCGTTTGGAGACTTGGGCGGAGAGATGGCAGATGGAGTTTAATCCGGACAAATGTGAGGTAATGCATTTTGGAAGGTCTAATACAGGTAGAGAACATACAGTGAATGGTAGAACCTTCAAGAGTATTGACAGTCAGAGAGATCTAGGTGTCCACGTCACTGAAAGGGGCAACAGAGGTGGAGAAGGCATAAGGCATGCTTGCCTTCATTGGCCGGGCCATTGAGTATAAGAATTTGCAAGTCATGTTGCAGCTGCATAGAACCTTAGTTAGGCCACACTTGGAGTATAGTGTTCAATTCTGGTCGCCACACTACCAGAAGGATGTGGAGGCTTCAGCGAGGGTGCAGAAGAGATTTACCAGGATGTTGCCTGGTATGGAGGGCATTAGCTATGAGGAGAGGTTGAATAAACTCGGTTTGTTCTCACTGGAACGACGGAGGTTGAGGGGCGACCTGATAGAAGTCGACAGAATTATGAGGGGCATAGACAGAGTGGATAGTCAGAGGCTTTTTCACCAGGTAGAGGGGTCAATTACTAGGGGGCATAGGTTTAAGGTGCGAGGGGCAAGGTTTAGAGGAGATGTACGAGGCAAGTTTTTTTACACAGAGGGTAGTGGGTGCCTGGAACCCGCTACCAGAGGAGGTGGTGGAAGCAGGGACGATAGTGATGTTTAAGGGGCATCTTGACAAATACATGAATAGGATGGGAATAGAGGGATAAGGACCCCGGAAATGTAGAAGATTTTAGTTTAGACGGGCAGCATGGTCAGCTCAGGCTTGGAGGGCCAAAGGACCTGTTCCTGTGCTGTACCTTTCTTTGTTCTTTGTTCTTTATTCATCCAGAATCCTCCTATGGGTTAGGTACTTATATCAAATTTTGTAAAGTAACACATGCAACATGAATCTTCATATCTCGAATGAAATCCTGTGTTGTCAACAATAGTTACTATTTACAAACCACAGATGAGATGGTGGCAAAGTGGTATTGTCACTGGGCTAGTAATCCTGCGGCCTGGGCAATGCTCCATGAACACAGGTTCAGATCCAACTATGGCAGATGGTGGAATTTGAGTTTGATCAATAACTATCTGGAATTAAAGTCTAATTATGACTAAACCATTGTAGATTGTTGTAATGACACTCCTGCACATCAGGAAAGGATATTTGCTGTCCTTGTTTGGTCTACATGTTGCTCTAGACTCTTAAAAGGCCTGAAATGGATACAACAACGGCAAACCCAGTCATGTCACCCATGCAAAGTACTCCTTACTAACATCTGGGAGCTAAAATTGGGAGAGCTGACTCACTGCCTGACATACTGACAGAATCTATACTTACAGATAACATCCCAGACACAACCATCACCAACATGACAGGCCAACCAGAGGTGGCAGTACAGTCGTATGCAGTGGGGACGGATTTGCCCTGGGAGTGCTGAACATTGACTCCAGACCCCATGAAATCTCATGGCATCAGAGGGCAGCACGGTAGCATAGTGGTTAGCACAGTTGCTTCACAGCTCCAGTGTCCCAGGTTCGATTCCCGGCTTGGGTACTGTCTATGCGGAGTCTGCATGTCCTCCCCGTGTCTGTGTGGGTTTCCCCCGGGTGCTCGGTTTCCTCCCAGAGTCCAACGATGTGTAGGTTAAGTGGAGTGGCCATGCTAAATTGCACTTTGTGTCCAAAGAAGTTTGGGTGGGGTTACTGGGTTACGGAGATAGAGTGATGGTGTGTGCTCGGGTAGGGTGCTCTTTCCAAGGGTCCAAGGGCCGGTACAGACACGATGGGCTGAATGGCCTCCTTCTGCACTGTAAATTCTATGATTCTATGAAAAGGGGGGACAAAGAAACATCCCGCTGATTACCAGCTCATTCCCCCCCCCTCCCCCCCCCCTACCCCCACCACCTCCTGCTGATGAATCAATACTCCTCCATGTTGAACACCACTTGGAGGAAGCATTGACTGTGGCAATGGTGCAGAATATACTCTGGGTGGGGGAATTCAATATTTAATCCAAAGAGTAGCATCACTAGAGACAAAGCTGGCTGAGTCCTTAAAGGCATAGCTGCTAGACTGGGCCTGAGACAGGTAGTGAGGGACCCACCAAGAGAGAAAAACATACTTGACCTTCTCTTCACCAACCTACTTGTCGTCAATCCATCTGTCAGTGACAGTATTGGTAGGAGTGACCAGCACAGTCTTTGTGTAGAAGTCCCATCTTCACATTGAGGAAACCCTCCATCGTGTTGTGTGGCACTACCACCGTGCTAAATGGGATACATTTCGAAAAAAATCTGTAAACTCAAGACTGGGCAACCATAAGGCATATGGGCCATCAGCTGCAGAACTGTACTCAACCACAATCTGTAACCCCACTGTCTGACATATCCCCCACACTACCATCGTCACCAAGTCGGGGGATCAACCCTTGTTCAATGAAGAGTGCAGGAGGGCTTGCCAGGAACAACACCAGGCAACCTGGTGAAGCTACATCACAGCACTAGATGTGTGCCAAACAGTAAAAGCAGCAAGTGATAGACAGAGCTAAGCGATTCAACAACCAATGGATCAGATCTAAGCTCTGAGGCCCTGCCACATCCAGCCAAGAATGGTGGTGTACAACCACTGAAGGAAAAGGCTCCACAAATATCCTCACCCTCAATAGCGTAGGTGCCACCCACATCAGTGCAAAAGATAAGACTGAAGCATTTGCGACAACATTCAGCCAGAAGTGTCGAGCGGATTATTCACCTCAGCCTCCTCTAGAAGTCCTCAGTATCACAGATGTCAGTCTTCAACCAATTCAATTCACTCCACGTGTTATCAAGAAATGGTAAAAGGCACTGGATAACTGCAAAGGTTATGGGCCCTGACAATTTTCCAATAATAGTACTGAAGACACAAGTCTACAGGACTTGTCGCACCCCCAGTCAAACTGTTCCAGTAGAGCTATAACACTGGCATCTATCCAGCAATGTGGAAAATTGCCCAGGTATATCTTGTACACAAAAAGCAGGATAAATCCAACCCAGCAATTATCACTCCATCGACCTGCTCTCAGTAAAGCTTTTTTAAATTTCAGTGTACCCAATTATTTTTTTTCCAATTAAGTGGCCAATCCACCTACCCTGCACATATTTTTGGGTTGTGGGGGTGAGACCCACGCCCTACTTCTCTCAGTAAAGTGATGAAAAGTGTTATGCACAGTGCTATCAAGTGGCACTTGCTTCGCAATAACCTACTCACTGATGCTCACTTTGGATCCGCCAGGATCACTCAGCTCATGAGCTTGTTGCAGCCTTAGTTCAAACATGAACAAAAGAGCTGATCTCCAGAGGGGAGTTCAGAGTGACTGCCCTTTATATCAAGGCAACAGTTGACCGAATATGGCATCAAGGAACCCTAGCTAACCTGGAGTTAATGGGAATCAGAGGGAAACTCTACTCTGCTTGGAGTTATACATTGCACAAAGGAAAATGGTTGTGATTGTTGGAGGTCAGTCATCTAAGTTCCAGGACATCACTGCAGGAGTTCCTCAGGCTGTTTACAAGACCAACGTCTTCAGTTGCTTCATCAATGACCTTCCCTCCAGAATTGCATATGTTTGTTTATAATTGCAAAATATTCAGCACCATTTGCGACCCCTCAGATGCTGAAGCAGTCCATATCCAAATGCATGACCTGGACAATATCTAGGGCTTGGGCTGACAAATGGCAAGTCATGTTCATGCCACACAGATACCAAGCAAGGAGATCTCCAAAAAGGGAGAACCTAACCATTGCCCCTGACCATATAAATAATGTGGCTACAAAAGTAGATTCGATGCTAGGAAACCTGGAGCAGGTAACTGACCTCCTGACTCTCCACAACCTGTCCATAATCCATAAGGCACAAGTTAGATGTCTGATGGAATACTCTTTCCTTGCCTGGAAGCGTGCAGCTCCAATAACACTCAACAAACTTAACAGTATCTGGACAAATCAGCTGACCTGAGTTGTACCCCATCCACCACCCTTAACATTCACTCCCTCCATCACCAATGCACAGTGGCAGCAGTGTGTACTGCAGGAATTCACCAAAGCTCCTTACGCAGCACCGTCAAAATCCATAGATAAAAGCTAATTACTGTGGATGCTGGAATCTGAAACAAAGGCTGCATTTTCTGCTTTTGTTTTCTTCCCAAACCATTACTGCTACCATCTAGACAGAAAAGGGCAGCAAATACCAGGGGCGAGATTCTCCGCAAATGCGGAGAATCGTAAAGGCTGCCGTGGGACAGGCCGTGACCCACAGCAGCCTTCACGCCCACTTCCAGGGCCAATTCTCCCCCCCCCCGGGCGGGGCTAGGAACGCGGCCCGTGCATCACGGCGGGGCGGCCTTGACGACGGTCGTCAAGGCCGCACGTCAAGCGTCACGCCGGCTGACACGGCCGATGAAGTCCTCCGCACATGCGCAGGTTGCACAACGCCAACCCGCGCATGCGCAGTTGGCGTCTTTTCCCTCAGCTGCCCCACAAGATGTGGCGGCTTGATCTTGCGGGGCGGCAGAGGGAAAAGAGTGCGTCCGTTATGGACGCACGGCCTGCGATCGGTGCCCACCGATCGCGGGCCTATGCCCCCCTTGGCACGGCCGTGGTACTGCCGTGCCAATCGGGCCCCCAGATGCCCCAAATGGGCATCTGGCGCCCGTTTCACGACGGCAGCGAGCAGGTGTGTTTGCTGCCGTGTTGAAACGGGCGTGAAGGCCCGGCCGCTCGGCTCATCGGCCTCGGAGAATCGCCCGCCGCTCACCGTAAAAAACGACAAGCGGCGATTCGTGGCATGGGTCGGGCGTGGGGGGGGGGGGAGAATAGCGGGAGGGCGTGAGAAATGTCGGGAGGCCCTCCCGCTATTCTCCCACCCGGCGTGGGGGGCGGAGAATCGTGCCCTAGGAAACATCACCACCTGTAGTTGCCCCTTTAAGTCACTCACCGTCTTGACTTGGAAATATGTTACCATTCCTTCACTGTCGTTGGGTCAAAATCCAAGAATTCCCTCCCAGTAGCACAGTGGGTGGACTACAACACATGGACATGGTTCAAGAAAGCTGTTCACCACCATCCTCTAAAGGGCAATTCGGAATGGAAATGAATGCTGACCTAGTCAACGATAGCCACATCCCATTAATTCATGAAATAAAAAGGAAATCAGGTAATCTACCCAGAGCCGGGCATGTCTTCCAGCACCAAGGTTTTTTAGAGGTCCATTTTATACTGTGGTTCCATTACAGATGTGGCCTACTTGCCTCTGAGTTTGTAAAATTTTAACTTTTTTTTTAATATTCTTTCACGGGATTTGCACACTGCTAACTTCTTGAACCACAGAAGTCCATGAGGTGTAGGTACACCCATAAACTTTAAGATAAAAATGCACTGTAGATGGACTTTTGTGAACATGAAGCAGCATCTGGCTGTGCTATACATGGCCTTTGTGTATTTGACGATGACTTTGAGTAACCAAAGTGCAAAACTTTTCTATTCCTCGCCTTGACCAATGGCCAAAATAACTCCTTCGCCTTATGCGGCACAGTAGCACAGTGGTTAGCATTGTCGCTTCACAGCTCCAGGGTCCCAGGTTTGATTCCCAGCTTGGGTCACTGGCTGTGTGGAGTCTGCATGTTCTCCTCGTGTCTGTGTGGGTTTCCTCCGGGACCTCTGGTTTCCTCCCACAGTCCAAAGACGTGCAGGTTAGGTGGATTGGCCATGCTAAATTGCCCTTAGTGTCCAAAGGGGTTGGGTGGGGTTGTTGGGTTATGGGTATGGGGTGGTGTTGTGGGCTTAAATGGGGTGCTCTTTCCAAGGGCCGGTGCAGGCTCGATGGGCTGAATGGCCTCCTTCTGCACTGTAAATTAGATTGGGTCTAAAACTGATGTGTGAGCTATTTCTACCTGGTCAATTACGTTTCTAAAGTGTTGTTACTATACCCTGCAGGGCACTGAACTCTTTGTACTCACATATGGAACTCTAGTAGCACAGCTCTGTGAAGACTGCAAAAAGGATGAGGATATCAATAAAGTGCTGGATAAAATGTGAGTAATGTAGTGCTGTAATCCATTATCAGAGTAAGAAGGGGAATAAATCCACAGATATTAGGTCAATATAATGCCCAGGTAAATAAAACATGTCTTACAAATAGCTCCTTATACACCTGAGCAGCATGCACTTTGAACTATACTGTACACATGTCTCATCCTGAGATACCCCCTAATATTCAAATTTTCATACAATTAACATTCGAGAGGACTTTACTATCCTGCAGATTGAAGGTTTTACTCCCATGTTTTGAAATATTATAGAAATATCTGTTATAAACATCACTTCCCTGTGATCACTGCCCACTTTGTGTCCACGCGTTTCTAATGTGCAAGGTCCCATGCTGAGAGGACCAGTTTGCCTTTTCAGCCGGACATGAAAGATCCCATGGCACTAGTTTGAAGAAAAGCAAGTGACACATCCCTAGTGTGCTGGCCAATGTTTATCTCTCAACACCTGAGAGTTATTTTGGCCATTGGCGAAAACAGTCACTAAATAGTGCCGTGCTAATAAGACAAGCCTGTTTGAAAGTCAGTGTTGATTATCATCATTTGGTTTAATTGCTGATTATCATCATTTGGATTTGCCTAAACAGATGCCTCCAGGGTTAGTATTTAAGCATTATTTTTGTTGTAACAGTATGGGCCAGACCTTGCCAACATTGAAAATAACTGGGAGCTGACACCACTTTCGGTTCTCAACCCACTCACTGACACAGCACACTCGCCAGTTTAATTTTACAGAAGGCAGTCAATTAGCAGACTGCCTTCATGGTCGCCGTGTCTTGGAAGAGAGTAAGGGTCCTGAAGGTGTCATCTCCCTGGATGGCAAGGTCGCACACGATTTTTGCAGCGGAGGACTCAGATGAAGAGTTTGGCCGGGCAGCGTACAGAAAAAGGCTTATACGCATGAACAAACAAATGTTTGATGCATTGGTCGGCCTGACAGAAATGCTATGGCTGCTATCAAGGAGCATAGTAGGAAGTCTTACAACACCAGGTTACAATCCAACAGGTTTGTTTCAAACACTAGCTTTCGGAGACTTGCTCCTTCCTCAGGTGAATGAAGAGGTATGTTCCAGAAACATATATATAGACAAAATCAAAGATGCCAGACAATGCTTAGAATACGAGCATTTGCAGATAATTATATCTTTACAGATCCAGAGATAGGGGTCACCCCAGGTTAAAGAGGTGTGAATTGTCTCAAGCCAGGACAGTTGGTAGGATTTCGCAAGTCCAGGCCAGATGGTGGGGGATGAATGTAATGCGACATGAATCCCAGGTCACGGTTGAGGCTGCACTTGTGTGCGGAACCTAGAGCATAGAACATTACAGCGCAGTACAGGCCCTTCGACCCTCGATGTTGCGCCGACCTGTGAAACTGCTCTAAATCCCATCTACACTATTCCCTTATCAACCATATGTCTATCCAATTACCATTTGAATGCCCTTACTGTTGGCGAGTCCCCTACTGTTGCAGGCAGGGCATCCCACGCCCTTACTACTCTCTGAGTAAGGAACCTACCTCTGACATCTGTCCTGTATCTATCTCCCCTCAATTTAAAGCTATGTCCCCTCGTGCTAAACATCACCATCCGAGGAAAAAGGCTCTCACTGTCCACCCTATCTAATCCTCTGATCATCTTGCATGCCTCAATTAAGTCACCTCTTAACCTTCTTCTCTCTAACAAAAATAGCCTCAAATCCCTCAGCCTTCCCTCATAAGATCTTCCCTCCATACCAGGCAACATTCTGGCAAATCTCCTCTGCACCCTTTCCAATGCTTCCACATCCTTCCTATAATGCGGCGACCAGAATTGCACGCAATACTCCAAATGCGGCCGCACCACACCTGCAACATGACCTCATGGCTCCGAAACTCAATCCCTCTACTAATAAAAGCTAACACACCGTGCGCCTTCTTAAGAACCCTCTCAACCTGGGTGGCAACTTTCAGGGATCTATGTACATGGACACCGAGATCTCTCTGCTCATCCACACTACCAAGAATCTTGCCATTAACCCAGTACTCTGTCTTCCTGTTATTCCTTCCAAAATGAATCACCTCACACTTTTCTGCATTAAACTCCATTTGCCACCTCTCAGCCCAGCTCTGCAGCTTATCTATGTCCCTCTGTAACTTGTAACATCCTTCTGCACTGTCCACGACTCCACCGACTTTAATGTCATCTGCATATTTATTCACCCATCCTTCTACGCCCTCCTCCAGGTCATTTATAAATATGACAAACAGCAGTGGCCCCAAAACAGATCCTTGTGGTACGCCACTAGTAACTGGACTCCAGTCTGAACATTTCCCATCAACGACCACTGTGTCTTCTTCCAGCTAGCCAATTTCTGAACCAAACTGCTAAATCACCCTGAATCCCATGCCTACGTATTTTCTGCAATAGCCAACCGTGGGGAACCTTATCAAACACTTTACTGAAATCCATATACACCACATCAACTGCTTTACCCTCATCCACCTGTTTGGTCACCTTCTCAAAGAAGTCAATAAAGTTTGTGAGGCACCCTTCACAAACTGTTTGCTGACTGTTTGAAGACAAAGGAGGGGCCACCGTCATACTGAACAGAACGGACTATTGCAAAGAAGTATACCGACAACTCAACAACCAGGAACGCTACAGACTGTTACCTGCAGATCTGACCAAGGAACACATCCGCCAACTCAACAGACTGATCAAGACCTTGGATCCAGACCTTCAGAGCACCCTACGTGCTCTCATCCCATGTGCTCCCCGCATTGGAGATCTCTACTGCCTCCCGAAAATACACAAGGCCAATACACCAGGCCGTGCTATCGTTTCAGGCAATGGGACCCTGTGTAAGAACCTCTCTGGCTACATCGAGGGCATCTTGAAACCCATCGTACAAGGTACGTCCAGCTTCTGTCGCGACACGATGGACTTCCTGCAGAAACTCAGCAACCCTGGACGAGTTGAACCAGGAACATTCCTCGTTACAATGGACGTCTCGGCACTCTGCACCAGCACCCCCCATGACGACGGCATTGCTGCAACAACCTCAGTCCTCAACACCGACAACTGCCAATCTCCAGACACAATTCTGCAACTCATCCGCTTCATTCTGGATCACAACGTCTTCACCTTCGACAACAAGTTCTTCATCCAGATGCACGGAACAGACATGGGGACCACATTCGCACCTTAATATGCCAATATCTTCATGCACAAGTTTGAACAAGACCTCACCGCACAGGACCTTCAACCGACGTTATACACCAGATACACCGATGACATTTTTTTTCCTTTGGACCCACGGTGAAGAATCACTGAAACGACTACACCACAACATCAATAAGTGCCATCCCACCATCAGACTCACCATGGACTACTCACCAAAATCATTGTTGGACACACTCATCTCCATCAAGGACGGTCATCTCAACACTTTGCTTTACCGCAAGCCCACGGATAACCTCACGATGCTCCACTTCTCCAGCTTCCACCCTAAACACATTAAAGAAGCCATCCACTATGGACAAGCCCTCCGTATACACAGGATCTGCTCAGATGGCGAGGAGCGTAGCAGACATCTACAGGCGCTGAAAGATCCCTTGTACGAGCGGGATATGCCGCTTGACTCATCGATCAACAGTTCCAACGCGCCACAGCAAAAAACCGCACCGACCTCCTCAGAAGACAAACACGGGACACAACCGACAGAGTACCCTTCGTCATCCAGTACATTCCCGGAGCGGAGAAACTACGACATCTTCTTCACAGCCTTCAACACATCATCAGTGAAGATGAACATCTTGCCAAGGTCACCCCCACACCCCCACTACTTGCCTTCAAACAACCGCGAACCTCAAACAAACCAATGTTTGCAGCAAACTACCCAGCCTTCAGAACAGAGACCACGACACCACACAACTCTGCCATGGCAATCTCTGCAAGACGTGCCAGATCATCGACATGGATACCACCATTACACGTGAGAACACCACCCACCAGGTACGCAGTACATACTCGTGCGACTCGGCCAATGTTGTCTATCTCATACGCTGCAGGAAAGGATGTCCTGAAGCGTGGTACATTGTCGAGACCATGCAGACGCTGCGACAACGAATGAACGGATATCGCACGACAATCACCAGGCAGGAATGTTACCTTCCAGTCGGGGAGCACTTCAGCAGTCAAGGGCATTCAGCCTCTGGTATCCGGGTAAGCGTTCTCCAAGGCGGCCTTCAGGACGTGCAACAACGCAGAATCGCTGAGCAGAAACTAATAGCCAAGTTCCGCACAAATGAATAGGGCCTCAACTGGGACCTGGGATTCATGTCGCATTACATTCATCCCCCACCATCTGGCCTGGGCTTGCGAAATCCTACCAACTGTCCTGGCTAGAGACAATTCACACCTCTTTAACCTGGGGTTACCCCAATCTCTGGATCTGTAAAGATTTAATTACCTGCAAATGCTCGCATTCTAAGTATTGTCTGGCATCTTTGAATTTGTCTATATATATGTTTCTGGAACATACCTCTTCATTCACCTGAGGAAGGAGCAGTGCTCCGAAAGCTAGTGTTTGAAACACACCTGTTGGACTTTAACCTGGTGTTGTAAGGCTTCTTACTGTGCTCACCCCAGTCCAGCGTCGGCATCTCCACATCATCAAGGAGCATGGAAGCAATAACTTTGTTCAAGACTTTTCACAGAGCATGGAACACATCATAAGTGCACAGGTACATCAGACAGTAAAGAAGGCAAATGGTATGTTGGTCTTCATGGCGAGATGATTTGAGTATAGGTATAGAGATGTTTTACTGCAATTGTATAGGGCATTGATGAGGCCACAATTGTGTGCAGTTTTGGTGTCATTATCTGAGGAAGGATATTCTTGCCATGGAGGGAGTGCAGCAAAGGTTCACCAGGCTGATTCCTAGACTGGCGAGACTGTCATATGAGGAGAGATTAAATCGGTTAGGACTATATTTATTGGAGTATAGAAGAGTGAGATTGGATCTCACAGCAATTTACAAAATTCTAACAGGATCGGACATGGCAGATTCAGAAAGAACATTCCGGATGGTAGGGGAGTCCAGAACTAGGGGTTGTAGTTTGAGGAAAAGGAGTAAACCTTTTAGTACTGAGGTGAGGAGAGATTTCTTCACCCACAGAAAGTAGTTGAGATCAAAACATTGTGTAATTTCAAGAAGGAATTAGATATAGCTCTTGGGGCTAAAGGGACCAAGGGATATGGGGGAAGGAGGGATCAGGGGATTGAACTTGATCAGCCACGATCATAATGAATGGCTGAGCAGGCTCGAAGGGCCGAATGCCTCCTCCTGCTTCTATTTTCTATGTTTCTATTTTCAGCATGAAAATAGTGATCGACTTAACTCTATGAGAATACTTATAGATGCAGTCATAGTGCAGAATCAGATGGCAGATGTCTCAGCTTCCATTACAGCATTAGCAGAAGGCAGAGTGGCACAATAGTTGGCACAGCGCCAGCGGCCCGGGTTCAATTCCAGCTTGGGTGACTGTCTGTGTGGAGTCTGCACATTCTCCCCGTGTCTGCATGGGTTTCCTCCGGGTGATCCAGTTTCCTCCCACATTACAAAGATGTACAGGTTAGGTTTGGTTATGGGGTTGCAGTGTAGGGTGGGGGCAGGGGGAGGGGGGGGGTGGTCCGAGGAAGGGTACTCTTATTGAGGGCCGCGCAGACTCAATGGGCTAAATGGCCTTCTTCTATATTGTAGGGATTCTATGGATTCTAAGCCCCCAATGCTTGAGTGCAGCAGGCTGAAGCATTGGGAGCATGTTACCCTGAAAGGACAGATTCTTAATATGCAAGCCCAGGCTACTGGCATCAAAGTAAGTCATAGAGTCAGAGTCATTCATAGCACAGATGGAGGTTGTTCATCCATCGAGACCATGCCAGCTTTTCACAGCAAAATCAAGTCAATCACACTCCGCTCGATCCCCAATAGTCCTGCTCGTTTACTGCCTTCAAGTTCCAATCCAATTTCCTATTGAAATGATTGATCTTTTCTCCTTCTTCGAAAACCCCTTGTGGGCAGCGAGTTCCAGATCATCACCATTGTTTAAAAAACATCTTCATCACACTCTGTCCTACATCTCTTGCCTCAAACATTAAACTTGCGTCCCTGAGTCCCTGTGTCAACAGCTAATCGGAACAGTTTTCCATGAGAATGTTAGAACGCCCTGGGCTAGGGCGGGGTCAATTCCAGCCCCACTTAACCCATAGTTGCAACACAATTGAATTAACCAATAATTCTTAGAAAAATACCCGAAGTCATTGATCCTTGGCTGCCCAGTAATTACAGTCAACAGGTTTGTATATTTAAACACTATTACTTTTTATTTATACCAAGAACTACAATGAAATATGCAGCAAATACAACTGGTTAACTATTATCTAATTCCTAATCCCCCACTTTAAACTGCCCCCACCCTCTTCACACACATGTATGACAGGCAAACACAGAGGGCGAAGAGGGGTACAAAAATAATAATGAAAGGGATAAAGGTCTTTGTTTCAGATGCTTGTTTCCAGAACATTGTCCTTCAAACCAAGCTTTCGGGTCAACATTTATGCTTTCCCGTCTGTAATGGTTTGGTTTTCATTGTAGATTCATTCAGGTCTCTGCAGTTTCAGAAATACAGCAGCTCACAGCATTTCTAGAGAAACATGAGGGAGAGGGAGAGAGTGAGACAGAGAGATTTTTAAAAATATGTTCATGGGATGTGGGCGTCACTGGCGGGGCCAGCATTTGTTGCCCATCCTTGAGAGCGTTTAAGAGTCAACCACATTGCTGTGGGTCTGGGTAAGGATGGCAGATTGCCTTCCCTAAAGGACATTAGTGAACCAGATGGGTTTTTACAACAATCGACAATGGTTTCATGGTTGTCCTTAGACTTTTTAATTCCATATTTTTATTGTCTTTAAATTCTACCATTTGCCATGGCGGCATTCGAACCCATGTCCCCAGAGCATTACCTTGGGACTCTAGATTGCTAGTTCACTGCGATACCACTATGCCACTGCCACTGAGAGAGAAATGAAAAATGAAATGAAAATCGCTTATTGTCACGAGTAGGCTTCAATGAAGTTACTGTGAAAAGCCCCTAGTCGCCACATTCCGGCGCCTGTCCGGGGAGGCTGGTACGGGAATCGAACCGTGCTGCTGGCCTGCTTGGTCTGCTTTAAAAGCCAGCGATTTAGCTGTGTGAGCTAATCCAGCCCCTGCAGACCAGAGAGCAGGTCTCTGTGTGTCCAGCTCTCAACTCTGCTTTCATATGTCTCTGGATATCATCCCAATCAGGCAAGGTACAATCACCACCTGTTACCGGGCAAAATACAACCTTATGGCCAATTAATTGGCCACTAGCCAACCAATCGAACTGAGTCCCACCCCACCTCTCGGGTGCCGGAAAGTCTGAGTTCTCCAGTTCGAGAAACCAGCACCATATACTATTGTGCAACTTTTCGAAGGCTCATTCTCTCTGTTGCTTGATTTAAAGATACAAGTCCATTGAGCCATCCATGGGTCAAAATGATAACAGCAAAAATAAAGCAAGGTTAAATAAGGGAATCATCAGGAAGGACCCTTACAATAAAAACAGAAAATGCTGGAAATGCTCAGAGGTTATGGCAGCAAATGTGGGGAGAAATGGAGTTAATGGGGCAGCACGGTGGTGCAGTGGTTAGCACTGCGGCCTCACAGCGCTGGGGTCCAAGCTTCAATCTCGGCCCTGGATCACTGTCCGTGTGGAATTTGCACATTCTCCCCGTGTCTGCGTGCAGGGTTGGTGGATTGGCCACGCTAAATTGCCCCTTAATTGGAAAACATTAATTGAGTACTCTAAATTTAGATTTTTTTAAAAATGGAGTTAATTGTAATCTTTCATCATAACCTTCTGAGCATTTCCCGCATTTTCTGTTTTTATTTCAGATTCCCAGCATTCGCCATATTCTACTTTTTGAACAGTTTTTCATGATCTACCACATCCAAACCTGTGCTAATATTGTCCATCTCTATCAAATTTCCCCTCAATAGGCAGCACGGTGGCACAGTGGTTAGCACTTCTGCCTCACGGCGCCAAGATCCCAGGTTCGATCCCGGCTCTGGGTCACTGTCTGTGTGGAGTTTGCACATTCTCCTCGTGTTTGCATGGGTTTCACCCCCACATCCCAAAAGATGTGTAGAATAGGTGGATTGGCCACGCTAAATTGCCCCTTCATTGGAAAATAATGAATTGGGTACTCTATGTTTATTTTTTTTTTAAATTCCCCTCAATCACCATTGCTCCAAAGAGAACAAGCCCAGCTTTTCCAACCTAACATCCCCTACTCCAGAGCCATTCTGGTAAATTCCACCTGCAACCTCACAAGGACCCTCACATCCTTCCTAACCCCCCTTTTCAGGATCTCCGCCCTTCCCCCACCCTTTACGTCCCCCTCATTCCCCATTTCAAGGGCATGGCCCCCTCAGACCCCAACCCTTGGCAGTGCCACCCTGGAACCTGGGCACACTGGCACTGCCACCTGGGCACCCTGACAGTGTCAGGTTGGCAGTGCCAATGTGACTGGATGCCAGAGGGGCTGCCACCCTGTCCTGTTCCTGAGCACTCAGGGGTCTCCAATGGCCTGGGAAATCCTGCAAGTGCTGTTACGTCTGGTCCATGTTTGTGTGGAGCAGTACTAAACGCTACCCAGTCAAGGCCTCACTGGGGGCGCCATTTGTTCCCAAGACACCAGGGGAATCCGGTGCAGATATATTTAAATGAGCCTAACAAATCGCGCAAATCTTGCCTCTCGCGAGATTCAACAACCTCATCGCAATGCCAAATTGGGCACAACAAGGCTTGTAAATCATGCCCTCAATGTCATTACCATTGCTGAATCGCCCACTCTCAAGATCCTGGAGTACCATTGACCAGGAACTGAACTTGACTAGCCGCACAAATACTGTGGTCACAAGAACAGAATTCTTTTATGAGTAACCCACTTCCTGACTCCCCAAATTTGACCAACATCCTACAAGGCACAAGTCAGGAATGTAATGGGATACTCTCCACTTCCCTGGTTGAGTGCAGCTTCACAAAATGCAAGAAGCTTGACACCATCCAGTACAAAGGAGCTCGCTTTATTGGCACCCTATCCACAAACATTCAACCCTCCACCACCTACGAACAGTGGCAGCTGTGTGTACCTTCTACAAGATGCACTGCAGGGAGTCACCAAGGCTCTTGACAGCACCTTCCAAACCATGAACACTACCATCTAGAAGGACAAGAGCAGAAGGCACATAGGCATGCCACCACCTGAAAGTTCCCCTCCAAGCCAATTGGCATCCTAACTTGGAACTATATTACTGTTCCTTCACTGTCACTTTGTCAAAACCTCCTCCCTCCCTAACATCGCTGTAGGTGTAGAGGAATTGCAGCAGTTCAAGAAGGCACCACCACCTTCTCAAGGGCATTTAGGGATAGGCAATAAATGCTGGCCAGCGAATAAAATGGCGAAAGCACTAAACGCTGGGGGACAAATTTGTTCGCCACGCAGACTACATCAATTCCCCAGGGCCAGTAGTGCCGCAGGCTGGGAACTGTGTAGCCCACACGCTGACTCTCCCTGAGGAATTGATTAAGTTCCGCACTGAGGTTGAGATTTGTTCCCTGAAGACCTTGGCTGTATGTGGCATTCTCCAGGGAGCACTTCTTCCTCTCTAGTCACTGGAGTGACTCATCCTCCTCTGTGTTGTTTCTTCAATCTGCTTTTCATGCTACAGCCTAAGGGGGCTGGTGTGACTCCATCATTCATGGTTAAGAGCAAGTAGCCTGAGCAGAAACCTGCATGGCCCTCACCGACCATATCACCACTCGCTGCAGACTTCACTAACTTTAAATCGCACTGGAAAACTCACAGTACTTCTGCATGTTCAGACAAAATCTGTAGAAATCAATCAGAAATTAAATGAAATTAGTTGATGATCCTTTTGAATACTGCTGATTGGATTGGGGGGTCTTCTTGTTGCTTAACCAATGTCCGACTATGCTTGTTTAACCAACGGCATTAGCTGAACCCGTTGATGTTGAAAATGACACTGCCACCATAAAATCACGCTCCGCCGACGTCACAATCTGCCAACCCTTTATAATTCCGGCACACACTCCGAACACTCACACTGATACTCTCACCAAAATGGCATCTAATGCAGGACACACTACAAGTATGCTTATACATGGGGCAGCACTTAGCACTGCTGCCTCACAGTACCAGGGTCCTTGGGTGTACCTTGGGCGACTGTCTGTGCGGAGTCTGCACTTTCTCCCCGTGTCTGTGTGGGTTTCCTCCAGGTGCCCTGGTTTCCTCCCACAATCCAAAGATGTGCAGGTTAGGTCGATTAGCCATGCTAAATTGCTTCTGAGGTCGCAATTCTCCCAAAAGGGAACAAACTCCAGCAAAATGTAGGCTCCCTGGATAGAATTCTCACCTCTTGAGTCAGAAAGATTGTAGGTATGAGTTCCACTCCAGAGACTTGAGCTCAAAGCGAACAGGTTTAACCATGGGTTTCCTGGCGCTCACCGAGCCGAGAAACACATGACTACTCAACGCGACTCGCTTTGAATAAGGGATCTGAACGGGGAACGCGTGGCCGAGGCTGCACAAAGCCCCGTTTTATCCAGTGGGGTGCTCCGCTCACTGGAACTCCCCATTGTAACGAGAGATCCCACAAAACAATCCCCGACCCCCCCCCCCCCCCCCCCCAGCCTAAAAGCACTATGGGACAGCCTCCACCTCCCCGCTCCCCCACAACACCCACACCGGGCAATCCCAGCCCGATTGTGCATGTGCAGAAAATGCCAATTTGACACCTTGACAGTGCCAGCCTGGCACCCTGGCAGTGCCCATGTCAGCTGGCAGTACCACCTGGGCACCTTAGCTGGCAGCCACATGGCACTGCCAAGATGCCAGGCTGGCACTGCCAGGGTACCCAGGTGGCACCAGCAGAGCCAGGGCACCATCCTATCCAAAGGCATGCAGCTGGGGGTCCCCGGGAGACCCTCATGAGTGCCGTGCCGTCTGGTGCCCGTTTGTGGGACCAGTGCTGAATGGCACTCATCCAAGGTCTCTGAGGCGAAGGGGTTGAATCCACGGGAATCTGCATATTCCAGTGAGACTTCCTGCCTCGCTCTAATGTGCAGATTTGCCAAAAAGAGTGATCCTGTCCATAGTGTCCATAGATGGGGTATTGGGGTTACAGGGATAGAGCGGGGAAGTGGGCCTAGGTAGGGTGCTCTTTCACATGGTTGGCAAATTCTACGAATTCTACAGCACAGAGGCCATTTTGCAACCAAAATCGCTTGGCAGGATAGAGCCGAGCTTTGAGACCACCATTCATATAAATGTAGAATTGTATTTAACCATGTCTTAATTAGAGGCTGCACAACCTTTGAATGTTCAGTGGATTTTTCATCGACAGTAATTGCTCAGTCAGTTTTGGGAATTGTAAACTTTCCCTTTCATTTATTATTTTGTTTACAGTAAATCATCAGTGAGCGGAAGAGCTGCAAATTTAACTTGTGCTTTTATTACATTTCCAGTAATAAGGAATTTCCTGTACATTTATATGATGAAATAGCCGGGAAACATTAAAAGGCTAAATTTCCCCTCAATGGGAGATAACAGCCCAGACTTAAACAGCAGTAAACCACAGTTAAGCTTGTTTTCTCCAGCTGGCAGTAACTAGCAGATGAAAGAATGTTAGTGACGAACTGGAAAAACATAAAACCCGAAACAGGTCAGTTGTGAACAAGTGAGAGTGGAAAGTTGGCTGGGTTCCTAAGGAAAGGGATACTGAGGTTCTATCAGGGGAATTTTTTTGTTGAAGTTGTTGAGTGGAATTTGAACACACAGCTGAAATTTTGTCCACTGAAGACAGGATTCCAGATGAGAGATAAATGGATGGGGATTTCAGGCCACTTCATTCACACATTGACTAACATTTGACAAATGATTCAGTAAATCGGTTGGCTAGCCCTGTCCCACAATAGTAACTAATTATACGGCTAGAAATTATACATGGCAGTATTGGGACGGATGTGGCATTCCTACATCCCCCATTTTAATAGCAATATTAACCTATTGCTCTAAACTGACTCCATTAAAGTAACAGACAAAAGAGTATCTGCCAGGATTCCATTTTGAAGGGGAGAGGAGCTTAGAGAATGAACTTAGGTTGAGCTTAGATGGCTGAAAGCGTAGTCACCAGTGGTTGGGTGAAGGCAAGGAACATAGTCAAGGTACCAGAATCTAAGACAATCCAGCAAATTCAGTGATGGGGTGCTGTTATAGCTCAAGAGGACATTACAGATAGGGAGCAGCCAAAACATGGGTTTATTTAAATGCATAGATAAGAATTTGAAATTTGAGACACTGAATGAAATGACTTAAATTAAAATCGCTTATTGTCACAAGTAGGCTTCAAATGAAGTTACTGTGAAAAGCCCCTAGTCACCACATTCCGGCACCTGTTCAGGGCGGCTGGTGCAGGAATTGAATCCACGCTGCTGGCCATGTTCTGCTTTACAAGTCAGATATTTAGTCCACTGTGCTAAACCAGCCCCAGAAACACCTAAGCACCAATTTAGGTCCTCAAACACACGGATAATGGTTTAGAAGGAAGTGGTCTTTCAATTCCTTAGCTAAGAAAATTGTGGATTATGTTGGAAAGCAGTCTATCCATATAGAGACAGTAGGCAGGTTGAGAGAGGTGAGAGAGGGGTGTCATTAGTGTACATGTGAAAGTTGATTGTATAGAATTCTCTAGAAGTAATGTTATTGCAGTGGGGACGGAAGCCATGAGTAGAGATATTCTGACTGCATATGATGACACAGATAAGAGTAGTGTGCTGTTATCAAGATATACAACAGAGGAGAAACGCTGGAGGTTGTGGAAGAAGAAAAATGATAATGAACCACAATCATAAAGAATGCTGTTTATGACTTTAGTTAGACCCCTTTCAGTTCTGTGGGAGAGGTTGAAATGTTTTTGGAGGGTTTAAAACAAGTTGACCTTGCAGAGGGCATCGGTGGAAATGGGAAAAGAAAATGCCTCTGATCTTCTAGACGAGATTCTGATTAATAAGGGGATGAGGGGTTGTGGGGAGAAGGCAGGAGAATGGGGATGAGAAACATATCAACCATGATGGAATGGCGGAGAAGATACGATAGCCTGAATGGCCTAATTCTGCTCCTATGTCTTATGGAGAGTTGGTGGTAATATGGGGAGGATTGGCTTGATGGACAAGGAGAAAGGGTTAAGCAGCAGAGGCAGCTGAAAAGGTTCATCAGGAATTTCCACAAGAAATCTCCCTAGTGAGGGTTGCTGCAATCTTGGCTAAAGGTTGACTGAATCCTCGGTGAGACACATAAATGAGATTTCCACTCAGGTTACTGCAATTGATCAGGAATGCTTCCAAGGATTTTTTTTTCCGAGAGGCAAATGCGGAAGGAGGTAGGGTTAGAAGAGAGCTGGGCATGTCAATGGAAGGGGAAGGCATCAGAGATCATATTATTGCTAATTGAGACCAAGGCAAATTGTAGCTTCTGCTTAATATTTATTGTAATTATATCAATTGACATAAGATTACATGGAATGTACGGTACAGAAACAGGGCATTAGCCCAATTTGTCTGAGCTGGTGTTCATACTAGTCTCCTACAATCACATCTGTTTCATCCCAGTCCCCTTCTATTCCCTTTCCTCTCATGTATTCACCAATTTCCTTTTGAAATGATTTAAGTAATTTGCTTCAACCATTCCCTGTGGCAGTGAGTTCCTGATTCTGACTACCGTCTAAATAAAGACATGGGGCGGGATTCTGCCCTACCCGGCAGGGCGGGCCGTACCAGCGCCGAGGAGTGGCGTGAACCACTCCGGTATCGGGCCGCCCAGAAAGTGCGGAATCCTCCGCACCTTCAGGGACTAGGCCGGCGCCGGTGGGGCTGGCGCCACGCCAGCCGGTGCCGCAGGGCCCCTGCTGGCCGGCGCGAGTTGGCGTATGCGCAGGAGCACCAGCAAGTACAGGCGTCATCCCAACGCATGTGCAGGGGGGTTCGTCTCTGCGCCGGCCAAGGTGGACCGTTACAGCGGCCGGCGCGGAGGGAAAGAGTGCCCCCACGGGACAGGCCCGCCCATGGATTGGTGCGCCACGATTACGGGCCAGGCCACTGTGCTCCCCCTACCCCCGGGGCCAGATCCCCCCATGCCCCCCGAGGACTCTGTAGGCCGCCTGCAGACCCAGATCCCGCCGGTACGGACTGGGATTGATTTACACCGGCGAGACAAACCGAAAACAAACGGCCACTCGGCCCATCACATGGTGGAGAATCGCTAGGGGGGGCTGCTGACAACGACTCCCGACCAGCGCGACACGATTCCTACCCCGCCGAAAAACCGGTGCCCAGCGGGTGGGGGGGGGGGGGGGGGATCGGAGAATCCCGCCCATGTTTCCTTCTTTGCCCATTGGATTTATTAGTAACTGCTTTTTCAATTATTTGTTTATAGGGGGCACAATATTGGCACAAGGCTAGTCGAAGATTTTCTGGCTCGATCAAACACTGCGCAATGTCGTAATTCATACGAAACAGCAGAAGTAATTGCGAAGGTAAGTATTATTGAACACACTGGAGGAAAGTTATAACTCTTAAAACTGGATCAAGTTAAATGTTAAAATGTTTGAAATATCAGACCCCAATCCAACTGACCAAATGTATGTCCCATTTGTGTTAACGGAGGCAGGATGTGGGACACACTACCAATCAAATCTGAGGAGGCAATTTTTTCATTTAAATACAAACCTCAGATATTTATCTTCATTTTAGGTTTAATCATGCTCACCTTAAATCTTACAGTTAAAGGGAGCCAAGGACTGCTATATGGATGAGGTAAATACTTTCCTAGCACTGCTGTGGGCCAGGAGTAGCGGGAGTACCATCAAATATCGGGCTCATCAACCTCTAGCCTTGCGACTGGCCATCCCCCCCCCCCCCCCCCCCCACTGTCCCCCTCCCCCCACCTGCATTCCACCACCACCTCTCACAGCCTCTTCCACTCTGCCTAGAAGCAGTCCCTTCCCACCTCAACCCGACCTCTATTTTCACCTTTCCCGTGTTACATTGACTCATCACTCCGGCCTTTCTGATCTCTCCTTGCCCTGCAATCACTGCCCTGCCCACCCCCCCCCCCCCCCCCCCTCTCCCCCGCCATCAAACTTGTCTTTCTGATTGCTCCCTCCTCTGCACTCCCTCACCCTAACATGGAGGTGTTGGCGTTGGACTGGGGTGAGCACAGTAAGAAGTCTTACAACACCAGGCTAAAGTCCAACAGGTTTATTTGGAATCACTAACTTTCGGAGCGCAGCTCCTTCCTCAGTTGAGTGATGAAGGAACTGCGCTCCAAAAGCTAGTGATTTCAAATAAATTCAAATGTTGGACGGTAACCTGGCCCGGGATTCTCCCCTACCCGGCGGGGAGGGAGTCCCGGCGTGTCGGAGTGGCGTGAACCACTCCAACGTCGGGCCGCCCCAAAGGTGCGAACGTCTCCGCACCTTTAGGGGCCAAGCCCTAACATTGAGGGACTCGGCCCGCGCCGGAGTGGTTGGCGCTCCGCCGGCTGGCGGGAACGGCCTTTGGCGCCACGCCAGCTGGGGCCGAAGGGACTCCGCCAGCCGGCGGAAGTCTGCGCATGCGCCGGAGCGTCAGCGGCTGCCGACGACATCCCCGCGCATGCGCAGGGGAGGGGGTCACTTCCGCCTCCACCATGTTGAAGACTATGGCGAAGGCGGAAGGAAAAGAGTGCCCCCATGGCACAGACCCGCCCTGTGATCGGTGGGTCCCGATCGCGGGCCAGGCCACCGTGGGGGCACCCACCAGGGCCAGATCGCCCTGCGCCCTCCCCCCCCCCCCCCAGGACCCTGGAGCCGGCCTGCGCCGCCTGGTCCCGCCAGTAAGGTAGGTGGTTTGATCCACGCTGGCGGGAGAGGCATGACAGTGGCGGGACTTCAGCCCGTCGCGGGCTGGAGAATCGTCGGGGTGAGGGGGGTGGGGCGCTGACCGGCACGCCGCAATTCCTGCCCCCGCCGAATCTCTGGTGCCGGAGATTTCGGGATACGGCGGAGGCGGGACTGACCCCGGCCCCCGGCGATTCTCCAACCCGGCGGGGGGTCGGAGAATCCCGTCCCTGGTGTTGTTGTAAGACGTCTTACTGTTGCTCACCTCAGCCTCCAATCTTCCCCCGATCACCTCCCATTCCCTCCTCTCTACCATTGACCCTTCTAATATCATTGCCTCCAAAATAGCACAATCTCTTCTCCATCTTTCCCCAGGACACTGCCACTAATCTCCACGCCTACCCCTCCCACCCACTCCGACCCCCAACCAGCCCTCCTGATCTCCACATCCCAAACGCCAACCTCTGATCTCCCCCCCCCCCCCCCCCCAATCTGGCTGATCTTTCTTCAACTGACCCCCTTGCTGACATTCCATCATTCCAACTTTTTCACCACTACCAGCCCAGCATCCAATCACTCTCCATCACTCCTCCACTCCCCTGCCCTCCAATCCCTCTTTACATTCTCTCCTCTCTCCTTACTGTCTACTTGCAGAGCAGCGAGGCAGCATCTCAGTCCAGTTGGCACTGGTAGGAAAATAAAGGCACAAAACAAGGGCAGTCAGATCCAACCGTTAAATTTAGCAGCAGCTGACTGAAATCCATTCCATCCTGCCACTCCCTCTTTTGTAATATTAGAGCGGTTATTTAGAAGGAAATGGAATATGAGATATGCAGCAGCTCCTTTAAATATTGCAGAATTTATGATTCCCGTAGCGATCCATAGATCAGTTCAAATATTCGTGGCCGTTGAAAGCATTCAATTTCATTGTGCAACCGCTCACCAATTAATTCTATCAATAAAATGCATTTGCATTAATAATAAAGCTGCTGTTCCTGTACATTGGCAACTGTGCAATATGCCAAGTGGAAATTCAGAACTGCAGAGATCATTCTTTCCACTGCTTACTGGCAAATCAGATCAATAATGCTTATGGTATTAAAAATGTTCACCTTTAGGCCCTCAGTTTCCTTAGGGATTGTTATGGGGATATCACCAGGTCTGTCTTTCCTGCGATTTTCCAGATGGTCCTTGCAAGGCTGGTACCAGTGTCCTAGTGATCTCAGAGACTGAGATGTGCTAAGTTGGGGGTTCCTGCTCCCTGGGCTCAGTCAGGATGTGAGATCAGAGATCCTATGCAAAGTGAGATGAGGCATGCCAACCTCCATGGGCAACAGCTCATGGCAGGGAAATAGTCCAGAGACCCAAGGAATAGAAATGTGTATTAAAAGAACAGATTTGGATCAGCCTCCTTGCACATGGAGCCAATTGTACATAGAGCAGTCTCCTTCTACACAATGATGGAGCAGGTTTGCTGGCTGCATTAGATGGACCAGGTACCAAAAATGTAAGTGTAATGTAGTCCAGAAACGGACCAGCTCCAGACAACATGATGTCTATTCCTCAAACTCCAATGTGCTCTGTGCTGGGAGACACAGGTGGTCATACTACGGGACCATGGCTCACAGATTCTATGAGAATACTCATAGACGCAGTTATAATGCCGAATCAGATGGCAGATGTCTCAACAGCCTCAATTGGATGAAATCAGGGTTCTGTAACCTAGTCATCTGGGCTCTGCTTTTTTTTTCATATCCATTTTGATTTCTACAAATATCTCTAACTCTAGGGTGTCATGGTGGTTACCACGGCTGCCTCACAGCACTATGGGCCGGGTTCAATTCTGGACTTGGGTGATTGCCTCTGCGGAGGTTGTACCTTTTCTCCATGTCTGCGGAGGTTTTCTGCGGGTGCTCCGATTTTTATTTGAAAATATGTTTATTGAAATTCTGCATTAATATCAAAACTTTGCAGAACAATACATAAAAAGTAATAGTAACCACAATGATAACAACACCAAAACAAATATCACAAGCTGCCACTGTGTCTGTGACAGTAGTCCAGTACTATCATTTCCTACATTATTTACATTAGTGTGCATTGTACAATTTTTAAAAAGGTGTTCCTATTGGGGCTTTTAAAGTTTAATAGTAAGAATTGTACACAACTTTACATACGTATTTACAAATACTGCCAGGATTCTTTACATTGTTTCTAATTACTTTTGTTTTGCTGGGTGGGGGGGAGGTTCTGTTCCCCCTTATGTTCTCGAGGGAGGTCCGGATGATCCACCTTCCCGGTTCAACATGTGCCCCTTCCTGCGAGTGGCCTTCCTCCCCATTTCTTCTTTGCTGCATACAAGCTCCCTTTCATCCAGCTGGTTCTCCCTGTCTCCCCCCTTCCTACCCCTCTTCAGAACCCTCCCCTCTTCCGAACCCTCCCCCTTGCCCTCCTTTCCTATCTGCTCCCCCCCAGCCCCCCAGTTAGGTTGCTGGTTGAAAACAGTCTGAGAAGAGGTTTGTAAACTTCTTCCACATAGTGAGGCAGCAGTGCTAACCACTGTGCTATCATGACGCCCCCTATCTCCTTGCCCATCTGCTCCTCCCATTTCCATCTGATCACATCCAGCGGGGTTCTGACCTTTTCTATGAGTCGTCCATAGATTTCGCCACATTAGCCATCCCCTAACTAATCCAGCCCTACCATTGTGTGCAGAAATGTGTGTCCCAGTCTCTGAGGAACATTTTTGGCTCCTTGCGGAGAAAGTCACGCAGTTGCAGGTACCTGAGCTCATTCCCTTTTGTAAGTTGGAGTCTCTGAGAATTCCCCCAGGATTACCAGTCTATCACCGACGTACATGTCCTTCATTCTTAGTGTCCACCTGTCCTCCCTCCATGTCCGAAATATGGCATCTATCCTCTCTGGTGTAAACCTATGATCATTGCAGATGGAGGGCCTCTATGAACACCTCTCCAAGCCTGAAATGGTGCCTGAACTGTTCCATTTCCTTAGTGTTGCCACTACCACCAAGCTCCAATGTACATGTGTGTGTGGGGGTGGGAGGGGTGTGTTGGTTTGCGGGGGCACATAGGGGAGCAGGTCATACGCATAGGGCAGGACTATGCTCTCTGCCCACTTTCTGAATGCCCGTCCACCACTCCTAAGATGGCCAGCGATTCGATCGCCAGTGTGAACAGGAATGGGGATAGCAGCAACCCTGCCTCATTCCCCTGTGCAGCAGATAGTATTCGGAGCTGGTGGCATTCGTCCGTCTGCTCGCTATAGGAGAGCTGAACAGGAACTTCACCGAGGCAGTGAACCCTTCTCCAAACCCAATCTGTCTTCGACTTTACCTTTCAACCCCTTCTGGGTCTTGACCAGGCTCGCCACCTCAGCCACGATTGCCGTGATCCGGTCCCGTTGGTCTGAGGCACCTTTTTTGAGGTCCTGTATCGTATTTTCCTGGGCCTCTAGCCTCTTCTCCGCATTGTCCATTGCCTCCCACATGGGGGCCATTGTGGCCTCCATTACCAACTCGACAGCTGCCAGGAGTCTTGGGAGCTCGGAGATGCTGATGCTTGTCAACATGTCGATCAGCATCTGGGTCTGTACTGGGAGCTCTGCGGGTCGATCCTCACCGGTTCTGTGCCTCTACGTGCGATTCCTTGATCTGAAGTTGTGGTTTCCCTCCCCTCGTCTTTATTGGCTTTCCGTATGGGCGTCTAATTCTTTCCCATCCTACTTGGCAGTCCGGTCGACATGGGTTAACCTGGGGGCTTAAGAGTACTTTTGACAAATTGTTGATATTAAAAGCCCTTGGTCGAGGTTCTTAGACTAGACCACCTTACGTGCGATTACTCAGCTCATGGCCACCAATGGAATTCCGGGTGCTCTGGTTTCCACCCACAGTCCAAAGACGTGCAGGTTAGGTGGATTAGCCACACTAAATTACCCCTTAATGCCCAAAAATGTGCAGGTTAGGTGGGCTACTGGGGTAAGACGGTGGAGTGGACCCAGATACAGTGCTCTTTTGGAGGGTTGGTGTAGACTTGATAGGCTGAATGGTCTCCTTGTACACTGTAGGCATTCTATGAATAGATTCTATTCTATGAATATGCATGTTCTATGCACCTCTTACTTGCACCATCATTTGTAAAAATCAATCTAATTATTTGTTTAATATCTGCACCATTTCTACTTTGTAATAATTTGTTTGGCTCCGAGTAGTTTTATTGTCGCTCTAACTGTTTTTTACTTCCTATGGTTTAGGAAGGGGCTGGTTTAGCTCACCAGGCTAAATCGCTGGCTTTTAAAGCAAACCAAGCAGGCCAGCAGCACGGTTCAATTCCCGTACCAGGTGCCGGAATGTGGCGACTAGGGGCTTTTCACAGTAACTTCATTGAAGCCTACTCGTGACAATAAGCCATTTTCATTTTCATTTCATGTGTTAATTAATGTTCTTCACATGTTCTTCTTAGGTTACCTTTTGAGTTTTTAATCATGTTCCTGTTATGAATCACTTCTAATCTCCCTCTCATATTTTCCATAACGTTGATAATTATCTTTAATGCGGCTAACCTTAAATTTACTATGCATTCCTTTGAAAATTTAGTTTAGTTGCAATCTTCCAATTTACATAAGAATCTCTAAATCTTGATGCATCCCATATTTGCCTGCTGGAATATATTTATTTTATATTATTGTGCAACTTATATTGGAAGATTTTCCACTTCCCCAACCTGTTTGGTAACATTTCTGCCCAGTTAATTTGAACCAGATAATTCTTTTTAGTGCACAAAATTCTCCTTTTCTATTCTATTTACATAGATACAGAGCCTGCTCCACCATTTATCACGATCATAGCTGATCATCCAACTCAATAGCCTAATCCTGCTTTCTCCCCATAGCCTGTGATCCCATTCACCTCAATTGCTATACCTAGCAGCCTCTTGAATATATTCAAAGTTTTAGCATCAGCTACTTCCTGTGGTAATGAATTCCACAGGCTCACCACTCTTTGGGTGAAGAAATGTCTTCTCATCTCTGTCCGAAATGGTTTACCTGAATCCTCAGACTGTGACCCCTGGTTCTGGACACACCTACCATTGGGAACATCTTTCCCGCATCTACCCTGTCTAGTCCTGTTAGAATTTTATAAGTCTCTATGAGATCTCCCCTCATTCTTCTGAACTCCAGCGAGAACAATCCTAACCTAGTCAATTTCTCCTCATATGACAGTCCTGCCATCCCTGGAATTAGTCTGGTAAGCCTTCGCTGCACTCCCTCGAGAGCAAGAACATCCTTCCTCAGAGAAGGAGACCAAAACTGCACGCAATACTCCAGGTGTGGCCTCACCTGTATAATTGTAGCAACACATCCCTGCTTCTGTACTCAAAACGTCTCGCAATGAAGACCAAGATGTTATTCCCTTCTTCACCGCCTGATGCATATGCATGCTTACCTTCAGCGACTGGTGCACAAGGACACCAAGCTGCACACTCCCCTCTCCCAATTTACAACCATTCAGGTAGTAATCTGCCTTCCTGTTTTTCTTCCAAAATGAATAACCTCACACTTATCCAAATTATATTGCATAGAACATAGAACAGTACAGCACAGAACAGGCCCTTCAGCCCTCGATGTTGTGCCGAGCCATGATCACCCTACTCAAACCCACGTATCCACCCTATACCCGTAACCCAACAACCCCCCCCCCTCCCCTTAACCTTACTTTTTAAGGACACTACGGGCAATTTAGCATGGCCAATCCACCTAACCCGCACATCTTTGGACTGGCATCTGCCATTGATTTGCCCACTTGCCCAACCTGTCCAGATCTTGCTGTAGGATCCCTGCAACCTCGTCACAGTTCACCCTCCCACCCAACTTGGTATCAACAGCAAACTTTGAGATGTTACATTTTGTTCCCTCATCCAAATCAATAATATATATTGAGAATAGCTGGGGTCCCAGCGCCGATCCCTGTGTTACCCCACTAGTTACTGCCTGCCAATTTGAAAAGGACCTATTAATTCCTAATCTTTGTTTCCTTGCTGCCAACCAGTTTTCTACACACCTCAGTACACTTCCCCCAATCCCATGCGCTTTAGTTTTGCATAATAATCTCTTATGCGGGACTTTGTCAAATGCCTTCTGAAAGTCCAAATATACCACATCGACTGGCTCCCCCTTGTGAACTGTACTGGTTGCATCTTCAAAGAATTCCAACAGATTTGTCAAGCATGATTTCCCCTTCATAAATCCATGCTGACTCTGACTGATCCTGCCACTGCTTTCTAAATGTTCCGCTATAAAGTCCTTGATTATGGATTCAAGAATTTTCCACACAACCGATGTTAGGCTTACTGGTTTATAATTCCCTGTTTTCTCTCTACCTCCGTTTTTAAATATTGAAGTGACATTAGCTACCCTCCAATCTGCAGGGACTGTTCAGGAGTCTATAGAATCCCGGAAGGTGACCACCAATGCATCCACTATTTCCAGAGCCACCTCCTTAAGCACTCTGGAATGCAGATTGTCAGACCCTGGGGATTTATCCACCTACAATCCCATCAACTTTCCCAGCACCATTTGTCTACTAATATTGATCTCCCTCAGTTATTCCCTCTCACTAAACCTCCAACATTTCTGTTATCTGATTTCTGTGTCTTTTGTAAAGATAGAACCAAAGTATGGTTTATAATTCCCTGTTTTCTCTCTACCTCCGTTTTTAAATATTGAAGTGACATTAGCTACCCTCCAATCTGCAGGGACTGTTCAGGAGTCTATAGAATCCCGGAAGGTGACCACCAATGCATCCACTATTTCCAGAGCCACCTCCTTAAGCACTCTGGAATGCAGATTGTCAGACCCTGGGGATTTATCCACCTACAATCCCATCAACTTTCCCAGCACCATTTGTCTACTAATATTGATCTCCCTCAGTTATTCCCTCTCACTAAACCTCCAACATTTCTGTTATCTGATTTCTGTGTCTTTTGTAAAGATAGAACCAAAGTATGTATTCAAATACACAGCCATTTCTTTGTCCCTTATTATGCATTCCCCTGTTTCTGTCTGTAGGGGGCCTACATTTGCCTTTACCAATCTCTTTCTCTTCACATATCTATAGAAACTCGTAGTGTCAGTCTTTATGTTCCCTGCAAGCTTCGTTTTGTACTGTATTTTCCCCTTCTTAATCAATCCCTTCGTCCTTTTTTGCTGAATTCTAAACTGCTCCCAATCCTCAGACCTATTGGGCGCGATTCTCCGCCCCCCCCCCCCCCCCATGATGGGTCGGAGAATAGCGGGAGGGCCTTCCCGACATTTTTCCCAACCTCCCGCTATTCTCCCCCCCCCCCCCCCCCCCCCCCACGGCCGCCCCACGACACAAATCGCTGCTCGTCATTTTTTACGGCGAGCAGCGATTCTCCCCTATCCGATGGGCCGATTTCCCAGGCCTTTACGGCCGTTTTCACAAACTCCAACACACCTGCTCTCACAGTTCGTGAAAACGGCCGCAAAGTGCCGTTCTGGAGAACCATGCCACCAATTGGTATGGGTGGTATGGGCCCGCGATCGGTGGGCACCGATCGCGGGCATCGGGTCCGAACCCCGCGCACTCTTTGTTCCTCCGCCGCCCCGCTGGATCAGTCCGCGGGGCGGCTGAGGGGCATAACGGCCCGCGCATGCGCGGGTTCACGCATATGCGTGATGACATCATCCGCGCATGCGCGGATTGGAGCCGTCCAATCCGCGCATGCACGGCTGATGTCATCGTTTGCGTCAGCCGCTGTTAACCTTGGCGCGCGGGCTTAGTGAAGTTCGCTAAGCCTGCGATGCCGAGGTTCACGGGGCCCCGCTGCTAGCCCCGACCGGGGAGCAGAATCGGGTCCCGGGAGGGGGCGCGGAGGCTGCCGTGAAACGCGGCCAGTTTCACGGCAGCCTTCACGACTCTCCGCATTTGCGGAGAATCGAGCCCATTATTTTTTTTGGCCAATCTGTATGCTTCTTCCTTGGATTGGATACTATTTCTAATTTCCTTTGTAAGCCATGGATTGGTCCTATTACCCATTTTGCTTTTGTCCCAAACAGGAATGAACAGTTGCTGCAGTTCCCCCATGCGTTCCTTGAATGTTTGCCATTGCTTATCCCCTGTCACCCCTTTAAGTAACTCCCCAATCTATCAAGGCCAACTCACGCCTCATATCTGTATAGTTTCTTGTATTAAGATCCAACACCCTAGTCTCCAAATCAACTACTTCACTCTCCATCTTGATAAAAAATTCCATCATGTTATGGTCGCTCATCCCCAAGGGGTCTCGCACAGCCAGATTGGCAATGATTCCCTTCTCATTACACAGTACCCAGTCAAAAATGGATTGCTCTCCAGTTGGTTCCTGCACATATTGGTCAAGAAAACCATCCCCTATACACTCCAGGAATTCCTCCTCTATGACATTGTGGCTAATTTGATTTGCCCAATCTATGTGAAGATTAAAATTATCCATGATCACCGATATTCCCTTATTACATGCATCTCTAATTTTGTATTTAATACCATACCAACATTACCATTGCAGTTTGGGGGTCTATATATGACACCCACTAATGTTTTTTGACTCCACATTGTCAGAGCTAATATCCTTTCTCACTATTGTGTTAATTTCCTCTTTAATCACCAGTGCCACACCGCCACCTTTTCTTTAATGCCTGTCCTTCCTAAATACTAATTCTATTACATTTGATGCTTCCATTATCTTTTCTTGGCTTACTATGATGAAGGTAGAAATTGTTATATATTATATTTTACAGTCTGTTGCAGTAATGTTATAAAAAAAACCTGAGTTAAGGTATATATTTGTTGCAGTAATAATATTAATGAACCTAGGTTAAGGCCCAGACTGTGTGTCTGCTAAAGCTGTAATTAAAGAGTCGTAAAGGTGAGGTCATGATCCATTCCAACCGCTTACTTGATTACAGATAAAGGGCTAATGGAATCATGTTTTGATTGATAGAGATTCACTGGAGTGTTGATAATTTCTGAGTGATTGTATTTAGGCCTAGCTAAGTAGGTTATGACACTTAGTGGAATACAGATGATGTAATTAATGCGAGCAGCCAGATCTGTTTGTATTTTGCAGTCTGTTTTAAGTTGAACAGCAACTTTGCCACATGCTGTTAGGTTGAGTGGAAACACTCTCCAAAAGTCTCTACCCGGCTAAGCAAGTAGCCTGTTTTGTTAACTTATTTATAAGAGGCATTTGAACTGGGTCTGGTCTGGCATTCTATCAAAATTGGCCACCCTACCAGAATTCAAAAGTTTAATTCCTTGTTTGGCTTGAGGTTATTGAACTTAACAACAGTGAGTGTGAGGAACTGGTGCTTTCTTTCAGGTGTTAATTCTCTTGTCAGTTTCAAAAGGAAGTGTCTTGTAAAATGGCTCTTTCAGTGGCAAAGAGTTTCCTGGGTGTTGAAGAGGTCACACTGGTTGGTTTACAAAGGGTGATTAAAACAAAGCTCTTGGATTTTGCAGTCAAGCTGCAGTTGACTTTACCTGTAAGGGTAAGGCAGGTGGAGATAATTCAAGCAATAGCGCCACATTTAAATTTGCCAAAGACACAGTCTGAATCATTGGAATTAGCTAGAATTCAATTACAAATTAAACAATTAGTAATGCAGGAAAAAGAAAGAGCTCCGCAAAAGGAAATTGAAATGGGGAAACCTGATGTGGAAATGGAAGGATTAGCAAGGGATGAAAATGAAAAGGAAAGAGCTACAATGACGGAAGAAAACGACAAGGAGAAAGATTTTGAACGTCAGAAAATTGAACTGCAAAGTGTTTATCAGCTTAAAAGATTGCAGTTGAATGCAGATGTGAGGAAAGATGAGAGGAAGTATTAACCCCTCTTAATCAAAAGCCTAGTGCGGGTATGCTTAAATATATTCAAGCACTGCCAAGGTTTGACAAGAGAGTTGTGGAGGCCTTATTTTTACTTATTTGAGAAAGTGATAAAACAATTTAATTGGCCCAAAACCATGTGGGTAGTGTTGGTTGAAACAAGGTTGGTAGGTAGAGCTAGTGAAGTGCTTGTGTTATTATCAGAGGAGGTATCTAGGGATTAGGATAAGATGAGAAAAGCCAAATTAGGTGCATATGAATTAGTGCCAGAAACCTACAGACAAAAGTTTAAGAATGTCAGGAAAGAACCAGGTCAGATGTAAATAGAATTTGTAGGAAGGCAACAAAATAATAGGTAGATGAGAAGCCCTTATTTTGGAGGAATTTAAAGATTCACTCCCCACAGTAGCAAAAGGTTCAAACTGCTAGATCGGCAGCAGAAATGGCAGATGGTTTTGACTTCGTTCATAAATCAAGGTTTGGTTTTCAACAGCAATTTCAATCTGTGAAGGTGTGAAACTGGGGAAATGAGAAATCCACAGGTGATCAAGGAAAATGAGGTCTCTAATAGCTGGAGATATTAAATAGATTTTTCCTCAGATTAAAAAGGAAACTTATTAGGGTGGAAGAGTGATAAGAAAACTTAAATATTTCCATTGTAATAAAGTTGGACACACAAAATCACAGTTTTGGAGGCTTAAGAGACGTACTGGGAAGACAGACTCTGAAACAGGATAGGCCAGTGGGATTTATTAAAGTGGAAACTTAAACCATGATTGCAGAGGAAGAGGTGCCAAAGAGTGCAAAGCCTGTTCAGAGGTTAGTTGATAAGCAGTTGTCAAATATTTTTAAAATTTTTATTTGTGAGGGTAAGGTTTACTCATGTGTTGAAGTTAAAAACTCACCACTATTCTTAGAATTGCCTATACCAAAAAGGGTCGACATTCTAAATGGTGAACAGCGATTCTCACCCCCTGACTCTTATGCAGGCTTAGGTGGATGCTGTTCAGGTCAAACTATATTTTCAAGTTATCTCCCGGTATAACCCATACCTTCACAGAAGAATTTTATCTACGTACCACTCAGTAGCATCGATCCTGTGTCCCGCATTGCTAAGTAAGTAAAGTAGACTTTGTAATAACCACTGTTTCAGGTTAAAACTTTTAAGTTATTTTATTATTATATTTTTTCTTTTAAAAGATTCAATCACTATCTTTACAGAAAAGTAAAAAGATCTTGCTTCTGGATTCTCCTAGTTGTTTGAAGAGACCTTCAGGTCCACCTTGACAATCACTTTTCTTTAGCTTTTGGTCTTCCTCAGATGGATTCGCTGTTCTGCTCAGTTTCTATGCTCTATCTGTCCCATGTACCGAGCTATTAGAGCTGACACTCTCTCTTCTTTAGCTTTTGGTCTTTCTCAGATGGATTCACTGTTCTGCTCGGTTGCTGTGCTCTATCTTTCCCATGACTGAGCTATGAGAGCTGACTCTGAGCTGACTCTCTGGCTGTCCCCTTTCTTAGGGTTTATATCCCCCTTCTAGCAGTTATTAACTTTTTATGACATTATTGTAAAGTCACTTTATTTTACTTCTGATTGTAAAAGGTACCTTTAATCTGAATTATTTCTTTTTTTTTTTCTTTTTTTTAATATAATTTTTATTGGAATTTTTTACAGAAAATATAAAACATAACGACAAACAATGAAATGCAACAAAATAACCCATAATAACTGTGACACCCCCAGACCGTATCGGCGCATGTATCACATCCCCCCACCCCCCCAACCCTAATGAACAACAAAAGAACTTAAAAAATATTAAAATTAAATAAACAAACATAGTCATTGTCGGCCCCCCCCCTTTTCCCTCCCCTTTTCCCTCCCCGGGTTGCTGCTGCTGCTGTCCCCGTACCCTATCGTTGAGCCAGAAAGTCGAGAAAAGGCTGCCACCGCCTAAAGAACCCTTGTACCGACCCTCTCAGGGCGAATTTGACCTTCTCTAGCTTAATGAAACCCGCCATGTCATTGATCCAGGTCTCCACGCTTGGGGGCCTCACATCCTTCCATTGTAGCAAGATCCTTCGCCGGGCTACTAGGGACGCAAAGGCCAGCACACCGGCCTCTTTCGCCTCCTGCACTCCCGGCTCCACCCCAACCCCAAAGATCGCGAGTCCCCATCCTAGCTTGACCCTGGATCCCACCACCCTCGACACCGTCCTCGCCACCCCCTTCCAGAACTCCTCCAGTGCCGGGCATGCCCAGAACATATGGGCATGGTTCGCTGGACTCCCCGAGCACCTGACACACCTGTCCTCACCCCAAAAAACCTACTCATTCTCGTCCCAGTCATGTGGGCCCTGTGCAGCACCTTGAATTGGATGAGGCTAAGCCGCGCACACGAGGAGGAAGAATTAACCCTCTCCAGGGCATCAGCTCACGTCCCGTCCTCGATCTGTTCCCCCAGTTCCCCCTCCCACTTCGTTTTCAGCTCCTCTACTGACGCCTCCTCCGCCTCCTGCATAACCTTGTAGATATCAGATATCTTCCCCTCTCCGACCCAGACCCCCGAAAGCACCCTGTCGCTCACCCCCCTCACGGGAAGCGAAGGGAATCCCTCCACCTGCCGCCTAGCAAATGCCTTTACCTGCAGATACCTGAACATGTTCCCGGGGGGAGCCCAAATTTCTCCTCCAACTCCCCCAGGCTCGCAAACCTCCCATCAATAAACAGGTCCCTCAGCTGTCTGATGCCCGCTCTGTGCCAACCCTGAAATCCCCCATCAATGTTCCCCGGGACGAACCTATGGTTCCCCCTTAACGGAGCCTCCATCGAGCCCCCACTTCTCCCCTATGTCGCCTCCACTGCCCCCAAATCTTGAGGGTAGCCGCCACCACCGGACTCGTGGTATACCTCGTAGGAGGGAACGGCCACGGCGCCGTTACCAGGGCCCCCAGGCTTGTATCGCCACAGGACGCCCTCTCCATCCGTTTCCATGCTGCCCCCTCCCCCTCCATTACCCACTTGCGCACCATCGACACATTGGCCGCCCAATAATACCCCGAGAGATTGGGTAACGCCAGCCCCCCACCATCTCTACCCCGCTCCAAGAAGACCCTCTTCGCCCTCGGGGTCCCATGCGCCCAAACAAAGCTCATGATGCTGCTAGTCACCCTTCTAAAAAAGGCCCTAGGGATAAAGATGGGCAAACACTGAAAAAGGAACAAGAACCTCGGGAGAACCGTCATTTTGACGGACTGCACTCTACCCGCCAACGATAGCGGCACCATGTCCCACCTTTTAAATTCCTCTTCCATCTGCTCCACCAGCCTGGTAAAATTAAGCTTATGGAGAGTCCCCCAACTCCTGGCCACCTGCACCCCCAGGTATCTGAAACTCTTCACTGCCCTCTTAAATGGGAGTCTCCCGATTCCCTCCTCCTGATCACCCGGGTATACTACAAATACCTCACTCTGGCCTAAATTTAACTTATAGCCCGAGAAGCCCCCAAATTCCGCTAACAGCTCCATCACCCCCGGCATTCCCCCTTCTGGATCCGCCACATACAACAGCAGGTCGTCCGCATACAGCGATACACGATGTTCCTCCCCACCCCTCACCAGACCCCTCCATCTCCCTGACTCCCTCAACGCCATAGCCAAAGGTTCAATCGCCAGTGCAAAGAGCAAGGGGGACAGGGGGCACCCCTGCCTGGTCCCACGGTAGAGCCTAAAGTACTCCGATCTCCTTCCATTGGTAACTACACTAATCTGAATTATTTCTAACACGACTATATTCATATTGAGCATGACTTCAGCTCATAGATCTCTGATTACAGGGGCTGGTTTAGCTCACTCAGCTAAATCGCTGGCTTTTAAAGCAAACCAAGCAGGCCAGCAGCACGGTTCGATTCCCGTACCAGCCTCCCCGGACAGGCGCCGGAATGTGGTGACTAGGGGCTTTTCACAGTAACTTCATTGAAGCCTACTCGTGACAATAAGCAATTTTCATTTCACATTGTATCCTTTGTGATGTTCAAAAGTGCTTTGATTCCAAAGGGGTGTTACTTCTGGTTCCTGTCATTTCTATAGTTTTATTATTATCAAATTGTGTCCCAGATCATAATTTTGACTTTGATTTGGGTCTAATTTGTGTTCTCGTAGACAGGTTGTCTCCAGCTTTCTTTAATTTAATTGATGTCAGCAGAATTTCACACCTATACATTTGTCACCTAATTCAACTGAAAACCTCATCCATTCTTTTCACTCTGCTTACTTAACTTCAATGAAGGTGTGAAATATTGTTTTTAGCTGTATACTAAAATTCACTTGATTGTGTCTTGAAAGACCTGCTTGTTTTGTTTGCTAAGCTTGCTTGACTAAGGCTATCTGCATTTTACAATCCTCTCCTGCAGCTGCTGTTAACCCTTCATGGGATTTTTCCCTACATTCTCTCATGCACTCTTAGATCAGGTATTGCCAGAATTCCATGTTTCAAATGACATATCTTTCCATATTTTCAATTACAGTGTGAAAGGTGGGGTCGGTAAGGAGGTTAAGATCTTCAGGGATACAGGAGCAAATTAATCTTTAATGGTAACAGAAAAGGAGATATGGGACACAATTTAACAGAAAGATTGCGAGGTGTCATTTTGGGCACAGTTGGCAGGGTGTTCCTCGATGGCCGTGTTGGCGAGATCGTGACACATATTTAATGGCATTTAGTGCCAAAAATGAGCCCTCACTGGTTGTCTTGCCATCTGATTTACCAGCCTCACACCTCAGCATCTCACCACAAACAAGATTAAGCTGCTTTTAAATGCTCCCATACCATTCACTCCCAGTCAACACACAAGCATGGCAGCCTGGAGATTTGCTCCTCGTTTTGGGGATGCCAACCTGGTCAGGCTTCCCGATGCCATTGATGTAAGACAAGGTCGGAGAACCAGCAACGGGGTCCCGGGACCCTCAAATTCCCCAAGCCTCCCCATCCTTACCTGTCCTGCCTTCTCTCGGAGTGCCATCCAGCGAGCCAGTTATGCTGGCAAACTTTGCTTTGCACGCTCATCCCTGGCCACATCTGGAGTCCCTAGACCCCAGACCTCTGCCGGGAACATTAGTGAGACTATGATCAGGTGCCCTGCCTGATCCACACACTCGCCATTTTTGGTCGCGAGAAGATCCTCAGTGCTGAAGCCCTGCCCTTAGCATTTGATTGTTTGCAGTCACCTCTATGGTGCTAATTCTCATAGAGTTCAGGCATAGTGTTCAGACTTCAAAGTTTGATTGAAATGCTAAGCACTAATCATCATCTGAGACATAGCACGTGTGCCCTCGAGTCAAACAACTGAGATGCTCCAAGAAATATATCCTGGGTTGTTTCCAGATTGTGTGGCAATAAGATCCCAAAGCCACAGGTTGAAATAGGAGGAGAAATCAAGGAATAACGATAGGGAGGCTGAGGTTCACTTATCGGATACAATCTTTGACCAGATGGTTGATAAAGAACAAAAGCAGCTGGAGGATAAAGTGGATATCTTTAGTTCAGAAAAATTAGTAGAATTACAGCAGAATGATTCAGAGATAAAGCAATTGTGTCAGAAAGCATACACAGGAATAGAATCTGAATGTATACCAGAGTGTTATTACATTAGAATTAATGTATTCAAGCAGATGAGAATGAGCAGAAATTCATCAAGTTGTCTTACCGGTGGGGTACAGAAATGTTTTTTTGCGGGTAGAGCACAAGGTTCCAGTAGGGGGTCATTTAGGAGTCAGTAAAACTCAAGCAAAAATACAAAAACTTTTTTATTGGCCTGGATTGCATAAGAATGTAGTTGAATTTTGCCATACATGTCACACACATCAGGTAATAGGAAAACCACAGCAGTAATCAAACCAACACCCTTAATACTAATGCTGGCATTTAATGAACCTTTTACTAGGATCTTGATTGATTGCGTGGGACCTCTTACTAAGCCAAAATTTGGAATCAGTATTTGTTGACCATAATGCGGTACTGTAGGGTAGCACAGTGATTGGCACTGTTGCTTCAAGGGCCAGGGTCCCAGGTTCGATTTCCGCTTGGGTCACTGTCTGTGTGGAGTCTGCACGTTCTCCTCGTGTCAGCATGGGTTTCCTTCGGGTGCTCCGGTTTCCTCCCACGAGTCCCAAAAGATGTGTTGTCCTCAGTGAACGCAAACAGGCGAGTGTGGCAACTAGGGGATTTTCACAGTAACTTTGTTGCACTGTTAATGTAAGCCTTCTTGTGACAATAATAAAGATTATTATAATGGATATGTTTATTAGATTTCCGGAGGCCATTCCATTATGCAATATTACATCGAAGAGGGTTGTGGAGGAATTAACCACATTCTTTTACCAGATACGAAAGAAATCCAATCACATCCCATCAGATTAGGGATCCATTTTTATGTGTAAGTTATTCAGAGAAGCTTTGGATAGCTTAGAAATAAAGAAGTTTAAATCAAGTGATCCAGAAGCACAGGAAGTTTTAGAAATGTGGCACCAAGTTTTGCAGACAGTGTTGAGGGTCTATACTCAGGATTATCGAGCGGACTGGGGTAAAGGAATTCCATTTGTACTATTTGAAATTAAGGATGCACTTAGTGAATCAACTAAATTCAGGCAGATTGATTTTTGGTCATGTGTTAAGAGGACCCATAAGAGTCCTCCCTTAGTGGCCATGGAGTTAGCGGTCGCACATTTGGTCGCTCCCGCTCAAGGTAGATTATTTTGGTCTTTTCCTCATTTGCAGGGTGGAAGTTTGGATGGAAAAAGATGTAGGCGTGCCAGGAGAAAGTGTGACTCTTCTGATGTGGCTGGTACATGGATCCACGGTCTAGGAGTGGGTCGGAAAGAAGGGCGCTGATGGCGCAAGAGAATCTTTGTGTGCCACAGGTCAAGATGGCGCAGGGAAAAGGGCCTGTCCTACCCATCCAGTGGTCAACGGAGAAGCTGGTGGACTTCTTAAATGAGAAGTTCAGCCGGCAGAGAAGGGAAGCCCAGGAGGACCTGGCCAATGTGGTCGAGCTGCTAAAAGCAGGGACTGATTATGTGGAGCAGAGCTGGAGTCCCAGGGTCAGACAATCCAGAAAGTGGAGGAGACGGTGGGCGTGCACGAGGAGTAGCTCGCCTCGCTGGCGGCCAAGATAAGGGTGATGCCGGAGGCCGAAAGGAGGGTGAAGGAGAAGGTGGAGGACCTAGAGAAGCACTCCAGAAGACAAGACTTGCGGATCATGAGAATACCTGAAGGCATTGAAGGAGCGGAGGCCAGCACGTTTGTGGCCAAGATGTTGGAAAAGCTGATAGAAGAGGGGGATTTTGATCAGCCCCTGGATGTCAACCTAGCACACAGTGTGCTGATGAGGAGGCAGCAGGCAGATGAACTGCTGAGGGCGATGGTGGTGTGGTTGCACCCCTTCTTGGACAAGGAGAAATTCTGCGGTGGGCGAGGCAGATGAGGAAGTGTACCTTGGAGGGGAACGAGCTGCAGGTTTATCAGGAAAAGGGAGCAGACTAGCGAAGAGGCGGGCCAGGTTTAACTGGGTCAAGGTGCCCTCTTTAATCAGGGGGTGAAGTTTGGAGTGCTGTACCTGGTCCGCTTCTGGGTGACATTCCAGAATCGAATTTGGTACGCCAGAGGAGTCGACGGAACCTTTGAGAGACAATGGCAGGAGAAGGAGGATATTGAACTTTTGAGGAGGTGTGAGGAGGTGTGAAGCAGTGTTTCCTTTTACACCGTAAGACACAGGTGCAGAATTAGGACACTCGGCCCATCGACTCTGCTCCGCCATTCAATTATGGCTTTTGGTGTTTGTTGGAGAGCTTTTTCTCCTTTGAAATGTTTTGTTGGGCTGGATAGCAGGGTGCTTGGGGAGCATGAAGGGTGAGTACACCATTTTCCATTCTTTTGTTTCTTCAGGGAGTGCTGACGGGGGAAGAGAGAAATCGGGGGGGCATAGGAGGTTTGGAAGCTGTGGGCGGGGCCTGCAATGCTAACTGTGTGGGCTAGTTAATGGGAGCTCAGTGGGGGGTGGTCAGGTCATTGGTGCAGGGGAGGGGGATGGGGATGGGGTGTGTGTTTGGTTTGGGGGGAGGGTGACACTGACAGAGGTTTGGTCATGGCGGCGCAGTTTGAAAGGGAGAGATGATGGTGGATGAGGGGTGGGCCTGGAGGGTCACGTAATATGGGCCGGGGGCTGGCCCAAGCAGGGATATGGCTGATCGGCAGGGGAGAGAGTGCTGAGCCCCCAACCAAGCTGGTCATGTGGAATATGAGGGGGCTGAATGGGCCGGCCAAACGGTCAAGTGTGTTCACGCACCTGAGGAGTCTGATCGTGGACATGGCTTTTCTACAAGAGACACATTTGAAGATGGGGGACCAGACAAGTTTGAGGAAAGGATGGGTAGGGCAGGTGTTCCATTCGGGACTGGACATTAAGACGAGGGGCGTGGCGGTGCTGGTAAATGAGCAGATGGCATTCAAAGTGAGGAACATAGTGACAGATTTAGGGGGAAGGTTTGTGATGGTGAGTTGGAAGTTGGAGGGGATGTCAGTGGTTTTGGTAATGTTTATGCCCCAAACTAGGACGATGTGAAGTTTATGAGGTGGGTGCTGGGGAAGATCCCGGACCTGGACATGCACCGGTTGATCATGATGAGGGGGGTGGATTTTTACACGGTCATTGAGCCAAGTTTGGACCGGTCGAGCCCAAGGTCGAGGAAGGTGTTGGCGGTGGCAAAGGAGCTGAAGGGTTCATGGAGCGGATCAGGGAGGGAGTTTTCATATTTTTCCCATGTGCCCATGGTGTACTCCCGGATTTCCTTTTTTGTGGTGGGCAAGGCGTTGTTGGTAGGGATGGTCAACTCAGAATATTCATCGATTTGGATTCAGACCACGCGCCGCACTGGGTGGATTTGTGAGTGGACCGGAGGGGGCATAGCTCCCGCAGTGGAGGTTGGATGTGGGGTTGCTGGCAGATAAGGAGGTGGGCGAGCGGGTGAGGACTGCCATTCGGGGGTATGTGGAACTCAATGATATGGGGGAGGCCACGGCCGCCACACTGTGGGAGGCACTCAAGGTAGTGGTTGGGGGGGAGTTTATTTCGATTCGGGCACGCAGGAGAAAGGTGGAAGAGATTATTAGGGTTGTCAGGAGGTATTCGGAGGCCCTGGAGGCAGGGTTGCTAAGGGAGAGGCCGAGGCTCCAGATGGTGTTTGGGCTGGTGTCCACGGGAAAGGTAGGCAGTTGCGGAGGGCCAAATGGGGAATGTACGGGTACGGGGAGAAGGCCCATCAAGTTAGGAAACAGGAGGCGGCAAGGGAGATTGGCAGAGTGAAAGATGTGCCAGGATGGGTGGTGCTGGGTCCGTTGTGGGTGAATGGGATGTTTGAGGACTTGGCTGGTTTAGCACACTGGGCTATATCGCTGGCTTTGAAAGCAGACCAAGGCAGGCCAGCAGCACGCCTCCCCGAACAGGCGCCGGAATGTGGCGACTAGGGGCTTTTCACAGTAACTTTGTTGAAGCCTACTCGTGACAATAAGCGATTTTCATTTCATTTCATTTCATATATGTGTCGGAGCCCGCAGTCGGGGAGGAGGGGGGTGGAATGCAGCAGCTCCTGGATGGGGGAGTTTCCCAGGGGAAAGAGGAGCTGGTGCAAGAATTGGGGACCGCCATTGGTTTGAGGGAGGTGATGGAGAGTGTGGGGGCAATGCAGGCAGGGAAGGCCTCGGGCCTGGATAGGTTCTCGGTGGAATGTTATAAAAATCTTTGGAGGGATCTGGGGCCGCTGCTGGTGAGGGCATATAACAAGGCTAGGGAAAGGGCATCCATCTCCCTGATACTGAAGAAAGATAAGGATCTGGAACTGTGTGGTTCCTACTGTCCGATATCGTTGTTAAATGTGAATGCTAATTTGTTGGCGAAGGTGTTGGCTTCGCTAATTGAGGACTGTGTCCCGGGGGTGATAGGCAAGGACCAAATGGGGTGTAATGAACTCCAATTGGCTTTATTGGTTGGCCAATTGGAGTATGAGCTCCCTCGATGATAGCTCATTGAGGGGGCCCATATAATCACCTGTGTAGGCTTTGTGAGCCAGTCTTAAGTTGACTGGACTGTTAGCAGCACTGTTTGTAGCTGCTCCTGTAATATCGTTATTGTAAATAAATATTGGTGTGGTGACAGAACTCCTGCCTCCCGTGGATTACTACACGGGGTTTGTGAAGAGGAGGCAGTTGTCAGTAAATGTGAGGAGGTTATTTAACGTGATTATGAGGAGCAAAAAGTGGAAGTGGCAGTGGCGATGGATGCATGGAAGGCTTTCGACCGGATGCAGTGGGAATATTTGTGGGAGGTGTTGGGATGGTTCGGGTTTGGGCAGGGGTTTGTGTCTGGTTGCTGTATAAGGCACCAGTTGCAAGTGTGCGGACAAACTGGGTGAGTTTGGGATGTTTTGGGTTGTATCGTGGGATGAGGCGGGGTGCCCGCTCTCCCCGTTGCTTTTTGCCTTGGCTATAGAGCCACTGGCAATAGCACTTGGAGCTTCGAGGGGTTGGAAAGGGATTGGCGGGGGTGGGGGTGTCGAGCACAGGGTTTCGCTGTATGCAGACCACCAGTTGCTATATATTTCAGACCCATTGGGGGGCATTAGCAGTATTATGTAGATTTTGGAGGACTTTGGTCGGTTCTCTGGATACAAGCTGAACATGGGAAAGAGCGAGGTGTTCCAGATTGAGCCCAGAGGGCAGGAGAGGAGGTTGTCGTTCAAGGTGGTAGGGGCAAGTTTCAAGTACCTGGGCATCCAGGTGGCGTGGGGTTGGGCGCAGCTGCATAAGTTAAATTTGGCTCGGTAGGTGGAGTAGTTGAAGAGGGTGGAATGTGCTGCCATTGTTATTGGTGGGACGGCTGCAGACAGTGAAGATGACGGTGCTGCCAAGGTTCTTGTTTGTTTATATTTCAGAACATCACAATCTTTGTTCCGTAGTCATTCTTTAAAAAGGTCAACTCGGGTAGCTTCCGGTGGCGGCGATGACGTAGGACGCTGCACATTTGGGAGCTCCCATTTCAAACGGAATTTTCGGCTCTTTTTAGAGCCCAAAACGGAATTTCTTCGACGTCTCACGGTGGGAGAAGGTGTGCTGATCGACTTTCTCCGCATTTCGTGACTCAAACTCGGAGTGGAAAGGGGGAAAAAACGGCAGCAGCCCCCCAGAAAAACGGGGGAAGGAATCTAAGATGGCGGCCGGCGGAGCACCAGAGGAGTGGAAGCAATGGGCCCAGGAGCAACAAGCTGCTCTCCTGCGCTGTTTTGCAGATTTCAAGGCTGAGGTACTGAGCTCTCTGCAGGAAACAATCAAAAGGCTCTCGGAGATTCAGATGACCCAGGGTGCTGCCATCCAGGCGTTGCAGACGCAGGCCACTGAACGAGAGGAGGAGGCCGTGGTCCTCGTGAGTAAGGTGGAGCGGCACGAGGCACTCCACAAGAAGTGGCAGGAACGCTTCGAGGAGCTTGATCACCGCATGAGGCGGAAAAATCTGAGGATCTTGGGCCTTGCGGAGGGGCTGGAGGGGTCGGATCTGACGACCTATGTGGCTACGATGCTGAACTCGCTAGTGGGGGCCGGGTCTTTCCATCTGCCCCTGGAGCTGGAGGGAGCCCACAGGATACTGGCCAGGAGGCCTAAGGAGAATGAACCCCCGCGTGCGGTGCTGGTGAGGTTCCACCGGTTCAGTGATCGGGAGTGTGTGCTGCGCTGGGCCAAGAAGGTGAAGAGCAGCAACTGGGAGAATGGGGTAGTACGGATCTACCAGGATTGGAGTGCGGAGGCAATTTTGATATGGTTATTTATGGGGGTATTGTTCTGTTATGTTTTTTTGCTGTGGGGCATTGTTTGAGTTTTGTATCTTGCGGGGGGAGGGTTGGGGGGGTTTGTTGTATTCTGTATAGGGTAGGGGGTATGGAGTGGGGCTGGTATTTGGGAGCTGCGTCAGAAGGGTGTGGTGGGGCAGTGCGAAAGCGCGGGCTTTCCTCTGGTTTCCCGCGTTGCAGGACTGGGGGGTGGAGATGATGACGGGGGAGGCGGTGCCTTAACTGGTTCTTCCCCGCGCTGGAGCGGTGCCTGGAGGTGGGATAGGATGGGGGATGATCCCACTTTGGGATGGGTCGGGTTTTTGGCGGGAGTTTCCAGGGTCAGCAGAAGTTAACTGACCCACGGAAGTACAATGGAGGACGGTTCGTGGCTAGAAGGGTTCCTAGCCTGGGGGGAAAGGGAGGGGGGAAAGGGGAATACCGGGTTGCTGCTGGCAGGGTCAGGAAGGAGCTGGTGGGGGGCCGGGGGGACAGAGGTGAGGTGTTGTCGCTGTGGGGACTGGGTCGGGCTGGGGGTGCTGGCCTGGGGCGGGCAGTCGACGGGCTATGGCTAGTCGACGGGGGAGGGGGGCGGGACGCCCTCTGATCCGGTTAGTCACCTGGAATGCGAGAGGACTGAATGGGCCGGTGAAGCGGTCTAGGGTACTTGCTCATCTGAGGGGGCTAAAGGCAGATGTGGCAATGCTTCAGGAGACCCACCTGAAGGTGGCGGACCAGGTCCATCTGAGGAAGGGGTGGGTGGGGCAGGTTTTCCACTCTGGGTTGGATGTGAAGAACCGGGGAGTGGCGATTCTGGTGGGGAAAAATGTGTCGTTTGAGGCATCTGAGGTGGTGGCGGATAAGGGGGGTAGGTATGTTATGGTTACGGGCAGGCTACAGAGAGAGAAGGTGGTACTTGCTAGTGTGTGTGCCCCAAATTGCGACGATGCGGGCTTTATGAGGCGTATGCTGGGACGGGTCCCGGATCTAGAGGCGGGAGGTCTGATTATGGGGGGGGGGTTCAATACGGTGTTGGATCCTTCACTGGATCGGTCCAGTTCAAGGACGGGTAGGAGGCCGGCGGGGGCCAAGGTACTGAGAGGGTTTATGGATCAGATGGGAGGTGTGGATCCATGGAGGTTTGTGAGGCCGAGGGCACGGAAGTACTCTTTCTTCTCCCACGTACATAGGGTCTATTCTCAGATAGACTTCTTCATGGTGAGTAGGGGACTGATTCCGAGAGTGGAGGAGGCCGAATATTCGGCCATTGCAATCTCCGACCACGCTCCGCGTTGGATAGAGTTGGAGATGGGAGAGGTGCGGGACCAGCGCCCGTTGTGGCGGTTGGATGTGGGATTGTTGGCAGAGGAGGAGGTGTGTAGGAGGGTCCGGGCAAGTATTGAGGGGTACCTCGAGGTGAATGATATGGGGGAGGTCCAGGTGGGGATGGTCTGGGAAGCCCTGAAGGCAGTGATTCGTGCGGAGCTGATATCCATCCGGGCACACAGGGAGAGGAGCGAGAGGAGTGAGAGGGATAGACTGGTGGGAAAGATGCTGGAGGTAGACAGGAGGTACACAGAGGAGGGACTGTTGGGGGAGAGGCGCAGCATACAGGCTAAATTTGATTTGCTGACCACTAGAAAGGCGGAGGCGCAGTGGAGGAAGGCACAAGGGGCAGTGTACGAACATGGGCTTTGATTTTTAGGTCATCATTGGCTACAGGAATAGTGCCAGAGGACTGGAGGATAGCAAATGTGGTCCCTTTGTTCAAGAAGGGGAGTAGAGATAACCCCGGTAACTATAGGCCGGTGAGCCTAACGTCTGTGGTGGGTAAAGTCTTGGAGAGGATTATAAAAGATACGATTTATAATCATCTAGATAGGAATAATATGATTAGGGATAGTCAGCATGGTTTTGTGAAGGGTAGGTCATGCCTCACAAACCTTATCGAGTTCTTTGAGAAGGTGACTGAACAGGTAGACGAGGGTAGAGCAGTTGATGTGGTGTATATGGATTTCAGTAAAGCGTTTGATAAGGTTCCCCACGGTCGGCTATTGCAGAAAATACGGAGGCTGGGGATTGAGGGTGATTTAGAGATGTGGATCAGAAATTGGCTAGTTGAAAGAAGACAGAGAGTGGTAGTTGATGGGAAATGTTCAGAATGGAGTTCAGTTACGAGTGGCGTACCACAAGGATCTGTTCTGGGGCCGTTGCTGTTTGTCATTTTTATAAATGACCTAGAGGAGGGCGCAGAAGGATGGGTGAGTAAATTTGCAGACGACACTAAAGTCGGTGGAGTTGTAGACAGTGCGGAAGGATGTTGCAGGTTACAGAGGGACATAGATAAGCTGCAGAGCTGGGCTGAGAGGTGGCAAATGGAGTTTAATGTGGAGAAGTGTGAGGTGATTCACTTTGGAAAGAATAACAGGAATGCGGAATATTTGGCTAATGGTAAAATTCTTGGTAGTGTGGATGAGCAGAGGGATCTCGGTGTCCATGTACATCGATCCCTGAAAGTTGCCACCCAGGTTGATAGGGTTGTGAAGAAGGCCTATGGTGTGTTGGCCTTTATTGGTAGAGGGATTGAGTTCCGGAGCCATGAGGTCATGTTGCAGTTGTACAAAACTCTAGTACGGCCGCATTTGGAGTATTGCGTACAGTTCTGGTCGCCTCATTATAGGAAGGACGTGGAAGCTTTGAAACGGGTGCAGAGGAGATTTACCAGGATGTTGCCTGGTATGGAGGGAAAATCTTATGAGGAAAGGCTGATGGACTTGAGGTTGTTTTCGTTAGAGAGAAGAAGGTTAAGAGGTGACTTAATAGAGGCATACAAAATGATCAGAGGGTTAGATAGGGTGGACAGCGAGAGCCTTCTCCCGCGGATGGAGGTGGCTAGCACGAGGGGACATAGCCTTAAATTGAGGGGTAATAGATATAGGACAGAGGTCAGAGGTGGGTTTTTTACGCAAAGAGTGGTGAGGCCATGGAATGCCCTACCTGCAACAGTAGTGAACTCGCCAACATTGAGGGCATTTAAAAATTTATTGGATAAGCATATGGATGATAAGGGCATAGTGTAGGTTAGATGGCCTTTAGATTTTTTCCATGTCGGTGCAACATCGAGGGCCGAAGGGCCTGTACTGCACTGTATCGTTCTATGTTCTAAGGTGAAAAGGCGAGTAGGATGCTGACTCGGAGAGGAGAAGGTGTCTGACATTTATAAGGTAATGCAGGAGGTGGAGGAGTCGTCAGTGGAGGAGCTGAAGGCTAAATGGGAGGGGGAACTTGGGGAGCAGATAGAGGACGGGACTTGGGCGGATGCCTTGGAGAGAGTCAACTCTTCCTCTTCATGTGCGAGGCTTAGTCTCATCCAATTTAAGGTGCTGCACCGGGCCCACATGTCCGGGACTAGGATGAGTAGGTTCTTTGGGGGTGAGGACAGGTGCACCAGGTGTTCGGGGAGTCCAGCGAATCATGCCCATATGTTCTGGGCGTGCCCGGCACTGGAAGAATTCTGGAAGGGGGTGGCGGGGACGGGGACGGTGTCGAGGGTGGTTGGATCCAGGGTCGAACCAGGGTGGGGACTCGTGATATTTGGAGTTGCGGTGGAGCCGGGAGTGCAGGAGGCGAAAGAGGCCGGTGTCCTGGCCTTTGCGTCCCTAGTAGCCCGGCGGAGGATCTTGCTGCAGTGGAAGGATGCGAGGTCCCCAAGTGTGGAGACCTGGATCAGTGACATGGCGGGATTTATAAAATTGGAGAGGGTCAAATTTGCCCTGAGATGATCAATACAAGGGTTCTATAAACGGCGGCAGCCTTTTGGGGTGGGGGGGGGGGGGGGGGGGGGGGGGGGTGGAAGGTTCCTTATTATAGTTTCTATTGTTTTTCTTTACGGTTATGTAACTTAACATTGTGTTAATTTAAGTTGTTGTTAATATGTTGTGTTGTTCATTGAGGAGGGGCGAATATTTATGATTGCTATCATTATTGTTATTGTTGGTATTTTATTATGGTTCGATGTTGTATAAATTCATAAATTTCAATAAAAATTATTTTTTAAAAAAAGGTCAACGCGTTGATCTCGGGGTTTGTATCGGCTGGGAAGATCCCATGGGTCAAGAGGGTTTTCTTGGAGCGGGGGCGAGGAGGGGGAGGGTTGGTGTTGCCGAATATAATGAATTACTACTGGGTGGCTAACATCGCTATGATAAGGAAATGGGTAGTGGGAGAGGGGTCAGTATGGGGCGGATGGAATCAGTTTCTTGCAGGGGAACACATTTAGGGGCATTGTTGACAGTACCTCTGCCATTCCCGCCGGCCAGGTACTCCATGAGCTCAGTGGGGGTTAAAAATGGGGAAGGCAGGACGGGAAGAGGGGAAGGGAAGGGGGTGTGGGTGCTGGTTATTTATTATGTTGTACAATTTTGCTTCTGCTCTTATTTGTTTTGTTTGTTGTTTATTAAAATGCCTTAATAAAATATTTTTTAAAAAGAACTTTAATTAATTAAGGAAAAATTGTTGAGTCAGCATTCTGAGACTACATTGTTGGATTATGTGTCAAACTTTAGGGAGAGATTAAATAGGGGTAGTGAGTTGGCTAGAAAGCATTTGTAATTGTCACAGCATGTGATGAAAAAAGAGGCAGATAAGAAATCAAAAACACGTTGTTTTGTTCATAGGAGAAAGTATTAGTATTCGTGGTAGGTGAACCATTAAGAACAAGATTTAGTGGGCCTTGTCAAATCAAATGAAAATTGGGTGAGGTGAATTAATTGATAAGAACTCCAGATAGGTGGAAATATGTCATGTTAATATGCTCAAAAGGTATTATGATAGGGAAGGAAATAAGGAGGAAGTGTTGGTAGGTAGCACAGTAGCACAGTGGGTAGTACTGTTGGTACACAGCTCTAGGGTCCAGGTTCGGTTCCCGGCTTGGATCACTGTCTGTACCCGAACAGGCGCCGGAATGTGGTGACTAGGGGATTTTCACAGTAACTTCACTGCAGTGTTAATGTAAGCCTACTCGTAGACAATAAAGATTATTATCATTACAGTAATTATAACTCAGATAATATAGTTCAATCTAGATCATTCTGAATTTGACATTCTTCAAATTAGATTGGACAATGGGACAGTAATAAGAAATTTGGAAGAATTACGGAGTTACCTTCCGGAAAGAGTCTTATAGTTACATAGAGCATAGCTGACTGATGATTGTAAAGCTACTTCTTTGAAATTAATGTGGTTACGGTAGCATTGTGGATAGCACAATTGCTTCAAAGCTCCAGAGTACCAGGTTCGATTCCCCGCTGGGTCACTGTCTGTGCGGAGTCTGCACGTTCTCCCTGTGTGTGCGTGGGTTTCCTCCGGGTGCTCCGGTTTCCTCCCACAGTCCAAAGATGTGCAGGTTAGGCGGATTGGCCATGCTAAATTGCCCTTAGTGTCCAAAATTGCCTTTAGTGTTGGGTGGGGTTACTGGGTTATGGGGATAGGGTGGAGGTGTGGGCTTGGGTAGGGTGCTCTTTCTAAGAGCCGGTGCAGACTCGATGGGCCGAATGGCCTCCTTCTGCACTGTAAATTCTATGATAATTCTGTGTTTAAATTAAAGTTTGTTTTAACATAAAAGACACCTGTTGGTCAGAGGCATCACCACTGGGGTGAAGTGCTGGAGATCCTGCAAAACAAGTGGTGGGGGTTGAATTTTTCTCTGAAGTGGAAAGTCGGCAGATTACCATAGACATAGACATAGACATAGAACAGTACAGCACAGAACAGGCCCTTCGGCCCTCGATGTTGTGCCGAGCAATGATCACCCTACTTAAACCCACGTAACCTGTATACCCGTAACCCAACAATCCCCCCATTAACCTTACACTACGGGCAATTTAGCATGGCCAATCCACCTAACCCGCACATCTTTGGACTGTGGGAGGAAACCGGAGCACCCGGAGGAAACCCACGCACACACAGGGAGGACGTGCAGACTCCACACAGACAGTGACCCAGCCGGGAATCGAACCTGGGACCCTGGAGCTGTGAAGCATTGACGCTAACCACCATGCTACTGTGAGGCCCCAACAGAAACTCCAACTCCCAGCAGAAATCGAATAAGGCAGCGGGCATCTCCGGAGGTGGAGGATCTGCTTGGCTCAGTTACAGACAACGTGGCGGAGCCCGGAGTCACTGCCTGTGGAGCAGTTGATGGTGTTGATCAAGGGGGAGCTCTGGAAGCATCGGTTGGAGATGTAAGAGGACTGGTTCAGGCGATTGAGGGAGCAGTAGCCCCTCTTCGCAAGACTTTTGAGCAGGTGGCAATCCAGTGCAACGATCCGCAAGGTGGGATGTGCGGTAACAGATCATAGTGACTGGAGTGTGGAGTTGGAGGCAGAGGTGGCGATGTTCGGAGTGGCCTGTAAGGTATTGAAGGTCAAGATGAACAATCAGGAGAATTGGTCCAGGTGGACAAATTTACGAATCGTGGGTCTGCCGGAAGGGGTGGAAGGACCGAGTACCAAAGCCTATGTTTCGAAAGTGTATGCGAAGCTGGTGGATAAGGGGTCTATGCAAGGGCCCCGGAGGTGGGCCAGGTACACCGACCGCTAAAACAGAGAGAGCCGCCACGGGCGGTGGTAGTCTGAAAGCATAAATTCCAGCAGAAGATGATTCTGAGATGGGTGAGGACGACACGGCACTACAGTTGGGAGGGCCAGAGTATCCGAATGTATCAAGGCATTGGGGTCGAGCAGAGGGTGGGTTTTAACCGGGCCAAAGCGGTGCTTTTTCGAAACGAGGTCCGGTTTGGGGTGTTGTACCCAGGCAAGTATTGCACTCTGGGTGACCTTGAAGAGACAGGAACGCTATTTTACAATGCCTGAGGAGGCAAATTACTTTATTAAGGAGGAGGGTTTGGAAGAGGGTTATTGGTTGGAATTATTTTGTTTTTCCACATGTTTGTACAATGTTTGCAATGTGTTTTCTTTTGCATGTCTGCCGAATTGATATTTTATTATGTCAATAGGGGATGATTCCAAGTCCTTGGTATATCTTCCCTGATGGTGTTGGGAGAGCAAGGGGGCAATCTGGGGATGGGAGAATGGGCAGCTGCGGTGCAATGGGGGAGGTCTGGGTGCCCACCCCCCCCACCCCAGAGTACAGGGGTGACCCAACCCAACCCCGCTCAGGAACCCCCACACACAGAACTGCCCTCTAGAGAGCAGTCCAGACAGCTGTAATATTTACCTTGCAGCTCCACCGGTCTATTCCTCAAAGGAGCGAAGCTGTGCCTGCATCTGTTCCCACAGATCCATTATCTGCAAGCCATTACATGGACCCTGAGGGGAGGGGGTCCCCTATTACAGGGGTCCCGGGGCGGGGGGGGGGGGTGGGTGTCGGGTCACTCCCCCGTACTTTGGGGTGGGGGTACACCAGGCAATCCTGGGATGGGGGGGTGGTCTGTGATGCTGTGGGTGTGTAGGGGGGGGGGGGGGTCTGGATTGATTTGCGGGGGGGGGGGCGGGAATAGCTATTTTGTGGTGGGGGAACGGGCTGATTTGCGGTCCGGAGGGGGGGGGGGGGGGTGGGTTGGACAGCTGCAGGATCTCACTATCGGGACACTCACTCAAGATGGACCTTGGAAATCCCTCATATTCCACGCCATGCATAAATATGTATGGTATGGAACACTGAATTACATCCTGCTTTACAACTGCAAGGGGCCAGTACAACTAGTGTAATTCAGCTCTGGCTGGAGAACATAGCCTCCCAAACGGAGAATCACCCCAATGTATCTTGTATACTTTGGTTTGGAATTAAAATATAATTTTTTAAAGATTGCTATTGTTACAACCCCCTGGTCTAGTACACGGTCAATTCCAGCCTCACCTGACCCGGAGTTACAACACAATTGAAATTAATAAATGATTCTTTGATAAACACCCCAAGGTGGTGCAAGGCTGAATAAATTTGCTCTGTTTTGTGACTCGCAGGTTGCTTTCAAGATGTACCTTGGAGTGACCCCTCGTGTGACCTTCTGGAACCAAGCTGGAGATGATTATTCACTATTCCTAGAGAAGAATCCACTGAGGGGCTACGTGGAAATTCCTGACAAGCACTCCAATCTGCTGTACTCCAATATGATCTGTGGCATTCTCAGAGGGGCACTGAAAATGGTACAAAAATCATGAGCAGTAATGAAAATAGGAGAATTTGTTTTTACACAAAGTATTGGTTGCAGATATACTTTACCCCAGAGAGCGTTTGAAGCACACACCAGCTTTACAGAGAAAGTTAGCTCAATATTTGAAAGAGAAAAGATTAGTGCAGTGGGAGCGGTTTAGCAAAGAATCACCTCATATATAATAGTTGAAATGTTCTCGACTCTAGACTTAAGAACCGTTCTGGAGTTATATCGGATTCCTCAATTAGGGAGGGGAAAATCAACAGAAAGTTCTCAGTTTGGGTTGTCACTCAGTAACAACTGCTGGAAAATCCCTGTGCATGAGTATGAAGTGAGGAGAAGATCTACAGCTAGAATTCATTCCATGATCAAGCAGCCTCCTAGCTTCCACTGTCCAAATTCACAAGTGAAGGGTAGCCAGTTGGTCAAGATACTGTGAAATAGTGCCCTGAAATAAGTGCTGAGAGGAGATCTTTTGCTTCGGTGTTCAGCTGTTCCAGAAAATATTGGAAAATGGGAGGGTCAAGATTCTGGCCAGGCTAGGCCCCCAATTTCTCTCTCTGTAAATGAATGGAGCAAAATGCTTCACAGGAATACAAAGTGACCAGCTCAAAATGTTCTGATATTGACCGCCTAGGTGATCCAGTGCTACTGGGTGCAGACCCAGGAAAATCTCTGTCTTCAGGAAAGACAATTTGGAGAGAGAAGTTAAAAAAGAGACATATGTTGACTCTTAATTTGGGAATGCTTAGTAAATGCAAAGAATTTTTGCAAACAATAGGTCAACTGGGGAAATGTTTACTCATTCTGCCCTGCTGATGTGTAAAAAATGCCGGAAAATAGAAAGAAAAACTCTCAGGACCCAAATTCTGAAGGCCTGGGAAGGGGAAATGCAACAGGGAAGAGCAGGATTTTTAGCTGACACTTTTCCCAATTTTAGACCTAATCCTGAATCCCTGGAATGGGGTAATTTAAATACATATTTTACACAGTTGCGGAATTATTACAGATTTACACAGTCTGATGTTCTGGCAGAAAATCAGAACACTATCCTATCATTCATGAAGTTGCTGCATTAGTGCATTCATTGTCCATTAAACTCACCACAGAGAGATAAAATTAGTAATTAACTGCATAAATACTCTTTTAACAACATGGTAATTGTTAATAACTACCAATCATCCTCTCTGGTCCGGGAAATGAACAATTAAAACTGACATCCCAAGCCTTCAGGTGGTGAATTATGGTTGGAGATTCTAAAGTTGTCAAATTTTAAATTTTACTTATATTTTATTTTTCAAGTCTATTTTTTTCTCTCTTAATCTATTTTCTGAACCTGATTTGAGTTTGAATTTACCAACTGTAATTTACCCTCCTATTCCGTCTTTCCTCCATTTATTTTTAATCCTTTAATTTGGCTGGTTGAAGCGATAGCATGTTGGTTATTCAACAATGTTCCAGATCCATCATCGATCTTCCTGCTTTGTTATCAGCCCACATGTCCTGTAATTTACAGGGCAATTCAATTTTCAAGAGAAAGTATGCTATAAAATATCTAACTAACCACGTATGCCTCAAGCTGCCCCACTTCAGCAAACTCCAGAGCATTATCCTTAACCTGATAACTTATTATATATGATGTTTTCAGGTCTTATGAACGGAGGTCAATTTCATAGGAGTGTCTCCTGCTTTGCCACCATAATTTGAGCAGAAACCAATTTACAAATGGAGTGAGCTTCTGCTAAATTTTCAGCAGCAAAACAGGAGATGCCCTAAGGAGATTAAAATAAGGCAAGGTAAAGTCGCCATAGTCCCAGATGACCATATGCTGCTTTACCCTTGGAGGGGGAGAGCTGACTGCTGGTTATTTAATCTGAGGACCACCACACCTCAGGCGAGAGGCAAGGTTGGGAAGCTAGGGCCTTCATGAATAACCTCAGCCGTTGTGGTTTAACCCCCATGACAAATACCAAAACCACAGCTATATCTGACAGGGCTGCATATCTGTATTCCCAGGTTCGTCTGCAAGTGGATATTCAACTTCTTCAGGATTCAGTCAAAGATGACAAGGTCACAGAAATTAGAATGAAGCTAATGAGAAGACACAAAGCTGTTCGCACAGTTGAGAAAGAGCAAAAACACCCCGTCGGCACTTAAAACCAAGCTTATGTGTCTGTTGCTATGCCAAAAGAGTGGGTTGGGCCAGAAAAATTCTTCATGCGCTTTGGAGCATGCTTTTACATTTATTCTTCATAGCACCAGTTTTTGCAATTTCAAGTGGACAATGATATGAAGTATGAAGATTTACAATATCAATGGAAGAAATCTCTGCCTATTGTCTCATTGTCTTCTGGTTTGATTTTTGGTTTGTGGTTTAGCAACATAAGTAACCATGAAGAAGCTCCTGTGGGCAAATGTATGCACAGCAAATTCAAAACCTAAACTATAAGTTCTGCTTGAATTCAAGCATATTAATGAGTAATATCTTAGCACTATTTAATGTTTGCAAAAATCATGTATATTTTTCTGTAGCTTGATTTCACTGTGTCTTCGCTTTAGGCATCTTTAAGATGACTGTAGGGAAACTGTGTTGGCTGAGTTAATATTAATTGATAATATTCAATGAATAATAATGCAAATGTTTTTACTATGCACAAACTGAATTGTATCAAGCACAGAAAATAGACTGTAATATGAATGAAGAATAAATAACTCTTCTTTCCTCCCAATACTTTTTGTTTACTTGTTCATGGGATGTGAGGGTTGCTGGCTGGGTCAGCATTCATTGCCCATCCCTGAGGGCATTTAAGAGTCAACCACATTGCTGTGGGTCTGGAGTCGCAGGTAGGCCAGACCAAGTAAGGATGACCGATTTCCTTCCCTAAAGGACATTGGTGAACCAGATGGATTTTTACGACAATCAGTAATGGTTTTATGGTCATCTTTAGACTTTTAACACCAGATAGGGGCTGGTTTAGCTCACTGGGCTAAATCGCTGGCTTTTAAAGCAGGCCAGCAGCACGGTTCGATTCCCGTACCAGCCTCCCCAGACAGGCGCCGGAATGTGGCGACTAGGGGCTTTTCACAGTAACTTCATTGAAGCCTACTCGTGACAATAAGCGATTTTCATTTTTCATTTTAAAAAAAAATTGAATTCAAGTTTCACCATCTATCATGGCAGGTTCGAATCCAGGTCCCCAGGTCATGACTCTGGATCTCTGAATTACTAGTCCAGCAACAATACCACACGCCACTGCTTCCCCATTATGGACTGCAACTTTAGATTCTTAGAAACCGAGGGCTAAACTTTACAGGAGGGTGTATTTCATCCGCAGGTGGACACAACTTTGGTGAAAAACGGCCTTCCTACTTTCACCTGCTGAAATTACTGTTGTGTTATGTACTCTGGGATAACACAGGCTGCAATTGAATGCAGCTTTAACCAAAAGATACTTCAGACCTTGAAGTTAGTTCAATCTGATTTACTGAACCAGTAGCACAGTTAGCACAGTTCTCTATGAGTTCGACTCTCTGCTAAGCTAAGTGTGGTTACTCTGTCTGACTGAACCAGACTAGCTCTTAGCCACGTGCTGGAGGTGTGATATTGTCCATACACCCTGACTCACTCTGAGGATGTTCATCAGTGGAAAGAGGCGGAGTGTGAGTGCCTCGTGCCTTTTATAGTGAGATAGCACCCCGAGTGTCCTGCCTGCTCATTGGTCATGTCCTGTTCTCTGTGTTTATTAGCTGTCTTTCTGTGCCTGTCTGTAAATCATTATCTGCAAGTCTGCATATCATGACAATGACAAGTGGCGCAGTGGTATTGTCACAGGACTAGGAATCCAGAGACCCAGGTCAATATTTGGGGACCCCGGGCTTGAATCCCAGATGATGAAATGTGAATTCAGTTAGAAAATCTGGAATTAAAAATCTACTGATGACCATGAAACCATTGTCTATTGTAAAAACCCAGCTGGTTCATTAAAATCCTTTAGGGAAGGAAATTTGCCATCCTTACCTGGTCTGGCCTACATGTGACATCAGACTTTCAAATGCCTTCTGAAATGGAGGGAGGTTAGGGACAGAGAATAAATGCTGGCCCAGCCAGCGATACTCGCAACCCATAAATGAATTCTTAGAACCCACTGAAATCCTAAAGTGGCCATCAACTGAACATTTACAGGCTTTAAATGGCTTAACAGCAAGCGGGCTAGTTGATGCCTTACCCACCTTTTGTACTATGAGGACTGGGTCAGGGGTGAGAAGGAAGACAATGGGCTACCCACCTGTCCATATTTTATGTCGCGGCCCCCTCACCACTCCCCAAGGGGGAGAGGGGTGCTTAAAATCCAGACCCATAAAACTATTTTAATCGTTTCCTCTCAAAAACATATAAAGGAATCATCTTTAAAACTGAACGCGTTACAAATGGGATGAAGTTCATTGTTCGACAAACTTCAGCTGTTTGGGTTGCATGTGCCTGAACAGCCACTGTTACTGCTGGTCTGGATCTCTGTAAGGCAGGATTAGTCCTCCAATTTTCCCCCAAATTTGATGGAGCATTGTGCCCCCACGAATTCCACAATATCGTCTGACTAATAATCTTTAATGACAGAGGAAAGTTTCAATCTAATTTTCAGTTAGGATTTAAAGTCTTCTGACAGGAGGCCATTGCAGTCTGAGGGCAAAATCTTTCCCTCTTGCCAAAGATTCTGTAACAGGGTGAGAAATTGGGGATAGTTTGCATCATGAAACACGGTGGGCTTTTACGCACAATTGTACACCATCACCTCATTAGTTATACATGCGTGCTTTCCACATTGAGCCTCATGGCATGGCGGGCAGGAACTCGGGTGCTGCGCCATTATTGTTCAGGCGCCATATTTAAAATGCACCCTGACAGCCTTTCAGTAACAGGAAGAAAGAAAGGATGAATAGAGAAAGGTAGCGAGCAGTGGCTCCCGTTTCAGCAATGCATCCCTGGAGCATCTACTGCAGGCCTGTCAGGAAAAGCGGGATCTCCTCTTCCCCAGGGATAGTCACAGGAGGCCATCCCAGCCTTGGAGGTGATACCTAGGACAGTTAACAGCCCATGCAGTGCAGAGGAAGACCACTCTGCAGGAAAGGGTCAATTATTTAATCCGCGCCATTAGGTTAAGCAAACTTTCTCCCCTTCCACCCTACCTCACCACATCGTTGATGGGAGATGGTGGTGTTGTGGTAATGTCACCAAACCAGTAATCCAGAGGCCCATGTTAAAGCTCTGAGGAGATAGATTCAAATTCCACTACAGACGCTGCTAGAATTTGAATTTAATTAGTACAATCTGGAATTGAAAGCTGCTCCCGGTAATGATATCCATGAAACTATCATCGATTATCATAAAAAACTACCTGGTTCACTAATGTCGACAAGGGAAGGTAATCTGCTGTCCTACCTGGTCTGGCCTACATGTGACTCCAGATCCACAGCAATGTGGTTGACTCTTATCTGCCCTCTGGAAATAATCTCGAAAGTTCAAGTAGCAATTAGGAATAGGCTACAAATGCGGGCTCGGTCAGTGACACCCACTTCTTTGAAACTGTTGGGAAAATGGGGCGGGATTCTCCAAACCGCCATTCCAGTTTTCTGGCGTGGCGCGCCCTCGCCAACAGCAGGATTCTCTGTCCTGCCAGCCAGTCAACGGGAGTTCCCATTTTGGGCAGCCCAAACGCCATCGGTAATTCCCCGGGTATGGGAGCGCTGATGACCACCCCACAGTCCACACCCTCACACCCCACCGCCTGACACTGCACCAACCCCACACCCTCACACCCCACCGCCTGACACTGCACCAACCCCACACCCTCACACCCCACCGCCTGACACAGCACCAACCCCACACCCTCACACCCCACCGCCTGACACAGCACCAACCCCACACCCTCACACCCCACCGCCTGACACTGCACCAACCCCACAGTCCACACCCTCACACCCCACCGCCTGACACTGCACCAACCCCACAGTCCACACCCTCACCACCCCACCGCCTGACACTGCACCAACCCCACAGTCCACACCCTCACCACCCCACCGCCTGACACTGCACCAACCCCACAGTCCACACCCTCACACCCCACCGCCTGACACTGCACCATCCCACAGTCCACACCCTCACCACCCAACCGCCTGACACTGCACCACCCCACACCCTCACACCTCACCGCCTGACACTGCACCACCCCCACAGTCCACACCCTCACACTCCACCACCTGACACTGCACCACCCCACAGTCCACACCCTCACCACCCCACCGCCTGACACTGCACCATCCCACAGTCCACACCCTCACACCCCACTGCCTGACACTGCACCAACCCCACAGTCCACACCCTCACACCCCACCGCCTGACACTGCACCACCCCACAGTCCACATCCTCACTACCCCACCGCCTGACACTGCACCACCCCACAGTCCACACCCTCACACCCCACCGCCTGACACTGCACCACCCCACAGTCCACATCCTCACTACCCCACCGCCTGACACTGCACCACCCCACAGTCCACACCCTCACACCCCACCGCCTGACACTGCACCACCCCCAGTCCACACCCTCACACCCCACCGCCTGACACTGCACGCCCCACAGTCCACACCCTCATACCCCACCGCCTGACACTGCACCACCCCACAGTTCACATAGCCCATCCGTGCCGGAGAATAGCGGGGGCCTGTGTGAAGCGCCTCGTTCTCCGGCGAGCCCGGCGCCGACCCCAATGAAGCCGTTCCCGCCGGTTGGGAGAATAGCGGGACGGCGTCGGACCGGCATCGCGTGAAAAAATGGCATTAACATCGATTCTCCCAGAGGGTGTGGCATGGGAGAATTGCCCCCGTTATGTTGGCTGTTTCAAAGTCTCCTGGATTAATTCTTGCTGCTCGTAGCTTTAATGGTCAGCACAATCCACCATTTCCAGGAGGGGACCAAAGATGAGTTTTCCTTCCCCTGAAACATGACTGCACATGGAAACATTGCTCTTTGACTGAGGAATTGAACAAATGAATGTGATATAAAATAGGATTATTAGTTAGAAAGTTCTTTACCTGTCAGTCTGGCCTCAATAAAACTCTAGAGGGATCTGTAGGTATAGTATTATTTATTTTTAAACAACTTTCAAGGCTGACCCGCTCTATAGAGATTCAGAACACATGCTGTCTCCTGAATCTCCCAGAACCAAGTGAGGTCCAAGACAAAGAGATCTCTGCACATATCATTCAAATGGCATCAAGTTTCACATACAAGATTCCCATAGGTCATCTTATACACCCCGTGACCTGGCCATATATCCTGATTGGCTCACTTTGCATTCCTCAACCCTGGGCCTCTTGTTACCCAGCACCCTTTTCACCATCCCCTGCACGAGGCTCCCCTCCTCCCTTCCTGGCCATGCTTTGCTGAATTCCATTGTTCTTTGTCTGTGAGCTCACTACCATCAGACTGGCTCACATCTACATTATTCTAACTAATAATCCTACTTTATATCACATTCATTTGTTCAGTTCCTCATGACAAGGGCAATGACTGCCATGTGTGAGAGGCCTCCTTTATTTCCCTTGCATCCATTGTCCTCGTACAGTGTTCACATGTTTTTTTTCCGATTTCCCTTTAGTTGTCCAGTTGTGCTGACCTTGAACTCCAACCACCTGTAATATGGAAGCCCCCCCCCCCCCCCCACCCCACCCCCAAGGACCCCTGTAATATCTTGGGGTAGCACAGTGATTAGCACTGCTGCCTCGCAGCGCTAGGGACCTGGGTTCAATTTCAGCTTCAGGTGACCGTCTGTGTGGAATTTGTACTTTCTCCCTGTGTCTGCGTGGGTTTCCTCCCACAGTCCCAAGATGTGCGGGTTAGATGGATTGGCCATGCTAAATTGCCCTTAGTGTCCAGGGAAGTGGTTACGAGGTCACGAGGATAGGGTGGAGTGAATGGGGGGGGGGAGTGGACCTGGGTGGAGTGCCTCTTTCGGAGATGATGACTTGATGGGCCATATGGTCTTCTTCTGTACTGTGGGAATTCTATGATTCTATGAATAGGGAGCCCCCCCCCCCCCAGAGGATGGGGGAGAAGACAATGGGGGGGGGGGGTAAATCATAGGGGAAACATAGGGACACGGATGGTGATGCACCATCAATCGGACTCGAGGTGCGAGATAGTTGCAAACAACAGGCTTTAATATACTAGATGTGTGCCCGGCAGTAGACGTACAGAGAAAGTCCGACTGCCAGCCGGTACGGGTTCTTATACCCCGCTTCATAGGCGGAGCTACCTACCTCTCAGCCAATCGGCGGGGAGTCACATGACTAGCCTCAGCCAATTTGCAGAGAGGCACATGACTTGCCTGCGCCAATGGGCAGCGAGTCTTCTGCACCAATGGCAGCTTGGTTCAAGGGTACCGTAATCTCCCTAGTCATACTACCACAGATGGTAAGGGCTCTAGGCCACATGTGGCAACATGAACATAATGGCACTGCAAGCAGTCACTTTGGAGGGTCTCTGGACAAAGGGAAACCCCGGAGTGCAGGCACCTGGCCTCATGGTGAAGACGTGACTGCAGCCATTTTGGACGGCCCCCATCCAAGTGCAGGGGCGAGTCCACCAGGTAAGTATGGTTGATTCCGCAGGAGGGGGGACAAAATCGCCCATCAGAATGGTCACCTGGAACATCAAGGGACTAACTGGCCCAGTGAAAAGATCCAGAGTCTTCGCCCAGCTGAAAAGCATGAAAGCTGACATAGTCTTCCTCCAAGGGGCGCATCTGAGAGAGAAGAACTGACTGTGGGTAAGGAAGGATTGGTTGGGACAGACCTATCATTCCTGCTACAGGATGAGAGCCACGAATGTAGCCATCCTGCTAAATAAGAGGATGATGTTTACTCTGCCAAGGACGGTTACGAACCCAGGGGGACGTTACGTCATGCGGTGTCCTTGATGGGGCAGCAGTGGTCCTGGTCAACGTGTACACACCCAATTGGGACGACACGGAATTTATAAAGAAGACCATGGCGGAAATCCCCAACATTGACACACACCGACTTATCATGGGGGGTGGGGTAGGGCGGGGTGATTTTAACTGTATAAAGGATCCACGGACAGACAGGTTGAATCACAAAACAGGGAGGACCTCTAACATGGCAAAGGAACCCAGCAGATGGGCGCAGTGGACCCATGGAGATTCACTCACCCGGGGAAAAGGATTTCTCCTTCTTCACCCAGGTACATAACATATATACCCAGATGACTTCTTTCTAGTGGGGAAATCAGTGCTTCCAGGGATAGTATGAATGGAATACTCCGCGATCATAATCTCTGATCATGCTCCACACTACCTAGATGTGAGGTTGGAGATGGGTCATGCCCAACGTCCCACATGGAGGTCGGACATGGCCCTCCTAACAAACAAGGCTTTCTGTGAGAAAATATCACAGGCCATAGACAAGTACATTACTAATAACCAGAATGGGAAGGTCTCACGCTCCACACTCTGGGAAAAGCTGAAGGCTGTGATCAGGGGTGAAATTATTGCCTACAAAGCATGAAATAACAAGGAAGAGATGGTCACTAAGCAACAGCTAGTCAACTCCATGCTGGAGGCAACCGGCGGTCCTCCGAGGCCCCAAAGGTTGTGCTCCGGGCGGAGAGGAAAAAGCTACAGATGGACTTTGACCTGCTTTGAAAGTAGTGCACCAATTCCGCCCTGCATAATCCTGCATAAGCACGGTGACAAAGCCAGCTGTCCGCTAGCTCACCAGCTGAGAAAGCAGGCAGCCACAAGGGAAATAGAACAGATTAGGAACAGCAAGCACCAACTAGTAGTGGATCAGGAAAAGGTCAACGTCGCATTTGAGGCCTTCTACCTGGGGCTGTACACCTCCAAGCCCCCCAAAGGAGATTTGGGGATGAAGCAGTTCCTCGATGGACTGGACATGCCAGTTGTGGGGCGGATAGGAAACGGGGGCTGAAAGCACCATTCGAACTGAGGGGAAATCATAGAGAGCATCAGCTCCATGCAGGCAGGAAGGCGGTGGGATATGGTCATTCCCGGCGGACTTGTACAATCAACTCACGATGGCACTGGCCTCCACACCTGGGGGAGATGTTCACAGACTCACTGGCGAGGGGCACTCTGCCGCCTATACTAACACAAACCTCAATCTCACTGATACCCAAAAATGACAACGACCCAACAGAATCAGGATCCTACAGACCCATTTCACTGCTTAATGTGGACTTAAAAATACTGGCCAAAATCCTAGCCAGGAAGTGACAGAGGACAAGATGGGATTTGTTAAGGGTAAACAACTAATGTTGAATACCAGGCTCCTGATGAATGTGATAATGACCTATCCTGGGAGAGAACACCAGAGGTGGTCATCTCCCTGGACACAGAAAAGGCCTTCGACAGAGTCGAATGGAAGTGCTTCATAGAGGTACTGGAGAAGTTCGGGTTTGGAACAGTATTCGACGGCTGAAACTCCTGTACAATGCTCCCATGGCAAGCGTTGGATGAATATCACCAGCTCTGTTCAATTCCAGCTGCACAGAGGTACAAGGCAGGGATGCCTGCTGTCCCCGCTGTTGTTCGACCTATCGATTGAGCCTGTAGCGATCCCGCTCAGAGCGGCAGAGAATTGGAACGGGATCGGAGAAGAGACAGAGAGCATAGAGTTTCCCCCTATGCAGATGACTTTCTCCTCTGCACCACAGACCCAAAAGGTAGCATGGAGGGAATCATGGCACTCTTGAAAAGAGTTTGGAGCCTTCTTGGGCGACAAATTCAACCTGAGCAAAGGTGAAATCTTCCCAGTGAACCTGTAAGGGGGAGGGACTGCCATTTAAACAGGCCTGAAACAAATTACGCTACCTGGGGATCCAAATCGCCCATGACTGGACGCAGATCCACAAGTGGAACCTGGCCAGCCTGGTGGAGGAAGTGAAAAAGGACCTGCAGAGGTGGGGCTGGTGGGGAGAGTGCAGACGATCAAGACGAATGTCCTGCCCAGGTTCTGCTTCCTGTTCAGATCCATACCGATCTTCATCCCCCAAGGCCTTTTTCAACTCAGTAGAAAAAATGATCATGGCATTTGTGTGTGTGGAGGGGGGGAGAACCCTGTGATCCCCAAATAAGTCCTGCAGAACAAAAAGCATGGGGGGGCCTGGCCCTCCCAAACCTGCAATATTTCCACAGAAATAGTAGCAGAAAGGGTAAAGGGATGGAGTAAGGAACCGGAAGCCGAATGGCTAAGAATGAGAAGAGTTCCTGCACATGGACATCCTTCCTGGCTTTGACCACGGCAGCGCTCCCATCCCCACCAAGTAAGCACTCAATGAGCTCAATGGTGCTAGCCACATTCCGGTCGTGGAACCAGCTAATACAGCACCAAAATGTCCATCAAGGTCCCCATCTGCAACAACCATAGGTGCACGCCAGCCAAAATGGATGCCACCTTCAAAAGTTGGAGACAGGACAGGGGGGACCCTGACAGTTAGGGACTTCTACACAGACAACAGATTGTCAACACTAGAGGAACTGACAGAGACCTTCCAGTTAACTGGGGGAAATGAATTAGGATACATGTAAAGTAAAAACTTTCTACAGAGGGAAACAAAGACATACCCATGGGCGCCGCAACAATTGCTATTAGAGGACCCACTGGACAAGGACAACTTGGGAGGGGAAACTGTGAGGACCTATATGGGCGAATACTGGGAAAGGTACGGTCCCCACTGGATGAGACAAGAAAAAAATGGAAAGATGACCTCGGGTTCGAAATTGGGTGGGGACTCTGGAGCGAAGCACTGCACAGGGTCAACTCCACCTTCACTTGCACAAGGCTAAGCCTGATGCAGCTGAAATTGGTACACAGAGCCCATTAACCAGAACCTGAATAAGCAAGTTCCTCCTGGAGGTGAGGACAAATGTGAACGGTGCCAAAGAGGCCCGGCCAACCACGTCCACATGTTCTGATCTTGCTCCAGACTTATCGGGTCCTGGATAGCTTTCTTCGAGTCGATACCCAAGGTGGTGAGGATGAGGGTGGAGTTATGCCCGAAAGTGGTAGTCTTCGGGGTATCAGGACAGCCAGGTCTCCTCATGGGGAGGAGAGCCGATGCCCTAGCCTTTGCCTCCCTAATCACCCGCCGAAGAATACTGCTCAGCTGCCGATCAGCAGCACCATCCAAATCTGCAGACTAGCTAGCCGACCTGTCTGAATCTCTCCAAGTGGAAAAAATCTAATTCACGATCGGAGGTGAGGTGGGAAGAGGGCTTCCAGAAGACATGGAGGCCATTCACCAATCTGTTCCAAGACCTATTTGTCGCTAGCATCCAATAAGCCAGGGGGAGGGAGGGTCCACAGAAAAACATAGACACATATGAAAGGGGGGATGGGAGAGAAGTGGGAAGGTGTAGGGGGAGAAGGAGGGAGGGGGGGAACAAAGAGACATAGAACTCAACCCACCCCCTCCAGACCAAATGCTTATGAACAGGAACAACGTAATAAGAGTAACTTAACACGAAGCAGCATACGTGGCACTACGCTACCCCAATAGATTTAGGTCTGATGAACCAGCGAAGAAAGAAGACACACTAGATACACTACGCAACAAGGGCAGGGGGACTGGAGAAAGAGGGGGAGTTGAGACTAAGAGGCCAAGTCAAAGCTGTAAATAAAATATGAATTGTAACATGTGTATGCTCACTTTCATCTTTATTTTATATAAAAAGAAAAAGCCTAATAAAAACATTTTAAAAAACTATCAAATAAATTACCTTGTGGAGGCAACTTCAAATGGTTCCTCTGAAGATTGTCGGTGAGGCTGCACAAACACAATGTTTAGCTGGACACAGCCAGAACCGTGCCAAATGCAGCCAAGCCCAGTTTTACAAAGGAAACTTCAAACAGTTATTAAAGACGTCCATCAAGTTGACCACTTAAAACAGATACTGTGCATCCTCTTTGTCATATTGGATGTTTCAGCCCCCATTTTTCAACTAAATTACTGTCACAATGCCATTGAATTTCTTGGCCATGGTGTCATGCTGCAGCGAGAAAAGTAATTGAATTATTAATCATGCTTTAGTTTTTAATTACTTAGAGTATGCTGCTTCTTATGTTCATAAGATCGGCAAAGCACAACTCTTATAAACAAATAGTATGTTGGCTCAATGACTCAGGAAAAGCTGGCAGAACAATTGCTTTATTATAACATTTAACCATTCTGACCAATTAACTATGAGCTGTTTTTTTATGCACGAGCTCCAAAGAGGATTTTAAACAAAGAACTCCTTGAGATTCTCGTGACTAATAACTAAGGCATTCCAGGAAAACTCCAGAAAAATTAGAAACACTGCAAATGCTAAAAATCTAAAATAAAAACAGGGAAGACTTATGTGGTCAATCAGTCAGCACTGGTGCAAAGGATAGATTAGCATTCAAAATTTACTTCTACGTCAGAGCTGAACCGATCCAAAATCTTACTTTTCTTGGTGCTGACTAACTTGCTAGATGTTTCCAGTATTTCCCTCTTCTTGATATAGGTTTATTTTTTTTTTACATTTCCCGGTACCTTAGCAGCTTGGGTTAATTAGCTCCCTTTGAGAGGCACGGAGAATAATTTAAACCCCGTTCCCTGGGATGAGTTTAATGGTGTGGACATTTAATTGGTTGGGAGGATGCCTTGTTCAATAACACTTATGAAAATGAAATGAAAATGAAAATCGCTTATTGTCACGAGTAGGCTTCAATTAAGTTACTGTGAAAAGCCCCTAGTCGCCACATTCCGGCGCCTGTTCGGGGAGGCTGGTACGGGAATCGAACCGTGCTGCTGGCCTGCTTGGTCTGCTTTAAAAGCCTCCTCCCATGTGCTCTACATCCCACCATCTATCACTTACCTATTTCTGGATTCTCAGTTGGATGTAGTACTGACAGCAGTCACCCTCCTTGGTGGTGTTATTGAGCAATGTAGTGCTGCAGACCTCTGATTGGCTGGCAGATCTCAGCAGGTAAGACCTCTGCTCTCTGGTGCCTGATCCCGGGAAGCCTTACTGCTACCTACTTAAATGGCAGATTGACACTTAATGCAGCATGGCTTCCTGAAAAGCAATACGCAGATTCCAATGGCTCTCCAGCCATTAAATACCACCCATGATCAAAAAAGGAAGGTGTATTTGTGGCAATTCATGTTTCTCCTTTTCACAGTGCCATATACTGGAGGACAAGTTGGCTGTCAACCAAAAATAACTTCACAGGCATTAACAATAAATAGTCGTAGTTCAAATAATTAATTAAATAATTTTTATTCAGCATAAAATACTAAACGGGGTACATATTAGCAGCACATATATCAATAAAAATAGATTTTTGCTTGTACCAAATTAAATGGAAGACTTTATTTTTCTTCTCAGTATAATTCTTACAACTTCATAAATGAATAGACAATGAAATGCAAATAAACATGTAAACATATTCTATAATGCACAGGCAACCCAATACACTTTTTTTCAATAAATATAGACTGGATTTACCTTCTTTATTCATAATGTCACAGATTAACAAATCAAATAGTTATATTACAAGACAAACTTGATTTTAGGCTCTGTTCTCATACTTTTGTCATTTTTACCTTATCCTCTGACAAAATAACAAGGTACCAGCTTATGAAGGGTTGAGAAAAATAAGAATATATTAACTAATGTTAAAACTTTAAGTTTAAATTGGCATTATGGCCAGAAATTCCCTCAGAGCAGCTCCCACTCTGCTGCCACAAGGTCACTGGAAGTGGCGGAGGCAAATTTGTTTATGTTTGTGGTGAAAATATAGGGGGAGAGTGGGAGCAGATCTGAGCAAGATCTGAGCCAACATTATGATCTTTAAGGCTCCATCTGATAAACTAAAAATCTATTTTGAATTATAAATATATAGATATCTATTAAAATAAGTTTTTTTTCTCATGGTTACTGATGTTCCTATCTAAAATAGAATGTTTATAAGTTTGTTGTACCTTGAAGTTATGACTTAATACGTGAATAATAACACTATGTTAATGAACAATCCAGTTTTCTCTCAGTAAAATTGTATCATTACAAAACGTCAGTTCAGCATAAAATTTAATTGAACTTAATTGAAGGAGGTAAAAGATTCCAGGAAAAGTGAAAAGTGCTAACCGATTTAGGCCACATTTTATTTCCTAGGCCTACCCTTTTTGAACATTTGAGCCAAGATATTTTTGGTTTTTCTATAGCTTCAAACTGAGTCTCTTACAATGGTCATTGTGTCTCAGCCAATAGAGAATCAGCTTTCATTTCAACTTCTCTTTGATTGTAATAGAATAGAATCACTACAGTGCAGAAGGAGGCCATTCGGCCCATCGAGTCTGCACAGCCCCTTGCAAAGAGCGCCTTACTTAAGCCTGTGCCTCCCCCCTATCACTGTAACCCAGTAATCCCACCTAACCTTTTGAACAATTTAGCATGGCCAATCCACCTAAACTGCACATCTTTGGACTGTGGGAGGAAACTGGAGCACCCGGAGGAAACCCACGCAGATATTGGGAGAACATGCAAACTCCACACAGACAGCGACCCATGACTGGAATTGAATCTGGGTCCCTGGAGCTGTGAGGCAGCAGTGCTCACGACTGTGCCACCGTGCGACCCCATTTTCATTTCAATTGACTTCAGTTGGCTCCTGCCAAAGAGAAATTTCTTCCCCACCCAAACTACTAATAGCCTCCCATGAATAAAGTCTACACTGTCATATTAATTTAGGCAATTGTGTAATTTAGGGATACTATTCTAACAATCACTATTTGGCAATGTATCAATTAGTTCATTGGCTTACGTTTTAGTCCGTGTGTTACATACTGAGGAAATTTGGCGATGTATCTACAGAATAAGGGTGTGAACCTACGGCCTAGCCATGTCCAATTCGGTGATATGATGTGGCTGTTAAATCTCGCGAGTGGCCTCTTGGGAGATTTATGGCACTCGGGATGCCTCGCGAGATCTAATGAGATCTGAATCTCACCCTCACTGGGCTGGATCCAGATTTGCGTACTCAAGTGAGCAGTTAACCCTCACTTCAATATGTCTGTGCCAGAGTATGCCAAGGTGCGGGATCGAACACCCATGCCTAGAAGACCTCGTCGTGGCACCATTTAGCACTGGTTTTCACAAATGTGGGCCAGACGTAATTGCACTGGGGGGGGGGGGGGGGGGTCTCCCAAACAATCAGAGGCCCCAGGGTGGTCGGACGCTGAGTTGGTTGTACCCTAGCACCCCTGATGCCACTGGACCAGGAAAAGATGTTTATCAGACTTGGTTATCTGCGCTGTATTGTGTGGTAACTGTAAGCTGGATTTGGTTATCTGCCCTGTATTGTGTGGTAACTGTAAGCTGGATTTGGTTATCTGCCCTGTATTGTGTGGTAACTGTAAGCTGGATTTGGTTATCTGCCCTGTATTGTGTGGTAACTGTAAGCTGGATTTGATTTCTAGAGTTATTTAATTTGGATGTTGATTGGAAAAAGGGGAAATCTTAAGGTGTTCAGGGACCTAGGTATATTTTGGAACCAGGTGTACGCCACATAAACTGTGTGTGTGTGTGTTTAGTGGTTTATATACTTAATTGTCCTACAGCATTGTAATCCTCTCTGTTTATAGTTATCTTTTCTTTAATTCAATAAATAGTCTTTAATAGTTGTTATATGACAATTGGGCTTGTTACTCTCACTGGAGTTTCACGTGACTCCTCAAACCATTCCAAAAACCAAACAATACACCCCACTAACTGATGTTTCAAGTCCGGATACCCTATCAGATCCGTCAGCGTATTTCATGGCACAACCCACTAGACAGAAGAGACCTGCTCCTCTCTGTCAGGCGTCAGAACCAACCTCCATCAGATGGCAAAGCTATTCATTAACACAATGCCCTACTCACACTCTCAATAAAAGAGTTTGTGTACAAGTGTATAAAATATATAAAATGTAATAAAAATAATGTTGTAAAAGTGCCCATACTTGTCTAATAAGATAAATCTTCTATAAATATTGCCACGTAATTTTGATGAGCAAGCATAATAACACAACTTACTTCAGGCAAGGGGGCATGGCGTAGAAACACTGAAATTACTGTTGCCTGAGCATTCTCAAACATGTGTGTCAACAGAACTTTTAACACCATCAACAAAGTCCAGTACAGCAGGCACATCTATGTTGATCGTAGAGGATGATGCATGGTTGTCACCTGCCTTTCTTTCTGCATATTTGTGTATTGTGCTGTAATACTCTTCATTTTTGCTGAAAGTGTATAGCAGGGAAATCTCCTCCCATGCTACCCTGCTTGGGGTTTTGATCTCCTTTGGCCCTTCGGATTCAAAGAAGCTTTTCAGATTTCGCTCCGCCAGTTGTTTGGCATGTTCGGCTGATTTCTGCTCAAACAGCTCATTCTCCTTTTCCTTGTACTTTTTCCAAAACTGCAATTGGAGGAAGCTGACAGGAGAGCAGCAACGTACAATGCAGGTCGAGGCCAGAGTGAAAACCGTGATGGCTGCTATCAGGCTCCATCCAATCACCTATGTGCAAGAAAACATAAATGCACTTCATATTCTCACCATACACAATGCATTCAATCAGCAATAGTCTCCACATAGATCTCCTCCTGCACTGTAGAGATTCTATGAGTTCTAATTCTCAAAGGTGAGATGGATAGGTGAGGTGGATTGGCCATGCTAAATTGCCCGTAGTGTCCTAAAAAGTAAGGTTATGGGGTGGGGGGTTGTTGGGTTACGGGTATAGGGTGGATACGTGGGTTTGAGCAGGGTGATCATAGCTCGGCACAACATCGAGGGCCGAAGGGCCTGTTCTGTGCTGTACTGTTCTATGTTCTATATGGGGTTCAACTCTATCAAATTAAACAATTCAATCTGCTGATTGAAGTTGACAAAATGTAAAGCATGAGGTGTTACGGCACTCCTGACTGGAATTGAAAGATAAAAATTGATAGGGAGGATCACAGAGCCCCTACAAGTGCAGAGGCGTGGAATTTATTTTTTGATCTATGGATAAAAATTATGATACCAAGGCAAGAAGTCTAATTGTAGTGATTCTGAAATTGTATTCTATGTTTAATAAAAGGATTTTAAAATGTCCAACTTGTTTAAACTGTGCAATCTATGCAAGTGCATGAACTGTGAGGTACAATGCATGATAGAACCAGGCTCAAACTTAAAGTTTGTACATGTACAAGCCTGGCTTGAAAAGAAAATACAACCATTCTGAAATTAGTTCTGGTGGAATCATTGAAATTCAACACAGGTATGCTTCAAATGAACTCACATCTGGTAACTCCTGAAAATTCTGCTTAACATATATTTCCCATTACTTCAGAAATGCAATCTTCTGCCATTTTTTTTACAATTCCAAATTTAGGAAAGGAACAGACAGGAAGAGCCTGGCAGCAGATCAGAAACAGCCAGTACAACAACTGACTTTTCTATTTTGAAGAATTAAAGACACCGCATCAAATTGCAATTGAGGACAAGTGGTGGCATAGTGACAGGGAAGAATCACAGGCTTTTTTAAATTAGTGGAATAGAAGAATTAGTAGTGGTGCCTAGGACCACAGCAAATAAAGTGGCCTTTTATTCTGGTCTGTTAATTTGGCCCTTTCGTTCCATAATCTGATGCCACTAAATACAAATTCCAGATGGGTATTGCAATTCGTAATCTGGCCTGCTTGCCTGTTTACCCAAATGCTTTTCATCTTGAACATCTTAATGTAACACATATTGTTACCACAGTCATCAATATTAATCAAAATTAAGCTGAAACTGCAATAGGTCTCACCAGTTGAATATTTCCAGCATTTTCTGATTTTATTAATAATTTACCTAGTATTACTTGGGGATGGGAAATTGATATCCGTTTTTCTCAGTTGACATAATAGGCACGAGGCTAATGTATTCCATTTATAATGTGGTTTTGCTGAGTGCATTTCCTGAAAATGTACTGAGCCTTTGCCTGAATAGAAGTGATTAAGTATCAATATGCAACCATGCACAAATTCAAGATAATTCTTAATCTTTGGATTTCACCCAAAGAGTACATTTTTAGCTATGAAGAATTCATGCCAAAAACAGAATGAACTCAAAGACGCTCTAGCTATCACGTTAATTTACATTGGAATGTGCCAAATGGCAAAAAACAATAAGCATCCTCCAATTAATGTTCATCCCAGACCAGAGTGGCGAATACGATAGGATTTATCTTACTCTCTGACAGGATATTAGCCAAACCAAAATTAAGGCATCCAATTTTCTTCAGGGCAGGTTGAGACATGTTTCCTTCTCAGACACGCCCCTTATGTTGAGTATTAGCCTTGAGTACCAAATCACTTAGTCTTCTCATGCATTCTATTTGCTGTTGTAAATATATATATATAGTAATGTCAAATGTTATAAATGTATATTTCTCTTCAGCTAAATGTAAAAGCAAAGTTTTCACATAATTTGGCACAGAAGAAAATATAGTGACTATGTAGTGACTAACTTATGTCATCCAAAGTATGTCTTACCTGAGAGTGCGCAAACAGGGTAACACGAATATCTTCCTGGGTGGACAGAGGCAATGCTGTACGACGACAAGGCAGTTTATAAAGATTGGACTGACAGTCATTGGATTTGTTATTGCAGATTGCCTTTAAGAGATGCTCACTGTAATAGCCGGACATACCACATTCATAGAAAGTGCCGTTCAGCAAAGCAACAGAAATCCATGTTATGGGGGCTACTAAAGCACCCACTGTGATTTGCACAAAAATCTTTATGCCACGACAGAGGATTCTTTTCGGGCAATGCCTTGCTTGATTAATGCAACAGCCAGTACATAGCTTCCAGGTTCTGTTGCTTATGAAGTATCCCAGTAAAAATAACACCAGGGCTGGGATGAAAAGAAAAACCATGCTGTAGGCAAAGTTCCATGAGTTACAGGGACAGCTGAAAACGACAACAGAGAACAGTTGTTCTCCCCCAGCTGTTAGTAAGGCCAGAAAGCCGTATCCTAGGGTAGCATGCTGCTTGAGCACTAAATTCAGCACCGTCCTATATTTCTCCATCTTTACAGTATGCACACTACAACCAAATGACTGTTGATGCAACTTCCTTTCAGACGTTTTGAGAGCACGCTGTAAATAATTTATATCAAGTATTCACGGGTGATGACCATTTATGGGAAAGGGGTTGAGAAATGAAACCAAATCTAATTAAAAAGGAAAGTACTGCACAGTGTAATGTGCCTGCCAAAAGAGCCCTTTGATAATTGGCTCCAGACCCAACTCTGTGTAAGTACCAGAAGATATTGTAGCTCTGGGTTTAGCAGCTGCTGATGCTCCCAACACACTGTGGTAACCCTCACAGACCTCTATTCGTATTTCTGAGCTGCCCATCGCTTGAACAGGTTTTATATAGAATCACTTAGTGGAACAAGACGATCTTTTAGATCAATTTTCGGAAAAATTAAAAAGCTTTCTTTTGTAACCGGCAGGAGGAAGGTTGATTGCTTAAATATTTTTATGCGTCGTCATTTTAACAGTGATTTTATTTCTGGTTAAAGTTAGTTGGAAAAAATCAACAGAAACTTGGAGAGGTTTGAGTTACTTAAGAATAACTCGCACAAATCTATAAAAGGTATATTGCTCACCTAACTGAATTTACTGAGTAACAGAGAAATTGATGGAAAGGCTGCAGTGGATTTTGTCTATGGTATTTTTAAAAGTGTTCGACAATGTACAACATAGAATTCCGGTTAACAATATTGAGGCTCAAGGAATAAGAGGGTCAGTATCCAGTTGGATAACGAAAATTGGCTTGTAAGGACAGAAAACAGCGAGTCATGATAAATGGTTAGGCTGGAGGATGGTTTACATGACCAACTCTTTACACAGGTGACAATTAGATCATCATGGTGGCACAGTGGTTAGCACTGCTGCCTCACAGCGCCAAGGATCCCGGTTCAATTCCAGCCTTGGGTGATTGTCTGTGTGGGTTTCCTCCGGGTGGTCTGGTTTCGTCCCATAGTCCAAAGATGTGCAGTTAGGTACATTGGCCATGTTAAATTGCCCTCAGTGCCCAAGGATATGCAAGTTAGGATACAGGGTTATGGCGATAGGGCGTGGTGGGCAAGGCAGTGGACCTGGGTAGAGTGCTCTTTCAGAGGGTCAGTCCAGACTTGATGGGCTGAATGATCTCCTCCTGCACTGTAGAGATTCTATGAGTTCTAATTCTCAAAGGTGAGAATCGCTGGCTCGACAATTATAGGTTAATTGAGGCTTACCCTGAGTGAACAACACAACGAGCAAAATTTTACATTTCTTTTCCTCAGTGCACAATTTTCCATCAATTAAAATTAACTAGTGGAAAGCTCATGGGCAGTGGACCGCAAAAGGGAAAAATGAATGGATAATGAATGTTGGGAAATTGATTAGTTTTCAAAATTGTTTGATAGGAATTTCATTAGTTGTAAAGTTCAAGTAAAACTTCTGTCTGAAACATCCAGAACCTTCCACGGTTCACTGTAAATCCACATGTTGCATCAAGTGAGTGGAGTAAGTCCTGCCTGATGGATCATTCCCTGCTCCTGAATCGAAAATACAATTTCATTCATTTATTATTTTCATTTTTGGCCGAAGCTAAGATCGACGGAAACTATCTCCTTAAAGTCCTTAAAATGAGAACATACTTAGCTCATGAAGTTTTTAAATAATGAAGAATCCCTTGAGGTTTTGACGTGTTCATATAAAAAGTTGCCATCCTGGGTAAATATTAGGAGTGAGATTTATTAGTAACAGTAATGAGACTGATCATATAGATTTTGTGAAGTGTTTATTTGAAATGCACCATGGAAGTAATACGAATATGTATAATATAAACTAAATGTATTCTCCTTGCCTAAAATGGGCAGCATGGTAGCACAGTGGTTAGCACTGTTACTTCACAGCTCTAGAGTCCCAGATTCGATTCCCGGCCTGGGCCACTGTCTGTGTGGAGTCTGCATGTTCTCCGTGTCTGCGTGGGTTTCCTCCGGGTGCTCCGGTTTCCTCCCATAGACCAAAGATATGCATGTCAGGTGGATTGTCCTTGCTAAATTGTCCTTAGTATCGAAAAAGGTTAGGTGGGGTTACGGGGATAAGGTGAAGGTGTGGGCTTAAGTAGGGTGCTCTTTCCGAGGGCCGGTGAAGACTCGATGGGCCGAATGCCTCCTTCTGCACTGTAGATTCTACGATTCTATGTTTCTATGATACTATGGTCTGAATAATATTGGAACGTGAATGGCTCGCCAATGTCACTCCCCCCTCCCCCCCTCCCCACCACCAATCCCGGAAGCAAAGTTGGCATGAAGCCAGCATACTCTATGCTGACCCATAACACAGCCATAATGCACTGTGGGGAGGCTAAACAAGGGCCAAATGGGACTTCCTTCCTTCACTGAGGGGGATGGATAAAATGTAGTGGAAGACTTATCTACTCCTTTTCCACCCTAACCAGACCGATTACAATTAAAAATGTTGCGTAGTCAACAAGCCCAAAACTGGCAGGGTCCTATTTAAATATCAAATCGGACTCCAATGATATCATTAGAGTCTGAGCTGCTACTTTAACTGGAGGCCTAACCAGGGATTTTTCTCGCCAGGCTAAACCTGCCAGCTGGATCAAGAGCCAGAAGAGGCCCAGCAAACTGCATTTTCGACTTTTTTTACATTCTTCAAGGGAAAGCTTACTGCTCAGCCCGATCCCTCCCACAGACCAATTCTGTATCCCCCCCCCCCCCCCCCCCCCCCCCCCCCCCCACCAATAAATTCTGAGTCTTTGAGAGGGGAAGAAATCATGATAGAAGGTTCCAGAAAGGATGGACCGTTCTATTTCTAAATAAATTTGAATGAGATCTGACAAACATTCCTCAAGATAAACATTCCAATAAGCAAATAGCAGGCCAAAATACTTACAGTATCTGAATACAGTAGCTGCCACATTTCCAATATTCACAGCTGAAAACAGGCGACACTTTCTAACTGCTGTCATCCCAAGTCTCAGATTTTCCTCATCAATGATATGTGGTAGTCACCACTGTTTTATTGTATATACTGCATACGAAGGTATTACGGTAAGGCCCCTGCACTACAGGTACGTGGGTAGTTCCCTGCCTGCTGGCTCCGCCCAGTAGGCGGAGTATAAATGTGTGGGCTCTCCGAGCTGCAGACATTTCGGCAGCAGCTGCGGGAGGCTCCACATCTCTGCTTAATAAAGCCTCGATTACACTCTACTCTCTACTCATCGTAATTGATAGACACACCCACCCAGGACACTGACACACAGGATACACCCACCCAGGATACTGACACACAGGACACACCCACCCAGGACACACCCACCCAGGACACACCAACACACAGGACACACCCCCACAGAGGACACCCACACAGAGGACAGTGACACACAGGACACACCCACCCAGGACACACCCACCCAGGACACCCACACACAGGACACACCCACCCAGGACACCCACACATAGGACACACCCACACAGAGGACACCCACACAGAGGACACTGACACACAGGACACACCCATCCAGGACACACCCACCCAGGACACACCCACCCAGGACACCCACACACAGGACACACCCACACAGAGGACAGTGACACACAGGACACACCCACCCAGGACACCCACACACAGGACACACCCACACAGAGGACAGTGACACACAGGACACACCCACCCAGGACACACCCACCCAGGACACCCACACACAGGACACACCCACACAGAGGACACCCACACAGAGGACACTGACACACAGGACACAACCACCCAGGACACCCAAAGACAGGGGTCAGACGGACAGGAAACACCACCCCAGGGGACCCCGGACTTCGGGTCCAATGAGGACCTCAACATTACGCCACTGCTATCTCCTACACCCTGCACCATTGCAGAGACACTCACCTCGGTTGGGCACTTTAGCGATGAGGCTTCTGGTACACTCACTGGTGCGCACAACACAGCCGTTCCGGTACAGCAGGTGAAGGTAGGAGCAGCCGAGGGGCCGGACGGTCGGAGGGCAGCCCGGTGCAAGCAACCATCTGCCGTCCAGACGGGTCCCGGGTTCCTGGAGTAGCCACACCCACGCATAGACCTGATGCAGTCACGAAACCAGGGACGATCGAAGTGGGTGATGGCCGGCTTGCAGCACCTGCAGATGCAGATGGAGGAGTCCACCGGTGTGCAAGAGCAAGGAGTGGTGCCGATCATGCGTGCAACCCAGGCCGAAACCACACGGGTGGCGTCTGCGGTGGAGGTAATGGGTGCAATGGTGCCAGACATGGGTCGCAGTATGCAAGGCCTGGGGTTTTCCGTGCAGCCGGCATGCGTGACCTGGGACATAGCTGCCCTCTCACAGGAAGCCATGAGCCAGAGCCAGCTGCAGATCGCAGCGACGCTCAACGCCGTGACCCAGTCTCAGCAGGCCATCGCCGAGGACATCGGCGCCATTGCACAGGTGTTGGCCGGCGTCACCCAGACACAGACAGAGATGGCCAACTCCCTGAGCTCCATGGCTGCAAACCTGCTGACCATTGTTGATACCAGGGCGGCCCTCCAGGACTGGCAGCGGCAGGTGCACGGGGTGCGTCGGGTGCTGGATCCTTTCGCATCTCCGCCCCATGGAGAGGCCCGGGGGCTATCCGAGGGAGGAGGTGGTGCTGGGGCCCGTTCCGGGTCCTCCCCTGTCGGGAATGTCCTGGAACACCGCGACACCTCGGACTCCCCACCTTCCGTCTCAGGTGCATCAGCTGGGCAATGGGCAGAACAGCCTGGCCCGCTCGCCCGAGCCACAGCCTGGCCCATCTCGGCCGGGCCATCCCAGGAAACGCACGCCAAAGGGGACCCTAGTCACAGGGCAGGAATCACAGGAGTCCACCTCCAGTTCTGCTGTACCATCTGGGGATCCACCTAGATGTAGTCATAGGACTTGGATGTAGTCATAGGGCCCCTAAGGCCAAAAAATTAGACACTGAGTAAGTTGGCATGGGTACAGGGCATAGATTAGTCATAGGGGCAAGGGCACGTGTACGAACTGTTTGTAATTAAAATCACTTTCACACCTACAGAAGCTGCCTCTGCACTCTGTCTGATGCATGCAGGGGTGGGGTGTGAGATGAGCGCCAGTGTATGCCTGAGGGGTGATAGCAGGTCGAGCTCAGGTGAGTGTCCCTCCTCCCCTCACTCCCCGGGTCTCCCTCGCCATCCCGCTACCGGGCAGACGACGGGACCGTGTGCTGCAGTGTCACGGCCGCATGCAGGCACCTCCCAGGTGGAGGGTATTACTGTGGCCATGAGCCAGACATTGCCTAACGATGTAGAGCCCGGAGCTCATCACAGAGCGGGTTGTCATCATCCTCCACAGCTTGCAATAGACATGTTTCCACTGGCGACTGTGTGAGCCCTGTCCATCGTGCCGCAGGTGGATGTGCAACGGAGGAGTGGTATGCATGCGGGTGATGGGGTGGTGGGCAGGGTGAGGGTGGTGGGCTGGTGCCATACTGTGCTGTCCGTGCCCATACTCGGCGATTCCCACCCCCCCTAGTCTGTGAACAGTGTGGCTATCAACCCGTCCCGTGCTCGCTGGCCCAGCCAGTGACGATGGGCAGCCTCCTGTCCCTGTCCAGCCCGTCTGTCCAGTACATTGCCACGTTTCCACCCCCAGTGCCACGCGGTGCTAGGTGTGCTATCAGGTGGCACATATGGACGACGTTTCCCGGCTCATCCTGAATCTCCTCCTGCATGCCCGGTCCATGAGGTCCTGGTACGAAGAGTGGCGCCGGTACACACAGGGCCTCATCGGCCCGTCCGTCGCCGTGGTACCACCACCACATCCTCTTCCTCGTCCTGTCGGGCGGGCGGCTCTCCAGCTTGGGCTGCTGCCACCTGCCCCTCTGTGGCAGCCTCTGCCGCCTCCCTGCCACGTTCCTGCTCCAGCACCCATAGGGCAACATGTAGAAGGGCGGCTCCCAATACGGCGGCCAACATCGCTGGGTGATGCCCAAACTTAACGGTCTGCAGGGGTGGGGGTGAAGTTACTGTGAAAAGCCTCTAGTCGCCACATTCTGGCGCCTGTTCGGGTACACTGAGGGAGAATTCAGAATGTCCAAATGACCTAACAGCACATCTTTCGGGACTTGTGGGAGGAAACGGGAGCACCCGGAGGAAACGCACGCAGACACGGGGAGAACGTGCAAACTCCGCACAGACAGTGACTCCAAGTCAGGAACTGAACCTGGAACCCTGGAGTTGCGAAGCAACTGTGCTAACCACTGTGCTACCATGCCGTCCTAGATTGTAGTGGCCGATGCCTCGGAGGAACATCTAGACGAAGATGTCTAGATCTAGACGAAGCTGGTGTCTCACCAGCTATCTATCCTCTATCTGTTACAGTCTAACCAAGAGCTAGGATGCTGAGGCATTGCCACAGTGGCAGTTTCTCTCTGGAGGACAAACTGAACTCTCTCAGATGACAGCATTCACTCTTTCATCCTTTTTTTACATAGAATTTACAGTGCAGAAGGAGGCCATTCGGCCCATCGAGTCTGCACCGGCTCTTGGAAAGAGCACCCTACCCCCTACCCAAGGTCAACACCTCCACCCTATCCCCATAACTCAGTAACCCCACCCAACACTAAGGGCAATTTTGGACACTAAGGGCAATCATGGCCAATCCACCTAACCCGCACATCTTTGGACTGTGGGAGGAAACCGGAGCACCCGGAGGAAACGCACACACACACGGGGAGGATGTGCAGACTCCGCACAGACAGTGACCCAAGCCGGAATCGAACCTGGGACCCTGGAGCTGTGAAGCAATTGTGCTATCCACAATGCTACCGTGCTGCCACTTTGCCGATGTTATTGTTGTTATCTCGCAGCCAAACAGCCCAGACTGCTATCACCTATCCCAAGATGGTGCAGTCTGCAGCCAGGCCTTCCAGGCCAGAGCTGCTTGAGGCCATCCTCTGAGGCTACCTGGAATCTCCAGAACCTCAACTCAGCTGTGCCCTCTTTGAGTTGGCCGTCTGATATCCAGCCAGCAGGGTGACACCTGGTTGTGGGATGGGGGAACCCCACCGTGTGCCACCATGCCTCGTGGCATGCCTGTGGGCAGGGCCCACGGATGGGGTTGGGTGAGGAAGGTGGGCACCCATTGGGACTGTAGCTGTATTGTGCCATCGGTCCTGTGTGCGATGCACGGGTTGTGCCCACCTCCCCGGGATAAGCGGGTCTTGGAGAAAGCTGGTGGTCCCCCGAGGTGTGCTAGCAGAGTACCACGTGTGAGGCATCCACTCTGCGAGGGGCAGGAAGCCAGGCTAGGTGCTAACAGCCAGGGCGCTTGCGTCTGCTGTTTGGAGTGCACTTTGCTCTCCCCTGCTCTGTCCCTGCAGTAGGGCTGTGTCTTGGATGGGTGCACTGAGGTGTGCTAGCATCTGGTGGGCCACTGGCAGCGCAGGACCATGCCCACCCTGTGGATGGAGCGGCTTGGATGCGCGGGTTTCTGGGGGGAGGGGGGGGGGGGGTGTGGCCTGTGAGGGGGGAGGAGCGTACCCATACCATCGGTGGTACTCTGCACATTCACAGGTCACAGTGGGCAGTCGACAGAGTGTGCAGCCAAATGGCTGCCATTCAGACAGTGGCAATGGCGTCAGTATCCGACCATTCCGGTCCCAGGGGTGGGGGAGGAAACCCAAACCCATGGTCCATTTCCTGGTTGCCCCCGCTATTCCACCCGGTCCCGGTTGACTTCCCACCCCCCCCCCCTTCCCCCAGCGGCATAACTGTCAGCCCATCGTTGAACCTTTGGAAACTTTTCTCCCTTCTTCCCCCTCCCTCAGCAGCCACGGCGCCCGGTTCCTGTTTCTAAATATCACAAGTGAACCGCGCTGAAGTCACTTCCACCTGGTTTAGGCGGAGCATCGCGGGCGGCAGGAGACTACTGGGTCGGGCCCGTTAACGATATGTTAACGAGCTACTTCATGCCCACGCCAGGGCGGGACGTGGAAAGCATTCGGACCATGGCGTTCCATTGGGCGCCAACCTCGATTTTTGGCTGAAGCCCCAAATCTCCGCCCGATCGCCATTTCCAATTTCCGCCCTAGGTTCGGTATAGCACCATGTGTTCAGCAATGTCAGGCTAAGTGACAGCGTTAGCTGATGTTTTGAATCCCTAATGACGCCACTGGCACCATATCAGTGTGGCATTGTGATTGACTTCATGATCTGTCCGTCCTGCATACATCTGGAAGCGTTCAGCACGCACATTAACTGCCTCACCAATCTGGCATAGGTTGCCTCCATGTGTGTATGTCCTCTGCGAGCACCACTGTGGAGTTCTCGAAGCATTCATGAGATTTTGCTCAGTCTGTCTGGATTGAGTTAAGCAATGAAGAAAGGACCTGTTACCATATGTTGAGAGTAAATTACAAGCTACAGAACAGTGGCAATGAAGGAGAGGATGAGATTTGTAAGCAAAGAGTTTTGAAAAGTAGCAGTTTTTAATAATGTGGTCTCTAACTACCCAAAGGCACAGTGGGATATAACAGAAATCTGTGATCAAAATGTGGAGCATAGCCTAGAATGTTGGTTCCGTAATTAGAGTGCTACATTTCCAACAATAAACGATGCAGTTAGGATCCAGATAAAGCAAGATAGGTAGAAAATAAGGGACATAGTGCGCAAAGTGCCTATATGCAAAGTATTATCTTGCATCATTGACTTTGTCTATATATGCGGTTGTGGAACCCACCTCTTCATTCACCTGATGAAGGAGCTGCACTCCAAAAGCTACTGATTCAAAACAAACCTGTTGGACTTTAATCTGGTCTTGTAAAACTTCTTATAGTGACCAAAGGCAGAGTAACACAGGCCTATTGGTCCCAGGCCAAGGTGGTACCACCACGTACAACTTACTATAACACAGCACTTAAATCAATTTTCAGGAGACAAAGGACAGGATTTTCAATTGGCTGACGCTGGAATCGTGAAACACAATTGGTCGGAGAATTTAGGAAGAAAAACCGGCAGACACAGGAACAAAAACATAAATTTTGGCAAAATGTTTATCTTGACCGACTGGACCCTGCCCGCCAAGGACAGGGGAAGGTTATCCCACCTTTGCAGGTCTGTCTTGACTCTACATACCAAACTAGTATAATTCAGTTTACAAAGTCAGGCCCATCCCAAGCCACTTGGACCCCAGATATCTAAAGCTGGAACCAGACATGCAAAATGGTAGCACCCCGAGATTGGCTCCCCTCCCTGGGAGGGTTAACTGGAAAATATAAACTCTTTTCCAAGTTTAGCTTATATCCTGAAAAAGAGGAGAAGCACCTCAGTAGTTCCATTATATCACCCATAGTGGGGATCGGGTCCATCCCATAAAGGTCATCAGCATACAGGGACACCCTATGCTTCACACCTCCCCAAATTATCCCACTCCACTTACCTGAAGCCCTCAAAGCAATGGCAAAGACTTTATCACCAATTCAAATAGGACGGGGGGTCAAAGGGCCCCCTGTCTCGTTCCCCTATTTAGTTTAAAGTACCCCGAGCACGTGGTATTGGTGCGGACACCAGCCAAGACAACTTCGTACAACAGGCATATCCATGACACAAATGGACCCCAACCTGAACCTTTCCAAAAGGGCAAAAATGTACCTTGATTCTACCCTATCAAATGCCTGTTCAGCGTCTAATGAGACAATTACCTCTGCATCGGGCCCCTCAGACAGGAAAAGCGCCACATTTACTAATCGCTGCGCATTGGACGACAATTGCGGCCTTTGCCAAATCCCACCTGATCTTCCTCATCCACCTGAGAAGACGTAGTCCCAATCTCAGTGCTAGCACCTTGGAAATAGGGCGGTATAATCCACATTACATGGGGTCCTTGCTGAAGTGTTGGGCACTGTGGACTCGTGAAGCAGACATATGCCACCAACACTGAAGAAGGTTCAACACTATTTTATTAACTCTTATAAAATACTAGACATACTATAACTGTGGGTTTACACAATGTTAGTTTAACTAGAGACCTGTGCCTGTCTGAACCAGTTGAATCTCTCAGCACGTGGTGTGAGTTTGTACTGTACTTGATGAGCCCTTGTGCTTCTGAGAGGCAGCATCCAGAATGAGCGGGAAAAGTGATGCCCTCTGTCTTTATAGTACGTGTGTTCTAACTGGTGATTGGCTGCGGTGTTTGTGCATATTGATTGGTCCTAGTGTATGTCCATCAGTGTGTGTCTGCACCATGATATACTGGTGTATTTTAAGACATCCCCCTTTTAAAAAAGATTTGATGTGAATGTGTGACAATAAATAGTGTGTGTGTGTGAAGAATGTTCCTAACTACATGTGAGGTGTGAAGACATATGTACAGATCTATATACAGGAAAACAAAGCTATATGCAAGGGATGGTGACTGGTGCAGATAGTTAGTATACAATAAATTGAACAAGAACAGTGCTATATACAAACCAATAGAAAACGATTGAACAAGGAAGGAAACATCTCAGAGAGTCCATAAATTTGTAAAGTTCATAAATTCAGTCTCTGAGGTGGGCGACAAATTCTGGTTGACCGCCTCAAGGGTGAGTTGATAGCCGCCAGGTCAGGAGCTGGGTGGGCTGCAACACAGTCAGGAGTAGGCAGAGTGACCGGAAGCTCTGCACAGTCCATGGCAGGGTCAGCAGAGGGGCTGGGTGGGCTGCAACAGTCAGGAGGAGGCAGAGTGACTGGAAGCTCTGCACAGTCCATGGCAGGGTCAGCAGAGGAGCTGCTCGGAGGTTCCCGTGCCGACTGCAGAACAAGGGGAAGGGCACGCCAATTGCGGCGCCGAATGGATCCGTCTGAACCAGGAAGGAGCGGGGGGGCCACCTGCCTGAGGACAACAGCAGGAGCAGACCAGCCACCATCCGGGAGATGAATGCGAACCTTGTTGTTTGGCTGGATGTCCGGGAGATCAGCAGCACGTGAGTCGTGTGTCACCTTTTGCTGCGCCTGAGATGTCTGCATCTTGTGAAGCACGGGAACCAGATCAAGATTCGGGGTATGAATAGACGGCACCGTCGTCCTCAGGGTGCTGTTCATCAGCAACTGTGCGGGCGACAGACCAGTGGAGAGCGGGACGGAGTGATAGAGCCAACAAAGCGAGATAGAAGTCAGATCCGGCATCAGCAGCCTTGCAGAGTAGCCTCTTAACTATGTGAGCCCCCTTTTCTGCTTTGCCATTGGACTGAGGGTACAGGGGACTGGATGTGATGTGTGCGAAGTTGTACTGCTGTGCGAAGCTGGCCCATTCCTGGCTTGTGAAGCAGGGGCCATTGTCCGACATCACTGTGAGCGGGATGCCATGCCGGGCAAATGTCTCTTTGCACGCCCGAATGACAGCAGAAGAAGTGAGGTCGTGCAACCTGATGACCTCCGGGTAGTTTGAGAAGTAATCAATAATTAATACATAGTCCCTACCCAATGTGTGGAACAGATCAATGCCCACCTTGGTCCAGGGCGATGTGACCAACTCATGGGGCATCAGGGTCTCCCGTGGTTGGGCGGGTTGAAAACGCTGGCAGGTGGGGCAGTTGAGTACTGCATTGGCAATGTTGTCGTTGATTCCCGGCCAATAGACAGCTTCCCTGGCCCTGCGGCGACATTTTTCAACGCCCAGATGGCCTTCGTGCAGCTGCTCTAGGACCAGCTGGCGCATGCTGTGCAGGATCACGATGCGGTCTTGCTTCAGGAGAACCCCATCAACGACCGCCAGATCGTCACGAACGTTGCAAAATTGTGGGCATTGGCACTTGAGACACCCGTCTGTCATTAAGTACATGACACGCTGTAGTAGGGGGTCAGCCGCTGTCTCGCCGTGTATTTGCACCAGGCGTGCATCCGATACTGGCAAGTGGGAGGCTGCGAACTGAACTTGAGCGTCGACCTGGAAAACAAACCCTTTGTGATCGTATGGAATGGTAACCGACCTAGAGAGGGCGTCGGCAACGATAAGGTCCTTGCCAGGGGTATAAACGAGTTGGAAATAATACCTCCGGAGCTTGAGCAGGATGCGCTGGAGGCGAGGCATCATATCATTCAGGTCCTTTTGTATCACATTGACGAGCCGACGATGGTCGGTCTCGACAGTAAACTGGGGAAGTCCATAAACATAGTCGTGGAACTTCACGACACCGGTCAAAAGGCCGAGGCACTCCTTCTCTATTTGCGCGTGGCTCTGTTCCGTGGGGGTCATTGCCCATGACGCATACGCAACGGGGGCCCATGATGAGGCCTCATTACGCTGCAGAAGCACGGCTCCAATGCCAGACTGACTGGCGTCCGTAGAGATTTTTGTTTCCTTGGCAGGATCGAAAAAAGCCAGCACTAGGGCCGTGGACAGCTTGGATTTCAGTTCCCGCCACTCGAGCTCGTGGGCAGGGAGCCACTGGAAGTCCGTTGTCTTTCGGACCAGGTTCCTGAGAGCCATGGTATGCGAGGCGAGGTTGGGAATAAACTTTCCCAGAAAATTTACCATCCCCAAGAACCAGAGGATCGCTTTCTTGTCCTCGGCCGTTTTCATGGATGTTTCCAAATGGGAGATATGATCATCCAGGAATTTAATGTCCGACTGGCCGAAATAGCATTTGGCTCTATTGAGGCGGAGGCCATGCTCGTATATGCGCTTGAAGACGTGCTTGAGGCGGCTGATGTGCTCCTGCGGGGTGGTGGACCAGATTATTATGTCGTCGACATATACACGGACGCCTTCGATTCCCTCCATCATCTGTTCCATTATTCTGTGAAAAATTCGGACACCGAGATGATCCCAAATGGCATTCGGTTGTAGCAGTATCTGCCAAAGGGCTTATTGAATGTGCACAGCTTTCTGCTCGATTCAACCAGCTGGATTTGCCAGAAGCCTTTTGAGGCATCAAGTTTTGTGAAGAGTTTGACGTGGGCCATTTCACACGTGAGTTCCTCACGCTTGGGAATCGGGTAGTGCTCCCTCATGATATTCCGATTATGATCCTTAGGACCTACACAAATCCTCAGCTCACAGGATGGTTTTTTCACACAGACCATGGAAATCACCCAGTCGGTCAGTTCCGTGACCCTGGAGATCACCCCTTGGTCCTGGAGGTCCTGGAGCTGTTGCTTGAGGCGGTCCTTAAGGGGCGCTGGGACCCTGCGAGGTGCGTGTACCACAGGCATGGCATTTGGCTTGAGTAGAATCTTGTATCTGTGAGGGAGCGTGCCCATGTCCTCGAAGACATTGTGGTACTGTTGGATGATGGAGTCGAGTTGCGCCCTGAAGTCGCTGTCAGGAGAGGCAGGTGCATCGACGGGAGAGAGAGTGAACCCTCTGCACCAAGTTCAGCAGCTTACATGCCTGCGCATCAAGCAAGGAGGCTTTCGAGGAGGCAACAATCTCAAAGGACAGTACAGCTGTGTGAGCACGGTGTGTCACCTCGAGTTGGCAGGAGCCACTGGCTGCGATGCCATTTCCGTTATAATCAAGCAGTTGGCATGCAGATGGCAGGATGGCAGGCTGGACACAAAGGCTGCGAAGGTCAGACAACACAATGAGATTGGCGGAGGCGCCAGTGTCCAGGCGGAACCTTACTGGGGACCGGTTGACTGTAAGGGTGGCACACCACTCATCATCTGGATCAATGCCGTGTATCGGAATGGGTTTGGTGCTGCGCTTAGGAGACATCCTGTGCTTGGTTATGACGCCGACTTGGAAAGGGGCTTGCAGGTCATTGCTGTCAAAGTCGGAGGACAGGTCTGGGACAGGCTCGTTGAGTGTGGGCTGAATGGCCCGGACATCCTTGCGACGCTGGCTAGATCTTCGGAAACTAGCAGGCTGAGTCGACCTGCATAAAGCAGCATTGTGGCCAAGTTTGCCACACTGCAAACATCATCGGGTCTTCGCGGGACATTGCCGCTTTAAGTGGGCGGAGCCGCAGTTGCCGCACGCCGTTGCGTCGGCGCGTTCGTTACGCCACCGCACATGCGCGGTGCGATCCAGCGTGGTGTGCGCCTGTGCAGTACGTTCTTCGACGTCGCCACGTTCGTTGCATTCCAGCGCGGGAGCCCGCGGAAAGCGCATGAAATGGCCGCCTTCGTCCAGGCTTAGGCCCTGGAGCGATTTGATGACCTGGACCCGATCTGCCTCATGGGGAGCTTGCCGCGCCGTTTCAGCGGCCTGGATGCGGGAATATCGCGTGGAGGCGTGCTCGTGGAACACGCAGGTCTCTATGGCAGTGGACAGGGTGAGCTGTTTGACCTCAAGAAGCTGCTGGCGAAGGTGCTCCGACTGCACACCAAAAACTATCTGGTCGCGTATCATGGAGTCAGAGGTGGACCCATAGTTGCAGGACTGTGCAAGGACACGGAGGTGGGTGATAAAGGACTGGAAAGGTTCGTCCTTACCCTGTAAGCGCTGCTGAAATACATATCGCTCGAAGCTCTCGTTTACCTCTACCTCACAGTGGCTTTCGAACTTTAGGAGGACCGTCTTGAACTTTTATTTATCTTCCGCGTCAGCGAAGGTGAGAGAGTTAAAGATGTGGAGGGCATGGTCCCCAGCTGTGGAGAGGAAGAGAGCAATATTCCGTGCATCCGAGGCAGCTTCCAGGTCCATGGCCTCGAGGTATAGCTGGAAGCGCTGTTTTAAAATCTTCCAATTGGAGCCCAGGTTGCCGGTAATGCGGAGGGGCGGCAGGCGATCGCTGTCCATACTGCAGGGTGGCTGAAGACTGGTGGAAGGCTGATCACTGTAAGGTAGGTCTCAGAAGTACTAACATCCCTCAACTACTGGTGCCATGAAGTGTTGCGCACTGTGGACTTGTGAAGCAGACATATGTTACCAACACTGAAGAAGGTTCAACACTATTTTATTAACTCTTATAAAATACTAGACATAGTATAACTGTGAGTTTACACGATGTTAGTTTAACTAGAGACGTGTGCCTGTCCGAACCAGTTGAATCTCTCAGCACGTGGTGTGAGTTTGTATTGTACTTGATGAGCTCTTGTGCTTCTGAGAGGCAGCATCCAGAATGAGCGGGAAAAGTGATGCCTGTCATAATATACACCAATATATCATGGTGCAGACACACACTGATGGACACACACAGGGACCAATCAACATGTACAAACACTGCAGCCAATCACCAGTTAGAATACTGTAGCCACCTAAGATGGACACTGGGCTACCAAAATGGAGAACTGCTAAGGCTGCAGGGAGAAAACAGTCTTAGCCAGGACAAGCAGTTTGCAGAAGGCTAATTAGCATTCTGCACGTATCGAAACCAGTTTATGGCCAGGTGCAAGATCTCAACCAAAGGTGTAAATGGCAACAACGCTTTGCATAGTAATGAGGCGATCAAGATCCAGGCCAGCACAATAGATACATTTAGATATGAATAGATACTTTTGAGAGAGGCCCAGACGAAACGGCACCATAAGTATCCATCACAGAGACCCATAGAGACCGCCCCACCCATCGAGAAGAAACCCTCAGATTGGGGGATTTGTAAGATATCGATTGGGAAATGACCCAATCGATACATGGCAGGTAAAGGCCCGCCCCGAAGAGGCATGGATTTTGGGGGACCTATAAAGGTAGACCCCGCACATGGTTCTGTCTGTTGTTGCTCCGGCTTGCTGTTGACTCCGGCCCAGATCTGCTGTTGCATCCTGACTCCGACCGCAGCCTCCAGATCCTGTCTTTCATCACCGGCCGTTGAGCACCAGCCATCGTTCAGTAAGTGGCAAAACGACGCTCGCTACGTGAACCCGGCATTGCTTATACTCTAGCCGACTATTAGAGAACAGAAGGTGCAGTCCAGAAAGGAACAAAGGCCTTGTCCCCTGACCTTGCTGGTTCCTACTTAGATAAGTATTTAGTCGCTTAATAGTAGAAATAAGTATTAGTCTTTAGCGTATGCATGCGTATTTATAATATTGGTTATAATAAATATCAATCGTTTGAACTTACTAATCGGTGTACAGTTTTATTACTTTGAACCTGACCTTGATATACTTGTGAGGTGTCTAAATACGGCACCTGGCAACTCCGAGCTGAAATTACATACACAGAGCTGTAGTAGTGTTAAGCACACGGCCTTTAAACGGAGGCGTGTTAATACACTCCAATAAACGCGTAATACACTCAAGTAAAACGTGCAACAATACACACACTATAAAGGCAGAGGGAACCACGGTTCCTGCTTATTCTGGGTGCTGCCTCTGAGTGTAACAGGAACTTATTCAGCCCAGCACAGACTCACAACACGTGCTGAAAGAATCAACTGGTTCGGACAAAGCTTCGGTCTCTAGTTTAAGTTCGCATCATTTAGAGCCACAGTCATCGTGTGTTAGTCAGTTAGAAGTTAGTTAATAAAATTGAGTTGAACCTTCATCAGTGTTGGAAGTGTCTATTCATCTCTCAAGCCAACTAGCCAACACTTCATGGTACCAGGAGTTGAGGGATGCTCGCACTTCTGAGACCTACCTTTCAGTGATCTGCCTTCCACCAGTCTCCAGCCATCCTACAGAATGGATTCCGTTCGCCCGCCGCTGACTCTCCGCATTGCTGGGAATCTGGACTCAAACTGGAAACTTTTTGAACAGCGCTTCCAGCTGTACCTCGAAGCCAGGGACCTGGAAGCTGCCTCGGACACACGGAAGATTGCTCTCTTCCTCTTCACAGCCGGGGACCCTGCTCTGCACATTTTCAACTTGCTCACCTTCGATGAGGGGGAGGACAAATTGAAGTTCAAGACCATAATTCTAAAGTTCGACAGCCACTGCGCGGTCGAGGTCAACGAGAGCTTCGAGAGATACATGTTTCAACAGCGAACTCAGGGTAAGGACGAGCCTTTCTAGTCCTTTATTACCCACCTCCGCGTCCTTGCGCAGTCCTGCAACTACTGGTCCACCTCCGACTTCATGCTCCGTGACCAGATTGTTTTTGGTGTTCAATCTGAGCCCCTGCGCCAGCAGCTACTAAAAGTAAAGCAGCTCACTCTCTCTACGGCCATTGAGACCTGTGTGCTTCATGAGCATGCCTCCACGCGCTACTCATGCATCCAGGCTGCTGAAATGACGCGGCAAGCCTCCTACGAGGCAGAACGGGTCGAGATGATAAAATCTCTTCAGGCTCTGGATCTGAACAATGGCGGCCATTTCGCGTGCTTTTTGCGGAGTCCCGCGCTTACATGCAGCAAGCGTGCTGATGTCACGGACCGCTTCGTGCAGGTGCGCGCCACACTGGATGCCCCGCGCATGCGCGGTGTCGCGACAAACGTCCCGACGCTCCGGCGTGCGGCAACTGCGGCTCCGCCCACTTCAAGCGGCAATGCCCCGCAAAGTCCCGACGCTGCCTGAAGTGTGGGAAACAAGGCCACTACGCTACAATGTGCAGATCTTCCCTGCCTGCTGTTTTTAGGAGGTCCACCCAGCTCCACAGAGACGTCAGGGCTAGCCAGCCTGCCATCAGTCATCGTGTGTTAGTCAGTTAGAAGTTAGTTAATAAAATTGAGTTGAACCTTCATCAGTGTTGGAAGTGTCTGTTCATCTCTCAAGTCTACACTAGCCAACACTTCAAAGCCCTCTGTCTTTATAGTGTATGTGTTCTAACTGGTGATTGGCTGCGGTGGTTGTGCATGTTGATTGGTCCTAGTGTATGTCCATCGGTGTGTTTCTGCACCATGATATACTGGTGTATATTATGACACTTGCCATTTTTCAATAGAAGCAAAATCGATGCCTGCATCAGCGTCACAGGTAAGGAGCCCCGAGCTACTGAACCTTCAAACATCCCTACTGATAATGGCACCGGCTGTCCAGCAAACGTCTTGTAAAACTCCACTGGGAACCCATCTGGCCCCAGGTCAGAGATAGGGTAGTATTTGCATCCAAGACCTCCTCTGGGCACAATGGCACCTCCAGATCCTCGCGCTCTTCCTCCCCCACCTCGGGAAACTCTAAGCCCTCGCAATACTCCGACATATCTGACTCCCCTCCTCCCCCAACAGCTCCGAACTATAAAAGTGCTTATAAAAGGTTTCAAATGCTCCATTAACTTTGTCTGGAGCGGGCACCGGCATGCCACCTGGGAGGCCATTTATCACATCAACTAGCAAGCCAAGAGAGGACTGGCTTTTCCCCATATTCATAAGTAACCCTCCTCGAGCGCTGAAATGCCTTGTCTGTAGATAACAGGTCAAACTGCACCTGCAGTTTTTTCCGGCTTGCCAAGAACTCTGTGGTTGGATTATTCGAATACCTGCCGTCTACTTCTAAAATGCCATCCATCAACTTTTGCCGTTCCTTTCTAGCCTCCTTATCCATATGTGCATTTTACATCAGAACATAAGAATTCGGAGCAGAAGTCGGCAATTCAGCCCTTCGAGCCTGCTCCGCCATTCAATCATATTTTGGCTGATCTCTTCCTAGTCTCAAATCCACCTCCCTCCCTGTTTTCCTTATCCCTTTAACATATTTGTATAAAAGATTGCCCCTTTAATTTCTGCTTTCAGGTCCTCCTATAGAACGGAGGGCAAGACTGACCCATTTCCATTAAACCCCACCACTAGTCTATAGCCTTCGATATCCGTCCACAGAACCTGGGCTGGATTCTCCGCCCTGCTGCGCCACATTTCTGTTTCAGCATGCTGGCGGGATCCTCCATTACACTGGCTGGTCAATGGGCTTTCTCATTGTGGGGCAGCCCCACGCTGTCGGGAAAACCCCCGGGCTGCCGGCAAAATGGAGCATCCGGCCGGCGGAAAATCCAGCCCCCCATGTCTGCGAATAGCCCCACATCCAGCCTCCATGCTGGGCATTGAGCTAAATCTACCTGCAATACCAAATCAGCTAAATGTGGAGCATGGACTGAGAGGGCTATTGCCGAGTACTCAGCTTTCCTCACCTCAGTAAGAAGAGACCATCCCATCAGGAAATAAATCTATCCGAGAATATACTTTATGTACTGGAGAAAAAAATGAAAGTTCCTTACCCCCAGGATGCATAAATCGCCATGGATCTGCCCCCCACCCCCACCCCCCGTTTCTTCCATAAAAGCCAACAACATCTTTGCCACCCCCAAAGGGGCCAACAACGTCAGCTTCCACTGGTCAGGTTTTGGGTTCAATACAAAATTCAAATTCCCCCCAAAATCAACTGATAAATGTTCAAATCCAGTATTGGGGCCAACAATCTCCTCATAAATGTTAAATCATCCCAATTTGAGGCATATACATTCACCAGCACCACCAACAATCGTCCAGCGCCACAATGACTATCACATACCTACCTCCCTGATCCATCACAAGCCCTCCCGCTCTATAATGGACCCTTTTTAAATTAAAATTCCGCCCCCCCCCCCCCCCCCCCCAGCTCTGCTATCAAACTGAGGTGGAACACCTGGCTCACCCATGCCTTTCAGAGCCTAGTCTGATCCTTCACCCGCTGGTGGAACTTCTGCAAAACCACATTGGCCCTTAAATTCTTCAGATGAGTGAAAACTCTCACTCATTTCACGAGGTCTCTCAGACCTCAAATATTCTAATCTGATCGGGGGTCTCTCACCCCCACCCACCCCCCTCACGTCAGCCATTTCCACCGTGGGGAATTATCCCGTCCTATTCCAAGTTCCCGGAGCCAAGACCCACCCAAGATGGCCACCAACCCCACCCGTAAGGTGAGACAATGAAAAACCCCTAGTTACCATCAGTACTCTACCTCCTCCCCTCTCCCCCCAACTCAAGAATCACAGAATCATCACCGTGCAGAAGGAGGCCATTTGGCCCAAAGAGTCTGCACCAACCCTCAGAAAGAGCACCCTACATAGGCCTCGGCCCTAACCCTCTCCCCGTAACCCCACCTAACCTTTTGGACACTAAGGGGTAATTTAGCGTGGCCAATCCACTTAACCTGCACATTTTTGTGCTGTGGGAGGAAACGGAGCACCCGGAGGAAACCCACAAAAACACGGAGAGAACGTGCAAACTCCACACAGAGTGACCCATGGCTGCAATTGAACCCACATTCCTGGCACTGTGAGGGAACAGCGTTAACCACTGTGCCACCATGCCACCCTGCAAACGACCTCTCAATGCTCCCTCCTCGCCACCCTCCTAGCCAACCCTCTTTCACCACTCTACCTATATTGTTGAGACCTCCATGGATCCTCTTCTGAATCCTCCCCTTCCACTGCAAGCTCTTCTCCACCCCTGAGCAGATGTCCCAAACCATGATGCCGGGCAGGCAAGGCAGTCTTCTGGACTCTTGCCCTTTGTTGCAGAGAACAGTGTCAATCACGTTCATCACAGTATTCCCTCCTAGCACCACTTTTGGTTCCCGTCATTTGGATGGCTTCCTGCAGCACAGTGTCATGGTCAGTTTTTTCATCCACCATGCAGCTCCCAGACTAATACATACAACCCGAGAGAATCTCAAGTCTATTGGACAATTGCAGAGGCTGACACCCCTGATCCCTGGGTCTCCTTGTCTGCTTCACTCGCAGTCACACCAGGGGCTGGTTTAGCTCACTCAGCTAAATCTCTGGCTTTTAAAGCAGACCAAGCAGGCCAGCAGCACGGTTCGATTCCCGTACCAGCCTCCCCGGACAGTGCTGGAATGTGGCGACTAGGGGCTTTTCACAGTAACTTCATTGAAGCCTACTCGTGACAATAAGCGATTTTCATTTCATTTTTCATTTCACCTCGCTGTTCCTGACCAATGGCCAAATCAGAAGACTCTATCCTAAATGATGTGACTGCCTCCTGGTACAAAGCGTCAAGATAGCTTTCTCCATCCCTGATATGTCGCAGTGTCTACAGCTCAGCCTCCAGCTCAATGACTAAGCCGAAACTCCTTGAGCCGCAAACACTTACTGCAGACCTGTTTGCCCTGGATCACAATGTTATCCAGGAGCTCTCACATGAATCAGCCTTGACATATCACTTGTCCTGCCATCCATAATATGCTTCAATGAATTACTTGATTCCATTATTCACTCATTGATCTTGCTTTCTTAGATATTTTATTAACATTACCACCAGTCTGTGTACTATTTTAAACTTACCAGGCACTCACTAAACTAGCTAGTTCCTTTCCCTGTAGTAAGCTTTGTGCACATGAAGTGGGAGAAAAGCCTGGAGAGAGGCAACCAGAGTTGGATTGAAATTTGGTAATTTGGAGCAGTGTGATCATTAAAGAGCACAGTAAGAAGTCTTACAACACCAGGTTAAAGTCCAACAGGTTTGTTTCAAACACGAGCTTTCGGAGCACGGCTCCTTCTTCAGGTGAATGGAAAGGCTTGTTCCAGAAATGTTTATATAGACACAGTCAGAGATGCCCCGGAATGCGAGCACCTGCAGGCAATCAAATCATCAAAGATGCAGAGAGAGAGGTAACTCCAGGTTAAAGAGGTGTGAATTGTCCCAAGCCAGTTCAGTCGGTAGGCCTCTGCAAGTCCAGGCTTGTTGGTGGGGGCCGAATGTAATGCGACATGAATCCCAGATCCCGGTTGAGTCCGCATTCATGCGTGCGGAACTTAGCTATAAGTTTTTGCTCAGCAATTTTGCGTTGTCGCGTCTCCTGAAGGCCTCCTTGTAGAATGCTGACCCGGAGATCAGAGGCTGAATGTCCTTGACCGCTGAAGTGTTCCCCAACTGGAAGGGAACAGTCCTGCCTGTTGATAGTCGCACAATGCCCGTTTATTCGTTGTCGCAGTGTCTGCATGGTCTCGCCAATGTACCACGCTTCGGGACATCCTTTCCTGCAGCGTATGAGGTAGACTACATTGGTCGAGTCGCACGAGTATGCGCCGCGTACCTGGTGGGTGGTGTTTCCACGTGTAATGGTGGTGTCCATGTCGATGATCTGGCATGTCTTGCAGAGATTACCCTGGCAGGGTTTTGTGGTGTTGTGGTTGCTGTTCTGAAGGCTGGGTAATTTGCTGCAAACAATGGTTTGTTTGAGGTTGCGCGGTTGTTTGAAGGCCAGTAGTGGGGGTGTGGGGATGACCTTGGCAAGATGTCCATCCTCGCTGATGATGTGTTGGAGGCTGCGAAGAAGATGTCGTAGTTTCTCCGCCCCAGGAAAGTACTGGACGACGAAGGGTACTCTGTCAGTGGTGTCCCGTGTTTGTCTTCTGAGGAGGTCGGTGCGGTTTTTTGCTGTGGCACGGTGGAACTGTCGATCAATGAGTCGAGCGCCATATCCCGTTCGTACGAGGGCATCTTTCAGCATCTGTAGGTGTATGTTGCGCTCCTCCTTGTCTGAGCAGATCCTGTGTATACGGAGGGCTTGTCCATAGGGGATGGCTTCTTTAATGTGTTTCGGGTGAAAGCTGGAGAAGTGGAGCATCGTGAGATTATCTGTGGGCTTGCGGTAAAGCGAGGTGCTGAGGTGACCGTCCTTGATGGAGACGAGTGTGTCCAAGAATGGAACTGAATTTGGAGAATAGTCCATGGTGAGTTTGATGGTGGGATGGAACTTATTGATGTCATCGTGTAGTCGTTTCAGTGATGTCTCGCCGTGGGTCCAAAGGAAAAAAATGTCATCGATGTATCTGGTGTATAGCATCGGTTGAAAGTCCTGTGTGGTGAGGAAGTCCTGTTCAAACTTGCAGGACTCAACAGGCAGGACTGTTCCCTTCCAGTTGGGGAACACTTCAGCAGTCAAGGACATTCAGCCTCTGATCTCCGGGTCAGCATTCTACAAGGAGGCCTTCAGGAGACGCGACAACGCAAAATTGCTGAGCAAAAACTTATAGCTAAATTCCGTACGCATGAATGCGGACTCAACCGGGATCTGGGATTCATGTTGCATTACATTCGGCCCCCACCAACAAGCCTGGACTTGCAGAGGCCTACCGACTGAACTGGCTTGGGACAATTCACACCTCTTTAACCTGGAGTTACCTCTCTCTCTGCATCTTTGATGATTTGATTGCCTGCAGGTGCTCGCATTCCGGGGCATCTCTGACTGTGTCTATATAAACATTTCTGGAACAAGCCTTTCCATTCACCTGAAGAAGGAGCCGTGCTCCGAAAGCTCGTGTTTGAAACAAACCTGTTGGACTTTAACCTGGTGTTGTAAGACTTCTTACTGTGCTCACCCCAGTCCAACGCCGGCATCTCCACATCATCATTAAAGAGGTAAATGCTAAATCTAATTTTCCTGAGGTTTTTTTTCAGTTATAAAGTTAGTGGTCTAGTTTGTTGGTAAAATAGAGCTCCCCCACCCAAATAGCTGAGGGGCAGTTATCTGTTAATCACCAGAAGCTTGATTAGAGGCAAAAGGTGTAAATTGCATTCTTCTGTTTGAAGCCTGTCTGGTGTGTGAGTCATCTCAGCCCAGCTGAGCTCCATATAAGAGAGAGGCATAAGTGCACTCTCAGTAACCTTTGTACATGTGAAGTGAGAGACAGCCTGAGTGAGACAGCCAGAGTGGGATTGAAATTTGGTAATTTGGTGCAGAGTGGGTGGAGGTGCTTGTTCCCTTTTTGTTTTGGTTTTGTCTTGCTTTGTAACTGTTAATCTGGAGGGAGAGATCCAGACAGCATTCTGGGAAGGTCAGTGATATACAGACCTACCGTGGGTCTCTGCAACAAAAAGTGATTTTATGAGTTGAATAAATTTTCTTAAATAATGTAATTGGTGATAGAAATATCGGTCTGTGGGGTTAAGTGCTGCACTTGTGAGATGTGGGAGATCAGTGATGCTTTGAGCGTCTCAGATGACTATGCCGGCAGGAAGTGCACCCAATTGCAGCTTCTCATAGACCACATGGGTAGGTTGGATGCACTTAGGAGCAAGAAGGTGGTGGAAAGCATCATAGACAGGAGTTTTAGTGATGTGGTAACACCCAAGGTGCAGGCAGATAGATGGGTGACTGTTAGAAGGGACAGGCAGCCAGTGCAGGAATCCCCTGTGGTCATCCACCTCTCTAACAAGTATACCATTTTGGATACTGTTTGGGGGGGGGGTGGGGGGAGGTAGGGTGATAGCATATCAGGGGAAAGCAGCAGCCAGAGCAGTGGCACTGAAGAACAATAGTTATGGGGTACTCTATAGTCAGGGGTACAGATAGGTGTTTCTGTGGACGTGAATGAGGCACCAGGTTGTCTCCCTGGTGCCAGGGTCCAAGATGTCTTTGAATGGTCAGAAAGCATTCTGAAGGGAGAGGGTGAACAACTAGAGTTAGCGATACATATTGGTACTGATGACATAGGTAGCAAGTGTGACAAGGTCCTGCAGCAGCAGTTTAGGGAATTGGGTAGAAAGTTAAAAAGCAGAACATCGAGGGTTGTAATTTCAGGATTACTCCCTGTGCCATGTGTCAGTGAGGCTAGAAATAGGAAGATAGTGCAGCTCAACACGTGGCTAAACAGCTGGTGTAGGAGGGAGGGAAGCTTGATGCTCTAGGATACAGATGTTTCAGGCGGGGATGGGAGGGATGTAAAAGGGTTGGGTGAGTTACACTACTTTTTTTTAAATAAATTTAGAGTACCCAATTCATTTTTTCCAATTAGGGGGCAATTTAGCTTGTTCAATCCACCTAGCCTGCACATCTTTGGGTTGTGGGGGCGAAACCCACGCAAACACGGGGAGAATGTGTAAACTCCGCACGGACAGTGATCCAGAGCCGGGATCAAACCTGGGACCTTGGCACTGTGAGGCATCAGTGCTAAGCCACTGCGCCACCGTGCTGCCTGAGTTGCACTACTGTTTAAGGAGAGTATCAAAGCTGTACTGCTGGAGGACACCTCGGACGGTTCATACAGTGAGGCAATGTGGGCAGAGCTCAGGAATAGGAAGGATGTAGTCACAATATTGGCCTTTTTACGGCCTCCCAACAGCCAGCGGGAGATAGAGGAACAGATATGTAGGCAGACTTTGGCAAGGTGTAAAAGTAACAGGTTGTTGTGGTCTGCTTGCCCTGTATTGACTGGGACTCACTTAGTGCTCAGGGCATGGATGGGGCAGAGTTTGTAAGGAGCATCCAGGAGAGCTTTGAAACAGTATGTTTATAGTCCAACTAGGGAAGGGGCCTTACTGGACCTGGTATTGGGGAATGAGCCCAGCCAGGTGGTCGACGTTTCAGTAGGGGAGCAGTTGGGAACAGTGACCACAATTCAGTAAGCTTTAAGGTACTGATAGATATTAAGTGTAGTCCTCAGGTGAAGGTGCTAAATTGGGGGAAGGCTATTTACAACAATGTTAGACAGGAACTTAAGAATTAGATTGGTGCAGATGTTTTGAGGGCAAATCAACATCTGGCATATGGGAGGTTTTCAAGTGTAAGTTTTTTTTTTACAGACAATTTTATTGAGGTATTTTAGGCATATAGAAAAAATGACATTGTACAGTACAAACAAAAAAAGAAGTCAAGACACAAATTCCACATTAAATATAATGCAAACCATGGCTCTGTTCACGCACGGACCTGCCTCAATATCCCCCTGCTCTACTCTACCCTAGCCTTCCCCCCCCCCCCCCCCCCACCCTCCCCCTGCTGACGCTTACTCCTCTGCGAAGAAGTCAATAAACAGCTGCCACCTTCGGGCGAACCCTAGTAGCAAACCTCTCAAGGCGAACTTGACTTTCTCTAGGCCAAGAAAGATCACCATGTCCGATAGCCATGCCTCAGCCCTCGGGGACTTTGAGTCCCTCCATTCTAACCGTATTTGTCGCCGGGCTACCAGGGAAGGAACGGCCAGAACATCGGCCTCTCTCTCTTCCTGGACTCCCGGGTCCTCTGAAACCCCAAAGTTTGCCACCTCCGGGTTTATTACCACCCCAGTTTCCAACACCCGGGATACGATATCTGCGAATCCCTGACAATACCCCCCCCCCCCCCCCCCCCCCCCCGAGTTTAGGGCACGACCAGAACATGTGTACATGGTTAGCTGGCCCTCCGACGCATCTAGCACATTTGTCCTCCAGCCCAAAGAATTTACTCATCCGGGCCACCGTCATGCGAGCCCGGTGCACGACCTTAAACTGGATCAGGCTGAGCCTGGCGCATGTTGCGGTCGTGTTTACTCTGCTCAGTGCTTCTGCCCAAATACTGTCCTCCAGCTCCCCCCCCCCCCCCCCCCCCCCGTCCCCCGAGCTCCTCCTCCCTCTTAAGCTTCAGGTCCTCAGTCTGCGTATCCTCAACTCTCATTAGCTCCTTGTAGACGTCTGAAACTCTACCCTCTCCCCTAGAAACTACCCTGTCCTGCCTCCCCTTCGGCGGGAGACGTGGGAAGGACGGCACCAGTCTGCGTACAAAATCCCTCACCTGAAAGTATCTAAAGTCGTTCCCTCTCGTCAGCCCAAACTTCTCCTCCAGCGCCCTCATGCTCGGAAAGCTCCCTTCCAGGAACAGATCCCCCATCCTCACAATCCCGCCCTCCTCCACAGTCGATACCCCCCGTCCATGTTCCCCGGGGCAAATCGGTGGTTGCCGCAGATTGGGGTCCACACCGATGCTCTTACCTCCCCTACATGCCTCCTCCACTGGCCCCAGATCCGAAGAGCCGCCACCACTATCGGGCTGGTGGAGTACCGTGCCGGCGAAAGCGGCAGAGGCGCCGTGACCAGGGCTGCTAAGCTAGTGCCCCTGCACGAAGCAGCCTCCATCCGCTCCCAAACCGACCCCGCACCCACCATCCATTTCCTTATCATCGCTATGTTGGCTGCCTAGTAATAGTTGCTGAAGTTCGGCAATGCCAGCCCCCCTTCTGCTCTGTTCCTTTCAAGCATCACCCTCTTCACCCGCGGGGACTTCCCTGCCCATACAAATCCCAGTGTGTTTTCAAGTGTAAGTTGATAGGAATTCAGGACTGGCGTGTTCCTGTAAGGATGAAGGAATATGGCAACTTTCAGGAACCTTGGATAACGAGAGATATTGTGAGCCTAGTCAAAAAGAAAAAGGAAGCATTTGTCCAGGCTCGGAAGCTGGGAATACACGAAGCAAGTGTGTAATACAAGGAAAGTAGAAAGAAACTTGAGCAAGGAGTCAGGAGGTCTAAAGGGGGTCACAAAAAGTCATTGGCCAGCAGCATGAAGAAAAATCCCAAGGCTTTTTATACATATATAAAGAGCCAGAGGGTTGGCCCACTCAAGGACAGGGGAAATAGGCGAGGTATTATATGAGTACTTTGCGTCAGTATTCACCAAAGAGAAGGATGGTGGATGATGAGTCTGGGGAAGGATGTGTAGATAGTTTGGGTCATGTTGAGGTCGAAAAGGTGGATGTATTGGGGGTCTTGAAAAAACCTTAAGGTAGATAAGTGCCCAGGGCCTGATGGGATCTACCCCAGAATATTGAATAAGGCAAGGGAGGAAATTGCTGGGGCCTTGAGAGAAATCTTTGTATCCTCGCTGGCTACAGGGTGGTCCCAGAGGATTGGAGAATAGGCAATGTTGCTCCTTTGTTTAAGAAGGGTAGCAAGGATAATCTGGGTAATTATAGGCCGGTGAGCCTTACGTCAGTGGCATGGAAATTATTGGAGAGGATTCTTCGAGACATGATTTACTCCCACTTGGAAATAAGTAATCGTATTAGTGAGAGGTAACATGGTTTTGTGAAGGTGAGGTCGTGTCTCACTAAATTGATTGAGTTTTTTGACGAAGTGACGAAGGTGATTGAGGGTAGTGTTGTCTACATGCACATCAGTAAGGTCTTTGACAAGGTCCCACATGGTAGACTGGTACAGAAGTTGAAGTCACACAGGATTAGAGGTGAGCTGGCAAGATGGATACAGAACTGGCTCGGTCATAGAAGACAAGAGGGTAGCAGTGGAAGGATGCATTTCTGAATGGAGGGCTGTGACTAGTGGCGTTCCTCAGGGATCAATGCTGGGACATTTGCTGTCTGTAGTGTATATAAATTATTTGGAGTATAACTGGTTTGATTAGTAAGTTTGCAGATGTCACAAAGGTTGGTGGAATTGCAGATAGCGATGAGGACCGTCCGAGGATACAGCAGGATATAGATCAGTTGGAGACTTGGGGGGAGAGATGGCAGATGGAGTTTAATCCAGACAAATGTGAGGTAATGCATTTTGGAAGGTCTAATACAGATGATAAATATACAGTAAATGGCAGAACCTGTAAGTATTGATTGGCAGAGGGATCGGGATGTACAGGTACACAGGTCAAAGAAAGCGGCTACGCAGATGGAGAAGATAGTCAAGAAGGCATATGCCATGCTTGCCTTTATTGGCCGGGGCATTGAGTTTAAAAATTAGCAAGTCATTTGGCAGCTTTATAGAACCTTAGTTAGGCCGCACTTGGAATATAGTGTTTAATTCTGGTCGCCCCACTACAAGACAGATGTGGAGGCTTTGGAGAGGGTACAGAAAGGGTTTACCAGGATGTTGCCTGGTGTGGAGGGCATTAGCTAGGAGAAGAGGGTGGGGAAACTTGGTTTGTTCTCACTGAAACGATGGGAGGGTTGAGGGGTGACCTCATAGAAGTCTACAAAATTATGAGGGGTGTGGTGAATAATAAACCTAGTAATTCACACTGTGTTGTATTATATGTATTGTGTCCTTGTGGGCTCTGTATACGAGCCGTTGCGCTCATAAGGGGAGATGAGGAGTTTGTACTGGGCTCCACCCTTGGCTCCACCCATGGCTCCTCCCACTAACCGGAAGTATAAAGCTCTGCAGTCATGAGCCTGCTGCCAGTTCATCTCGTCGCAGGCAGGCTCTGTTGTAAGATTATTAAAACCACTGTTCACCTCCAACCACGTGTCTTGTGAATTGATGGTCACATCAAGGGGCACAGACAGAGTGGATAGTCAGAAGCTTTTTCCCCCAAGGTAGAAGAGTCAATTACTCGGGGGCATAGGTTAAAGATGCAAGGGACAAGGTTTAGAGGAGATATATGAGGCAAGCTTTTTACACAGAGGGTGGTGGGAGCCTGGAACTCGCTGCCGGAAGAGATGGTGGAAGCCGATACAATAGTGACTTTTACGTGTCGTTTTGACAAATACATGAATAGGATGGGAGGAGAGGGATATGGCCCTGGAAGGGTAGAGGGATTTAGTTTGGATGGGCAGTATAGTCGGTGGAGGCTTGGAGGACCAAAGGGCCTGTTTCTGTGCTGTATGCTTTTTGTTCTTTGTTGTTTAAAACTGTCGGACGATTTTAATATGATTCTGGGTAAAGCTGTAAGGCCAGTTTTAAAGTGCACACTGGCAGTGGGGGAGAGGTGGGGGGGGGGGGGGGGTCTCACTGTTGGTAGCGCGCATTAGAGCCGGAATTCTCCGGCAATTGGGATTATTTTTTACCCCCACTGTCAGCACATCCCTGCCCTGCCTGTTGGTTTCCCAGTGACGTGGAATAGCTTCAATGGGAAATCCCGTTGACAAGCAGCAGGAAGAGAGAATCCTGTCGCCAGCAAAAAACATGCTGCCGAGAAACATGTGCCTGGGGGAGCGGAGATTCCCGCCCTAGAAATTCAGACACACGTGTTTTTTATGTCTGTGATCTCAAAATGGTGCAAACTATGGCAGCATCGGTAAGCTTACCCACTGACAACAAGGACTCAAAATTAACCCACCAAAGTAGATGATGAAATTAGTGAACGGTTTTGGAAGCATGAATTTGGAAAGGGCAGATTGTGCCTGGTCAATTGAAGTGAATGAATTCAGTAGTTCACATGGTCTCAAAGTGGATGTGGTATGTATGCGGTGGGATTCTCTGTTTCACAAAATACGTGATGACGCCGGGACTGAATTGGTGGTGTTCTGTGACAGGAAAGTTGGTGCCGTTCCCAGAGCAATTCATCAACTGTTTATGGACTAGCATCAGTGGCACTTGGAACACGACTGATTCCAATGAAAACGGTGTCTGATTCACCGGAGTTAGGATTGATACTCGAGAGGCTGATGAGCTACAGCCATATATAAACACTCCACTCCCCACACATACACATCCCAGCCAACAAAATGGCAGCACGAAAAGGCACCCCATTTCACCGATGCGGAACTGGAGACACTGCTGGACGTCGTGCGGGAGAGGTGGGCTTCCTTGTACCCGTGGTGGGGAGGAGGTTGCCATTCGCCGCCATGCATCGGGCCTAGGCACAGCTGGGAGATGCCGTGGGCAGCACCTCCACAACCGGCCAGCAGTGCCGTAAGAAACTGCACAACCTCCTCGGGGTGAGTATGCAGCACTGTGCCCCTGACACTAACCCCCCGGCCCACAAACCCGTCACCCCACCCATGTGCCCCCCCCCCCCCCCCCCCCCCCCCACCAGGAGGGCAACAAAACTCACACCCTGCACCACCTGCCAGCATCCATACCGGCCCACATGACTGGGTGTCCTGGCCATGAAAGCCACCAGCTACCTATCCCTGTTCTGCATGTGTGCAACTGTCTAACCGTGTGGATTTTCTGTGAAGATGGTGGCTAGTTGAGATGGGGGGGGGGGGGAAGAGTTGGTGGGGTGGAGGTGCGGAGGTGGTGGGGCGGAGGGTGGGTGCAGGGGTGAGGGACACCCATGCGGCCAGTGTCATTCTATACAACCAGGGGCCAAAATGGGCGGTCAGTGGGGTGCATAGTAAGATGGTTTCCATGCCAGCGGTGGCAGGGCGATCCGGGCCTGGGAGCCCGGTCCCAACCCCATGGCCCATCCCCTGGTCACCCCTGTTGTGCGCCCACCTCCCCACCCCCACCCAGCCAGACATGCCAGCAGTGGCTGGCAGCCCACGGTCGTGCCTCTGCATGTCTTGCCTCACTCTCTTCCTCATCAGCCACGCCGGCAGTTTCCCGACATATTATTTTTCGTTAAACCGCAAGGGAAACGCGCCAGCAGAGAACGAGCATCGCAGAGGCTCCGGGGAATATCGGTTCAGGCCCACCAATGATATGCAAATTGCCTTTATGGTACGTGCGGAGCAGAATGCATTGACGCCATTGGAACATGACATTCTGCCGTGCCCCCAGCACCAGCTACAATGTTGACCAATGTTCCAGCGTTTTGCGATTTCGGCATCATCCAATGGAAAATCCCGCCAAAGAATGTTGGGAAGGTATTCAGAAGGGGCTCATTACGATAATGAAGGCGCATCATACTGAAGAAATGTAAATCCCCTCATAGACATGTCTAGGAATCTATGATGTGGAGATGCCAGCGTTGGACTGGGGTGAGCACAGTAAGAAGTCTTACAACACCAGGTTAAAGTCCAACAGGTTTGTTTCAAACACGAGCTTTCGGAGCACAGCTCCTTCCTAGGTGAATTCCATTCACCTGAGGAAGGAGCAGTGCTCCGAAAGCTTGTGTTTGAAACAAACCTGTTGGACTTTAACCTGGTGTTGTAAGACTTCTTACTCGGAATCTATGGGTATTGTGTGAGTGTGGGAGTGGTGGGATTTGGGGGCAATGTTTATATTTCTATATGCTCTATGGATCTCTGAAGTTCACCTCTGTTCCATTAGTTCATTTATTGACACATGAGGAAGGATTTTGGTGTTTCCTGAGAAAAAGCAATTGAACCTGATGGCAAACGGAGGAAGATCGCAGGACATTGCATGAGGACACAAAATGGGACAGATGGTAAGGCAGACAAATGCAAAGCCGTATATTTTCAGAATAAGAAGTGAAAGGATGCATTGGGGTAACTTTCTCAAGTGGTCTATATTCCACCCATTACGAACAATAAATCATAACTCAAATTATTTGAAGAAAAATGTCTCAGTCAGCTACCTTTTTAAAAAAAAGTTTAAGGAATTCATGATAACATTTGTGCTTTAATGATTGATCAAGGAAAGGATGACAAACTGAACAATCCAGCTGCAGTTAGTAGACACAATGTGTGCGCAGTCGTTGCTGTTCACTGAGAACTCACCAGTTACCAGGGGAAACGTGATGATAAAATTATACAAAACTTTCAAAACTAAAGAGAAGGCACAGGTCCACCTGAACACCATTTACACACACATTATATATGAAGACGATGTTGTGACAAGTCAAAGCGAAACCTTTAAAAGCAATGGGCTTGTACTAATAATGGTACACTTTTGTTCACTGGAATGTCTTGACCCAACCTATTGAAAGGAAGCCTCCTGAGGGAGATAACGAAGATTGGGAGTTAACAATGCTTCACAGATTTCTGGACTTACACTGCAATACACTTGGAATGAGAATGAAGGTGAGTACAGTACAATAATAAAATAAACATTATGTTGTTTTACTCAACAAGAAAAGGGGGTGAAATACAAATAACACAAGGAGCTGTGCAACGAGGCATCATCAATCAAGGCCTTGCCCTGGGAAAAATCTGGTAGATAATCAGGAAGGCAGATAATAGGAGTGTGGAGATAATAATTCTTCCACTCATCTGTATTTTTAACAGGGATTCAGCAAATCTTTGGCTTTCCTGTTAAGTATCTTCTCGTAAAAATCTGTGAAAATGCATCTGTAGATCTTGTACTTGTGTTACACACTCAGTTTAGTAATAGTACTGCACTTTTATTTAGTCTTTCACGAGATGGTTTCCTTAGTCTAGCACTGTGCTTGGGAACAAGAGGAGTACAAACAAAGCAGTACAAAGCTATCCAGTAGAAGCACTGCGTAGAGAAATCTTTGGGCGTACAAGCTTGGAGCTTTCTGAAAACGAATTAGCTGCAAAGCTAACAGGAAAAAGAAGGTTGCTATATTTAAAATTAAGAAAACTCTTGTGTAGGAAGCCGAAAGGGATTGTGCAGTGCTTCGAACAGTGGCTCCTGGTTTGACAGAACCAGTTTTTACATTGTTATTTGTACCTTGTTCTGGTTTGTCATCAGAAAAGTCAGCAAAGTCAAAAGTCTCCTTTAATTCCTCATTTCTCTCATCAGAAGTTTCTTCTTGCACTTTCTGCAGTAACCTCTTTCGTTCCCTTTTCTCATTCATTTCAATTTGTGCAAAAATATCTGGAAGGTTGTTGGGAAATTTATCACCATCACCTTTGCCTTTCTTCATTTTTTTAGCCTTGCCTCGCCCAAACGAGACTGAAAATAACTTTTCAACAGCTTCCTCTGTCTTCTTTTTGTCTGATAGTTTTAGAAGCCGCTCGGCCGTCTTTCGAAAGTTATCGGTGTTCAGGACTCGGGCCAAGATTTGCTTTTCTAGCTGCTGAAACACGGGTTTTACGTGTTGAAGATTTTCCTCAACAACGGTCATGTAATCTTCCACCTCCTGCACTGAAACATCCCTGATTGCAGAAGCTCTGTCAAACACAATTTTCTGGCGGCCGGCTAGTACCATAGCAAACAGTGGTTTCATGGCAGTTTCCCCAGTTAAGAGATAAACTGTATAGGTTTTTTCATTTGTTGCTAGATATACATCTACTCGATCCAAATCTCCTCGAATGCTAAAGCTTTGAATCTCCACAGAAGGTCCAAAAAAGATATAGGCTGTTCTGGTGACTGGGTACCTCAGCGTGGTTGTGACATTCACATAATTTGTTCCATTGTATGGGTATCCACGGGGGTACGTTTTGAATGCCAGTCCAGCCTTTTCACTATTGCCTTTATCATCCATCCAGAACATTGTATACTGACCATCCTTTTGTCTAATAAATGCTCCATTCACTCCATCCTCAGATATTTCCTCAAAGGCCACATCTGTGTTATGGAAAAATGCACTCACTTTTTCAAGGGGGCTGTCTTCGTGTAAGTGGATCTGATCCACTAGGAGTAAAAGCTGGGGTTGCAGAAGGAGGAGGTTCCTTTGGGAACTCTTTAGTTTCAGGCTAGGACTGTAAGCGCCTGCTGCTTCCCCTCTGATAAAGACCATTCCATTCTGCTCGAAAGCTGCAGTGACCTGACCACGACAATCCCCTGAAATGCCATGTTTATATTCCAACCACTTTGAGTTACAAGCTTCTGTCACTTGCCCTTCCCATGGGCTGAAACAAGTGTCTGCCGTGGCTGGAGAGAACATTAATGCATTGTTGAGGAACGTGTATTTGGGGCCATATAAAGCCTCTGTGATGAAAGGCACACCATTGGGTGCGAACGTGAAAGAGTTCTGATCAGGATGTTCGTGACCAGCATTGAAATTCTTCCAGCCATTAATCCACTGTGAATATTTCTTCTGATGCACTATGTCGTAGATTGCACGTCCGCCCAGTTTACCCGATTTGAAGGACAGGAAGGGTCGGTTAACTTCCGCTGGTACAGCCCCTCCATAGGTCACAACGCCCCAATCTTCGAAATAATGCAATTTTGGTAACCCATAATCCAGAGGTGGGACTGGAGCCAGGGAGCCATCGTACCTGGTAACAAATTTAAGAAAAAGATAAGTTATGTTGACAGCAGAAATAAGGGCAATCATATTACAAGGATTATTGGTTCAGGAAAAAAAACCTGAAGTTTAAAAAGGCATTGAAATCTCACTTAAATTCAACAAAATATAACTTTGAATTTCTCATCTTTAGCAATTTGATCACCACAGATCAATAATGATCAAGTTATTAATCATCTATTCTTTGAATGTTTATGACATATCTTACCAACAACACCTTTCTCTTCACTTTACATAGTTATTCTGCTGATGCAGGTGCACACTTCTGCAACCCAAGAGCATCAACATCAAATCTATAACACCAGCTTGATTCAGAGTGAAACTGCCTCCACTCTAGCCAAAAATGTGCCTCAGTCAGTGTCTCCTTGCTGACCGTCATCTCCGACAGATATCCTCAACCCCCTCCCCCCCCCCCCCCCCCCCCCCCCCCCCCCCCCCAACCCTCCCGTCACACTCTCCCCTCTCCCGGCAGTCATTGTGGCAGATACCCACTCTATGTCCGCTCTTCGCCCACCACACATATATGTATCCCCCTCCCACTAGGGTCCTGCCCTGGCACTGCCCGGGAATGTTCCTCTACCCGGCTCTTTCCCCCCCCCCCCCCCCCCCCCCCACCACCACCCTCCTGGGCTATAGTTACCTCTGCACACCCAGAGGGATACTCTCGACTGCCTCAAGCCTGGACAGACTTGGTGCAAATGTCACCGACGCAATGTCACACCCACGCCGGGTCAAGAGGGAGGAAGATCTGGAGAGAGTATTCGATAATGACATTCTAATGTATTAAAATGGAATTCCTGAGCTCAGGCCACGCACTATTCCACTTGCGAGGGGGTTGGATAAGATTCCAAAAGCCAATCATGCCAGAGAGAATCACATTTTTCACTTCTCTCTGGATTTTGAGCCCGTGCCAAGTTTATCAAAACGAGTCTTTTTTTAAAATATTTTTATTCAAAAAATTATATTTTCCAGTAAATATACAAAATATCAAAAGAACATCCAAAGAACATCAAAAGACCATCACAACAACTCCAACCCTCCAGTGCTCAGACACTGACCCCCAACCACGTCCTGCCTTCCCCTTTTTTAACCCACTTACCCTCCCTGAAAGTCCCCCCCCTTCGATGACCCTAATGGTTTCCACCTCTGCATGAACCCTCCTATCGACTCCTACAGAGCAAACTTGATCTACTCTAACCACAGGAATTCTGTCAAGTTGCTCACCCACACCCCTACCTTTAGCGGCTCAGAGACCAACTAACATAACAAAATCTGTCTCCGGGATATTAGGGAGGCAAAGGCCAAAACATCAACCTCTCTCCTCCCCTGCCCTACCGGGTCTTCCAAAACCCCGAATATCGTCAACTTCAGACCCTTGAGTATTTTTTCAATGTTTTAATTTCTGCTCCACAAAAAAAAGGACCATCAAATATCTGTTGAATTGGAATGAAACCTCTGGACTATTTATCAAGACTATTCGTCTTAACAACATTTTATTTATAGTTTGTGCATAAGATATTGATATGCTGCAAAGAAACTGATGTGCTGCAAAGAAACATTTTAAGATTGTATAAATTTAACTAAAATAAAGTTTTTGGCTATTGCAGCTGCAGAAAGATAGGAACGTGAGACTTAAGAGCTGGAGTAATTCATTCGGCCCTTTTGAGCCTTCTCCACCATTTCATAAGATCATGGCTGATCCTGTTGCAGGCCAATCCATTTTACTGTCTTTCTTCATACCCTTGTCTTCCTTGTCCATCAAAAATCTATCTAACTCAGCCTTGAATAAATTCAGTGACCTTGCATCCACTGCTTTCTGTGGAGAAGAATTGTACAGTCTAATGATTTTCTGAGGGAAAAATAATTCTCCTCAACACCATCTTAAAAGGGAGATCTCTTATTCTTAAATCGTGTCACTTCATTCTAGTCTCCCCCACAGGAGGAAACATCCTCTCAATATCCGCCCAATGTGGTCCTCTCAGGATCTTGTATGGTTCAATAATATCACCTTTCATTCGTCTAAACACCTACGGGTTTAGACCCAACCTGTTCAACCTTTCCCAGGAATGAGTTGAGTGAACCTGCTGTGGACTATTTCTAACGCAATTATTTCTTTTTTCAAATCCTTTTCGAATAAGGAAACCAAAACCGTACACAGTACTCCAGATGAGGTCTCACCAAGATGCTAGAGCTCAGTAGGCTTTGTAGGATTATCTGTCAATTAAAATTAGTGTACAGACAAGCCTCAAAAGATTTCATAGAATTTACAGTGCAGAAGGAGGCTATTCGCCCATCGAGTCTGCACCGGCCCATGGAAAGAGCACCCTACCTAAGCCCACACCTCCACCTTCTCCTCGAAACCCAGTAACACCCAACCTGCAGATCTTTGGACTGTGGGAGGAAACCAGAGAACCCGGAGGAAACCCACACAGACACAGGGAGAACATGCAGACTCCGCACAGACAGTGACCCAAGCTGGGAATCGAACTTGGGACCCTGGAGCTGTGAAGCAACTGTGCTAACCACTATGCTACCGTGCCCCCCCATTTCTGACATAAATTCCCAATGGATAAAATTCTGTTAGCAGTGGAAAATTTGTAAAATTACCCTCTATATAAAGAAGTGGAATTTAAAGGCAAGTATTGCTTTAGCTTGTCTGAAACTGTTTTGTATCTGGGAATACATCCTTGCTGGTCCTGTGTCATGTAATGTGTAATGGTATCAGCAGAATGTTTATGTGGGATTTGAGCAGGGCACCATTTTAATTGTATGAGCACCACCCTTAATAAACCTCTCATCGTGTTAACAAGAATCCAGAGTGTGGGCAACTCCATACCTTTTGACTTTACGGCAACAAATAAATGTAACAGGAGACAAAAAGGGTGACGAGAATAGAGGCAGAAAAATCGCTGGAAAGAATTGTGGGACGGCATTGGGAACAACAGAAGATTCTGGAGACCGGACTCGCATATAGATGTCGGACAAAACTCTGCTGCCGATGTGAAGGTTTAACAAAAGTGTTCAATTGCAACTGTAAGTGAGAAGATCGACAGTCGGGGAAGGCTTGCTTGCGTTGAAGTGAGTGGGGCCTGGGCTGCAGTGTCCACGCACGGGATGTGAGCAACAGGGATTTTGAAGCTGTCTGGGGAAAGCAGTCAGTATAATCAAAGACCCCACCCACTCAGCTTACTCACTCTTCCAACTTCTTCCATCGGGCAGGGGATACAAAAGTCTGAGAACACGCACAAACAAATTCAAAGACAGCTTCTTCCCCGCTGATAACGAATTTCGTTAAGCCCGCTTGCCAGAGTTTGCAACGGCTGATGCGTCACATGACGTCAGCCGCGCATGCGCGGATTGGAAGACTCCAACCCGCGCATGCGCGAATGACGTCATCATGCATTTGCGTGAAACCCGCGCATGCGCGGGCTGGTATGCCCCTCAGCCGCCCCAGCGGAAGGATAAAGAGTGCGCGGGTAAAGTACCCGCTGCCCGCGATCGGTGGGCACCGATCGCGGGCCCATGGCACCCTTGGCACAGCCGCGGTACTGCCGTGCCAGTCGGTGCCATGGTTCCCCAGATCGCGACTTTACAGCCGTTTTTACGAATGGTCAGACCAGGTGTGTTTGACGTTCCTAAAAACGGTCGTAAAGGGCTTGGAATTCGGCCCATTGGCCAGCTGAGAATCGCTGCTCGCCGTAAAAAAACAGCGGGCAGCGATTCGTGTCGGGAGGTGGGCGTGGGGGGGGGGGAGAATAGCGGGAGGGCGTCAGACCAGCGTGGCCGTAAAAATTTACGACCCCCGCTATTCTCCGCACCGTCGTGAGTGCGGAGAATCGCACCCGAGGTTTTTGCAGATTCACTAGGCTCTATGACTGCAGTTTAGCCTACACCTAAAAATCAAGCCAAACAGCACACCCAAATGTCTCAAAGGTAGACCCATACCATAGGCCATCAGACCTAAAGTTGAAGAACTGGATAGATTAGTAATGACAGGAGTCATTGAACCTGTTGCTACAAGTTATTGGGCAACATCAATTGTTTCTGTATTAAAACGGGAGAATGTGTGAAGATTTTAAAACTATTAACCCAGTTTTGTGTGTAGATCATTATCCACTGCTGCTGATTGAAGACTTGTTTGCTGGACTTTTTGCTGGAAGACAGAAATTCAATAAAATTGATCTTTCACAGGCAGATGAATGTGGCTGCCCAATCACAGCCACTACTCACCATCATAACACACAAAGCACAAAGGTTTGTTTCTTTAGAGTCTTCCTTTTGGAATAACATCTGCACCTGCTCTTTTTCAAAGATCCATGGATCAAATTCTAAGTGAATTGAATGGAGTGCAATGTTATTTAGGTGACATACTCCTCACCGGTTCGAGTGAACAGGAACAATTGGAAAATTTGGAAACTACTCTGAAGCGGTTACAAAGCCACAACCTGAGTTAAAAAGGAACAGTGTGACTTTTTAAAGCCAACGATAAATTATCTTGGTCATATCATCGACAAAGATGGATTACACAAAGAACCTAAGAAAATGTCAGATATCTTAGAAGCACCACATCCTCAAAATGTGACATAATTAAGGTTGTTTTTCAGACTGATCAACTATTATGGTAAATGTGTGCTGAACACACTTGGCTATGTGACAAACAGGCAAGGCACTGGTCAGAAAAACATGAGAATGCATGTAATGAAATGAAAGAATCTTTACTGAAGTCAGAGCTGTTGGTTTCATTGTAATCCAAAAATGAAGTGCAATTAGCTTGCGATGCCTCACCCTGAGAGGTTGGTACAGTCATCTTACATATTATACCTTCAGGAGATAACGACCAATAGCATTTGTTTCATACACTTTTACTAGCTCAGCTAGAAAAGGAGCATCACTTTCGGTGTGAGAAGGTTCCACTATTCCCTTTACGGGTGTCATTTTACCCTTTTCACTGAGCATTAACCCTTAACTACAAGCTTTAGGCCGTATAAATGTGTGGGCAAGATTCAGATCGCGACATCTCATGAGGTTTAGTTGAATCTCGCGTGATGGCTCAAGTGTCACAAATCTGACTAGATTGAACGGCTTCGTTGCATCACCAAATTGGGCACGAGAAGCTGGTAAATCCCACCCAAAATATCAGGGGATCTGTCCTATAAATATTAATTGTTGTTGTTTCACCAATGAAGTAAAGAGGGAGGGAAGAGGGAGGGCTGTTATGTATCTGGGAATACACTCTTTCTGGTTTTATGTCACGTAATGTGTAGCGACACAGCAGAGTGTTTGTACGAGCTTTGAGCAGATCACCATCTTTGAGTGTATGAGCAACAAGCCTTAATGAACCTCTCATCGTGTGTTACAAGAATCCAGAGTGTGGGCACCACCATACCTTTTCTCTTTACAGCAACAAAGAAATACAACAGATTTTTGATATCATATGGAATAAAAGCTCTCCTTTGTTTCATCCGCTAAACAACCATTCCTTGGTGAAAATATCTTCCTCAAAATAATCTATTTATTATCCTCTGTGTTTCACAATTCATAGGAGTCCAACAAAATACGTTCTCATGCTCATATGCAAGATACAGAGATTCAAGCAGAAGATTCAATTGCAGCTAAAAGAAAAAATTATATCTGGGAGCGAGGGCTTTGGTCTACCAACCCTTCCTCCTGGGATCAGAGACAGCTGGACCTGCGAGAGACACCCTGTACTAAGGCAGCGGGCTGAGTGTGAAAAAGAAATCCAGGAGTGACAGCACAGGAAAATGCTAAGTTAACTGACTGGTGAGAAGCTGCTGTTAGGGAATGTGTTTAAAATGCGTTAACTGGAAAACAACATATCATTTATAAAGACGCAGCTCCTTGAATTTCAGTACGGAACACTAGCAATAGGGAAGTAAAGTTGGATCAAGTTGAGGTGAAACAAGGTAATAAAGTAAAAAAAAGATCAAATTACAGGGTGAAGCCGAGAGGACAAAGGAGCGAGACTGAGCATTGAGCTGGATGGATAAAGGAGTGCAAGAAAGAGTGAGACTGAGAGCAGAGTGCTAGTTTGGATCTTCTGAAATTACGTCAGGATTCAGGAGCAGTGCTACTTCCATTTTCAAGCTGCTGGCAAGCAAGGCAAGTGAACTGTGAACAGGAATGGTTTTCTTAAAAGTAAGAGCCAACCAGAGACTCAAATAGGCAATTTACCTATTGGGCAGTTTCTCAAAACAGAATCTGCTGTAGAGAGCAACACAGGAGAGTCCAGGGCAGAATGACGCAGTGCTGGTGTTAGCTCTGACCAGAGCTCCGGGGCCTCAGGTTTTTTCTTTGGAGGCTGTTAACCAAAACAGTATAAAGATGATTTCTTGAGGTATGGTTTTGTCAAGTGTGGCAATGCAAATTAGGATGCAAAATGCATGTGTGTTATATGTAGTGAAATACAGGCAAATGAGAGGAGAAGTTTCAGATTTTGAAAGAAAAGCGGTGGGTGAAAAATTCCATTTGAGGTTGGGACCCCAGAGTCAGTTGTCAGTTATTAATTTAGAGCTGACTCCAAATTAAAAGACGACCCTGCTGTAGCTGACCTGTAATACCACATTAAAACACATCAAAAACCCATGAGGCTGTCAGCATTCTGGAGGAGCATCTCCCAGGATTATCCAGTGCTGAATAAAATGCATATTTTGTTGCTATTGCCCTTCACAATTACCTACATGTGCGAGGTAGAATTTTCTATTTTCATAAAGATGAAGACGGCACAAAGGAACTGGCTGAAGTGTACACCTGATATGCACACTGCCCTCGCCTCCTTTGAACCTGATCATGAGGACCAAACAGGCTCCTCTTTTGCATTAAAGGTAAGTGAACCTGGCGTATGTCTTGAAGGTTGATGGCGTGGGTTGCGATGGTCAGCTGGTTGGCAAAAGTGGATCCCAGGAAAAAAGTTCGAAAAACACTGATTTAGATGAGGGAACTAAAAGTAATATCTTCACATTTACAGATGAAAGAAAGCTGGGTGGAAGTATGAGCTGTGAGAAGGATACCAAGATGCTTCAGTGTGATTTAGACAAGTTGAGTGGGTGGGAAAATGCATAGCAGATGTGGATAAATGTGACGTTATCTACTTTAGTAGCAATCACAGGAAGGCAGATTATTATCTGAATGGCCATAGATTGAGAGGGGGATGTACAACGAGACCTGGGTGTCCTTGTACACCAGTCGCTGAAAGTGAGCATACAGGTGCAGCAGGCGGTAAAGAAGGCAAATGGTATGTTGGCCTTCATAGCAAGAGGATTTGAGTACAGGAGCAGAAATGTCTTGCTGTAATTACACAGGGCCTTGGTGAGACCACACCTGGAGTATTGTGTGCAGTTCTGGTCTCCTTATCTGAAGAAGGATGTTCTTGCTACCGAGCGAGTACAGCGAAGGTTTGCAAGACTGATTCCTGGGATGGCGGGACTGACATATGAGGAGACATTGAGTCGGTTAGGATTATATTCCCTGGAGTTGAGTAGAATGAGGGGGGATCTCACAGAAAGTTATAAAGTTCTAACAAAACTAGACAGGGTAGCTGCAGGAAGGATGTTCCTGATGGTGGGGGTGTCCAGAACCAGGGGTCACAGTCTGATGATACAGGGTAGACCATTTAGGACTGAGATGAGGAGAAATTTCTTCACCCAGAGAATGGGAAGTCAGTGGAATTTGCTATCACAGAAAGTAGTTGACCGCCAAAACATTGTATGTTTTCAAGAGGTTAGAGCTAGCTCTTGGGGTGAAAGGGATCAAAGGATATGGGGGAAGGCAGGAACAGGTTACTGAGTTGCATGATGAGCCATGATCATGATCAATGGCAAAGCAAGCTCGAAGGGCCGAGTGGTCTATTCAAGGTCCTTTTTTATTTTTTTCTATGTTCCTATGTCACTGAGTTCCCAGGCGATAGAATGGGTCTCACAATAGATACATTCATTTGCCAAAGCTCTTCGCTTGAAGACCTGGTTAAAGTGATTAGAAAACGTGCTATACAACACTGGGCTCGTGTCTCAAACATGAAGGTTGTTGCCAAGCCGGAAGTTACCTGTGTCGTTCCTTCCATCATACTGAAGGCAGGTGCAAATTGTATAGCTGATGAAGCAACATGTAAACTTTGGGTGACAGTCAACATATGCTCAGATGCATCTGGCTTGATTCCCAGGAGAGGTGAGGCAGAGAGGGGCAGTTAGGTGCTGCTGAAACCTTCTTTGCCAGAGGCACCTCGCCATAGGCACAATATGTTCCTGCAATGTGGTAAAGAGGATGGCAGCAGCGTACGCATTTTATCGTGAATGTTGCTTGCAATGCTGCCCATGAGGAGCTCCTGGTACCTCGGGAGAACTCAAATCAAGGCCCTCCACTTAACCAATGACTGACCAGCTTCCTTGTTTATTTTACCCCAGGTTATTTCATTCACTGGTTTTGTTGTCACCTTACCACAGAAATTCAGTGTGGAGTGTGCACCATCTCTGTCCTTTGGCTGGTGTACCCGGTCCCTCCTGTACTCGATTCTTTCTGATTTGCTCTGCTAACCAGTTGCCACTGCCATTGCGCAGTACGTAGGTATCCAGAAACACCAATTGACTTTCAGGCCCGTAGAACCAGTTGAAGTTGGAATCAGCAATAGCCACAGTTCTTCTGAAGCCTAGACGACACCAAAATTAAAATTTAGCGTCAAACAGAAACTACAGAATGAAGTAACAGTAAAACAAAATTAAATTGAACATTGCTTTCCCAAAGGTAATTCGGAAAGCAGGACCATTAAAATGAGAGGCATGACTGATAGGGTGCATCAATGTTGTTCAAGATATTTGTGCCACTAGATATCCACATTAACTTCGGGTGGCAAGTGGCACAGTGGTTAGCATTGGGACTGCGGGTCTGAGGGCCCGGATTCGAATCTCGGCCCTGGGTCACTGTTCGTGTGGAGTTTGCACATTCTCCCTAAGTCTGCGTGGGTTACACCCCCGCAACCCAAAGATGTGCTGATTAGGTGGATTGGCCATGCTAAATTTCCCCTTAATTGGAAAAATAAAAATAATTGGCTCCTCTTGGCGAGGTCCCAGGTTTGATTCCTGGCTCGGGTCACTGTCTGTGCGGAGGCTGCACGTTCTCCCCGTGTCTGCGTGGGTTTTCGCTGGGTGCTCCGGTTTCCTCCCACAAATACCAAAAGATGTGCTGTTAGGTAATTTGGACATTCTGAATTCTCCCTCTGTATACCCGAACAAGCGCCTGAGTGTGGTGACCAGGGGATTTACACAGTAACTTCATTGCAATGTTAATGTAAGCCTACTTGTGACAATAAAGATTATTATAAAAGATTATTCTTATAACTCAATTGCTTAGATTGTTACCAAATTGTCATTGAGGTTTTCTCTTATAAGTACAAAAAATAAACCAATCTCTTAAACATGGATCAAATCTGGTCCCATCATAGGTCACTTACAAAAATCATGGACGGAATTCTCTGATCCTGAGGTTAAGTGTTGATGCCGTCGTAAAGGCCGACGCGTTTCCTGACGCCGTCAACATGGCCCCAGGATCAGCAATTCTGGCACCTACAGGGGGCCAGCACAGCACTGGAGCGACCGACCCCACTCCAGCAGCCGATCCCGGCGTCAACAGGGTGCTGCGGGGTCCGTGCACGCGCAGTGGCACTGGTGCCAATGCGCACATGTGCAGTGGCTCCCTTCTCCGCACCGACCCCGACGCAACGTGGCGCAGGGCTACGGGGGCAGGGGCCGGCGCAGAAGAAAGAAGGCCCCCAGCCCGAGAGGCTGGCCCGCTGATCGGTGGGCCCCGATCACAGGCCAGGCCACAGCGGAGGACCCTTCCCCCCGCCCACAGGCCGACCCCTGGACCTTTCCACACCGAGGTCCCGCAAGTTAAGACCAAGTGTGAACGGCGCCGGCGGGACTCGGGTTTTTTGTTAAGGCCGTTCGGCCCATCCTGGGCTGCGAATCGCCATGGGGGCCCCGCAAAGTGGCCCCCGACCGGCGCCGCGCTGACCACGCTGGCGCCAAGGGAGCCGACTCTCCACAGATTGGGGCGGCATGGCGTGACTTGCTCTGGTCGCGGCGTTTCTCCGGCCCAGCCTCGGCCGAGAGAATCCAGCCCCACATTCCCTCCAGGCAGCTTTACCAATTCAGAGCATAACTGATAACTTTGGCAGGGGCTATTCACAATGTTATACCCTTATATATGGAAAAACATTAGAAATATAGCCAAATTCAACTACTGATGTTACTACTGGGGAGAGTGATTTTATGAATTCAACCCTAGTATCTACTGTATGGAACTGTCAAAAAAATGGCTCATGATGAATCAAGGGCTTGCCTTCAGGCAGAGCACTCAAAATGATGATCTACTGTATGTATAAACTAAACTTTGAAGTACTGAGTTAGTGCTGTATTGTCAGAGGTCTTCCGATCTGACCCTGTCTGCCTGTATCAGTGTTTCAGTGCTTTAGGCCACTAATCAAAGAAGAGAAGATAATGTCTTGGCCAATGATCCTTCCTCAGCCAATGCCACCAGCAATAGATTAATCAGTCTCGTGTCCCAAACCTGTTTCAGGGACTCTGCTGCATATAAAATGGTTGTTATGTTCACTTTTATAACACAGCAACTGCACATCAAAGCAATTCATTGTATATGAGTGATTTGGAATGTTTCTTTAAGCTGCTATACAAGTGCACAACTTTTTTTAAAATTGCCAACACCACACACAAAAAAGTAAATTACAGCCCTCAGGGAAAGACATGTTCACAAGGTGTGGGTTGAAGAATTAGGACTATTGTACTATTACCCCACGTTTATCTTGCACTCCCTTTGGGCATGATTTTCATGATTGTCGTGTAGGAATAAGGAATTTATCCTTTGATTTGATTCCATGGAAATATGCCACCCAGTGGTGTTGGTAATTTTAAAATTTATTCTACCAGAGGGTGGAGCACTGATTTTGGAGTTTATATGGGCGGGGAAGGTACCGTACCATGGGTGAAGAGTGCTCTGCTACAGAGGCAGAGACAGAAAGGGAGGGAGGTGGGGGGGGGGGGGGGGGGGGGGGGGAGGCAGAGTGGCTTAGATTCATAGACTTCATGGAATTTACAGTGCAAAAGGAGGCCATTCGGCCCATCGAGAAGAAGGCCACTTGGCCCATTAGAAAGAGCACCCCACTTAAAGCCCATACCTCCACCCTATCCATTTAACCCAGTAACCCCACCCAACCTTTTTGTGGATACTAAGGGCAATTTAGCATGGCCAATCCACCTAACCCATAAGACCATAAGACATAGGAGTAGAATTAGGCCCCTTGGCCCATCGAGTCTGTTCCGCCATTCAATCATGGCTGATATTTTCTCATCCCCTTTCTCCTGCCTTCTTGTCATAACCCCTGATCCCCTTATTAATCAAGAATCTATCTATCCCTGTCTTAAAGTGAATTGGCCTCCACAGCCTTCTGCGGCAATGAGTTCCACAGATTCACCGCCCTCTGGCTGAAGAAATTCCTCCTCATCTCTGTTTTAAAGGATCGTCCCTTTAGTCTAAGATGGTGTCCTCTGTACATCTTTGGACTGTGGAAGGAAACCAGAACATCCGGAGGAAACCCACGCAGACACAGGGAGAATGTGCAGACTCTGCACAGACAGTGACCTGAACCTGGGACCCAGGAGCTGTGAAGCAACTGTGCTAACTATTATGCTACCATTCTGCCCTTGGTTAGAGGAGGAATCTGGCAGAAGTCTGAGGGCTCTGGTGTCAGCCCCCTTTCCGTTAGTCCCAGAGACGTATACGGGAAGTTTGGTGGTGCAGTTGACTATCAGTAAATGGAACCAGTTGAAGAGGCATTTAAAGTCGGCTGACGCCACTTTGTAGGAACCACAGGTTTAAGCCGGTGGGGGGGTGGGGGGGGGGGGGGGGGGGGGGTGGGGCAGGGGGGGTGGATTGGAAGTGGATGGAAGTGGGGCTGGAGCGGGTTAGGGGTATGTTCTCGGAGGGGAGGTTTGTGGCGCTGGCCAAACTGCAGGAGAGGTTTGAGCTGCTATCAGGTAGCGAGTTTAGGTACATGCAGGTGTGGGACTTTGCACAAAAGAGTGGCAGGCGTTCCCAGTTACCGGAGTACATGCTGTTGGACAACTGATGCTCCCTAACAACTTGGGGGAGGGTAGGATTGGTTACATATACTGGCAGCTGGGGGAGCAAGACAACGCCAAGGGGGTGAGGATAAAGCGTTAGTTGGAGGATGAGTTTTTAAAAATAAATTTAGATTATCCAATTAATTTTTTCCAATTAAGGTGCAATTTAGCGTGGCCAATCCACCTAGCCTGCACATCTTTTGGGTTGTGGGGGCAAAACCCAAGCAAAACATGGGGAGAATGTGCAAACTCCACACAGACAGTGACCCAGAGCCGGGGCCTCAGCGCCATAAGGCAGCATTGCTAACCACTGTGGCGCCGTGCTGCCCTAAGTCAGACGAAGAATTGGGGAGGGAAATAGGATGGGGACTCTGGTGTGAGGCGATGAACTCAATCTCCTCCTGCGCGAGGATAAGCTTGATGCAGTTCAAGGTGGTGCACATAACCTAGGCGAGGATGAGTGGGTTCTTCCAGGGGGTGACCGACGGGTGTGAGAAGTGTGAACGGGGTCTTTGGAATCATAATCACATGTTCTGGGGTTGTGAGAAGCTGGAGAGCTTTTGTGAGGCATTGTTTGGGACTTTATCCAGAATAGTGGGGTGAGGTCAGGCCAGTCTGTCTTTAAGGTGGAGAACTTTGGGGTTTTGCAGGAGTCGGGACCAACCCATAATGCTTTGGGGCTTGAGGGGAGAGTCACTTCAGGGGCTCCAGAGATCGGGATGCCATGCTGTGCCAGGAAACATGCGACTAAACGCGCTCGTTATGGGACTTTGTTCTCATTTAGTTAAATCGCACCCTACATATTTTCAAATCAGAATTGTTTTGTAACGATAATGAGTTGCAACAATCTAAGGATTCAAATAAAGCAAATGAACAAAAAAAAAATCTTATCATCTGAAAACCCTAAAACTCCATGTCCAGGTGGCATTTATGTGACCGTTTGCACATTTAAAAGGCAGGTTAAATTATTCCACGGCGCCATATTTTGTTTTACAGGACGGCATGTGGCGCAGTGGTGAGCACTGGGACTGCGGCGCTGAGGACCTGGGTTCGAAACCCAGCCCTGGGTCACTGCCCGTGTGGAGTTTGCACATTCTCCCCATGTCTGCGTGGCTTTCATCCCCACAACAGAAAGATGTGCAGGTGAGGTGGATTGGCCATGCTAAATTGCCCCTTAATTGGAAAACAAAATAATTGTGTACTCTAAACTTATAAATAAAATTTAAAAATAGTTTTACAATGAATCTGTGAACAGCCTTCGGACATTTTACTGCGTTAAAGATGCTATATGAATTCAATTTGTTGTTGCCAGGTTTAAATCCATAATTAAGATTTGCACAAGTTTGTACGCATTTGGATAAAACATCGGATTTTTGTTTTGCTGCAGTATTTTGCACATATTGCATTCGGCAAATATCATTAACTCCAATGATCCCTTCCTTTGAATGGAGAACACTTTTGAAAGAAGCAATGGTCTGGTTAAAGGAAAAAACTTGTGTTGAGCACCCAATTTCCAACCATCTGACCATTTCCTTTTCTGTTTTAATAATAATAATCATAGCTTACAGTCACAAGTAGGCTTCAATGAAGTTACTGTGAAAAGCCCCTAGTCTCCACATTCTGGCGCCTGTTCGGGGAGGCCGGTACGGGAATTGAATCCGCGCTGCTGCCTTGTTCTGTATTACAAGCCAGCTGTTTAGCCCACTGTGCTAAACCAGCTGTTTCATCTCATGTCCTGTGAAGTATCCTTTTAGTAGCACAACTGGGACTATGAGTTTATCATTAGGGTAATCATGGACACCAAATGAATACTTATTTAAAATGCATTTGGATAGACATTTTATGTATCACCTTGTCACCTGTGTGAAACATAACATTTTGTAGACCTTAAAGTGCAGCTCCTTGTGTTTAAAAAAACAATATGGAATTAAAAAATTTTTAAATGACAAGTCCCTACCCGGTAGAACAGTCCTATAGTAGAAAGCAAAATGCTGCTTGATCCAGGGGTTATCAAAGTGACTGATATTGAAGTGCTTTTGTACAAGAAACATATATTGAAATAGGGATCTGGTGGTGTAACTGCCATAAGCCACGCCTTCATACAAGGAGCCATCCTTAATATCTTTTAGTAGGACCATCGACTTCTCCAGAATAGCAAGGACTTGTTTTGTCCATAGGTAAGCTTCTTGGAGATAACCTAGGGATCACAATGAGAAAGAAAGCATCTGAGTAAAATTGATGACATACTAAAATGACAATTTCAACAATAGCAACTCTTACAAAATGATACCTTTGAGCAAATGCCTGATTTTTGTTCAATAAAATTCATTAGAAATGGAGATGGTGCCAGAGGACAGGCAAACCACTAGTGCTATTCCTGTGCTTAAAAAGAAAACTAGAATACCTGGGAACAATAGTCGATATAGCGGAAAACCAGTGGTAAGAAAGTGGAAGCTTTATTGGAAGAAGTGACAGAAAAACATCAGAAACGAAAAACTTAATAAATAAGTTCAAAAGGTCATGTTTGACCAATTTTTTGTTCATTCTTCAAATAATTGAATAAAGAATACACAAGAGTAATAATGAAGTGCTAGATGTAACATATTTGATTATGCACTTTGACAAGGTCTTCGACAAGATACAATGATACAATGGGCAGCAGGGTAGCATGGTGGTTAGCATAAATGCTTCACAGCTCCAGGGTCCCAGGTTCGATTCCCGGCTGGGTCACTGTCTGTGTGGAGTCTGCACATCCTCCCCCTGTGTGCGTGGGTTTCCTCCGGGTGCTCCGGTTTCCTCCCACAGTCCAAAGATGTGCGGGTTAGGTGGATTGGTCATGCTAAATTGCCCGTAGTGTTCTAATAAAAAAGTAAGGTTAAGGGGGGTTGGGTTACGGGTATAGGGTGGATACGTGGGTTTGAGTAGGGTGATCATGGCTCGGCACAACATTGAGGGCCGAAGGGCCTGTTCTGTGCTGTACTGTTCTAAATTCTAAATGACAGTGGATTAATGACTACAAATAGACAATGTGGAGTCAGGAAATAAAAAGCAGAATGAAGAGCAAGCTGGCTATAAAACAGCAAGCAGGAAGCAAGGGTTAAGATTAGCTACTCACACAAGCAAAGGGGGGGAAACAAATTTGTTGCTGGCGCCAGTTGATGTAAATGTCTATTTCTGTGCTGCACACATTATTACCTTGTGTGTTAATATACATATATCATACTCAGTAAAACATTCTAAACTATTTTACAAGAGTATCATCAATCAAACTACGTCACCCAGTCACACGAGGCGATATTAAGGCAGATGCCCAAAAGCTTGGTCAAAGAGGTAGTTTAAAACAGCATATTAAAGAAGGAAAGAGAGGTAGAGTGGCGGAGAGGTTCTGAAAGGGAATTCCAGAACTCAGTGCCTTGGATGCGCAACAGGCCCGAGATGGAGTTTTGTGGGCCTGGAGTCATAAGAAGTACGAAAAGGTGTGGCCTTGGAGGGATTTGAAACAAAGGGTGACAATATCATAATGGAGGTAATGCTTAACCAGAAGCCAATGTAGGTTAGAAAACACAGGGGTGATGGGTGGACACATCTTGTGCCAGTTAAGACACTGGCAGCAGAGTTTTGGTTGGCATCAGGTTTACATAGGTTTACGTGCACGAATAGTCAAGCCTAAAGGTAACAAGGACACGGATATGGGTTTCAGTCGCAGATGAACTGAGGCAGGGAGAGTAATGGAAGTGGAAGTAGACCGCATAATGCTCAAAATATTTGATATAATTTTGCTTTCCCTTGTACAGCTATGTTGAGTGCCTTGGCCGGAATTTTCCAGCCGTTGGCATTCTCTGTTCCCGCTACCAGTGCACCCCACCTGCAGGTTTCTTGGCTACACAGGATGGCTTCAATGGGAAATCACATTGAAAAGCGGCAGAAACAGAGAATCCCAGACCTTATTAAAAACTTTTGGAAATGAAGATACTCTCGAAGCTATAAATTAAACACAGGTTATCTTAATCTTGACAACAGAACTTTTGTTATTTTTGGAATGAGTTTATTTTAGAATATTTAAAAAAAATAATATTTGATTGACAATGGTTTGCCAAAATATTTGCCAAATATTGTGAGAAAATGAAATGAAAATATCATGCGCCAAAAATTATGTGAACTGTTGATCTTATTTTCTTCCTCCTCCACCTCTCCCCGTGCCCCCTCAATAAAGCCAAACATCCGTTGTTACAAATTATTTTGTTTACGATGTCTGTCACTCCTGCTTCCCACATGGCATATGCCAAAGTAAGTTCAAACTTCTCAATTCTCAACTTCATGATACTGTACTGTAATCCAAATGTAACAATAGCACCCCCTTGTGATCGGAACCAGATATTTATATCTCTTCATGTGTTTTCACATTTGCAACTCTTGTAAAAAGTGGACTACATAATCACCTGACCAGATTTAGAATTGCTGAGCTGCAATTTTGATTTGATTAATTTCACTCAATCGGTTTGACTTGTCTCTGTATAAGTGACTTAACTATTTTCCTTAACTCTGCTTTTTGCTGGAGCTCACTGATTGCCTGCGTCTCTATTGCTGCTTTTGATTCCCTGGTCCTAATTATTGAGTGGAATGGGAGGGATGTTGTCTCAAATTCATGGTAAAAGACTTAGGGTGGGTTTTTCTGTGCCCCCAGGGTGTGTTTCACAGTGGCGGGGACAGTCTGCTATTGGCCAGTGGCGGGCTCAATGAGGGTTCTCGCTGTTTACACCCTCCTCTGCCAGAAACTGACAGGGGTTCACTCTCAGAGGAATTGGAAAATCCCACTGGTGGGCAGGCCAAAGTTCATTATTGCCACTCTTGATTCCGCATTGTGGTCGGAAGGGAAGCTTCCATGAGCAACCCAGGCACCTGCCTCTTTCAGGTAGAACACACTCGTAATAAACTAAATGACGTATTTAATTAAGGCAGCAATGCAATTTTCAGGTGCCAATTTATGCAGAAAGCACTGTGCTCTCTTCACCCATTGGACCAGGCATTGAGTCACCCCATTGGAATAGGTGTACATTATTTAACCCCTCGAACCTGTGCTGTCATTCAGTGAGATCATGGCTGATCTGAGATCTAGCTCCATATACTTGCCTTTGTCTCGAAATCCCTTAATACCTTTGGATAACGGAAAATCTCTGTTTTCTATTAACAATTGATCGAGCATTAATTGCTCTTTGTGGAAGAAAGCGTCAAAGCCACCTTTGTGTTTAGAAGTGTTTCCAAATTTCTCTCCTGAAAGGCCTGATTCCAATTGTTAGACTATGCCCCCTAGTCCCAGACTTTGCATATTCTTTTGAGTAAAACTGCACGACTCAAACCAAGTATTAAACATATTCCAAAATCATTTCCATAAAAAGGTTAGTGGAAAGCCTTAAAAGGAACTACATCAATTCAATTTTCTTTTTCCTAAAATTGCAACTTTTTATTTTTGATAACGAGAGATGCTTGGCATCAAGTGTAAAAACAAGAAATGCAAGAAGAGAGCATGAAAAGAAACTGGCAGCTGACATAAAAGGAAATCCCCAGGTTGTCTATAAACATACAAATAATAAAAAAGGGTGGAGATAGAAAGAGTAGGACCGCGTAGGTCAGGGAGGCAGGAGAAATAGCAGATGTACTTGGAATCTGTCTTTGCAAAGGAAGAAGATGCAACCCATGCTGGGGTGAGAGAGGAGTTAACTGGTACACCAGAAGAATTTACAATTGAGGTGGGAGCTATCTTTACTTTACTTTACTAAAATTGATACGGTGCCAGGACCAGATGAGATGCATCCCAGGGTACTGAGAGAAATGAGAGTGGAAGTTGCAGAGGCACCAGTTATAATCTTCCAGCCTTCCTCAGACACAGTGGTGGTGCCAGAGGACTAGAGAATCATAAATGTTACGCTCTTGTTCAAAAACGGGTGCTAGGAAACTTCTGGAAACTCTAGTTTGGGGTTTGGGACAAAAATAAGTAGTCATTTAGACAGGTACAGGAGACAAGTACAGGATAATTAAAGGCAGAATGGGGTCACCATGAAGGGAAAATCATGTTTCATTAATTTGCTGGAGTTTTTTGAGGCGGTGGCAGAGAAGGTTGATAAGTGCAATGTTGTTGAATAGTTCATGAAGCATATAGTATCCTCGGCTCTATCAATAGAGGAATTGAGCATAAGAGTAAGGAAATCATGTTGAATATGTTAGGCCTCATCTGGAGTACTGCATCTAGTTTTGGGTGCCATATTTGAGGAAGGACGTGAAGGCACTGGAGAGATAAACAAGAATGATCCCAGGGATAAACAAATTGACCTGTGCGGATAGATTAGAGAGATTGGGAATATTTTCCTTGGAGAAAAGAAAGCTGAGAGGACACTTGATAAAGATATTCAAGATCCTGAGGGGTATGGATAGGGTATATAGTGAGAAACCGTTCCTACTCGAGAGCATCACGAACTAGAGGGGGCACAAAGTCAAAATATTCTACAAAAGGAGTGATGTGAGGAAAATGTTTTCACCCCGTGGAAGGTTGGAGTCTGGGACGAACTTCCTGAGAGGTTGGTGGAGGCAGGTTTGATCAATGCATTCAAAGGGGAACTAGATTACTCTCTTAAAAGAAAGAATATATAAGGTTTTCTGGATAAAGCAGGGGAGCAGGACTCGATAAAATGCTCTTTCAGAGAACCAATGCAGACTCGATGAGCTGAATGGCCTCCCGCTGCACTATACAGAAGCTGTGTTCACAAAACAATAACTTATAGATGTATATGAATGGTAGATCAGTCCTCTTTTGAAAAGTCAGGTACCAAAATAGCTTCAAAACAACATTAGGCAGCCGGTCAAATTAAAACAAGAACAACTCTCTGGTGATTCTGCATTCTCGACCTGCTGGCATTTAAAAAAAATGTCCTCCTTTACTTTCTCCTTTTGACTTTCTGCCAAGACCTGAGGTTGGATTTTATGGGGGTGGGTGAAGGATTGGGGCATGCCGCCAGATGGAAAGCATCATCCTCTCCCTCCGAGATGAAAAGTTGGCTGATAGCCAACGCATTGCCATAACTCGCTGCCAGAGGGCCAAGCTAGGTGTGAGTGTGATTTCTGCCCCTAAGTGGGTGATAGCCCTGCCTCCAGGTTGGCAGGCAGCTGGGTCAGTCCTTGCAGCACCAGAACCCATAACTGGAGCCTGCTGGGACTGCAAGGAGGAGCAATACAAAGAGCAATGGCTGCTGGAGATGAGTATGTCCTGGGCTTTAGGGAGTAGAGGGGTTTGAGAACTCAGGGAGTGGGGGCAGGGGGAGGTGAGGTGAGAAGATTGTGTTTTGGAGGGCAGGTGGCAAGGAACAAAGGGGAGTGTAACATCTTGCGGGGGTGTCCTCAATGTCCACAGAGTACCCCCGGCATTATATGCCGGCCACCCCACCCCCCTCTTATTTCTGGCCCTTTTTCAACCTGACCTAATTAAACACAATGCCCACTGCTGCCTGCCTGCCCAAATCAACCATGTTATGCTGTGGGCAATGTTTTATCCTGGTTGGTTGGCTTAGTAGCAAGCTCAATTGATCTTAAATTATTTATTTAAATATGGCTGGCGGGCTACTAATTTTAGAGCCCATCCACCCATTGCATGTGAGGCAACTGGGGGGTGGGGGGAGGTGGTGGGCTGCACACCACTTGTCTTTCATGCACTCGCACGCCGAAAAACTGTCCGGCCCCTGTGCCCCAAGGCAGTGGTTCCTTAACCTTGAGCATAGAATGTAAAGTGTGTGCAGCCTGTTAAATCGGTGAGGCTCACGACAGACAATGCCAAAGTGTATCTTTTTTATAAATGTCTTTTTTAATTGGGTTTTTGAACAAGGTATAATTACCGTTATGTACACAGGATAAGAAACATATATATACACATATATAGAAGAGAAAGGCACACCCAAACATACCAAAGAGAAGAAAATAGTACACAGTAAAAAAAAATACAATAAAAAATGAAATAGAATAACTGGTAGGGTATTGTGCACCAGCACGACAGCGGCAGCTCTGTACACCTGGCAAAGGGGGGGGGGGGGGGGGGGGGGGGGTGGTTGGGGAGGCAAATATACATTTGGGTGCCGGGGAGATAATTACAGTGTGCGATATTGGCTGTGTTTCGTATCTTACCCAACATCTAGACACACACATTACTCCCATTTTAAAAGAAATGAATGCCTGTGTCAAACTAATATAATGCAAACATGTAAACTAACACTAGATGGCTCCACTTGACAGATGTTTGGCTCTCCTGACTTCAATATGAGTATCTATGGGCATTAATGAAGTTCCAGTGAATTAAGAGGACATCCAGGAATTCAACAAAACATATGATCAGCCCTCCCACTGATCAGTGGACAACCCAGGCCTCATGCCAAAAGCTTGGAGGAGTTTGCATAAATGATGCTGTTGACCCACATAACAGCAACACATGCGAGGCCTCTGGCTGCCCCTTCGATGTCACAGGAAGGTAGTAGAGACATGCTGCTCCGGCAGCTGCAAAACAGGCAGCCTGCAATGGCTAACCCAGCCCTAAGGCTTGAACATTAACCCCCAAGATCTGATTGGGTTGGGTGCAGATGAAAAATAAAATATGTAGAAATATCAAACCTGACTCCAAACTTCTAGATTTAAAGGAAGCGAGCAAGAGAACGGCCCCAGGAGGCCTCCATTTAAAGAGATTTTAATTTTTTTTAAAAAACTCATTGTGGTTGTGTTTCTTAGGGCTGGGGAAACCCAGCAGGTAAAAGGAGGTGTGAAAGGCTGAATCTATAAAGTAGGTGCAGCATTGCCTCAGGCCGGAGAGAAGCCCGCCTGCACCAACAAACTTAATTTCTTAAATTGAAACAGAAAATGCTGGATGAATTCAGCAGGTCCAGCAACATCTGTGGAGAGATAAACAGAGTTAAGGTTTTGAGTCTGTCTGACTGTTCTTCAGGGCTAAGGAAGAATCATACAGACTCGAAACGCTAACTCCCCTCTCCAATGATGCGGCCAAACCTGCTGCGTTTATCCAGCATTTTGCGTTTTTATTTCAGATTTCACAGTACTTTGCTTTTAAAATATTGATAGATACATACATAGAAGATAGGAGCAGGAGGAGGCCTTTTGGCCCTTCGAGCCTGCTTCGCCATCCATCACGATCATGGCTGATCATCCAACTCAATAGCCTAATCCTGCTTTCTCCACTTAGCCTTTGATCCCATTCTCCCCAAGTGCTATACCCAGCCCCCTCTTGAATATATTCAAAGTTTTAGCATCAACTACGTCCTGTGGTAATGAATTCCACAGGCTCACCACTCTTTGTGTGAAGAAATGTCTCCTTATCTCTGTCCGAAATGGTTTACCCTGAATCCTCAGGCTGTGACCCCTGGTTCTGGACACACCCATCATTGGTAACACCTTCCCTACATCTACCCTGTCTAGTCCTGTTAGAATTTTATAAGTCTCTATGAGATCCCCCCCATTCTTCTGAACTCCAGCGAGAACAATCCCAACCTAGTCAATCTCTCCTCATATTACAGTCCCGCCATCCCTGGAATCAGTCTGGTAAACCTTCGCTGCCTTCCCTCGAGAGCAAGAACATCCTTCCTCAGAGAAGGAGACCAAGACTGCACACAATACTCCAAGTGTGGCCTCACCAAGGCCCTGTACAATTACAGCAACACGTCCCTGCTTCTATACTCGAAACCTCTTGCAATGAAGGCCAACATACCATTAACCTTCTTTACCGTCTGCTGCACCTGCATACTTACCTTCAGCGAATGGTGCACAAGGACACCCAGGTCCCGCTGCACATTCCCCTCTCCCAATTTACAACCATTCAGATAGTAACCTGCCTTCCCGTTTTTGCTTCCAAAATGAATAACCTCACACTTATCCAAATTATGCTGCATCTGCCATTGGTTTGCCCACTCGCCCAACCTGTCCAGATCTTGCTGTAGGATCCCTGCATCCTCGTCACAATTCACCCTCCCACCTAATTTGTTATCATATGCAAACTTTGAGATGTTACATTTTGTTCCTTCATCCAAATCATTAATATATATTGTGAATAGCTGGGGTCCACAATATATATTAATGATTTGGATGAGGGAACAAATATGCTTAATTGCTCGTCCGTCCATGATCAACTGACACTTCTCATACCCTAATCTTTGGCTCACAATCTCCCGCCAAGGTCTTGCCCCCCCACACTGTACAACTTTGACTGTGATCACCCCTGCCCCTGTGCCTCTTCCTTCCCTCCTCTCCATTCCCCAATGGAGTCAAAATGTCAATCAGGTAAAATAAGCCCTGGAGTTAATTTCAGTAGGTCACTTGGACGTGTCGATGGCCCAGCTAGAATTGCTCTCTCCCTATAAATACGGGAAACCAGCTGTCCCAAGAGGTTCCCAGTCACAGTTAATCTTCAGCCATAACCCATGCCCCTATCATCAAATAGCTCTAGAAGGAGCATTGGATTGAAAGTTGCCAGAGTCCCAGAGGACAATAGGCTGCTCTCCTTTGAGAGAGAGAGCTGACTGGTGGTGTTTAACCTGAGGGTACCACACCTGAGGCGAGGGACAAGGTTGAGAAGGCGGGGCCTATGAAGGTCGTTCAGCCGGTACGGGAATTGAACGACAGCTGTTGGCATCACTCCGTGTCAGGAACCAGCTGTCCAGCCAGCAGAGCTGGAGCATTGGACTATACAGGTAGTCATGGCAATAAATAAGTCTGTCCAGCAAACAATTCTTTTGGAAAGTACAGGTGAACTGATCATCAGCAACGTGCTTAACTGCTGAAGAGTGAGAATTGCCCTGTGATGTGTGACTGTTCAGACAGTGGAGAGTTGAGTGAAGCTGGAGTAGCAGGGATAAGGCTTCACACTATTTTTTTTTGAATAAACATGGCTAATTCCTAAAATTCTAGAACTGGACAATGACCGTTTCAAATGACTGAAGCCATGTTTTCAAACAATAGGAACTAATCTGGCAGTACCAAAAGAGTTTGCTCCTCATCTCTGAAAAGAGGCTAATATGTGGAGGGAATGCAGCGAAGGTTTACCAGGCTGATTCCTGGGATGGCGGGACTGTCATATGGGAAGAGACTAAACCGGTTAGGATTTTATTCAGTTGAGGCCAAAACATTGTGTAATTTCAAGAAGGAATTAGATATAGCTCTTGGGGCTAAAGGGACCAAGAGATATTGGGGAAGGCGGGATCAGGGTATTGAACTTGATGATTAGCCATGATCATAATTATTGGTGTAGGAGGCTCTAAGGGCTGAATGGCCTCCTGCTGCAAACCCTGTGGACTAGGCCAAATTCAAATGGAAATATATAAAAGCCATCTACATTTCCTAAGCTTGACCTGGTCACTGGAGTCCAGTCATTTGCTAGGAGAAAGGACCCTGCAATATTTCTTACAAATTCTTAATGGTTTGAACATTAACAATGACAGGAACCCAGACAAAGAAATATACACCCTTTGTCAAAGCTAAAATAGAGTGGTGGGTGTCATGTGATATGACCCCGACCCGCTCCCTTAGCTGGGAGGACCAGTTTTAGTGTCTTGCTGTGTTATAAATCAGTCTGCTATCTTTCACCTACCAAGCAGCAGCATAGAAAGGGGCCTTGTCCAGGTTGAATACCTGGCCCCATCTACATCATTTCTACTGGCACTCCTTAACTCCTATATCACTGCCTAAAGGACAAATTCATCTCTGCCTGCCTATCTCATCACAGACGTCGCTTCTATTATCCAGGACGTTTTTAGGCTGCCGATCTGTGTGAAGTAATATACCATTACATTTTGATTCTGGACTCTTAACTCACGTGAAATAATAATTCTTTACTCTGTGGTCTTTTCCCTGTACATCTTTTTTTCTCTATCCCTCTCTTTTATTGTATGAGTGAAAAGGAAGCATTGCTGCCTTCTTCCTCTCATGTTTGTGTATGGAAATAAACTAACTCTCTGAATTTACCCAATATCAAGTTTTCTGTGGGGTTATTAATAGAAATTGGATCAAACCAAAATGAAAGGGCTTTGTGTTTGGACTGGCTTGATGGGGATGTGGCAGCCATCTTGGATGGGCCTGGAGGTGACGCAAGTTGGGGCAATGCTGGATTACCTCAGTGCGTGGATATGGCTGATCTTCGGTTGGGGGGGGGGCACAGTCAGAGGCCCCCTGTCTGGTTGATTAGATGAAATGTGAGGGGGTTGAATATGAGTGACCCAGCGAGGGGGGACCAGTAAAAAAGTCTTGGCTGTTTGCGCACCTGAAGAGTTTGAAGGCAGATGAGGTTTTCCCAGGAGACCCATCTGAAGATCAAAGATCAAACAAGGCTGCGGAAGGGTTGGGTGGGACAGGTATATAACTCGGGTTTTGATTGTAAGGCGCGTCAACCCACCGCTGTATTGATTAATAAGAGGGTAACTTTTTCTTTATTAATATATTAGCAGACTCAGGTGGCAGGTACATAATCATAGAATCCCTAGAGTGTAGAAGGATGGCATTCGGACCATCGAGTCTGCACCGGCCCTTGGAAAGAGTACCCTACTTAAGCCCATGCCTCCACCCTATTCCCGTAGCCGACCTAACCTTTTGGACATTGAGGGGCAATTTAGCATGACCAATCCACCTGACCTGCACTTCTTTGGACTCTGGGTGGAAACCAGAGCACCCGGAGGAAACCCAAGCGGACACGGGGAGAAAATGAAAACTCCACGCAGTCTCCCGAAGCCGGAATTGAACCTGAGTCCCTGGAGCTGTGAGGCAGCAGTCTTAACTACTGTGCCACCGATCAGCGGGTCGCTGGCGGGTATTGGTTAATGTGCATGCACCTAACTGGGGTGACATGGCATTTATTAATAAGGTCATGGCTTCTATCCCAGACCTTGATTTAATGTGGTTAATTATGGGGGAGGGGGGAGTGGGGGGCTTCAATTGTGTTTCAGATCCTAGTTTGGATAGGTAGAGTCCCAAGTCTCTGAGTCCATCTGGGGTGGCGAAGGAGTTATTGGTGTTCATGGAACAGACGGGGGTGGCAGCCCCATAGAGACTTAAGTTTCCGAGGGATGAGGTGATTTTTTTCTTCCCACATCCCATTGGGTTTACTCCCAGATTCGCTTCTTCGTGGTGGGAAGGCCATTTCTCCCTGGTGTGGTGGGTGGGGTACTTGCCAATCGTGATATTGGATCGTGATCTGCATTTTGTGGACTTGATGTTGGAGTCAAGCCGCTCTCAGTGACTCCGCTGGAGATTGGACATGGTGTCGATCGCGGATAAGGGATTTTGTGAGCAGATATACAAAAGTTCAACTGTGATCTTACTGAATGTCTGAGGGGGCCCCATGAACATATGGCCTTTTCCTCCTCCTACTTCTCAGGTTGCTGTGTTTAAGGCATTATGTAATAAGTCAATGCTCCAAAACATTTACTGGCAACTGATTTCAAACATTTTAATTTTACACAAAAGTTTATTACATCTCTGTTTCACATAAATAATTATTGTTGTTCTGAAACTTTGCCAGAGTCGTTTAAAGGATTTGAAAGCTTTATATTTTGCATGCTCAGGGGGTTGAGGTATATCATTAGAGATGGAAAAAATTACAGCTGCCTAGCCACAATTTCCTAAGATGCACTCTTGGCAAGCATTGGATCACAAAATCACACGAGTCAGTCACATGAGAAGTTCAACGAAGTCTCATCTTATGTCTCTTACTGATGACATGAGACAGGTTTTAACACTAATCAGATTTTCACACTGGCGGTGAGGGTTGGAAAGGAAACAGTGTCGTTAAAGATGTATTTCCAAGTAGCACAGCTGTCATCTTAAGGAAGCGTTCCCGTGTTTCACAATCACGTTACTAACAACCTCAATAAACATGTCGTTAGCAAAATGCCTATGTCTATGGTGACGTGAGGTTGAGAGAGAAAAGGACCATGTTCTGAAGTGACATCTGAGGACAAATAGCACAATCTTGTGCTCTTAAGAAAAGCTTCACCCACCAGACGTAGGCATCAAGAATTCAAGCACAGAGATGGGGGGGGGGGGGGGGCATCCACAATGGGACAGGAAATCCTGTGAGGTCCACTGATCATCACACATGATTCTCTGCTGTATGCTTGAGCAGTATGCTTGAGCAGCCAATGTGCTGCATTGCTGTACTTAACCTGCACTGTTCAAATAAACCGTCAATCACGTTGGAATTGGATAGTTGAATAGCAAGTACGATTCAATACTGGGGTAATATAAGTTGATCAAAAATATGATTCCACAAATGGTGTATCATCAAACTAAGTGCAACAAAGGCAGATTTGAATGTGTTAGTCCAATTAACATTGCAAGCCAGCAATTTACTGTTTCGCCTCTGTCACTGAAAACAGGAAATGGAAATGAACAGACATAAAGAAACCTTGACAGAAATGCCTTATAGGTGGCAAATGCTCCATCATTTAAATGAATTGACAGAAAGTAGAGCAATGCAACAGTACTGCTCAGCAACTCCTTGCAGTTTTTTTTTTCTTGAAGTACTGCTCCCACACCCAGCACAAAAATCTATCACCTATGCAGCCACAAAACCAAGTCTGAGAGAGCAGCCTACTGTATCATGGCTAAATATTCAATGCTATGATGGATGATACTGGTACAAAGCAGATAGCCCTGTTCACCATTCTACAACTGTGCTATGTGCTTAAAGGATTCAAAGGCACAGATCTTGGGTGGGCAGCTGGCCTTTTCTGTGACAGGCAGCATGTCCTCACAGTAGATGCTCCACTTCTACTGCCATGTCCCTGATGAATCAGAGTATCTGCAGGACCAAGTTCCTGCTATTAATTCAAGTAGTTTGCCTCTACCTGTAAGATCAGATTGGAGGGTCACCTTGATGGTGCAGTTTGCTCTGCCTGACCGTATCCTCCAGTGCTCTTCCTCTATTTGCTCAAAACACCTAAGCAATTGGACTAAGGTTGAGGATGTCCCCAAAACAGGAGTGTCAAAACAGCAGAACCAAGAATTTCCTTGGATTTTGAGCCCAGCTCTCAACTGTCAGTTTCTCAGAAGTACTGTATGGTGAGGAATCATGGTTTCCACTGCACTTCTGTCAAAGTTATGTCCTCCGACACTTTGAGGGAATTACTTGCCAAACACGCTAACAGAGGAGGAAGAAAAATGGTAAAACAGGGGTGGGAGTGGGGAGGAAAGCTTTAATACACAGTTGGTCTTAAAGGCCTCTTTAAAAGCACTAAAATGACGCAACCATAACACATAGGAGCAGAATTAGGCTACTCGGCCCATCAAGTCTGCTCCGCCATTCAATTATGGCTGATAGTTTCTCATCGCCATTTTCTGCCTTCTCCCCATAACCCCTGATCCCCTTATTAATCAAGTACCTATCTATCTCGGTCTTAAAAAGACTCTGATTTGGCCTCCACAGCCTTCTGCGGCAAAGAGTTCCACAGATTCAGCACCCTCTAACTGAAGAAATTCCTCCTCATCTGTTTTAAAGGATCGTCCTTTTAGTCTGAGATGGTGTCCTCTGGTTCTAGTTTTTCCTACAAGTGGAAACATCCTCTTGTTGCAACCTTTTGTTGCCCTGGATAATTACTATATAAGGATAGGCTTATGACTCAGGGCTATTCCAGTGCAAATGTCAGAAAATTGCCTGACTGACCTCATTTGAATTTTGGAACTGAGAAACTAACTAGACTAACACTCACACTTGAAGACCCAAACAGAAAATGAAGTTGGAAACTAAATTGGAAAGCATCCAGTGTAAGCAATAGTTAGCGGAATTTTTATTCAATTATACCCACTTCATGTCTATTTCTCGGATGTAATTGATCCAAAGATTTACAATTATCTTATGCAATAAAATGTGGAATCAATTGAAGAATAAACAAAAAGCTCTAATAGCTCTTAATGCTTGCTGAATGAAAATCCCCACTCCTGATTCGACCAGAAGAGCAAGAAGCAAAATCCTGTGGATGCTGGAAATCTAAAACAAAAAGCAGCAAGTGCTGGAAATACTCAGCAGATCTCGCAACATTCATGGCGTGGGATGTAGATTTAGCATTTCAGGCTGATGATCTTTCATCAGAACTGGCTATAAAGGTCATGGGCCTGAAAATTTCACTTTCATTTCTCGCTGCACAGATGCTACCTAACTTGGACAATGAATTAGACTTAAATGCTGAGAGCATGATTAAGAAGTTTGCAGATGATGCTAAAATTGGACATAATATTGATGGTAAGTGTAAAAGTATTGGGTTGCAATAACTGAGGCTAACAACAATTGGTGTTTATTAACAGCAATCGAGCAACTCATACGTGTTCTATGTCTGCCCACGCTCTGGGAGAACACCCACACTTCCGACTTGTGACCTCTTTTATACCCACAGCATCCCAATGTCCATGTGACCACCCAATCTACACCTTCCCCCATTTGCTTTGGGACAACCGGTAGTACTGAGGTGTAACAATGTAGGAGAACAGTCACAAGGTGTAAACTATTGACCGCATATAAAATTCAACAGGGCTAACAACATTTAACCATTTACAATGTACAGAATAGTTGCCCTTGGGTTGGTGTCTTCAGTGCGAATAGCATCAGATGTTCTTGTGGTACCCTAAGGCTACAGGGCTTGATGCGTTGGCCTCTGGATGGGTCTCCATTTCCATTCGCATGGGGGCCTGAATTGCAGGCTAGATACATGGGGTATGGTGTTGGTTGATGGTGATGGTTCAGGTTATGCAGGGACTGAGCATCTTCTGAGGAGACGACTTGACTGTTTGGCCATGGAGCGTGACTGTATATCACTGCCAATTTGTCGTGTCTGCGGATAGTCTGGATTCTATTTGACCAGGTTCTAAAGAGTAGAGTGTTTGTGAACATTTCAATCATAATACATCTGTCCCCTTCATTCATAAGGGCCCCACTCAAGTTTGTTTTGGCTTTTCAATGCAAGAAGGACTTGGCAATGGAAATTTGTAATCCTGGTGCACCCAGAGAAATTGTGATGTGCTGATAATGGCAGACCTGTCTGTGCATATTTTGCAAGCTGAGAATTATATCTTAGAAGTCTGTCTAGCCTCAGGCACATTTCTCAAGCAGATGTTTGGGTGAATACACTGTCCTTTCTGCCAGGCTATTGGATGATGGACTACTTGTGATGTGCTCAAAGTCCCATACGTGAAAAGTTCCTTAACTCTCAGGAAATGAACTGACAAGCACGGCCTGTCATTAGACGCTGTGGGATGCCGTGAGTAGCGAAATGTCTATTGAGCTGGAATTTAACCATGTTGCTCTTTATGTCTGGTTGGAGTTTCAAACCAACCAGAATATGAGTCAACTCAAACCAAGTGCTGCTCCATTAAAAAATATCTGAACGACCATGGGAGATCCAGGACCTTAGGTAGGTGCGGTGGTTCTTTGGTTTGATGCGGCTTGATTGCATTGCATGGCACGTACCTGGTACCCCTCAGTCCATGTCCACATTGTTGGCCAGTATAGGGATTCCTTTGCCCTGTACCTGGTTGCCTCCAACCCTTGGTGGCCTTGGTGGAGCTGCTAGGTGTAGTCCCTCTGCACAGAGGCGGGGATGACAAACCACTGACTACGCAGTATCAGCCCATATTGTACAAATGGCTCCACATGCAAGGAGAAGAATGTGCATGGCTTGTGGGGAAGCTCCGTTGAGGACTCGGGCCAGCCTTTCATAATGACTTTGTATAGTTGCCTGCAGATGAGATCCGCTTGTAAGACACCCTTCAGTTCCTTTATTTGTCGAGATGAGAGGACCTGTATGGTCATGATATCCTCCACACAATCTGCCTGGTCAGTGGTAGGTTGGAAGACTCTGGAAAGATCATCAGCAAGGTGCAGCGTACAGCTCCTTACCTTGTTTGCAGATGACAGCTTGGGCATCTTGCACTGCAATCATGCAGAAGCAGTGTGAAGAGGCTGATGACCAGTTTCAAGTCATGAAATTTCTGAAAAGCGAGGAAAAGGGCGAGGAGTTCCTTCTCGATTTGGACGTAACGAGTCTCAGTGTCAGTGAGGGCCCATGATGTAAAGGCTGCTGGTCTGCCATCCTGCCATTCGTGCTGGGAAGTATCTGCTGATAGGAGTACAGGGGCTTGAATGTCAAAATGTTGTAACACTGGAGGTGCTGAGAGTGCCTGTTTGAGCTTGTTGAATGCAAGTGTTCCTGCCAACACCATTCGGCATCTTAGTGGAGGAGCTGACAAAGAGGTCCAGAGACCTCTCTGTAGCAAGGAATGAACTTGAAAAGATAATTCATCATACCAAGGAAACACTGCAAGGCATGCTTGTCCTTGCGATTGGACATCTATCATATAGCTGTTGCCTTGTCTGCATCTGGCTTCACACTATCAGCTGTGAGCTAGTGGCCCACATAGGGAATCTGATTGACCCTGAATCTGCATTTAGCAGGGTTGAGTTTTAACTGTATGGCCCTGATTCTGTCGAGGATTAAACAAAGATCTGTGTTCTTTTCCTGCATTGTTCGACCCCAGATCAGGGTGTCATTGCCGATAATTTTTCAGCCTGTTCAAGGAGCAAACAGTTGCTCCTTGACCGTTTGAAGACCTCATTGCAAGTGGAGATCCCATAGGGCATGCAAAGAAAACAGTATGTTTCATAGAATAGAAATTACAGTGCAGAAGGAGGCCATTCAGCCCATCGAGTCTGCACCGGCCCTTGGAAAGAGCACCCTACCCAATCATAAACCTCCACCCTACCCCAGTAACCCGACCCAACCTTTTTGGACACTAAAGGCAATTCAGCATGGCTAATCCACCTAACCTGCACATATTTGGACTGTGGGAGGAAACTGGAGCACCCAGAGGAAACCCTCGGAGACACGGGGAGAACATGCAGACTCCGCACAGACAGTGACCCAAGCTCGGAATCGAACCTGGGACTCTGGAGCTGAGAAGCAACTGTGCTAATCAATGTGCTACTGTGCTGCCCCCTTACCGGAAACATGAGTGTAGTGAGTTTCAAGGATTCTTTATCTAGCGGGATTTGCCAAGACCTACACTTCGCACCCAAGGTGTTGAAAACGTTGGCATTGGGCATGTCAGCTATCATCTGTTCAACCATTTTCAAAGGGTGCTGAGATTTGAACAGTGCCTTATTTAGGTGAACTGGCTCAATGCTGACCCTGACCGAGTTGTCTTTCCTAACTGCAGCCACCATTGCTGAAATCCACCTGTGGCCTAGTCTACGGGAGCTATGTCACCCAGTGTTGTAATGCGGTGCAGCTCATCGACTACTTTCTGCTTCATCGCAAGGAGTACTTTTCTCAGAGCATAGACCATGGATGGAATTGAGTCATCCAGCTTCATATGATATATTACAGGTAGCTACCCAATGGCTTTGCAGGTGAATAGGTCTTTGTATTCTATCACTTCTGGACCCTAGTGCATCTATGTACATCTGGACCAATGTGGATTAGGCCCTGTGTGATGCTGTCCCAAAAACCCAACAGCGGGTTTATGTTTTGGTTAATGACATGAAACTGGAAACTGCCCTGCATGCAGTGAAAGAGTGGCCATGCCATGGACAGTTTGTCCACCTTATGCCATCAGGTCCACCTGAGTATTGGGATTTGGTGCAGCATTTGGGTTGATTTACTGCAAGAACAGCCTGGGAACGACGTTGCACTTTGTGTTGATCTTTTAGTTTATTGAGTTGCTGCAAACAATGTTTAATGTAATGAAAATCTCACCCTTCTCCTTCAGGATGTCAACGCTCTCACGGTAAAGTGTGTTTGGAGGCTCCACATCTCAGTTACTTTGATTGCACTCCAATTCATTTACTCTGTGCTCAGGAACATGGAGAACTGAGCGACTGCTGTGTGGCTGGTGGCATGGGCAGACTGCTGTGACTTGGATCTGCAGTAGTTCACAAGGTGATTCCATTTTCCATACTTGTTACAGCATTTACCAAATGGCAGACTTGTTGTTCTATTCTCTGAGTGATCGCGGCCGCTGCTGGGGAAGGGCATGAAAACCTTTGTTTCCTACCGTAACTCTTTGTTGCTTCTTTCTGTGCATTCAGTGTACAGATGCTGATGGCAGATCCCAGCGTTAAATCTTTCTTGCGAAGAAGCCTCTTGCAGACAAACCACTATGGACCCCACACACAATGCAATCTCTCCACGTTCTTCAGTGAGGGTGTCAAATGCACATTCTTTGCTAGAATGTTTAAAGCTGCAGCATATGAATACGACTCATCAAACTTAGTATTGAATGTGACCATCCGGTATAACATTCTTTACTGGCATGCATATGTGCTCAAAAGTTTTCAGCAATACTTCAGGATTCTCTTCCTCCATCTGAGAAAGAGAGGAGTCGAATTTCTCAACCACCTCGGAGCCCACTAAATTTAGGAGAGTGTTCACCTGTATCTTCTTTGATTTGTCCAATTGGCCAGCACCGAAGTAGAAATGCCTCTCTTTTTTCGGATTTTATCCAGTCATCTGCGACATTTTCATCAAAAACGAGCAGGTCAATGCAGCAAAGACCCTCTGCCGTTCTGCCAATTCCTGACACCATGTAGAAGTGTTGGGTTCCAATAACTGGAGATCAGGAACTAGCCACAATATATATTTATTACAGTAACTCAGCAGCTCTTATGTTTTGTGTATCTGTCTGCACTCTGGGAGAACTTCCATGCTCCTTACACCTGACCCCTTTTATGCCCACGTCATCCCAGCGTCCACATGAGTGTGTGAAAACATTTTGGAAGATATCAAAGGACGGGCCATAACGCATGGTCCCCACTTTTAGGGTCCAATTGTGGTTCGCATCCATGTGACTTCCCATTCTGGGGCGGAGCGGTGGGGGGGGGGGGGGGGGGTGAATGAAGGCCATTGCATTCAGCTTTAATCTCGCAAATCAGAACAAACTGGGTGAGATCCTGATCATGCCAACTGGAGTGGGCCAGGTGAATGGAAAACTGACTTGCGGCCGGCTCAAATCCCGTTTTAGGACTCTCCCGGAATTCTCCCAACAGAGTTGTGCCAAACCAGATCTTAGGCAACTGCTGCAGGGTTTCTTGCTGAAGGGGAATGAGAGGCTCATAAGAGCCTGATTATTTTTTGGAGGACTGGCAAAAGAAGTTATTTTTGATCCAATAAAAACAGGAAGTGTTGGAAATGCTCAGAACGTCTGGCGGCATCTGTACAGAGAGAAACTGAAGTCAGTGATCCTTCACCAGGGCTGGTGAAAATCATGGCCCTGAAACATTGAATCTGTTTCTCTCCCCATAGATGCTGCCTGACCTGCCAAGTATTTCCAGCATTTTCTGTTTAGATTTAAGATTTACAGCATATTCACTACTTTGTTCTCCTATTATATGCTCCGTGCTGGGCACTATTCGTATGGTTAGTTTCAATTTAAAATGAGAAAATATTTCTCCCTCAATGTCAAGTGTATTTTTTATGTTAACCGTGTCCACTTGTTTGGATACAAATAGCAGATTACGGAAGATGAATTTGTTGATGCTAATTTACTGGGAGATTTTGCCATTTTTAACCTTGCACGTGAAATCAGGAGTCTTGCGCCAATAGAATTTGTCACTGTTAATGGTATTGTCATTTGTATTTGGAATTGTTAGTTTTGGTTCTTGTGAGGTTCAAGTCTCTTGGATGATGATTTGATTGATTTATTATTGTCACATGTATTAGTATACAGTGAAAAGTGTTGTTTCTTGCATGCTATACAGACAATGCATATCATACATAGGGAAGGAAGGAGAGACTACAGAATGTAATGTTACAGTCATAACTAAGATGTAGAGAAAAGATCAACTTAATACAAGGAAGGTCCATTCAAAAGTCTGATGGTAGCAGGGAAGGAGCTATTCTTGAGCTGATGTTTGGATATTGCACAGGACTAGGTTCAAAGAAGCGGAGCTTGTTGCATAAAATCATAGAATCCACACAGTGCAGAAGGAGGCCATTCAGCCCATCAATTCTGTACTGACCCTCAAAGAGAGCACCTTATCTTGGCCCATGCCTCCACCCCACCCCAGCAACCCAACCTAACCTTTTGAACACTGGTCATTTATCATGGCCAATCCACCTAACTTGCACATCTTTGGATTGTGGGAGGAAACCGGAGTACCCAGAGGAAACCCACACAAACAGGGGGACAACATACAAACTCCACACAGACAGTCACCCAAGGCTGGAATTGAACACAGGTCGCTGGTGCTGTGAGGCAGCAGTGCTAACCACTGTGCCACCGTGCCGCACCCCAAATGTGTATATATGAATGACTAAGTTGCGTGTGATTGTCTGACTAAATATATCATAGTGAAACTTAAGCTTTCAATGGGTTTTATAAATAGAGACATAGAATGCAAAAGCCAAGAAGTTTTGCTAAACCTATATCTAAATAGTTCAACTCCACTGTGACTATGGTTCCCAACTCTGGCCACCTGAAGGATGTGAGGGGGAGGATTAAGGGTGGAGGGGGTGATTAGGGAGTTTGGAAATGAAAAGCACCAGGTCCCACAATTTCTCTTCCTGGTCTAACTGCGGAAAATGGGCTGGATAGCTCTTTTGCATCTTTTTGCATCTTTCCAGGTTTTTACTTCTATTGATTGCATAAGAAACTTTATAACTTTTCTGAAATCCACATTTTCAAATACCAGCATTACATACCTTGATTCATGAGAATGAGGCTTCCTGTCAACAAGGCCACGCAGTTGGTTGGTTGATGGTTGTGGAGATATTGAAATCCCCATCCTCGGCTGTAAGACTTTTCATACATGTAGCGAGAGGCATCAGCGATGACCTCCAGATATGACTCCTGCTGAGTTTTGTTCAGTTGTTCATACAAGAAGTCATATGCAGTGGCAAAACTCACCAGTGAGTGAGCCAGTGGAACCTCATCCCACGGAGCATCTTTCACCAGCCTTTGGAGGAGGAAAACTGTCATCAGTACATTGAAACATACAAATGCCAAGCACTTTAAAGCTGCTTGTTTACTTTAATATATAAAAAAGCCATTGTTAGCTACTGCTCTTCACAGCTCGGTCAAAAGTAAGCTTTGGGATATCTTGTCCACAATGTGACAATTCAGGATAATTGTAAATATTCAGTCCGACACCACAGGAGCGACTCACAACTTCAGATTCCTCAAATCTTCCAGGTTTGTCTTCCCCACTGCCTAAAATACCATGTTGTAGCTTCCGAGTTATTGTTTTAGCGGATGAATCAGGAGGGAACATTGAAGGAAAAGGGTGGAAAAAGAATGGAAAATTTGTAATTTTTTACAAACAAACTTCTTTTCAGTGAAAATAGTAAAAATGAAAAATTGCGAAATATGCAATTTTGACTGTTCTTTCCACGTCACTTGGAATGACAGTTGAGAATATTCTCTTACCCAAACTCTATGACATCAATCAATATTTAGGCTCATCCACGTTAGACTGATGGAAGAATATGTTAGAAAGGTACCTGACCTTTCTAGTACACCTCTTGCATTTTTATGATGTATCCTCTTCCCCCATTCAGGCATGGGTGAACACATATACTGATTGATACAGAGTTTGCGTAAGAGGTTTCAGGTAATGCCTTGAGAGTCTGCTGCTGAGAGCTGCCAGCTGGGAAGAGAGGGAAGGAATGACTCGAACTGCCCGTGTGTGGCACGGTGCCTTTTTCTTGTTGATTCATGGTTACTGTGATGTGTACTGTTCAGTTGTTTCTTTGTATCTTTTGTTTAAAGGTATTATTGACTGTTTAATAAAAAGCATATTCTCCAAGGGGTAACCAATTGTGCCTCCCCAATAGGATCCAGGAAGGTTACAACATAAACATATTATGGAGCAGAAATGCTCAATTGGAACAGTCCAAGCTGATATCAACCCAGAACATCGTTTCCTCTACATCCTCATAGTGAGTTTCTGTCCATTTCCCCACAGTAAGGATTTTTATACTTAGCTGTGGGGTTTCACTCAATTTTAATAAACACTGAAAGGTAGTTCAGATGCTAATAATCTATCTGTCTATTGAAGTTCCTTCATGAAAGACTGAAAATATGTGGCAATTTGCCAGCCTGTCTCCATAATCAATAATTACCTCATACCACTTGTTTTGGGAAGCACAAGGCTGGGGTTATCCTCTCCTCTATTGGTGAATAGAGGATGATAAAATCATGAGCGAAACACACAGAGTCAGAGTAGTTGAAAGTAATTTTGTTCAAGTCAAGCAACACAACTCACCAATATGGGGATGCGCAGTACAATCATCATTTTGTATTATCGTATAAAAACAAGTTACAAGAGGAACCATGGAGTGCATGTTCACAGATGCCTGATGGTAGCAGGAGAGGTTGACAAGGTGGTGAAGAATGCATATAGGATATTTTTCTTTATTGGCTGAGGAACTGAATATAAGAATAGGAAAATTATGTTTGAACTGTATAGGACACAACTAGCATACTGCCTTCAGTTTTGGTCAATGCATTATAAAAAGGATTTGATTGCATTAAGAGTGCAGTGGAGATTTATGAGGGTGTTGCCAGGATTGGAGAATTGTAGTTATGAAAAAGTATAAAGAAAGGCTATGTTGTTTTCTATCAGCGGGATAGTTAACTGAGGACCTTAAGAGCTGGCCCAGGTAGGAGCCAAGCTGCAGAGTAGTCCTGGCAGGAACTGGGACTGTACGTGTATATACTTTACATTCATTTGACTCTCCTTTCCAAACTCCTCTGTAACTACTAAATTGGCGATGAGGATAAAACAGAATTACAGTTGGCGCTCCTAACCATTTGTCATACAGCCACCTCCCTTTACAAGGGAATAAGGTTTGCACCATTTTGAAAATGCTGCTCTTTAGCAGACTCTATGCATTCAAGTGGGTGTAGAGGACTGGACTCAGTATGCGGAGCTTATGCGTTATTTTTCAAGGCAAACGCTATCGTTGGGGATGATCAAAGATTGGTAATTCTTCTGACCATTTGTGGGGCCCCCACTTTCAGCATCATAATGAGCCTTATGTACACTGCGGCTCCAGACTCCAAGGCATTCAAAGAGCGAGTGATGCTCGTGGGAAAACATTGCAACACCAAACCATCAGTTTACAGATAGAGGTACCGATTTAATACGGCCGAGGGACCCCAAGGTGTCCTTTACCGAGTTTTTGGCACGATTGTGCAAATTGCCAGAGTTTTCTGACTACCCGAGATTCTAAGAGACTGCCTTGTATGTGGAGTAAATAATTTTGTAACACAGTGGAAATTGCTAGCTGAACTGTTGCTGGACCTAGATAAGGCAGCCAAGATCGCCATCTCATGGGAGAATGTGCATAAGGGAATCTAGGAACTCCAGAACCCTGCCCTGGCCCAAACGCTGCTGGGACCAGGCCCATTGGACAAGGGCCGCTACAGCCAGATAGGACATCTCCCCTGACTCAATGAAGCATGATCCAAGGAGGTGCGGCACTTGTGGCTGGCGAAATCGCAAACCTGCTGCCCTATCCGAGGGAGACACCAGCCCAGAGCCCGGAACCTCCACTTAGAACAATCTGATGACAAGGAAAAAATGCAATTGAGTTGCATTGCTGCGCCATGACTTGCCCACATCAGGATTACTGTGCAGGTGAACAGCCACCGATTAGAGGTGGAGTTGGACACGGACACCACAGTTTCAGTAATTGGGAGGCAGACTTTGGAGAGAATCAGTACTGGAGTTCAACAGTTGTGTTTGCGGGACATTGAGGCAAGGCCAGCGACCTATACGGGGGACCTCTAGCCATAGCGGGCATGACCAGTAACTTATGGATAGCAGGCCATTAAGTTGCCATTAAAAATAGTGAAGGGCTCCGGACTGAGTCTGCTGGGCCGTGACTAGCTACAATGCCTCAGGCTGGACTGGCAACAGATCTTCTGGATGGGTGTTGGAGCACTTCACAAAATATTGGGGAAGTACCCTGAAGTCTTCCAGGAAGGCCCGGGGAAAATTAAGGGAGCTGTGGCCAAATTAGATGTGGATCCTGAGGTCCAGCCTAAGTATTTCTGGGCCCGCCTGGTTTCCTATGCACTGCTGCCGAAGGTTGAGGATGAACTCAGCAGACTGGAAGGCCTCAGGATCATCCAACTGGTATGGTTTGCTAATTGGCCAGCGGCAGTAGTCCCGGTACTAAAATCTGATAACACTGTAAGCCGATTATTGTAAGTTGATCGTCCGGTGCCCGGAACTCGCTGCCGGAGGAAATGGTGGAAGGAGGGACGATAGTGACATTTAAGGGTCATCTGGACAAATACATGAATAGGATGGGAATAGAGGGATACGGACCCAGAAAGTGTTGAAGATTTTAGTTTCGACGGGCAGCATGGTCGGCACAGGCTTGGAATGCCGAATGGCCTGTTCCTGTGCTGTACTTTTCTTTGTTCTTTGTTCTTGGTACCCACAGGGCCCCTACGAGTACACAAGACTGCCGTTTGGAGTGTCGTCGGCCTGCGCAATTTTCCAACGCATTATGGAGAACATCCTGAGGGGGCTACTACATGTAGCGATCTACTTGGACATCGTCCTGGTCACTGGAGCCACGGACAAGGAGCACTTGAGCAACCTGGGGGAAGTTCTCCGGCGGTTTTCTGAGACAGGGATCTGCCTCAAGAGGGAAAGTGTGTTTTCTACATTAGGGAATTTACATACTTGGGGTATTGTGTGGATCTGGACGGACCACATAGGGTTCAGAAGGTGCAGGCAATAAAGTAAGTCCCCACTCCGGAAAACGAAACAGAGTTACAGTCAGTCTTTGTACTCGTCAACTATTACTGGAAATTTATTCCTGGCCTAGTGACCATCCTCGCCCCATTGCATGCATTGCTGAAGAAGGACCAAGAATGGGCGAGGAGACAACCTCAGGAGGACGTTTTTCCCAGGGTGAAGCAGCAGCTAATGTTGTACGGATTATTGACATATTACGACCCCTCCAAGCCTCTGTTGGTGACATGCGGTGCCTCGCCTTAAAGAATTGGAGCTGTATTGTCCCACTGCATGGCTGACGGAAGAGAAAGGCTGATGGCATTCGTGTCTAGGACATTGCTGTAGTGGAGCACAATTACCGCCAGTACATAGAATTTAAAGTGCAGAAGGAGGCCATTCGGCCCATCGAGTCTGCATCAGCCCTTGCAAAGAGCACCTACTGAAGCCCATGTAGCTACCATATCCCCGTAACCCAGTAACCCCCACTTAACATTTTTTGGACATTAAGGGCAATTTAGCATGGCCAATTCACCTAACCTGCACATCTTTGGACTGTGGGAGGAAACCGGAGCACCCGGAGGAAACCCACGCAGACACGGGGAGAATGTGCAGTCTCTGCACAGACAGTGACCCAAACCGGGAATCGAACCTGGGACCCTGGAGATGTGAAGCAACTGTGCTAACCACTATGCTACTGTGCTGCCCAGATAGAAAAGGAAAGGTTGGCCGTCATACTCGAGGTGAAGAAATTGCATTAGTAGGTTTACGGGTGTCGATTCCCCATTGTGATGGATCATAAGACATTGTTCAGGATTTTTAAAGAAGACAAGGTGATCCAGCCAACATTGTCTGCCCGGACTCAGCGATGCGCCTGTTACTCGCAGCGTATGAGTATACCTTTGAGCATTTCCCAGGCACACAAAATACAAATACAGACCCGTTGAGCAGGCTCCCACTGCGGATGTGCCTCTCGTCTCCACCAAGAAAGTCGTTTTGACACTTAACTTTATGGACACCTTGCCAGTCAGCACTGCCCAGATACGTGACTGGATGCAAAAAGACTCCGCATTGGCGAGAGTCCACCATATTGTCTTACACAGGAGCCAGCAAGAGAAACTTCCTGAGGAACTACAGGCCTTTGAAACCAAAATGCAGGTGTTCAGTGTGGAAAACTGCATCCTTCTGTGGGGATCTCGCATCATGGTCCCAAACCGGGCAGAGATGCCAACCTTCAGGATCTGCACAAGGGACACCAAGTGGAGTCGAAAATAAGAAGCTAGCCTGTATTTATGTGTGGTGGCCAGGCCTGGATGGCACAAGTGAACGACTGACCCAACAGTGTACTGCATGCCAAGAACAGCAGAAACTCCCAACTGCCGCCCTGCTACATCCATGGGAATGGCTGGAAGTCTATCGATGTCGTCCACCATGCCGAAGGTACAGTTGACAGGCTCTGGCTCTCCTACAGCACTAACAGCATTCTGCAGGTACTGGTCACAGACAATGGCACCCCCTTCACCAGCGACAAGTTTGATCATTTTATGAAGACAAAAGGGCTACGACAGATCCGCATGGCCCGGTATCAGCCTTCCTCGGGCTGGCCGAGCGAGCGGTACAGACCTTCAAGAGAAGGATGACGAAACAGACCACGAGGTCCGTGTAAATGCGACTTGAAAGATTTTTGTTCCACTATGGGAACACGCCGCATTCAGCGACCAGCGTAGCACCAGCAAAATTGTTGATGGAACCGAGGCTCAGGACCCGCCTCAGTCTCGCATTCCCCAGTATTGATGAGAAAGTACAACATGTTCAGGACCTGCATAGGCAAAGCGAAGGCAAATGGACGCAGAGCAGGAGCTTCAAACCAGGGGATGCAATTTATGTCCAAAACTTTGGGGAAGGTGCCCAATGGATTCCAGGGACAGTGCTCCGGACAGACCAGACCAGTTTTGTATCAGGTGAAGGCGTGTGAAAACAGACAGTGCAGAAGCACCTGGGCCACCTCAGGAGCAGGGGACCAACGTTGACCACGCCCCACCAGTCACCCCCATCATCCTGTGGGGGTTCCGACACCGATATTTCATAGAATTTACAGTGGCAAAGGAGGCCATTCGGTCCATCGAGTCTGCACCGGCTCTTGGAATGAGCACCCTACCCAAGCCCATACCTCCACCCTATCCCCATAACCCAGTAACCACACCTAACATTAAGGGCAATTTGGACCTTGAGGGCAATTTAGCCTGGCCAATTCACCTAACCTGCACATCTTTGGACTGTGGGAGGAAACCGGAGCACCCGGAGGAAACCCACGCACACACGGGGAGAACGTGCAGACTCCGCACAGACAGTGACCCAAGCCGGGATTCGAACCTGGGACCCTGGAGCTGTGAGGCATTTGTGCTAACCACTATGCTACCGTGCTGCCCATACCGATATGCGAGAGGTGGTAGACTCCGACTCGGAAACGGAGACCCAGACAGCTGATGCTCCCAACATCGATCTGGCCAAGGATCAATCACCAGGGTAGTACCTCCCAGGGAGTCATCAAGGAAACAGTGTTCCCAGACACACTATACGTGATCCGACCCATCCCCGCAGCCACTGTAAGTGCAGTCACGGGCAAAGTTCTCCTGCTCTATCTTCTTCGGAGGGTCTTACAGATTTGGGGAGTTGGGTGGGATGGATGTTATAACCCCCACAGGGATGACCTGATTAACCTCTCCATGAGACCTGTGGAGAACGAGCTCCCCCACTGCAGAGCAGAGGCCCACCAGTGGGATAGTTAACTCAGCACCTTAAATGCTGGCTGAGGCAGGAGCTGAGCTGCAGTGTAGGCCTGACAGGGGGGACTGTTACTTGTATAGACTTTACTTTTGTAATAAAACATTCATTTGACTTTCCCTTCCGTGCTCCTCTGTGACTACTAAAAAGGAGTAATTTTTTTACCCAGAGGATGGTAAGTGTCTGAAATTCTCCGTCTGAAAGGGTGATAGAGGCAGAAATCCTATCCTATTAAGAAATGCATTTGGATAGTCACTTGAGGTGCTATAAACTACAGGGCTACAGACCAAGGGCAGGAAGGTGGTATTAAACTGGTAACTCTTCCTCAGTCAGCACAGACATGGTGGACCGAATGGTCAACTTCTGTGCCGTGGCTGTAGTTACGTTGCTAGGTTTTACACTGATTGAGTTAATTGCATCTGATCAGAATTGCTGCTCTGTACTTTCACTCGCTGATGCGAAATAGAATATCTCAATTGCTTTTTCCGGTCTAATCTCAACGACCTTTAAACAGTACACTTACTGAAAGGTTTAATAAGCATATATAAATAAGGGCATGTGTGAAAGACAATATCCAGTTCATGTGCCAAGAGGTGTGCATTGTTACAGTTGATGGATTATGCCTTTTTAAATACAGTGTGCATCAACTCTGTAAAGTTAAGTTGATGCTCAATTAACCCACAAAAGCATCTGCAGCAGACCCAAATTTATTAGAAAGAACTGAGCTGACTATTTTAAAAGATAATTTAAAAACCTAAATAAACAGACGACAACCATCATAGAATTGTAAAATAATTCAACTCGGAGGAGGCCTTTGAGCCCACTGTGCCTGCACGAGGCCTTTGGTAAAACTGTATATTTAACCCCCACCCCCCCCATTCTTTCCCCATTGCAAGAATATCAATATGTTTTTCATTACTTTTGTTTTAAGAGAGACAAAATATAATGTGGAACAGATTTCTTTAAATCGCATTTTCAAAAGCCCATCTCAAAACCGCTGATAAGAGAAGCTTCTGGAACACAGGCTTTTATCGCAGCAGGGGTTGTGATGACTCCATACATCAGAAGATGGTTTACATCAAAGGATGGTTTTGAGGAGGGGGACGCAATAAATAAGTAGTAACACTCTGGTGTTAAAAGTGTATGACTGAGGCATCTCATTTCCTAATGGCAAACGTTTTGAAACAAATGGGTAGTTGTAAAATATGAGGCATGGGTTGCATTTGAAGAGGACAGTAAACCAAAATGCTATGTTTTGCTTAGTTAGAGATTGAAGAAAAAGGAGAAGAAATCCTGAGGTGTAGTGAAACCACCTTTCCTATTTCTCACTAAATCTGCACAGAGTAAATTTTAGACACCAGGTAAATCTCAATATTCTGTATGGTTGGTGAGGGTGTTTTAGATTAATGACTGTCAGAAATAAATTAAGTTGATTGTTGAGCATAGAATCATAGAATCCCTACAGTGCAGACGGAGGCCATTCTACCCATCAAGTTGCACCAACCCTCTAGCACCCTACCCAGGTCCACACTCCGCCTTATCCCTGTAATCCCACCTAACCTGCTCATCTTTGGACTGTGGGGGGAAAACAAGGCACGCAGACAAGGGAAAAAGTGAAAACTCCACAGACAGTCACGCAAGGCCAAAATTCAACCCGAGTCCCTGGCACTGTGTGACAGTAGCGCTAACCACTGTGGCATTGTGTCTTCCTAAGCATATTACTGTCCCTTTTAGTAAGAAGGATACGGGTGGGGGTGGGGGTGGGGGGGGGGGGGGGGGGGGGGGGGGGGGGCATCGGCAGGACCGGAAGTCATCCTGCTGGCTTTAACAGGCAGAATATTATTCTCCATTCTCCTGATCCATAGTTCTTGCAACTTGATGTAATCTACCTGTAAACTTAACTTCACAATTTCCTTCCTATTTAGTTGCCTGTGGTATACACCCAGCAACTCAACAGTTCCTCGGTTGTTCCTTAATTCTAACCAAATAGATTGCCTTTGACTCCTCAACTACATCATCCATCTCCAATGCTAAAATAGTTTGGTTGATCAATGTTGCCAGGCCACCTTTTTTCATCCTCATCCCTCCTGAATACCTTGTGGCCAACAATATTAAATTCCCTATCATTCTTTTCTTTGACCTGGCTCTCTGCTATTATCACTATATGAGAGCCCATGCGGCTGCTTGTGCCTGCAGTTTAACTACCTTATTTACCATGCCTCATGTGTTCACATACATGCGCGATAAACCTACTAAAACTGGTTTGCATTTCCTCCCTGTCAGTTCCTTCCTATTTGCCTCTTGGAATTCTCTGGGATCCTCCCTAATGTTTCATCCTGTTAGCATCCCATTCCCAAATTAGTTTTCACTCTCACCCGCTGCACTGAATAACCTTTGAACAAGGTCATCGATCCCAGCTCTGTTGAGCTGCAACCATAAACCCTAAAAAGTTGCACCTGTGCCAGATCTCATCCAAATGCCAAAGGAATCTGAAACCCTCCATCCTGCACTATCTCAACTCACTATTTTTAAAACAAATTCCAATTAAGGGGCAATTTAGCATGGCCAATCCACCTAACCAGCACATCTTTAGGTTGTGGGGGTGAGATCCATGCAGACACAGGGGGAATGTGCAAACTCCACACGGACAGTGACCCAGGGCCGGGATCAAACCCGGGTCCTCGGCGCCGTGAGGCAGCAGTGCTAACCAGTGCGCCACCGTGCCGCCCGTTTATCCCACTCACTTGTACTTGATACTGGGAGTAAGCCTAGTTTTGTTTCAAAACTTCCTCCCTAAATCCTGAAACTCTAACTGCAGCACCTCACCCTTTTCCTCCCTATAGCACTGATTCTCACATGAATCCTAATTATTGGTTGTCCCCCCCCCCCCCCAACTTCCCTGACTTCAAAACAGTCTGTGCCCATTTAGTGATGTTCTTTACCCTGTTATCAGGAAGTCAACATGCCATTTGGGACTCATGTCGGGAATTGTGGAACCGTGGGCACAGTTACCTTCAACTTGAACCATCTTTGCTGATGTGTACCAGTGTAATGTTACAGTATTAGCTTAGACAGAGGGTTTCATTGATTTTACTAAAGATAAACACCAAGAAATGTTTCCGACAATGTAAAAGGAATTTAATCTGATTTTAAAGTGGCAAAATACCAGGTTCTGAATTACTTGAACAATACCTTAATATCTGCTTTGTTTTAACAGCTGGATCAAATTAATTCTGCTGTCACAATGTCTGGAAAGCATAAAGCTTATCTTAACCCATAATTCAATTTGCTCTGTTCTAATTAGCTCTTCATTTGGGTTGTGAAAAAAAGCATTCAAATCAGTTTCGAAAGGTTTCTTTGGAAAACTGCATTTATTTTGGAAGGGGGCAGAAATGCGTAGAAGAGTTGTACACTGCTTTGTTAAAATACGTCATGAACCTATGCAATGATGGCCTTTAGCGCAACTTATATCATTGTTGCGCTCTGAATTTGGCAATAAAGAAGAACCGTGCTGCCAACCATTTTTCCAAGGTGACATTGCACATTTTTGAATGATGTGAGCAAATTATTTACTGAACATTGCTCCGTTCCAATTCTTCCCCCCACACCCAGCCCTCATTGGGTCACTGTTGCACAGGCCTTAGCCACCCTTTTTATATGTGAATCAAAACAAGGAAAGCTGTCAACCATTTACTAATACAATACACGTCACAAGTGACATACTGTGTGACTGTGATTAAGGAAAATGTATCCCTCCTTGTCCTTTTTGGCCTGCCTGAAGTCTGACACAGTTAATCACACCTCCAACGTTTCTCCACTGCCATTCAACTGGGTGCAACTGCATTTGCCTGCTTCTTATCTATCTGATTGCAGGCACTTGCAATGGCTTCTTTTGCTGATCATATACAGCTACCTCTGGTGTTCCCCAAGAATCGTCCTTGGCTACCACCTTTTTGGCATCTACAATGTTACATTACGGCAACATCATCAAAAGCAGTGTTAGTTATCACAGATTCACTGGCAAAACCCAGCTCTACCTCACTACCAACTCTCTTGATTCCTCCTACCCTATCAAATTATCAGATTGTTTATCTGACACCCAGCACTGGATGAGCAGCAATTTCTTCCAACTAACTGTTAAGAATACTGAAACCACTATTAAAAAATTCATTCACGGGATGTGGGTATCGCTGTACAGGTCAGTATTTGTTACCCATCCCTAATTGCCCTTGAGAAGGTGGCGGTGAGCTACTTTTTGAACCAACTGCTGTGTCTATGTGGCGCAGGTCCATCCACAATGGTGTTGGGGGGGGGTTCGTTAGTGAAGGAATGGTGATACATTTCAAAGTCAGGATGGTGAGTGGCTTAGAGGGAAACTTGCAGGTGGTGATGTCCCCATGCATCTGCTGCCCTTGTCCTTCTCGATGTTAGAAGCCGCAAGTTTGGAAAGTCCCGTCGAAGGTGTCTTGATGAGTTGCTGCAGTACATTTGGTGCACACTGCTGCCACTGTGCTTTGATGATAGACAGAGTGAAGAATTGTGAAGGTGGTGGATGGGATGCTAATCAAGCGCGCTGCTTTGTTCTGAAAGGTGCCGAGCTCCTTGAGTGTTATTGGAGCTGCACTCATCCAGGCAAGTGAATTATATTCCATCAAAATCCTGACTTGTGGCTTGTAGATCGTGGACAGGCTTTGAAGGTCAGGAGTTGAGAGTACCTCTCCACAGAATTCCTAATCTCTGATCTGCTCTTTTGGCCACAGTATTTATATGGCTAGTCCAGTTTAGTTTTTGATCAATGGTAACCCCCAGGGTGCTGATAGTGGGGGATTCAGCAGTTAATGCCATTGAATGTTAAGAGGCGATGGTTAGATCCTCTCTTCTTGGAGATGGCCACTACCTGGCACTTGTGGATTGAATGTTGCTTACCACTTATCAGCCCAAGCTGAATATTGTCCAGTTCTTGCTGCATATGGGAACGGACTGCTTCAGTATCTGAAGATCGCAAATGGTGTTGAACATCGTGCAATCATCTGTGAACATTTTCTTCAGTGCCTGCTCCAAACTCGGCTCCCTAACTATTGCTCCATCCTTTTCAGTGGACGACTGTCTGTTAAAGATGACTGTTTGCAACCATGCCGTCATGGCTGACCCCAAGATGAGATCCTGACTACTAAAATCACCTCTTTCCACTTTTGCAACAACACCAAACTTTGATCCACCTCATCTGCTTGGGAAACTCTCATTTGTGCCTTTGTTACCTCGAGACTAAATTCTTCCAACCCACTCCTGGCTGGTTTCCCACATACTATCCTCCTTAAATTCGAGGGTATCCAGAACACTGGTGCCCCTGTCCTTACTCACGTTAAGTCCCAATCACTTATTACCCCTATGCTTGCTGATCCACATTGAAATTAAATGAAAATCGCTTATTGTCACAAGTAGGCTGCAAATGAAGTTACTGTGAAAAGTCCCTAGTCGCCACATTTGGGTGCCTGTTTGGGGAGGCTGGTGCGGGAATTGAACCGTGCTGCTGGCCTGCCTTGGTCTGCTTTAAAAGCTAGCGATTTAGCCCTGTGCTAAACCAGCCTCTCTGACACAGTTTTAAAATCCACAGGACCTTTTTCAAATTCCTCCACGATCTTACTCCTCCCTATCTCTAACCTCTCCAGCCCCACAACTCTGAGATATCGTTGCTCATCTAATTCAGCATCCCTGTTTTTAATTGCTCACTATTGTTGGCCATGCCTCAATTACTAATGTTACAATCCCAGTTGATGTTATAATTGGACGGGAAGAATCCAGAATGGAACCCTGGCTCAAAAGACCGTGGGCGGAATTGTCCCCCCCCCCCCCCCCCCCCCCAACGCCGGGTGGGAGAATCGCCAAGCAAGTCCCGCCACGCTGCCCCAGCAGCCGCACACGATTCTCCCACAACCAAACCGGCGAGATTCACGGCTGGCCACTGGAAGAATCGCCGCTCGCCCGGCACGACAGGTTCCCGCCGGCGCCGTCCACACCTGGTTGGTGCCGGCGGGAACAGCGCGGGAATGCTGGGGGGGCAGCCTGTGGGAGGGGGAGGGGGATTCTTGCACCGGGGGGTGCCTCAAAAGGGGTCTGGCCCGCGATCGGTGCCCACCTATCGGCGGGCCAGTGTCTCTGAAGGAGGACCTCCTTTCCTCCGCCGCTCCGCAAGATACATCCGACATCTTCTTGGGAGGACGGCAATCTGCGCATGCGCGGGTGACGTCATTTACGCGGCGCCGGCCACGTCATGTATGCGGCGCCGCTTTTACACGGCGCCAAGGCCTGGTGCGCGTAAATGACGTGGCGCCGCTCCTAGCCCCCCGGGGGCGGGAGAATAGGGGGCTGGGAGCGGCTTCCGACGCTGGAGTGAAACACTCCAGTTTTCACTCCGGCATCGGGACTTAGTCTCCCGATGGGAGAATTGCGCCATGTAACTTAACTTTTTTTTATAAGACCTGGAGGAACAGAGTCACACAACCGCTAATTAGTTTTACCAGCGTGAAAAAAACATTTATTAAACATGAAAAGTTGGATTATTATACAATACTCCCCCTTAGCTTAACAAATACCACACATATTTAAAGATTAACATGGATTACAGAGTACAAAATGATGTCATTAATAGCGATAATGATGTCATTAATGCAAAAAAGCTCCTTTCAGCGCACAAGATGATGCTGGTCAAATGCACGGACTCTACTCTGAACCCAAGTTAGTGTCTATGGAATTCTCCTCAGACACCCCCCCCCCCCCCCCCCCCCCCCCCCCGCGTTGATGATCCCATGAGAGTTTCCAAACTCCACTCCCGAAAACCTGCTTTAAAATCTTCTCTCATAATAATGTTTTCCCTTAACGATTTGCATTCCGAAATGGCACGTTTCATCAAAGCTTCCATTCCACTTATAACAGGAAATCCAGTCCAGGATTTTACACCAACCACTTGAGGTTTTTTTCTTGACTGTTGTGCAAGCCACTCACAATTGCTTTAACTCTCTATTCCCAGACAGTGGTAAAAATGATATCAATCGTTTCATCTACCTCTGAAGTCTGCTGCTTTACTTCAAAACTAGTTGCTGCAATTGTCTGTTTGACTCAAAACAATTTGTTTACTTTTCCTTGCATTCTTCTGACCCATATCTTGCTCTCTGTTCACTTAACTCCAGACTTTCTGGACACTTCTCTTCATATCTCTAGTTTCCTTAACTAGCTGCTCCTCAGATTTCTGCACAATTCTTAACAATTATGCTATGATATGGCTTTTCTTTGAGTAAAGCTGAGAGATCTTCCCTCTCTAGCCTTCTGAACCAACTGCTTCTAGGAGAGATTTGAGAGCGGTCTTCTCTCTCACTACTTATCTTCAACTGTAAATAAATTAACAAACCAAAATCTTAAAACCTTATCCACCTTAAAAGGCCCCAGTTGTTAAGCAACACCCTCATGCTTAAGCCTTTTATTTATTCTTCATACCATAGCCCTCTCTAAGCACAATAGAAACACAACTGGAACTTAATGCTATCTGGGGAAAGCGGGGAGCATAATCAAAGACCCCCTCCTACCCGGCTTACTCACTCTTCCAACTTCTTCCATCGGGCAGGAGAGACAAAAGTCTGAGAACACGCACAATCAGATTCAAAAACAGCTTCTTCCCCACTGTTACCACACTACGAAACGACCCTCTTATGGACTGACTTGTTAACACTACACCGCTGTATGTTTCACCCGATGCCGGTGTCTATGTATTTGCATTGTGTTGCCCTATTATGTATTTTCTTTTTCTTTTATTTTATTTTCATGTACTAAATGATATGTTTGAGCTGCTTGCAGAAAATTACTTTTCACTGTACCTCAGTACACGTGACAATAAGCAGATCCAAATCGCCACACATAAAAACGCCTTTGTCCAGCATGAAACTAAGTTTTGGATTTACCCTTCCAAGCACTGAATCATCAAATTAAACCCACTTAAAACTATACCTTATTTCTAATGTTTACCAATATATAATATTCACCTAAAATTTAAACACACAGGTTTATTCCAATCAAGAAAACGAGGCCGCAGCGGGCAGTACATCAACCCAACCCAATCCAAAGTGCTAGTTCCAACCCTGGCTGGCTTTTAACTGTCCGGTTCAATTAGCCCCAGCTGGTAGGCCTCCGCCCCTCAGTGGGGGAGCTCATATTTTTGTGAGCTCATGATCAATTGGATCATCCCTGTGGGTCTTGTGATTGTTATTATATAAATCCCTTAAAACTACCTTTGTTTTCTTTACACTGAGCTCTAAAATTCCTTCCCTAAACCGCTCAGACTCTGTTTTCCTTTAAGACGTTTCGTAAAACCTAACTCTTTGATGATGCTTTGGCATTTGCCCTAATATTTCCTTACGTAGTTCAGCGTCTAATTTTGTTTTATAACACTCCTGTGAAGTATCTTGTGACATTTTATTACGTTAAAGAAACATACTTGCTGCTGTGTGAACATTACAGTCATGCTGAAACTCACTCAATATCGATTCCAGCATATTTCTGGACAGCAATCAGGACCAGGTACCTTGTGCAATCCAGAGCTACAAATGGAGTGCTGAAGCCAATTGTGAAACCCATCCTGCCAAATACTGATCAGATCTGGCGCTTTTCTGGTCCATATGGTTCACTCTCTCAGTCATTACCTTCATTTACCTTCATTAAGGGCAGCAGGGTAGCATGGTGGTTAGCATAAATGCTTCACAGCTCCAGGGTCCCAGGTTCGATTCCCGGCTGGGTCACTGTCTGTGTGGAGTCTGCACGTCCTCCCCCTGTGTGCGTGGGTTTCCTCCGGGTGCTCCGGTTTCCTCCCACAGTCCAAAGATGTGCGGGTTAGGTGGATTGGCCATGCTAAATTGCCCGTAGTGTCCTAATAAAAGTAAGGTTAGGGGGGGGGGGGGGTTGTTGGGTTACGGGTATAGGGTGGATACGTGGGTTTGAGTAGGGTGATCATGGCTCGGCACAACATTGAGGGCCGAAGGGCCTGTTCTGTGCTGTACTGATCTATGTTCTATGTTCTATTTGTTGAGTTATTAAGTAAATCTAAAGGTGCTCCTAAAGCACAGAAAAGGAAGTGAAATAAGAAATGAGTTACATGATTGCATCTTTGTGCTCAGCTCAGTTGATAAATATTTAATGAGTTAGCTCCTATGTATGAACATTTAGGTCACAGTTTCATTCAGCAGTGCTGTTATTAAGACTAAACTTGGCAAACCTACATCACGTGGAAAAGTGGAAAGAGAATGTTCTTGAAAGGAAGGAAAGACTCACATCGCTATCTCAGAACGTAACAACTTCTCTTGTATGTACATTGTCCTGTTCCCACATTGCTAGATAAAAACTCCAGGCTGGAGCAGGGGCGTGATCCAAGGGCCCTTGCTGTGCCTGAAAAGCAGCTTGTCATGGTGCAGCATGGCGGATAGAAGCCGCGAGACCTGCTCCCGGGATAAACACAGCTCACAACGTTTTGCAAGATCTAATGCGAACCCACGAGATGTCGCGATGTACATTTAGCCCATTGTGGGTGGAATCATTTTTTAGCAAATCTGCATAGTAAAGCAAGATAGCTAGTCTTACTTTAATGTGCATATTCCTGAGGTACCTGAGGTGTTAGGATCTATCTCCTTTGCCTTGGAGACCTTTGGTGAGTGCTGTTCAGCACTGGTTGCCACAGATGTGGACCAGATGGAATGGCATTTGTGGAGGTCTCCTAGGGAATTGGAGGCCCTGAGGTGCATGCCCTTTGGGCAGGGTGGTACCCTGCCATTGCTTATGCCACCTGGGCACCCTGGCACCTGTGCATTGCCAAGGTGCCCAAGTGGCATTGTCAATGTGCCAAGCTGGCATTTTCTGTGTGCTGGTGATTGGGCTGGAGGTGCCCTGAACGGGTGTTGGAGAGAGATTGGGTGGGCTGGAAATCCTCCCATATTGCGTTGGGTCTTTGGGAGGGGGCAGTCAGGGACCGCTTTGGGGCCCTCGGAGATCAGGACGCCATTTAAAAATGACATCCTGATCTCTCCCTGCTCTGAGGAGTTCTGGAAAGCGATGCTCCTCAGTACACCAAACATGGCTATGTGCAGCCTCGGACACGCGTTCCCCACTTAGGCCCCTTATCTAACGCAGGTGGTGTTTATTGGCCATGTGTTTCCCGGTGCTGCGAGCACTGGGAAATACACAGCTAAACGCACTCGCTATGGGATGTTCCCTTATAGTTGAATCGCGTCCCAAGTCTCTCTTCAACCAAAGTGGGAGAAAAACAGAACAATACCACCCAAGGTGAACCAGCAGTTCCAACTCTGACATTCAAATGCCTGCCACCTATCATGATCTCACATACAAGGATGAAATGCTAAGCTGTCTCTACAGGTTGCACAGGGAACACTGGTGTCCCAATATATAGTGTGGCAGGAGTGTGGAAGCCAGAGCAATAGATCAACTGAGGGGAAAACTAGTGAATACGGCCAGTAAGACAGGAAGAGCAGGCAGGAAGATGCTGATGAACACTGGGACTGGTGGTCTGAAGTGCACTTGTTTCAATGTAAGAAGTATAACAGGTAACGCAGATGAACTTAGAGCTTGGATTAGTACTTGGAACTATGATTACAGACTTGGTTAAAGGAAGGACAGGATTCGCAGCCAGACATTCCAGGATTTAGAAGCTTCAGGCAGGATAGAGAGGGATGTAAAAGCGGATGTAAAAGAAGTTGCACTACTGGCCAAGGAGAATATCACAGCTGTACTGCAGGAGGACACTGCAGAGGGCTTATGCAGTGAGCCAATATGGGTAGAGCTCAGGAATAGCAAGGGTGCAGTCACAATGTTGAGGGTTTACTACAGGCTTCTCAACAGCCAGCAGGAGATAGAGGAGCAGATATGTAGGCAGATTTTGGAAAGATTTAAAGCAACAGGTTGTTGTGGTGGGTGATTTTTAACTTTCCCTATATTGACTGGGACTCACTTAGTGCTAGGGGCTTGGATGGGGCAGAATTTGTAAAGAGCATGCAGGAGGGCTTCTTAAAACAATATGTAGATAGTCCAACTAGGGAAGGGGCTGTACTGGACCCGGTATTGGGGAATGAGCCCGGCCAGGTGATCGAAGTTTCAGGAGGGGATCATTTCAGGAACAGTGACCATAATTCAGTACGTTTTAAGGTACTTGTGGATAAGGGTGAGAGGAGTCGTCAGGTGAAGGTGCTAATAGTTACAATATAATGCAGGAACTGAAGAATTTAGATTGGACGCAGATGTTTGAAGGTAAATCAACATCTGACATGTGGGAGTACCACCATCTTGCTGTGCCACAGTAATGGCACTGACTCAAAACATAAAACAACAGTGAGTCTGATCAGGAGGGGCCTGAGACAATGTGGGATTTTGCAATGCTGGGTTAAGGGTTCCCTCCTGGGGGTGCCCTCCAACATGGAAATTCTGCAAGAGTGAATAGGGGTGATCTGAGAAAGGAGATTGACCTCCTGGGAAGAAAGCAACCAAAAACCAATGCCTTCATTAGTGCTGTTAAAGCGATAGTCAGAACCCAGTGGCTCCACATCACAGTCGCTGCTTCTCAAGAGTTACACACAGGAAGGTAGAGTTTGAGAATGGAGGCAACAGTGAAAGAGGCACAGCTGCATCACATATGGCATTCCATCAATGAAGGCCAATCACGTGTTCAGCAGAATTGGCATTCATAATAAAGGGCATCCACTTTATTAAAATGCCACATCAGAGATTGGAGAACAGAGTTAGTTTGGATCAGTTATCTCATTCACACCTTATCATCCCATGCAGGGCTCTGGATGTCAGATTTCTGGGATGCCACCTTGGTCACCTCAATGTGTGTTCTAGCATCGCTGGGATAAGGATACACCAGTCAACATGCAAGTCAGACTGGAAAAAGCTCTGGAACCTTACTTTTCCCGTAGGTTTTATAGTCAGAGTTTCACTTTATTGATTCTTTCATCATTATTGCCTTCAAAGTTTTATTTTAGAGAGTAGGCAAAAGGACAAATGGAACCAGGGCTCAATGCTGCCTTTGTCAAGATCCTAATGCAATGGATGGGTCAAAGGAGGGAGAGGTGATGCCAAGCACAGCTCCATCAGGATCCGGAGAGACATGGGCCGGGATTCTCCCCTACCCGGTGAGGTGGGGGATCCCGGCATGTCGGAGTGGCGTGAACCACTCCGGCGTCGGGCCTAGCCCCTAAAGGTGTGGAATTCTCCGCACCTTTAGGGGCTAGGCCCATGCTGGAGTGGTTTCCACTCCGCCGGCTGGCGTGAACGGGCTTTGGCGCCACGCCAGCCGGGGCCGAAAGGACTTCGCCGGCAGGCGTAAGTCCGCGCATGCGCTGGAGCGTCAGCGGCTGCTGACGTCATACCGGCGCATGCGCAGGGGAGGGGGTCTCTGGCGGGGTCAGAAGAAAAAGAGTGCCCCCACGGCACAGGCCCGCCTGCCGATCGGTGGGCCCCAATCGCGGGCCAGGCCACCGTGGGTGCACCCCCCGGGGTCAGATCGCCTCGCGCCCCCCCCCCCCAAGACCCCGGAGGCCATCCGCGCCGCCAATCCCGCCGTTACCAGAGGTGGTTTAAACCACGGCGGTGGGGAAAGACTTGTCAGCAGCGGGACTTCGGCCCATCGTGGGCCAGAGAATCGCCGTGGGGGGGGCCCGCCGACCGGCGCAATTCCCGCCCCCACCGAATCTCGGGGGGCGGAGAATTCGGGACACGGCGGGGCTGGGATTGACACGGCCCTGGGCGATTCTTCGACCACCCGGGGGGTCGGAGAATTCCGCCCATGGTCAATGAGAGCCAGAGCATGAGTTGTAGGATCAGGCAGACAGACCCAGAAGACTGACATGAATCACTAGACCTAAGGTTTATCGTAAAAGAGTCTCCTATTTACAAACGAGTGAGAGGTAATGTTGGTCATACCTGTACCTGTCCCAAGATCTAGTCCATCACATATGCCACAATTTATGGGAAGACCTGACACCCCATGGTGGTTGGAGGCTTTGAAGGTAACCACAGCACTCAATTTCTTTGGGAATTTCCAGGGAACAACGACAGACCTGTGCAGCATCTCTTAGTTCACAATACTCAGCTGCATAAAGAAGGTCACAGTTGTCACTTACAGACAGGCCCATCATTACGTCAGGTTTGCTCTGGACGGAGATAGCCAAGCTGCGAGATTCACCAGTTTTCCCACCATCTCACGCTTCCCAAGAGTGAGAGTGCAGGGTGCAATAGACAGAACCCATGTAGTTATACAGGTTATATGGCAGCAGCCCCTAATGTTTATAAATTGCAAGGGCAACCATACCATCAATGCACAATTCGTCATCGGACGTCTGTGCACAGATTTGTTTTATTCATTCATGGCACATGGGCATCGTTGGCTTGGCCAGCATTTATTTCACACCCTAATTGCCCTTGAGGGGCAGATAAGAATCAACCACATTGCTGTGGATCTGGAGTCCCATGTAGACCAGACCAGGTAAGATCTCTTTCCCTAACGGACATTAGTGACAATCGACAATGGTTTCATGGTCATGACTAGACTTTCAATTCCAAATTTTTACTGAATTCAAATTTCACCATCTGCAGTGGCGCGATTCGAACCCAGGTCCCCAGAGCATTACCCTGGGTTTCTGGTTTATTAGTCCAGTGACAATACCACTAACTGCCTCGCTGCCCAGTATTCTGGAGTTGCCATGATTCCTACACCTTGAATCACTGCCAGATGCCTGAGGTTTTTGAGGGGCCAGTGTGTCTGCAGGGATGGCTTCGTGAAGCACTAGCTGATGACTCTGGTGTATCTCCTTCATAATCATTCTGAGGGATGTACAATGCTGTTCACAGCTCCACACTCTCCCTTACAGAGTAGACCAAAAGGCTTCTGAAGATGTGTTTCAGATGCTTGGACCACTCAGATGGCTCACTTCCGATGCACTCCTGATAGTGTTTCTGCATCCACACAGTTTACTGCACCCATCACAATCAGGCAATGCACAGAAAGGCCCTTTGCCAGAGGGTGAACTGGAGGAGGATGGGAGCTCAGATCCACAGGCCCAGGAAGCTCAGGAGGCTGTTGATGGTCAGCTTGAGCACAATTATGCCATGGAGGATGACGTGGAAAACATGCCTGTGATACTCTAATTACTGGCAAGTTCCAGGAAGAGTAATGTTAAATTAGGAAATATGGTCACATTTCTCCGAGCTCTCAATGCCATTCCCTTTCATCTCAGGAGATGTTCAATCACTCATCGCGAGAATGAGTCCAGCATTCACACTTGTGTGTTCTGGTTTGATGAATCACCAGACTGTGATCTCTGCCTCGGTCCATGGTTAATGAGCTCACTCTGGGAACTGAGAATCCAATGGGGAACGAGAGCGATGTGAGAGAAGACTTGATGCTTTCGCCATCATCTAATGATCCAAACACTGCTGCCACTGAGAGGAGATTAGGACATGCCTAGGGATCTCCTCCTCCCGTGCCACTAACACTGAGGGCATACAAATACTGCTAGAAAATCAATGCTGTCCTCACTCAATGGTAATCCTTGAGGAAGAAACGTTATAAACGCCTACATCGCACACTTCAAATAAAGATTTAAACGTATCCCACTGAAACACAAGGGTGTGGAGACTGGTTCAACTCAGGTTGATATCACATAATCTTAGTCTCACAGTGGGACATCATCACCGACTGGGAGGATGACTAAAGCTCAACAAAAGAGGATTCCAAAGTACGGATTCACAATGCCTTCAGTTAACCAAAACATTCGTATAGCCATCAACTGTGTTCACAAAGTGCAATTTATTTACTGGTACCACACCCATGACCCAAAAGCGACATAACCATTTCTTAACTTTCCTAACTCTATCACTACAGCTGGATGCAGCCCCGACATCTGTAACCGAGGTGGAAGCAACCTGCTGACTGCTACATCCTGATGTCTGCAATGACCTTGGTGGATGTCCTCTGGTGGTCCGAAGCCTGGAGGCTTTCTGGTCTCCAGCAGCCCTCCAAATGCTGGAGACCTGGGTTGTCCCTGCCTCCAACATCTGAGGGGACTCTTGAGTTGTTCTCCAGAAAGTGGGCCTGAGCTTAGTCTGGAGCTGTGCCCAACAGAGATGTGCATCTGCGCTGGTGTAAGGTGCGGATGAGTACACTGAGAGGAGTTTCCAGAGCTTCCTCTTCGGACATGGTCTGTGGGCTTGGGCAGGTACTCAGCTGCCTTTAGGGCATCAATCTGCTGGTGCCTAGAAAATAGAGAATAGAGTTTCAGCTGATGAGCATGAGCTCTATTAGACTGCATGTGACTCACAGTAATTGTCAGGATTTGTTTGATTTGATAGTGCTGTGATCCATACTACGTTGCTGGGAGAGGCCACTCTCCTCTACCCCACAGGAGCAATCCCTGTCCTCCCCAGCCAACGTGGCTACGGCCTCCTTGAACTCAGTGAGGGTAATGGTGTTGGCCGTCCCACCCCAGTCTGCGATCTTTCCTGCCTGTTGTGGCCGATATGAAGATGAAAGAAAGGCATGTGGTGAACAGTGATGGAGCAGAATCTGGGTGAAATGCATGTTCCCTGAGTGTGGTGGGCCCTCCCCGGAGGGTCCAGAGGAAGGAGTTTGAGTAACATGCTAGATAGGATGGTGGTTATGTGGAAATCTCTGTGAGCATGAATGTGAGCATGAACAATGAATGTTGATATGTGTCCCTCACTGATGGATATGTGATATCCATGAAGAGAGTATCAATTTGAAGGTTGTTGCCATCATGAGAGTTTTATAAAGGAGGAAGTTGAAGGATGACTTATCTTGTCAGAGCGGATGAGATCATGCATCCTCTTCCCGCACTGGTTAGAAATTTGGGCACGCTTGCCAGTCATGCTTACATGCTTTGCGATGGAATCCTAGGCCAGAGTGTGTTCCTGGAGCCATCCCTAGGGTACAATATATGCCTGTGTGCCTGCACTCCTCGTATCAAAGTCTTGAGGGCCTGGTGGGTGAAATAGGACACTGCCTTTATCTCAAGGCTTTCAGTCTTCTTCTCGAGGCTGAAAGACATCTCTGCAAGTTTCCTGACAGTAGATAGGCTGGAGAGAGTGAGGTGCATGAATTGGACTGCCGTTTAAATATGGTACCCAGACCTTCGATCCCACAAGCTGACGGTAGGCAAACAATTCAGTTCCCGACCCGCCAGCCTGTTTGGCTCGATACCGATCTGTACCTAATTAATAAACTTCCAACTGCAGATTCTCACCATTCCTGCTAGCGGAGTGGTGCAGCAAAAAACCACACACCAACCCACTTCATCTCATAAATGGAAAATTCCACTACTTATGTCCATCACCTATAACATTTTCTACATTTGTCATTTACAACGAAGATACGTGAAAGCTGCATAATTTAGCAAACAATGAGGACTGCCCGTAGCCAAGTATCGGAATGCATTATTTCCTTTATATAAACTTGTTTCATCTTAAAAGTCAGACTTGATTAGATGAAAGTTGGTATTCTGCCAACAATACAGATCCTGAGTGAAATATATTGGTAAGTGTCATCCCAATTCCTAATTTTGTATTAATTTGACATTGATTACTGACAAAAGTACAAGGGTACTGGCTGACTAGTTTTAACTGATACCAACACATCACTGAAAATGGATTAAGATGGTGAGAACTATTTGGTTCATCATATCTCATTCTGAAACAAGTTGTGAACTCCACCATCATACTATCCAACTGCTTCTTAAATTACTACATGGTTTTGGCTCCATTCCAATATCTCCAATAAGAGAACTTCCTAAAATTTACCTTGCAATAATCCTTTCCCACACCCTTTTATGATTAAACTTGAGGTCATATTTCAGACTTGATTTTATTCGGTATTTAATATCTTATAGTCCAGTCCATCAATCGCACAGTTATAGTAGCCAATAAAATCGCAATCGAAACACGATTCAGACCCCCAAAGAAGATTGCAAATATTTAAAGCGCAAATTTGAACAAAAAACTTCCTTACCAACATTCTTCTGAGTGTGGGAGGTAGAAACTCTTTATTGACTTTATTGTAATCCATAATATAACTTGGAGGATTGACAAAAGTCAGCAATGTCTGAAAAAAGCACAGCAGCCAGCAACTTGGGATGTCCCAAACTCTCCTTTCTCTCATCAAGTGGGTCTTAGGGTCTTAGAGAACTACGTTACTTTTCTGCACCTATGCTGAATATTGCCATCAATATTAAAGCTAGCAGCCTGAGTCAGAGGTAGCACTCTTACTTCTGAACGAGGAAGCCCTGAATTCAAGCCCCACTGCAGAGGGCCTTAATCCACAATCTAACTCCATTTATCAGTGCAAGATTCGGGAAGCACTACATTGAGAAAGATGCTGCTTTTTAAATGAGATTTAACAGGCCCTGCCTGTTTGTTCAGGTGGATAACACATAGGCAGTATTTGAAGAGTAGTTAAGTTATCTTGATATCCAACTTTGATTGGACATGTTTCTGGAGGCTTAATCCAACCTCCAAGCACCAGATTGGCCTTTGTCAGGGCACTCCAACATCCCACACCAATTGCTAAGAGAAGTGACACTTCATTACTAGATTGGTTGATCCTTTTTGTTCGTTAGTCAACCAACTTTCTCAACTCAAATACCTTTCTGACTAATACACAAACATTTTCAAAACATTTTTAAATAACTTTTTTCAATGCCCCTCTGATTTTTCTCCCAGGTTGCTCACAGCAGTGATCTGGAGAGATGTATCTTTAATTTCTGGAGGCTACAGAACGATCCTGGATATTTGACAATCATACACAAATACACAAGTCAAAAATATCAGGCGCGATTCAGCGACCGCGCTGAAGCCACTGAGAAACAACCTGAAACACGCCCCAAAGAGGTCTTAAACCTTTGTCCGCTGTATCGAGCCTATTACCATGAGGCCTCATCCATCTGCCACCCTACCCAGTTGATGACTGACCAGTGATATTCCTGAATTAAAGACAACTTTAAATATTGATTAAAAAATAAACACGATGTCAACTTCTGACAAAGCTGACATTTTTTAATAACTTTATCTATATATATATTATAGCATGTAGGGAATAAAATTCTGAGAGTACACCATAACAGCAGATTAACTGTTACTAATGCAGAGTTTTGCTTTATCTTTTAAATTGTTTTTTATAAATTTAGTGTACCCAATTCATTTTTTCCAATTAAGGGGCAATTTAGTGTGGCCAATCCACCTACCCTGCACCTTTTGGGTTGTGGGGGCTAAACCCAAGCAGACACGGGGAGAATGTGTAAACTCCACACGGACAGTGGCCCAGAGCCGGGATCGAACCTGGGACCTCAGCACCGTGAGGCAGCAGTGCTAACCACTGCGCCACCGTGCTGCCCTATTTCGCTTTTTGTTGAGCACTTACAGATAACAATGAAGCAACTCCCTAAAGGCAGAAACAAATGCTTTAGAAAAACAAGACAAAAATCTACCAACTAGGCTGAGATGCCATCCTCTCCATGTAGTTCATCGCAAACTCCACAGCATCGGTTCTTTCAGGAAACAGTACACAGAACATAGCCAGCACTCCCAGATTGTTGCCATAGATTTCATTCCAACGGGCACTGAAACGTTTAGGATCCCAGGGAGGTAAGTACTCCTTTGGGCTTGATAGCATGATCTGTCCTGCATCCCGAATTTTGTTCGCAATGTGCCGGTGAGTGCTTCTTGCCTTGAGCCGCAGATCCTCCACATCTCCTTTAGTGAAGTATAGCATGGGGTGACCATCATAATTCCCATTCATGAAGTGGATGCGACTACCAGATTTTTCACTTACAGTGAATGATAATAGACAGCAGAACAAATTGATGAAAAATACGACTGGTACACCATGTGTGTATGTCTTCATTGTGGCATCAGATCCCCAAGCCCGACTTCCGACCAAATCATCTTCAATAACTCTGAAAAAGAAAAGTACTCGTCACAAAACAGAATTGGTGCTCCAAGTCCCTCTTGATGGACAGCAGCAAAGGGCAGGGTTAGGCATAGTTGCAATGTCGCCCATGTTACGATAGCCTGCCAAAGCTCACTGCCAAGATTCAGTTATGAGCATAATACCAGGGATGATCTGGCACCTGCGCAGGTTATCCAGCATGCACCAGGGGTTTCATGAGAACAAGGAAAAGAATTGTGGACGTGGGAGAGAAGTGGACCATTAACCTGCCACCGCCCAGAAATCCTGCCCAGTTAAATTAAACATTAACAGCTGTGTTATTTAAGACCTCATACAAACATCAATTAACTGCTGATTCATACTGAAATTTATTGCTTATTATAGTCACACTAGCAATATTTTTGAGTCAGCTTCATTCGAGTCAAACCATACTAACTGTGCTTCAGTACCAGAGATGAGAATACCAGTGAGGGTCACCGAGCAGGATGGATACTCCCAGCTAAACATAACTTCATGGGGTTTGAGGTCCAGTCTGTACACATTATGATCTGACAAAGTCCTTCCAACTCACTCCCAGTGGCTGCCATGAGCTGAGAGGTCACACGAAAGGTGGCTTTCGTCTAAGAATAACGACTACGACCTTTGAACCCCAACAAACGGGCACCAAAAGTACTTATAACCCCCCCAGTTGACCACACTGCCAGCCAGGATGGGAAAAAACCAACCACCCAGCCGAAATGCCAGCAGAGAGGAGGAGGGGGGGAAATCTCAGCCTCAGAACAGGGAACCACACGTGGAGGTGCAGAGCCAGTGAGGGTCAACCCCGCAGAGCTCCCAGCATGGACCCAGGTTTGATGGGACAAATTGACAAACTTCATCACCTCCGAGCTCCAGAGAGACAGGGAGAAGATGAGAAGAGACCTGGCAGCCGTCGAGGTGGCAGTGGAGGCCGCGATGGTTCCCAAAATGGAGGCAATTGGCAATATGGAGCAGAGACCGTAGCCCAGGAAACGGCGAGGGGCCTTGAATAAACCACCACGTACCAAGGTGACAAGATCGCGGCACTTGATGCCAAGGTAGTGAGCCTGGTCAGGACCCAGAAAGTGCTTAAGGACAGAATCGACAACAAGGAGAACCAATCGCATTGGCAGAGCCTGAGAATCATTGGGCCGCTGGAGGAAACGGAGGGGAGAAACCCCATGAACAGTAGCAGTGATGCTTCGGAAGCTGGTCGGCGAGTAGGGTTTTGTCAAGCCCCTGGAGGTAGACCATGTCCACAGGTCGCTTCAGCAGTGGCCCAGGGTTAGGGAACCACCACGACTATTAATTATGCAGCTCCACAGATATGAAGATGAAGAACAGATCCTGAGGTGGCAAAGAGCGCAAGAGGATGCAAGTGGGAAGGACATTCCATCCTCCTTTACCAGGGCTTGGTGCTCACCTGGCCATGCACCGGGCAGAATTTAACGGTGCCAAATCCGTGCTCTATAACAGTGGAGTGTGGTTTGGCATGCTCTACACTGCCAAACCTTGGGTCACATATCTGGCAAAAGAGCATTATTAACAAGTTTGTCCAGAAAATGGACTGGGAAACAACAGTAGAAGGCAGGGGCCAGAACGCGGGCTGCAATAGATCGAGAAGAACAAGGCTGAACACAAGCCAAGGCACGGAGAGAGGGTGTGTGTGTGTATGGGGGTGGGGGGGTGGGGGGGGGGGGGGGGGGGGGGGGTCGAGTGGTGGTTGCAACAGGTCACCTGCGACGATGACAAAAATGAGGAAGTAGTTGGCAGCTATCTTGAAAGGCTCGTGAGCAACAGTAGACTCGGCCAAACAGGGCCAGGCCTACAAGGTGAGAATGGTTGACCCCAGTAGGGGCGGCATGGTGGTGCAGTGGTTCGCACTGCTGCATTACGGCACCAAGATCCCAGGTTCCATCCTGGCCCTGGGTCACTGTCCATGTGGTTTGCACATTCTCCCCATGTCTGCGTGGGTCTCACCCCCCACAACCCAAAAGATGTGCCGGTTAGGTCGATTGGCCATGCTAAATTGCTCCTTGATTGGAAAAAGAAATAATTGGCTAATCAAAATTTATAAAAATAGAGTATACTGACCCCAGAGGATGGGGAAGCAACACCCCCCCATCCAGATTGTAACATGTAACGTGAGAGGGTAGGCTCTTGGAGGTTCAATCACCTGAGAGAGAAAGAATTTTCCTTTTTCTTCCACGCATAGACTTTTTTGTCATAGGGAAAATGGTGCTTCCAGGGATAACAAAGGGTGAATACTCCTCAATTGTAATCTCCGACCAAGTGTCGCCCTCTATGGACCTGATGTTGGAAAAGGGTCGGGCCCAAGGACCCCCCCCCATGGAGGCTCAATGCAGCTCTCCTCGACGTTAAGGAATTCTTTCAAAGATATCCCAAGCTATCGACAGTTATGTAACCTGCAACCAGAATGGGAAGGTCGCACCTGCAACATTGTGGGAGGCACTGAAGGTGGTGATCAGGGACAAACTCATAACTTATAGAGCTCCTAAGGACAGGAAAGAAAGGGCAGCCAAGCAGCAGCTGATCGACTCCATACTGGAGGTAGATCAGCGGCACTCCACAGCCCCCAACTGTGGAACTGCGGGCAGAGAGGAAAAAGCTGCAGATGGAATTTGACCTGCTCTCCACACGGAAGGCAGCCACCAGCTCTGCCATTCATGGGGGGCCTTCTACAAGCACGGAGACAAGGCCAGCCGCATGCCAGCACACCAGCTGAGAAAACAGGCAGCCACGCAAGAAATAGCGCAGATTACTGACAGAAATGGTCGTGTGGTAGCAGATACCAAAGAGGTTAACGAGGCTTTTGCAAACTTCGGGGATGGAACAGTTCCTCAACAGACTAGACATATCGGGGGGAGGGCAGGAAACAAGGGCTGGAAGCACTGCTAGGGCTGGGCGGAATCATGGAATGCATTTGTCAGGGAAAGTCAGGGAAAGCACCAGAACCAGATGGGTTCCCGGTAGACTTTTACAAACAATTGCAGCAGCGCTGGCCCGCACTTGCAGGAGATGTTCTGCGACTCACTGTCGAAGGGTGCCCTGTCGTACACACTGGCCTCAATCTCATTGATCCCCAAAAAAGACAAAGACCCTTCAGCCTGTGGATCATACATCTCCATCTCTCTCTTAAACACTGATGCAAAAGTCCAAGTGAAAGCACTGGCGAGGTGTATGAAGATCTGTCTGCCAAAAGTGATTGTGGAAGATTAGACCGGGTTTGTCAAGGGCAGGCAGCTAACAGCCAACATCAGGCGCCTGCTGAATGTAATAACGGCCCCATCCTGGGAGAGGACACCAGAGGTGATCATCTCCTAGGATGCTGAGATAGCCTTTGATTGAGTAGAATGGAGGTACCCCATGGAGGTACTTGAACGGTTTTGGTTTGGAGCAAGGTTCCCCACGTGGGTGAAGCTCCTATACAGTGTCCCTCTGGTGAGTGTATGGAAGAGCGGTACCAGCTCCGAATACTTCCGGCTGCAGGGGAACGAGGCAGGGGTGCCCACTAACCCCGCTACTGTTCTTACTTGTAATCAAACTACAGGCCATCGCCCTCAGATTGCCGAAATGGCGGATGGGCATTTGGAGAGGAGGCAGAGAGGGCAGTAGAGTCTCGCTCTATGCGGATGTCCTTCTCCTCTACGTGTCAAAGCCTCTAGCCACCATGGGAGCGATAACTGGACTCCTCAGGGAGTTCGGCGCCTTCTCAACCTGGCAAAGAGCAAAATTTACCCGGTGAACACCCGAGAGGGAGGAGAGGAACTGAAAAAACTACTGGTAAAGTGGCCCAAACCAAGTTCAGGCACCTGGGGATCTAAGTGGCCCACACCTAGACGAGGCTCCACAAATGGAACCTGCCCAGCCTGGTGGAAGAGGTGACTAGGGACCTGAAAGATGGGACTCACTCCCCTTTTGCTACCAGGAAGGGGACAAACGGTCAAAATGAATGTGCTGCCTAGGTTCCTATTTGTATTCAGATCACTCCCGATCTTCATCCCCAAATCCTTCTTCACGAGGTTCGACAAATTAATCATGGCCACTGGGTGGCAACATGGAGAGGATGAGGGAACGGAGGGGGACTGGGTCCAAATAAAGGAGGCCTCCTGCACAGGGACATCTCTCCAAGATAAAAGGAAATTACTGCGGATGCTGGAATCTGAAACAAAAACAGAAAATATGGGACAAACTCTTCAGTTCTGACAGCATCTATGGAGAGAAAAGGAGACTAACGTTTCAAGTCTGGATGACGCTTTGTCAAAGCTCTCTGAGCGCTAGCCACTGCACTGGTCGCGACCACCCTCCCCCACACACACACACACACACACTCACACACACACAACCAGGAGCCCGGTGGTAGTGGCTACACTAAGGACATGGAACGAGTTCAGGCACCATTTCAGGTTTGGCGGGATGCCAATAGAGGTCCCCATCTGCAACAATTATTGGTTCACACCGGAGAGGATAGATGCCACATTTGTGATGTAGATGAAGGACAGACTGACACTGAGAGTGAAGCATTTGTACATGGATGATAGCCCCTGGGGAAACTCTCAGAGAGGATCCAACTCCCAAAGTAGAGTATGAGTTCAAGTACCTGCAACTGTGCGACTCTCTCTGCAAGGAGGCAAAAATCTTCCCCCAGAGATCTGGACACACATTAGCACGGTAGCACAGTAATGAGCACTGTTACTTCACAGCACTAGGGATCCAGGTTCGATTCCCGGCCTGGATCACTGGCTGTGCAGAGTCTGCACGTTCTCCCCGTGTCTGCGTGGGTTTCCTCCAGTTGCTCCGGTTTCCTCCCACAAGTCCTGAAAGATGTGCTGTTAGGTTAATTGGACATTCTGAATTCTCCCTCAGTGTATCCGAACAGGCGCCGGAGTGTGGCGACTAGGGAATTTTCACAGTAACTTCATTGCAGTGTTAATGTAAGCCTACTTGTGACAATAATAAAGATGATTATTATTGTTACATTTCTGGACTGGCTGGATTTCATGGTTGGCTGGACTGGTTGGAAGACGAAAAATGTGGTGATATCTACAGGCAACTCATGGAAAAGGTCAGGACCCCACTAAACGAGACCAGGCGGAAATGGAGGGAGGAGCTGGGCATGGAGATAGGGGTAGGACTCTGGATCGAGACACTGCACAGGATCAACTCCACCTCCTCCTGTGCCGGGCTAAGCCTGATGCAGCTCAAGGTGGCGCACAGAGTGCACATTACTAATAGATGCAAGAGGCCATTCTTCCCTGAGGTGTCATGTTCTGGTCCTGCCCCAGATACAGGGAGTTAACTCAGTACCGCAGTACCCGGGTAGGACCTGAGCTGCTGCATAGTCCCGACTGGGACCATTACTTGTAAATACTTTGGGCGAGATTCTCCGCACTCCCGACGGTGCGGAGAATAGCGTGGCTCGTAAAATTTTACGGCCACGCTGTTCCGACGCCCTCCCGCTATTCTCCCCCCCCCCCACGCCCAACTCCCGACACGAATCGCTGCCGCCGTTTTTTTACGGCCGGCAGCGATGCACAGCTGATAGATGGGCCGAGTTCCCAGCCCTTTACGGCTGTTTTTATGAACGGCAAACACACCTGGTCTGGCCGTTCGTAAAAACGGCCGTAAACACTCGCATTTTATAACCATGGCACCGATTGGCACGGCCGTACCACGGCCGTGCCAAGGGTGCCATGGGCCCGCGATCGGTGGGCACCGATCGCGGGCAGCGGGCCCGATGCCCGCGCAATATTTGTCCTTCCGCCGCCCCGCAGTATCCATTCGCGGGGCGGCTGAGGGGCATCCCGGCCCGCGCATGCGCGGGTTTCGCGCAAATACGTGATGACGCCATCCGCGCATGCGCGGGTTGGAGTCTTCCAATCCGCGCATGCGCGGCTGACGTCATATGACGCGTCAGTCGGCGCTAACTCGGGCAAGCGGGCTTAACGAAATTCGTTAAGCCCGTGATGCCGGAGCTTACGGCGTCGGGCTGCTAGCCCCGACCGGGGACCAGAATCGGTTCCCGGTCGGGAAGGGGGGGGCTGGCGTCAAACCCGCCCGGGTTTGACGCCAGCCTTACGATTTCTCCCGGTTTGGGAGAATCGCGCCCATGACTTTTGATGATTGATGAACCATTCTTTTGACTCACCATTCCGGACTCCCTCATGACTACTAAAGTTATCCTTTTAAATGAGATCCCCTCTCATTCTTCTAAACTCAAGTGAATACAGGCTTAGTCGACCCAATCCTTCCTCGTATGACAATCCGGCCATCCCAGGAATCCGTCTGGTGAACCTTTGCTGTGCTCCCTCCTTGGCAAGATTACCCTTTCTTAGGTTACTTGTAACTAAAATCCTGACGTTTATACCAAATTACTTTATTAAAATTGAGGACAAAGGAATTCCACAAGCAAATGTTAATGCAGTCTTCATGAATATAAAGAACAAAGAAAAGTACAGCACAGGAAAAGGCCCTTCAGCCCTCCAGGTCTGTGCCGACCATCTGAACTAAAATCTTCTACATTTCCTGGGTCCGTATCCCTCTATTCCCATCCTATTCATGTATTTGTCAAGATGCCCCTTAAATGTTACTATTGTCCCTGCTTCCACCACCTCCTCCGGCAGTGAGTTCCAGGCACCCACTACCCTCTGTGTAAAAAAACTTGCCTCGTACATCTCCTCTAAACCTTGCCCCTCGCACCTTAAACCTATGCCCCCTAGTAATTGACCCTTCTACCCTGGGAAAAAGTCTCTGACTATCCACTCTGTCTATGCCCCTCATAATTTTGTAGACCACACGCAGGTCGCCCCTCAACCTCCGTCGTTCCAGTAAGAACAAACCGAGTTTATTCAACCGCTCCTCATAGCTAATGCCCTCCATACCAGGCTACATTCTGGTAAATCTCTTCTGCACCCTCTCTAAAGCCTCCACATCCTTCTGGTAGTGTGGCGACCAGAATTGAACACTATACTCCAAGTGTGGCTAACTAAGGTTCTATACAGCTGCAACATGACTTGCCAATTTTTATACTCAATGCCCCGACCAATGATGGCAAGTATGCCGTATGCCTTCTTGACTATCTTCTCCACCTGTGTTGCCCCTTTCAGTGACCTGTGGACCTGTACACCTAGATCTCTCTGACTGTCAATATTCTTGAGGGTTCTACCATTCACTGTATATTCCCTACCTGCATTACACCTTCCAAAATGCATTACCTCACATTTGTTTGGATTAAATTCCATCTGCCATCTCTCTGCCCAAGTCTCCAAACGATCTAAATCCTGCTGTATCCTCTGACAGTCCTCATCGCTATCCACAATTCCACCAACCTTTGTGTCGTCTGCAAACTTACTAATCTGACCAGTTACATTTTCCTCCAAATCATTTATATATACTATGAACAGCAAAGGTCCCAGCACTGATCCCTGCGGAACACCACTAGTCACAGCCCTCCAATTAGAAAAGCACCCTACCATTGCTACTCTCTGGCTTCTCTGACCTAGCAGTTCTGTATCCATCTTGCCAGCTCACGCCTGATCCCGTTTGACTTCCCCTTTTGTACCGTGTGCCATGAGGGACCTTGTCAAAGGCCTTACTGAAGTCCATATAGATAATATCCATTGCTCTACCTGCATCAATCATCTTTGTGACCTCTTCGAAAAACTCTATCAAGTTAGTGAGACATGACCTCCCCTTCACAAAACCGTGCTTCTTCTCGCTAATACAATATCACATGGCAAAATTTAAATTCATTTCAGTAAGGAAGGTGAGGTTATGATGGCCAAAGTAATCTGCTGGGCTGCCATATCACAATCATTTATCCTGATACAAGATTCAAATATTTGATCTGGATTACCGAGAAAAGGGGCTGGATTCTCCGGTCCCCAGCAGCAAGTTTCCCGAAGGCGGGAGATGGCGTGTCGTTCACTTGCAGTAGGATTCTCTGTCCCCACCGCTGTCAAGTCACCCACGCGCGAGGAACTCCGCGGGCGGCGATGTGTTGATCCCGCCTCCAGCGAAGAACTGGAGAATCCCAGCCAATATCTCATTCCCCACAAAATATGATATTGCATTCCCTCCATCAGCAATTATTGTAGAATATGGTCCCATTAATTTGCCCTTAATTTAGGTTTACACCATTCCAATGCCAAATGCTGGTTGTTATGGATATTTCAAAACAAATGGAATTATTCAAATGAACCTTCCCAACTCTGGCTTGCTGACATATCTCATGAATAACTTTGCCATCTGTTTGTACATAGGTTGCTCTATGCTAACCTTTTGTATGTAATTTACATCAAAAGTAACCAGACTTTTTTCCAATCCACTCGTATCTGGATATTTTGCACTACAAACGTATGAGATTAGGTAATTCCATGCATCCGCACTCTCAGCATGGAGCCCCATGTCAACCCGGAATACATGTCAGGAATTCAGGCAGAGAGTTCAGCGAACCCTGCAGAATTTCCATCCATGAATTTTGAAGTATGGAGAACCCTGCATTCTGCCTCTGTGCTGGAGTTCCCAATACACACTTTTAGCACTAAAGATTCAAATTAAGGTTGCAACTTTACTAAATCTACCCTCATGTAGAAAACCACCGATAACAACAGATGGAACATCTCCAATCATTTGAAAAATAAATCAGTATTTTTGACATCACTGTTGTGCAGTAGGAATTAATATTTTTGGAACAGAACAAAGCTGAACATTTAAGGAGGTGTAAGAATAACACAAATCTACAGGTGGAATTCTCCAGCCCCCGACCTGCGGCAGGTTTTCCCACAGCTCGCTATCGGCTGGCGGCAGTATCTACTGGTCAATGGCCATTTACATTCCCCGTCCGTGCCGCTGTCGGGACAGATCAACTTCAGCAGGACCAGGAGATCCCGCCGGCAGGTGGGCTTTAGGGGAGATGGTGACGGTATTGTCACTTGGTTCGTTAACCAGAGACCCAGAGTAATGTTCTGGGGACCCAGGTTCAAATCCCGCCACTGCAGATGGTGAAATTTGAATTCAATAAAAATCTGGAATTAAAGTCCGAAATGATGACCATGAAACCATTGTCAGTTGTCATGAAAACCCATCTGGTTCACTAATGTCTGTTAGTTAAGGAAATCTGCTGTCCTTACCTAGTCTGGCCTACATGTGACTCCAAACCCACAGCAAACTGGTTGACTCTTAACTGCCCCCTCAAAGGCAATTAGGGATGGGCAATAAATGCTGGCACAGCCTGCGACACCCACGTCCCATTAAAAAAAAAAGGATGGGCTGGTGAATTGTGCCTGTGACACAGATAATCAACCCAAGTGCTTCAAAGAAATACGGAGGCTAAAGCCAATGAAAGTGATCGTAGAAGTGGTAAAGAAAAACTGGTCAAAGAAGTGGGTTTTAAGAAATGTCAGAAAGAAGAGGGAACCAGGGGGCTTTAGGAAGGAATTGGGCCTCAGCAGCTGAAAACATGAGAGGAGCGCTCTGTAGGAGGCCTGAAGGAAGAGGTGGAGGAAATTACAGAAATAGGGAAGTCAGAGTCAAATGGCAAAGCCATAGAGAGATAGCTGAGGATGAGGTTGAAAAGATTCAGGAGCTTCAGTGGACTCATCACCCAAAATGAGTAACCAATGAAAAGCAGCGATCAACAAAGCTGCCAGGTTTGAAACATATAGGTGGCCAAAACAATTAAATATAAATCAGAGGAGGTCACAGTGAAATCATGTCCTGGGTATTGCATCCATTCCTGGTCACCAGGGGAAAGTTCCAAGGACTGGAAGGGAAGAACCACACAGATGATGCCCAGTCCCAGGTCTCAGTTATGAGGAATGACTGGAGCAGCTTGGCTCTTCAGCTCTGAAATAAATCATTTGAGAGGAGTATAAAATGCAAATCCAAGAAAATATGAGAAATTAAATTGTGAGAATGGGGTAAGATATAACATGCTTTAAATTAGCAAATGGAAATTTAGGACTTATCCTATATAGACTGGTAAACACATAAATTGGATCAGATAGTGTAGTGTAGGGACTTTGGATAGATGGATTAAAATTAGCCAAATGGCCCTCCTCATCAGTAATTTACTGATCTAAAAACAAAGAAAATAATTACCGGGAAGTAATATTGGTCAGCACAGTGAGGGATGCCAAAAGATTAGATAGGAAATAATTTTGCAACAAGATAATTATAACAAGCAAGCTATTGGCAATATCAACTCTAGCAAAATACTGCAGCGGTAGAAGTTCCTCTAAAGCAAACACACTAGAAACCAGGGAAAGCCAGCATGCTAGCCACTCACCAAGAAGAAAAATGGGAGAAGACAAATATAGAATGCTGCATTATATATTATCAGCAATGGGAGACTGGTAGAGAATATCAAATGTCAAGAGATGACATGTAATCCAAGTAGGATGACACAAGAGGAAAAATCCTAAGCAAAGAAAGGATGTGTCCCCTCCATTCCACCTTCTCCACAAAGGTGCAGCTCACTCTCTCCCATGCTGAGCTATTTTCACTGCTTCTCAGGTCAGACTGATGCCCTGTACAACTGCCAGCACTTGTTGCAGCCACAATATACACCTGCTTTAAGTAGTGCAGGCTAGCTATAAATGGTGCTACCCAGTGACTATTTTGGGCCCAGTATTGGTGCTTACAGCTAACAAATACAATGCAGCATGAAGTTGACCTGGTGTCTTCATTACCTTGAACTAGCTCAGTCACGTATTGAGGCTTGGCACCTATTTATGTGGGTTACCCAATTTAACCTGTAAGAATCTTATAAAATTGTTATGTTTTGGAACTGTGTCTTTAGTATAGGGCAAAATGAAAGAGGAGTAATATGACCTGTCCTGAAAACTGCCTGACAACAGACCTGGGTGAGGGGGCTGTTAAAGATTAAAGGAAGTTCCAGTCTTTTTTTTACTGGGATGTAGGTGCAAGCTATTTACACTTGGAGACAATGGGAGGAACATGTGCGTGGATAGACTGTGAGTCCCCTAGGTTCCAAAAAATTGTTGAGAATGTCAGACTATGCTTTAAACCGTCTACTTGCTTCCACGATAAAAGGGAATTGGAGCCGTAAGGATAGCAAATCCGCATTTCCACCGGAATACAAGACCTATGTGATTAGTGGAGGTGGGCTTTGAAGGGTAGGCTTTTTAAGATGTCCCTGACAACTCAAAGACACAGGTAGTCCGGGAAGATAGTGGCGTAATGATATAGTCACCAGGCTAGCAATCCAGAGGATTTGGGGATTGGTTAGCTCAGTTGGCTGGACGGCTGGTTCGTAATGCAGAGCGACGCTAACTGTGCAGTTCAATTCCTGTACTTGCTGAGGTTATTTATGAAGGCCCCACCATCTCAACCTCACTCCTTGCCTGAGATGTGGTTTCCCTCAGGTTAAATTACAACCAGTCAACTCTCTCTCTCTCTCTCTCAAAAGGGAAGAGCAGCCTTTGGTCCACAGGGGCAAGGGCTACTTTCAAATCAGAGGCGCAGGATAATGGTCTGGGTCATTACAGAAAGGACAGGTTCTGGCATCAACAGATAGAAAAGATGACACATAAAAGGTTGAAGTTTGGCTCACTGTACTGTGTAAAAGGGGATAAGTTAACCACTAATAAGAACTCAAACCAATTACTAATGAGATCAATCAAAAGCTCTGCAAAACAGCAAAGCAACGTGAAAAGGGTTAGAAACTCAAGGAATAAGAAATACCATCAAAAAAGAAATGGCGGAGATCGCTGACCTCGACTCCCACCAACTGATCATGGGGCAGGCGTATCTGTATATTGAACCCTAAGGACTGGATATTGGACCCTAAGGCAGGTAGGTCTAGCCCTATATCAGCGCCTAAATCAGGTATCGTGACAGAACTGACCATCTTCATGGAACAGATTGGGTGGGTGGGTGGGTGGGGGGGGGGGGGGGCGGTTGGAGAACTGAAAGATGTGCAGGCTAGGTGGATTGCCGTGCTAAATTGCCCCTTAATTGGAAATAATGAATTGGGTACACTAAAATTTTTAAAAAAGGAATGTATTCATTTGAGTTCAGAGATTGAGGGGGGAATCTCATAGAAACCTATAAAATTCTAACAGGATTAGGCAGGGTAGATGTAGGAAGGATGTTCCTGATCGTGGGTGTGTCCAAAATCAGGGGGTCACAGTCTGAGGATACGGGGTAGACCATTTCGGACTGAGGCAAGGAGAAATTTCTCAGCTAGAGAGTGGTGATCCTGTAGAATTCATTACCACAAGAAGTAATTGAGGCCAAAACATATGTTTTCAAGAAGCAGTTAGATATAGCACTTAGGGTGAAGGGAATCAAAGGATATGGGGGAAAGCGGGATTAGGATATTGAGTTGGTTGACCAGCCATGATCATAATTTGATTTGATTTTGATTTGATGTATTGTCACATGTACCTAAGTACAGTGAAAAGTATTTTTCTGCGTCCGAGGAACGTACACAGTACGTACATAACAGACACAAGAATAATCAACAGAGAACATCGACAGATAGTTTATCGGCAAAACAGTGATTAGTTACAGTGCGGAACAAGGGGCCAAACAAAGCAAACAGAGCAAATACATGGGAAAGCGCAGCATAGGGCGTTGTGAATAGTCTGTTCCATGAAGATGGTCAGTTCTGTCATGATACCTGATTTAGTCACTGATTTGGGGCTACACCTACCTGCCTTAGGGTCCAATATACAGTCTTTAGGGTCCAATATACAGATAAGTCTCCCCCATGATCAGTTGGTGGGAGTCGAGGTCAGCGATCTCCGCCATTTCTTTTTTGATGGTATTTCTTATTCCTTGAGTTTCTAACCCTTTTCATGTTGCTTTCCTGTTTTGAAGAACTTTTGATTGATCTCATTAGTAATTGGTTTGAATTCTTACAGGGAACAGATCAGTCTGAGGGGCAGTCGTTGAGGAGTCTTGTAGCTGTGGGGAAGAAGCTGTTCCTATGTCTGGATATGCGAGTCTTCAGACTTCTGTACCTTCTGCCTAATGGAAGGTACTGGGTGGGAAGGGTCTCTGATAATGCTGTCTGCCTTCCTGAGGCAGTGAGAGGTGTATACAGAATCAATATGGGGGTGGCAAGTTTGTGTGATGCGTTGGGCTGAGTTCACCACAGTCTGCAGTAATGCAGTCTGCATTAATGAATGGTGGAGTAGGAAGGGCCAAATGGCCTCCTCCTGCTCCTATTTTCTATGTTTCTATATTTTACAAGTAATGAACTAAGATCAAACCAGTTAGCAGTGACACATGTTGACAGATTTTCAGAAAAATCCTCCGATGCCACTATAGGGTATTCATCCAAATAAGGAATTGCTCATCTGGATTTTCAAATTGGCATCATTATAAAACACAGTCACCTACTTGAAATAAAAGCCACCTCAACACACACATTGGAATGGATCAAGAGAGGGTGTGCCCAAGATTGAGAATTAGTACTCTTGAATTGTGAGGGAATTGCTACCAACCAAGAAAGACCACGTGGAGGAGAAAAACCGAGATGAAAGGACCACTGTAGGAAAGTCTGAATGGAATGGTGAATGGGCAGACATATGCAAGAAATAACAGAATGGACAGTGTGAAGCTAATAACCTTTAGGTCAGACTGATTATTTAACGAAACAGATCATTTCAAAACATTAAATGCGAGTTCCATCTAACTTGCAAGGCTTGGGTCAGATCTAACATGGAAAGCACTTGATTTACATCTATGACCCAACTGGAAGAGTTTTTACTGAATCACAAGTTATTAAATATAATGGAGGAGATGGATGTAACATAATATTCTTTCAAAAATGTATTCTGCTATTTTGAAACAATTGTCCAGTAATTGAGTTGCACAATGCCCATTTCCAGATGAATAAACAAGCAATTAAAGGCCCAAGGAAGCATAGCATGACACCCCCCCCCCCCCCCCCCCCTCCCGTCTGCATCAATGGCTCCGAAGTGGAGATTGTCGATAGCTTTAAGTTCCTGGGGGTCACCATCACCAACAGTCTGTCCTGGTCCACTCACGTTGATGCGACAGTCTAGAAAGCCCAACAACGTCTCTACTTCCTACGGAAGCTAAAGAAATTCGGCATATCTGCATCGACTATCACAAATTTCTACAGATGTGCAATAGAGAGCATCCTATCCGGCTGCATCACAGCCTGCTATGGCAACTGCTCGGTCCAAGATCGCAAGGAACTGCAGAGAGTGGTGAACCCAGCCCTTCGCATCACACAAGCTTGCCATCCTCCCATTGATTCTGCCTACACCTCCCGCTGCCTCAGGAAGGCAGACAGCATTGTCAGAGACCCCTCACACCCAGGCTTTGCCTTCTTCCAGAGCCTTCCATCAGGAAGAAGATACAGAAGTCTGAAGACCCACGCATCCAGACATAGGAACAGCTTCTTACTCACAGCTATCAGACCCCTCAATGACTCTCCCTTGGACTGATCTATCCCCTGTAAGAACACTATTCATGACGCCCTATGCTGCTCTTGGTTGGCCCTTGTTTCGCATTGTAAACAATCACTAGTTCTTGACATACTATTGTCAATGTACTCTGTCGATTATTCTTTTGTCTACTATGTGCATACTGTGTACGTTCCCTTGCCCACAGAAAAATACTTTTCACTGTACTTTGGTACATGTGACAATAAATATCAATCAATCAATCAATATGACATGTGGTGAGCTTATTCTGAACTGTATTGTCGCCATTTTGGTTACAGTGCTTTGTAGTCATCCTGGACACGTGCTTGAAGCAGGCGCTAAGCCCATTGCAAATTATAAGCCGAACACCTACTTCAGTCACCTTTGCATAACATGGTCACACTTCCTTTAACTGTCCATGCAATATCACCCTACTTGTTTACATCCACAGACTACTTCACATGTAACAAAGTAGTACCTTCAACACAGCTACTATTCCCACAGAGCTGCATAATGTTAAGATACTTTAATTTCTTGAGATTTTCTGTGTATACCAGAGATAGTACTATGCAAAAGTGGAAACAATTAAATTGTTACGATAGTTTGAAAAAACAATGAATTAAATCAACGCTCATACCAGTTTCTCTCCTTATTTTCCTGTTTATATATTTAGGTGGGCTACTTTTTCCCTGGATATGTGGCTGTGTTTCTGTATCTGTTACATATTAAAGTGTTTATCTGTGGCAGGATGTTATTCACTGTGACTATGCCTTCACCAGGCATAATAAAATCGCACTGGGGAAAGGCCCCATAAATGTTTCTCCAACTGTTGATTCTCAGTTCAAAAACAGTGGTCTGAGAGCAGAATGTATTCAGTGCACATAAACTCAAAGGGCAGGAAAATTAAAGGAAGCAAGCAAAGCGTTTATTCCAAAGAAAAATTGAGCCCCAGTGGCTCTGTGAATTTATCCTGAAAGTGACTGAACCACAAAGGCGAGGTTTGACATCCAGCCTATGTTGTAATCTGACCTCAGTTGAAGCAGCAGTGGGACTTTTACAATTGTACTGAGCGCCTCTTGGCTGGGAAGCAGAAAATTGGTCAGATCCATTCATGATTCCGATTATTACCTGCTGGAAATTCATGCATTTCTATCATGGTAAAGATTTTGTGCACATGCCGGAATGTGGATCGGCAACACATTGTGGCCAACCTCTATTACAGTACCAGTTCCCAATGTGGAATCTGAAAATTGCAGGATGCTCACAGATGTCTGAAAAATGTATCCCTTTTGTCCACAGTTTCTTCCTATTGCTACAGAATACAGCATCATCAAACACGTGGTTGGATTTCCAAGCACGTTTGGTAATGCTGAAACATTAACTACTGGACCACGACATAATAAACAATTGGAGAAGTGAGAAAGTGAAAGGGGTTTCAGGCTTTTCAATGATTACCTCCATTACACTTTTAGGATTTTTCTGATATTCCTTGTGCCCAGCATCAAAGAATGTTACCTCAACTAAACACTTAGGGCGCGATTCTCCCAAAACGGGAGAAATCGTAAGGCTGGCGTCAAACCCGGGCGGGTTTGACGCCAGCGCGCCCCTTCCCGACCGGGAACCGATTCTGGTCCCCGGTCGGGGCTAGCAGCCCGACGCCGCAAGCTCCGGCATCACGGGCTTAACGGATGACGTCATCGCGTATTTGCGCGAAACCCGCGCATGCGCGGGCCGGGATGCCCCTCAGCCGCCCCGCGAATGGATACTGCGGGGCGGCGGAAGGACAAATAGTGCGCGGGCATCGGGCCCGCTGCCCGCGATCGGTGGGCACCGATCGCGGGCCCATGGCACCCTTGGCACGGCCGTGGTACTGCCGTGCCAATCGGTGCCATGGTTATAAAAAGCGAGTTGTTCCCGCCGTTTTTACGAACGGCCAGACCAGGTGTGTTTGCCGTTCGTAAAAACAGCGTAAAGGGCTGGGACTTCGGCCCATCGAACAGCTGTGAATCGCTGCCGGCCGTAAAAAAAACGGCGGCAGCGATTCGTGTCGGGAGTTGGGCGGGGGGGGGGGGGGGGAGAATAGCGGGAGGGCGGGAAAAATGTCGGGAAGGCCCTCCCACTATTCTCCGACCCGTCGTGGGGGGCGGAGAATCGGGCCCTTAATCCCTACCAATTTGAGTCTGAATATATTGTGAGCATATCTGGTGATGTGGAGATATTATCGGGAAGTGAAACCCTTGCTAGTGTAATTAGCTCATTGGAACCAGCATCCCCTCCCTGGTATTTAGGTAGTCATCAGGTAGTAGAGGAAGAAGTCTGACTTTGCAATTGGACTAAAATTAAAAATAAAATGCGTTGAGAAAACAACACAGCACATTGCACTGAGAATCATTGAATGGTTACAACACAGGAGGCCATTTGGCCTGTCACTTCCATACTAACTCTCTGGGAGGGATTCGCCCTCCCGCCGCACCCGTTTTCTATTGTGACGCACCCCTGTCTGCAGCAGGATTCTCCGTCATGCCAGCCGGCCAATGGGGTTTTCCCATTGTGGGCACCCCCACGCCGTGGGCATGAGTGCTCTGCTGCCGAAACGGAGGATCCCACCGATGGAGAATCAAGCCCCCTGTAACAGCAACACAGCTGGCCCCACTCCCCTGCCGGAGTAGCCCTACAATTTATTGCTCTTCAGATAATTTTCCAATTCCCTTCTGGAATCCAGGAAGGAACCACTACACTTTCAGACAGTGCATTTCGGATCCTAACCCCTCACTTCACAACGGTTTTATCTCATGTCATCTCTGATTCTTCAGCCAATCACCTTAAATCGGTGTGCTCTCATTCTCAACCTGTTCGCCAAAGGGAACGGTTTCTCTCCATCTACATTTCCCTGAGCCCTCATGATTTTGAACACCTCTATAAAATATATTCTCAACCTTCTCTTCTCTAAAGAGAACGAACAGCCCAGCTTTGCTAATCTATCCTCATACCAAATGTCCCTCATCTCTGGAATCATTCTCACAAAGCTTTTCTGCAGTGCCTCTTCAGTGCCTTCATAAACTTCCTGAAGTGTGGTGCCCAGAATAGGACACAATACTTCAAGAGAGGCTTAACCAGTGTCACCATAACGTCCTTCCTTTGTATCTCTATTTATAAAATCCAGGAGTCTGTATTCCTTTTTAATCACTTTCTCAACCTTCCCTGCCACTTTCAAAGAATTGAGCACATTTACCCCAGGCCATTCTGCTCCTGGACCACCTTTACAATTGTATCCTTTAATTGAAATTGTTCATCTTAGTTCTTCCTACCAAAATATATCACTGAATTTTTTTTAGTTAATTTATTTTTAATTTAAAGTACCCAATTCTTTTTTTTCCCCATTTAAAGGGCAATTTAGCATGACCAATCCACCTAACGTGTACATCTTTGGGTTGTGGGGGAGGCCCGCGCAGACATGGGAAAATGTATCACTTCAAACATCTTTCCATTAAATTTTATCCGCTCATTCCACCAGCCTATGTAATCTTGACGTCTATTGCTATCCTAGTCACAGTTCATAATACTTCCAAGTTCTGTACCATCGGCAAATTGTGAAATTGCACCCAACACACTCAAGTCTATGTCATTAATATATATCTTGAAAAGCAGTGGTCCAAATACCAACCCCTGGGAGCAGAATTAGGCCATTCGGCCCATCGTGTCTGCTGTGCCATTCAATCATGGCTGATATTTTTCCCATCCCAATTCTCCTGCCTTCTCCCCATAACCCCTGATCCCCTTATTGATCAAGAACCTATCTATCTATGTTTTAAAGACACTTAGGGATTTGGCCTCCACAGCCTACTGCAGTAAATAGTTCCACAGATTCACCACCCTCTGGCTGAACTAATTTCTCCTCGTCTCTGTTTTAAAGGATCGTTCCTTCAGTCTGAGGCTGTGGCCTGGGGTTCCAGTTTTTCTTACTAGTGGAATCAGCCTCTCCAGATCTATGCTATCCATGCCTCTCAGTATCCTGTAAGTTTCAATAAGATCCTCGCTGATCCTTCTAAACTCATAGTACAGACCCACAGTCCTCAACAAGCGCTTCATTCCAGGGATCATTCTTGTGAGCCTTCTCTGGAACCTTTCCAAGGACAGCACATCCTTCCTTAGATATGGGGCCCAAAACTGCTCACAATTCCTCAACTAGTGTCTGGCCAGAGCCTTATACAGCCTCAGAAGTACATCTCCACTCTTGTATTCTCGCCCTCTCGACATGAATGCTAATCTTGCATTTGCCTTCTTAACTGCCGACTGAACCTGCACTTTAACCTTAAGAGAATCTTGAAGTAGGATTCCTAAGTCCCTTTGTGCTTCTGATTTCCTAAGCCTTTTCCTATTTACAAAATAGTTTATGCCTCCATTCTTCCTACCAAAGTACATAACCTCCCACTTTTCCACATTGTATTCCATCTGCCACTTCTTTGCCCACTCTCCCAGCCTGTCCAAGTCCTTCTACAGCCCCCTGCTTCCGCAATACTACCTGTTTTTCTGCATATCTTGTATCATCTGCAAACGTAACAACAGTACCCTCAGTTCCTTCTTCCAGATCTTTAATGTATATTGTGAAAAGTTATGGTCCCAACATCGCCCCTTGAGGCACACCACTGTCATCCTGAAAAAGGCACCTTTATCCCCACTCTCTGCCTTCTGCCAGTCAGCCAATCCTCTATCCATGCCAGGATCTTACCCTTAACACCATGGGCTCTTAACTTATTTAACAGCCTCCCGTAGGGCACCTTATCAAAGGCCTTCTGAAAACCTAAATAGATCACATCCACTGGTTCTCCTTTGTCTAACTTCCTTGTTACCTCCTCAAAGAACTTTTTCTTATACAACCACTTCTGGTCCATGTCTCCACATACTGGTGTGGGATTCCTCCTCATTGTCCCATCTACTCCTGATTTTTCAAATAAAATTCGAAAAAAGTCGGGGGAAAAGGTCCAAACGTTCCGTCACGAGCGGAAGCTACCAAATGTGCGACCTCCTGCTCCATGGCCGCCACCGGATGTCCTCCTCAAATAACTCTTAACATATTTGTCAGACATGACCTCCCCTTCACAAAGCCGTGCTGACTCAGTCCTATTTTATCTTGCACTTCCATGTGCTCTTCAATCTCATCTTTAATAATGGACTCTAAAATCTTACCAATGACTGAAGTCAGGCTAACCGGCCTATAATTTCCCATCTTCTGCCTCCCTCCCTTCTTAAACAGGGTGTTACATTAGCCACTTTCCAGTCCACTGAGACCCTTCCTGTCGCCAGTGATTTCTAAAAGATCACCACCAATGCCTCCACAATCTCCTCAGCTATCTCCTTTAGAACCCTGGGGTGTAGGTCCAGATGATTTATCCACCTTCAGACCTTTCAGTTTCCCCAGAACCTTCTCCTTAGTTTCTCTGGTCCAAAAAAACAACCGTTCACCACTACTGTCTGTTTATTGTCGCTCAGCAACCTTTTACCCATGACGCCGCCATACCTTTTGTTCTATGGGCTTCAACTGCTAACAGGTTTGTCGTATGGAACTATTTGGAAGTCCATGTACACCATATCAACTACATTACCCACATCTGTTACTTCATTTTTACATTGAATCCCTACAATACATTGAGTCTGCACTGACCCTCGGAAAAAACACCCTCCCATACCCACTCCCACCCTAACCACGTAACCCCACCTACAGTTCACATCTTTGGACTGTAGGAGGAACTCGGAGGGAATCTACACAGACATGGTGAGAACATGCAAGCTCCACATAGGCAGTCACCGAAGGCCGGAATTGAACCTGGGTCCCTGGTGCTGTTAGGCAGCAGTGCTAACCAGTGTGCCAGCCAACAATTCAAACAAATTAGTGAAACACAATTTGCCTTTAACAAATCTGGACTGGCTTTCCTTAATTAATCCATTTTTTTTCCAAGGGACTGCTAATTTTGTCCCTCATTATAATTTCTAAAAACTTTGCTTCCACCAAAGTTAAACTGACTGTAGCTGCTAGACAGCTAGTGACAGACAAGGAAGTTGGAGTGGAGGGAGCAGGAGGTGGGTTACTGTTCAAGGAATTATGAAAAGTAGGTAGAAAATCAAGGACATGTACGTGGAATTACCCTTCACTGTCTGGTGAAGAGGTTTCTTCTGAATTCGCTATTAGATTTCTCCATGACTATTTTATGAAATTCTGCTGTTTCTCAAAAGTGGAAACACTCTCCATCCATTCTATCAAAATATTTCTTAATATTAATTAGTTCTATTAGATCATCTCACAGCCTTCTCTTTACCCATCCTTTCCTGATAGATATAACCTGATATTTCGAGTATAATTCCAGTGGATCTTTTTAGCACCCTTCCCTGTGTCTCGGTAGCATAGTGGTCAGCACGTTAGCACAGTGGTTAGCACTGTTGCTTCACAGCGCCAGGGTCCCAGGTTCGATTCCCAGCTTGGGTCACTGTCTGTGCGGAGTCTGCACATTCTCCCTGTGTCTGCGTGGGTTTCCTCTGGGTGCTCCAGTTTCCTCCCACAAGTCCCGAAAGACATGCTGTTAGGTGGACCCAACATCCTGAATTCTCCCTATGTGTATCCAAACAGGTACCGGAATGTGGAGACTAGGGGCTTTTCACAGTAACTTCATTGCAGTGTAATGTAAGCCTACTTGTGGCAATAAAGGTTATTATTATTATTATATTTTTGGGCAGCATGGTGGCACAGTGGTTAGCATTTCTGTCTCACGGTGTCGAGGTCCAAGGTTCGATCCCGGCTCTGGGTCACTGTCCATGTGCAGTTTGCACATTCTCCGCCTGTTTGCGTGGGTTTCGCCCCCACAACGCAAAGATGTGTAGGTTAGGTGGATTGGCCAAGCTAAATTGCCCCTTAATTGGAAAAAATGAATTGGACACTCTAAATTTATTAAAATAAAATAATTATATTTTTATAAATTCCTTTTTACGGGATGTGGGCTTCATTGGCTAGTCCAGCATTTGTTGCCCATCCCGAATTGCCCTACTGAAGGTGGTGGTGAGCTGCCTTCTTGAACTGCTACTTTCCATGTGGTATAGTTAAACCTACTGTACTATTAGAGAGGGAGTTTCAGGATTTTGACCCAGAACAGTGAAGGAACTTTAATATATTTCCAAGTCAGGATGGTGATTGACTTGGAGGGGAACTTCCAGGTGGTGGCGTTCTCATGTATCTGCTGCCCTTGTCCTTCTAAACGGTAGTGGTTGTGTGTTTGGTTGGTTTGCTTTTTATGTTCTTATTAATCTATGTCACCACTTTCATTGTGATTTACGGATCTCTAGCTCCAGATCCCCTTTCTTCTCTACTACTTATTATGCAAAATAATAATTATGACCTCCTTAGTTTTCTTACCAGAATACAGGACTTCAAATTGATCTGTGTTACAATTGACAAATTAATTTCATGCTCATTTTGCAAGTCTATTCATGTCTTCTTGTAATCTGTTGCAGTCATCTTTGTCAAGGATAATTAGGGATGGGACTGGCCTTGCCAGTGACACCACATTCCATGAATGAACAGATTAGAAACTTGGACTATCCCACTTCATCCCCACCCTTTCTCCACTTTAGTGTCCTCTACAAATTTAGAAATTGTGGGTGCGATCTACCAGCCATGTCGCGCACCCGACAGCCACTACGCCTCATGGGATAAATTGGTGAGAAACTCCCCAGGGCCCAAAAAAGTGACTAAGTGTGGTTAGATAGTGGTGGGGCACTCGCCAGCAGAGCCGATGGGAAACCCCCAACAAAACCCACCACAAATGGCAGAAACTTTTCCATTAAATCTGATTCCAAAGACTAAATCATTAATACAGTTTAAAAAAAAAAGAAATTTAGAGTACCCAATTATCAATTTTTATTACAATTAATGGGCAATTTAGCATGGCCAATCCACCTACCCAGCACATCTTTGGGTTATGGGGGTGAAACCCACACAGACACAGGGAGAATGTGAAAACTCCACATGGACAGTGACCCAGGGCCGGGTTTCGAACCCGGGTCCACAGCAAGGCAGTCCCACTGCTAACCACTGTGCCGCCCCATTAATGCAGATTTTGAACACCAACGCGTCCAGCATAAGTATTGTGGGAGCCCCACTTTCTATCTCTCCTCCTACTCTAGCTCACCACCTAGCTAAACTTTCAGCTACTTGAAATGAAAATCGCTTATTATCTCAAGTAGGCTTCAACGAAGTTACTTGTTCCCTGGTTCTGCATGCTCTGACCTTATTCATTAGTCTCTTGGAAATCTAAATGCATTCCATCTGCTACATTATGCTTATTTTTTTATCATTTCACAGTATGTCGGCATTGCTCGCGAGGCCAGAATTTATTTCCTATCCCTAATTGCCCTTGAGAAGATGGTGGTGAGCAGTCATCTTGAGCCGCTGCAGTACATGTTGTGTAGGTACACCTATTGTGCTGTTAGGGAGGGAGTACCAAGGGGTTTGACAGAAACAGTCAGGAATTATCAGTGGCAGCGCACCCACACCCGCAGGTTTTCCGATGGAGTGAGGTGGCCACAATAGGAAACCCCATTGGCCGGCTGCGGGGACAGAGAATCCCGCTGCCGGCGGGGGTGCGGCGCTCCATAAAACGTGGCTGGGGGACCGGAGAATCCCGCCCTATATGTTCCAAGTCAGGTGGTTTGTGGCTTTATGGGGAACTTGCAGGTGGTCGTGTCCCCATGTACCTCGGTGGTAGAGTTCATGGGTTGGGAAGGTGTTGTCAAAGGACTTTCTCGGTTACCTCTTCAAAGAATTCAACAAGATTGGTCAAGCAAGACTTTCTTTCCCTTCTGACACACATGACTGTTCTTTATTCTATTTTTGTTTTTTAGTTTCTTTTTTTCCTTTAGTAGAGGTTGCATCATTTTTCCTCCTACCGATGTTAAGCAGTCTTCTTTCATGCTCGGCCAGAAGGCAGGTTCTTAGCTGATAGTCTGGTGTTGCTTTATTCTGAGCTGTTTTGCTTTGCAGTTTTTGTCAATAGTGACTTGCCTTTGCCTTTCAAGGCGGGGGGGGGAGGGGGGGAGGCAGGTGCCACGGTCTATGCCACTCTGAACAGGAACTGAATCCACCCTGTTGACGTTATTCAGAACCTAGCTAAACGAGCCACGCCATCCCGTCCCTGAAATGTCGTTCATATTCATGTCTCAACATGATAAATATTTTTAAATGCGCAGAGAAAAATGAATAAATGTCATCTGCAACGAAAACATTAATAGCTTTGTCGCATGCCCACATGGTGGGCAGTGGTTATCAATGAATGCCCTTTGCCACAGAGCAGTTATGTAGGCACATTCACAAACTGAGTACAAAATATTTTTGTTTTAAATAACTTTAAACTTTAACCCATGACAAAATTGGTATTGCAATTTATAACGAATACTGACATTGTGGCCCCTCAGTTTGCTTTCCGGTTACCATATCCTGAAAGGTACAATTACTATAATGATGGAGCCACTGCTGCAGTGTTCTGTAGACAGTTGTCATAAGTGAATTGTAGGAAGTAATGAGAACGTGAACAAAACATTTCTAGAGGTGAAAGTCTGAGCACAAAAGAGGGTGTATCCCACTCAAAACAAGATAAGCACCTCGGAGGCCTTAAGCTATTATCTCAAAACATACAATACTACATTTCCAGCACACCTGAGAATATTACACAGCTTACTTTCGTCATGTTGCATCATATCGCATATGTTAAATCTCTGCTCCACACCAGAAAAGGTTCCAACCCAACTTCCTCATCCTGCACAAACTGTGACGCACTACAAAGTGATATCCAATCTTCCCAATGTTGAACTTGAAGAAATTATTTCTCACCCAACATTAAATGCTTTTTCATCACTCTGCTAACAGGCAGTGAAAGGTGGTGGAGAGATAGACTTAGTGTCAGCAGCATACATATGGAAAACAGTCCATGTTTTGGGATGGTGTTGCCAATTGGCAGCATATGTATAAGGAAGAGGAAGGGGCCAAAAACGGTTCCTTAATGGGTTCTGTGTGTGATGGTGTGAAGTTGGGAGGAAATGTTGTTCCTTGGGAATGCTCTGCCACTGATCAAATATTTAAGAGTAGGACCAGGTGATGGCAGTTCTACTGAACTGGGCAACAAACAAGAAGTGGTGAAAGGTGATGGTGTGGTCGCCTATTCCAAGCAAGGAAGAAAGGTCAAGGAGGATGAGATGGGGTAATGTACCATGGCTACAATCAGAGAAAATGCCTTTTGTAACTTTGGTTACTTTGGGGCGGCAGGGTGGCACACAACACCAGGAACGTGGGTTTAATTCCAGCCTTGGGTGACTGTGTGGAGTTTGCACATTCACCCCGTGTCTGCGTGGGTTTCCTCCAATTTCCTCCCACAATCTAAAAATGTGCAGGTTAGATGAATTGGCCATGCTAAATTGCCCCTCAGTGTCCAAACATTAAGTGGGGATAAGGCAGGGGAGTGAGCCTAGTCAGGGGGCTCTTTCGGAGGGTTGGTGCAGACTCGCTGGGCCAAATGGCTTCCTTCTGCACTTTAGGGATTCTATGGTTGGGGTGGCACTGGAATTTGTGAGAGGTAGGCATGGACTTGCAATGCAATGGCATGTTCCAAGGACCTTGAAAAGAAATGGAAGTTGGAGAAGAGCTTGATAGTTGGTGAGGATAGAGGATTCAGGAGATTTTTTTGAGGTGGAAATGTTGTCTTGAGGCCATAAGAGAGGGAGACAATTTTGTTGCAGGAATCTCCAGCCCTTCTGGGAACAGAAAAGACCATTTCTGTCAGCTTGTTTTATGAACCACAATCTCTGATTTACAAAAAGCAGCATGAGAAATACATTTATTTTCTTTAAAATGTTCAGAGAAGGTGTAAATTAAAAGTCAGCATGCACAACACAACAGTGCGTGAGATTGAATAATTAATATTGTAACACAAGATGGTTAATGAGAAATGTTAAAGCATAATGAGAATATAGATAGTGATAATGCCAGAAACTGCATACGATAAATCAGAAGTGCAATGATTACATAATCAATCGGAATGTATTATTTTCAGCTGTACGTGACTGCACTTTAAAAAAATTGATTCCCTCCCTCCTCCTTCTGTGAGTTTTCTCTCTCTCTCTTCTGAAAGTGCTATCCTCTTTCTTAGGGTATATTCCCAAGAGGCATGCTGTTTAAACTTAAAAAGCATTATTGAAAGATTTCACTCATTAAAATTTGTTTTCACTTTATTTTTAGTTAACCATATTTCCTTGTTTTTCACTGATAACAAGCACTGCACTCAAATTATCTCCAATGTAAAGTGTTGTAGGAATCACAGAGTTCAATGGAGAATTTATTATTCTCAGATGTTAGACTCAACAGCATCTAATATGTTGCTGAATGCCTTGGCATTCCCTGGCACACAAACATGTTGGGCACACAGTGTTGGGGCAGCAGCTGATCATGTCGCCACAGTAACTGCATCTCTTACAGAGGTTGGCCTCATCATCTCTTTATCCAGATGAGACAATTACAAAGATCTACAATTCATTTTAACAGTCTTTTGGCTTTTCTGCAAGTTAACTCAACAAAATGTTTGATTATTTTTTCTTAAATTGCATGCTGAACACTAAGCTCGAAGGGAGGTAAATTAATTTGCCAACTGCCAGCTGATCTTTCGAAATTACAGTATACCTGCACAGCCACTTTTTGTTAAAATATATTCAGCTCAAAGCCCCACAACACTAAATCGAGCACCAATGTCACAGTAATAAAAATCAAATCCAGTTCACTTTCTGTTCGATACAAGCTAATCTCTGAATTTCAATTTTGTATGTTTTCTGTTTTAATTTAAAACACAATTCACGCCAATCTTTTAGGAGGTGACACAAACTTCTAACAGTTGGACAAAATGGGGGGGGGGGGGGGGGGGGGGTGTGATGGTGATGTACTGGTAATATCACTGGACTAGCATTCCAAATGCCAGTCTGAGGGAAATAGGTTCAAATCCCACCACAGCAGCTGGTGGAATTTAAATTCAATTAATGCATTTGGAATTGAAAGCTAGTCCTGGTAATGGTTGCTATGACATCTGTTGTTGATTGGTGTAAACTGGTTATTTAATTCATGGGATATCACTAGATGAGTAATCAAGAGGGCCTGGAGACATGGGCCGGGATTCTACCCTACCCGGTGGGGCGGGGGGTCCCAGCGTAGCAGAGTGGCGCCAACCACTCTGGCATAGGGCCTCCTCAAAGGTGCGGAATTCTCCGCACCTAGGGGCTAGGCCCATGCCGGAGTGGTTGGCGCCACACCGACTGGCGCCAAACCCGGTGCCAACGGCCTTTGACGCCCGCCGCCCGGCGTCGGGGCTGGCCGAAAGGCCTTCTCCGGTTTGCGCATGCGCCGGTGCGTCAGCGGCTGCTGATGTCACCACTGGCGCATGCGCGGTAGGGGGGTTCTCTTCCGCCTCCGCCATGGTGGAGGCCGTGGCGGCGGCGGAAGAAAAAGAGTGCCCCCACGGCACTGGCCCACCCGCCGATCGGTGGGCCCCGATCGTGGGGCAGGCCACCTTGGGGGCACCCCCCGGGGTCCGATTGCCCCGCGCCCCCCCAGGACCCCGGGGGCCCGCTCGCGCCACCAATCCCGCCGCCACCAGAGGTGGTTGAAACCACGTCGGCGGGATTGGCCTCTCAGCGGCGGGACTTCAGCCTTCAGTGGCTGTTTCTGGATAGATATTCTGACACATTTTGGACATTTGCCCTGAATACCATATAATCCACTTTTTAAGCTTATTTATTAGTTTTAAGGTTGCAAGCAACTTTACCACTCTATCATTGTTTTAAATGTAAAGTTACCCATTCTAAATAACCACAGATAGAATTAACATCAACGTTCAAATGATCTGTACAAAACATGGAGGGCTGGATTCTCCGCTTCAGCGGCTAATGGCCAGCTCGAACGGAGAATTAGTGGATGTTTTACAATGAATAAATTGGCGCAGACCCCTCACCGATTCCATGACCGGTGAGGGCCTAGCCGAGGCGCCTGGTGAAACTCCCTCCTCCTGTGCCTAGAATGACCGAGTCCCTGTCCGGTCATGTGCATGGCGACAACCTGCAGCGGTCGCGCGGTACAACATGGTGAGGGCCATGCACGGACCTGACTCGCCATCCACAAGCCACCCCACACCAGTCCCCCGAGCCCTCGCAGAAGCCCCCCAGCCTTGTGGCACAGATCCCGGCTGAGTATGGCGGCGCTGGGCACAGTCCGCAGCTGCCAGGCCAGGTTCCCGACCGCTGAGACAACACATGGCCTGCGTGGTCGGGAATCCGGCCCATTGGGGGTGGAGCATCGCGGAAGGCCTGCCAATGATGCACCAATACCAATGCTGTTGCAAAGGCGCGTGACGCAATGACACTATTTCGGAGGGGGCGGAGCATGGCTGCCCGGTGTCAAACTGACACAGGCCCCGATTTGGGCATCGTAGTTGATTCTTCGCCCGATCACCAATTATGACATTGGCGTCAGGCAAGAGAGAATCCCGTCCAGAGTCACTAATAGGGATCTGATTTAATATCAGTCAAATGAAGTCTGAGACGATGAGCTCAAGATATCAATCATTAGGGCATGACAGCATACTTCCCCGATTCTGAACAAATTTTTTTTTTCTTTATTCATTCATGGGATGTTGGCGTCACTGGCTGGCCAGTATTTGTTGCCCATCCCTGAGGGCATTTAAGAGTCAACCGCATTGCTGCGGGTCTGGAGTCACATATAGGCCAGACCAGGCAAGGATACAGATTTCCTATCCTAAAGGACATTAGTAAGCCAGATGTGTTTTTATAACAATCGGCAGTGGTTTCATGGTCATCATTAAACTTTTTAATTCCATATTTTTATGGAATTCAAATTTCACCATCTGCCCTAGCGGGTTTCAAACCCATGTCCCCAGAGCATTATCCTGGGTCAGTGATGATACCACTATGCTATTGCCTCTTCCCCAAGTGCAAGGAAAATATGAAAATATTATCTTATCTTAGTAGGAAGTCATAGAAGTAACAGAAACAAACGTTAATGGGAGATTTAGATTTATTGTTAAGAGTACTGATGTACAGTGAAAAGTATTGTTCTGCATTTAAGAGGAGGGATGGTCCCATATGTAATTGACACCTTGGAGGAGCGGTCAGGGGACAATGGGAAATTAAATCAATAGATGACCGTTACACTTGAGAAACCAATTAGAAACTGATCACACACCCCTTAAGTAAATTAGGAAATAGCACACCCTCAATTAGGCCAATCAGAATCATTGACCACGCTGTGAGTTGTGGCTTGTAAAGAGTTAATAAGCAGTAGTTTTCACTGAGCAGGTTGCATTTCAAGTGCCTGCAGTCCAAAGGGAAGCAGAAGATACTGAGGAAGAAGAGACACCAAGTGTCAAACTGTGCTCAAGGCTGAACTGGAAGCAAGAGCTCTAGTACACTAGTCAAGTCCCCTAAGTTACTTCACCAAACTGTCTCCTGCCATCTATATGGTCTAAAACAGGGGTGGGCAAACTTTTCCGTGCAAGGGCCACATTCAGAAATTCACAATTTTAAAGGGCCGCATAGTATATTAAGTAAAATAATTAATATTTAAAATAGCCAAAATAAAAGGTTTTTAAAGAAAAAAAAGCAATTAATTTTTATTAATTAATATTTTAAAGTAGAAACTGCACATGAAACACATGTTGTGCCGAGCAATGATCACCCTACTCAAGTCAACGTATCCACCCTATACCAGTAACCCAACAGCCCCCCCATTAACCTTAAATTAAAAAAAATTAAAAAAAAATTTTTTTTTTAATGACTTGATCTTGGTGGGCCGCATAAAGACCTTTGGCGGGCCACATGCGGCCCGCGGGCCGTAGTTTGTCCACCCCTGGTCTAAAATGAACACAATTCAAATTTAAGTTCAAATAATACTTAAAACTTATACCACAGCCCATGAAAGAATAAAGAAAAGAGGACATCAAGTAATGGCTTCAACCAAAATGAGTCAACCACAAATTTGCTGTTCTATACATTTTATTAAGTTTGACAAATTGTTAATACTACAAAATTGTAGTTTCACTACATTAGTGATTAATGATCACTAGGTTAGTAATTCTTTTTCCATTGAACCCTATCATCCTATTACTAGAAACTGTAGCGATCATCAACTGGGGATAGGAGAGATGCATTCCTGAGGTCTAAATTCTATCATCATTATTCCTGGAATCTTCTATAATGTTGCCAAATTTCTGCCCATCATTTGCAGATGTCTGAATTGTCCAGGCAAGTTTCTGTCCCTGTCATAGCACTGAAACAGCCCTTATCAAATTCACAAATTACACCCTATGTGACTGTGATCGTGGTTACTATGCCTCCTCATCCTCCTCTGCCTCTCTGTAAGCCTTTGACGCAGCTGACCAAATGATCCACGTACAATGCCTTTACTCCAACACCAAGTTGGGCGGGATTGTTGCCACTTGGTTCCATTCCTATCTATCACCCAGTCATAAAATCAACAGTAATGGTTTCTCTTCCCACTCCCACACCACCTGATTTCTCCAAGAATCTACCTTTTACTCCTTTCTATTTCAAACCTCCATGCTACCCCTCGGTGAAATCGTCCAAAAGCCTAATAACAGCTCCTATATTTATGTTGATGACACCCTGCTCTATCTGACCGTCACTTCACACGATCCCTCCACGACCTCTGACCTGATTCACTGCTTGTCTATGAGTAAAATTTCCCTCCAACTAAATGTTGAAAAACAAGTCCACTTTGGGGACAGCACTGGCAACAGTACTGGGGAAAGGGGAAGATGTTCTGATGGGATGGGCTGCACTTAAACCAGGCTAGAAGAGTTCTGGTAAATGTAATAACTAACTTGGTGGATAGGGTTTTAAATTATTGGTGCATGCATGCATGGGTGTAATAGGATGCAGGAACAGGTACATTCAAAAGCAGAAAGAAATATGCAACTCTATAGTGCAAAGTGGCAATCTCGTAAAAATAAGCCAAGTGGGGCAGAAATGGACAGTTAGTTTAACAAAGTTAAGAGGATATTAGCGACTCAGATTACATCAGAGAAAAGTAGAACAAATTTAAAGTTAAAGGCACTATTTCTGAATATGCAAAGCATTCAGAGCAAAATAGATGAAGTAAGGTGAGAGTGGCCTTCTCTTAACACAAAGGTCCTGTGCAAACCTGGTCAATGCAAATCATGGGGAGAACTCTCCACTGACAAAAAGCATACCTAACACAAAGGAACTTGTGGCTGTTGAAGTCCAATCATCGCAGTCCCAGAATATGGCTACAAGAGCTCCTCAGACTCCTACTCTTCCCATCTTCAGCCGCTTCATCACTACCTTCCCTCCATCAGAAGTAGGGATGTTTGCCCGTGATTGCACAGTCCTCAATATCATTCTCTATTCTGCAGATACAGAAGCAGCCTGTGCCCAAATGCTGCAAGGCCTGGACAACACTCAGGTTTGGGCCACTAAAGTGCAACTAACATTCATGCCATGCAAGTGCCAGACACTAACCATGTCCATCAAGAGAGAATCTAACCATCTCCCATTAACATTCAATGGCACTACCATTGCTAAAATTCCCCATAAACAACATCCTGGGAGTTACCATTACTTAACTGGGCCAGCCATATAAATACTGTGGCTACAATAGTAGGTCAGCGGATGAGAATTCTACAGCATCTCTTTACTGACCAAAGCTTGTCCACCTTCTACAAGATATAGGGCATGATCGAACAGCCATGCCATGCTCGAAAAGCAATTCATCGTGGAACAGTGTGGCCGATAGAAGCCAGGAAACCCCACTCCTGTGATGTACCTGGCTCGCAACGTCTCACTAGATCGCCCCATTGTGGACGGGATCACATTTTAGTAAATCTGCATATTAAAGCGAGACATCTAGTCTCCCTTTAACATGCAGTTATCCGGGGTACCCGAGGCATTGGGATCTATCCCTTTCACCTCGGAGATCTCAGGCGAACGCCGTTCAGTACTGGTCTCCGTAAACGGGACCAGGTGGATCGACATCTCCCAGGGATTGGAGGCCCCCAGGTGCATGCCTTTTGGACAGGGTGGGGGCAGTGCCAGTTTGGCACCCTGCCAGTGCCAGTCTGGCACCCTGGCATTGCTACCTGGGTGTCAGCTGGAAGGGGCACTGTACAGGTTGATACTGCCAAGGTACCATGCTTCCGTTTTTCTGTGCAGTGGTGATCGGGCCGGGGGTGCCCTGCGTGGGTCTTGGTGGGTATGCAGGGTGGGGCGGGGGCAGCCCAGGGACCCTCCCATAGTGCATTGGGGGGGTCCCAAGGACCCTCCCATAGTGCATTGGGGGGGACCCAAGGACCCTCCCATTGTACATTGGGGCTTGTAGAGAGTGGCTTCAGGGGCTCCAGGGACCTCGCGCTACACTGAAGGGGTTCTGGCGAGTGAAGCTCCTCGGTGCAGAAAATGGGGCTATGTGCAGCCTCAGCCATGCATTCTCCACTGAGGCCCCCTATCTAACCTGGGTGCCTTGTATCATTGTGTTTCTCAGTGCTGTGAGCGCTGGGAAACAGATGGCTAAACGCTTCTGTTTCAAGAAGCTTATCAGCATCCTGGACAAAACAGCCTAGTTCAACACTTCAGGAGCGCGGAGTGTGCTTTTTTTTCAGCGAGAGCTGTAACCAGGGGGCTGTTTGCAGTTTGCAGTGCGTGGGAGGAGCTGAACGGGAGCGGTAAGTTTCCCTATTTTAAAAAAAAACTTACCTTGCAGTTTGCAGTGCATGGGAGGAGCTGAACGGGAGCAGTAAGTTACCCTATTTTTAAAAACCTACCTTGCAGGAGCGGTGCGTGGGAGGAGCTGAGTGGGAGCGGCCGAATTGCGCTCTGGGAAGGTGAGTGAACTGATATATTTGGGCAGCGGCTAAACCCGAGACACTACACGTGTAGTGTCTCCACCCCGCCCTCCTCCTCTAACCAAAACAAAAGACTGTTGATAAGGAGCAGCGGACTTCAGATTCTCGGCGGGAGCAGTGGCGAGGGGTCGTTGGGAAGGTAAGTTTACCTCTTTAAAACTTTAAAAACTTACCTGGAAGGGTGACATCACAGCAAAGCAGTGACCTGATTGGCTGGTAAGGAAAGTGCTCCAATTAGCAGCAGCTGGGAGAAATTTAACTCTTTCTGTGTTGGTGAGTATTGTGATTGGTAAGTAAAGTCTTTGTTCCTTTCACTTATTAATTATTTGATAGTATAGTTTGTAGTCAGTTAAGGTAAAGGGTAAAAATGGCAGGAGATCCCAGACCCGTGTTATGCTCCTCGTGCGCAATGTGGGAGTTCAGGGACCCGGCCGATGCCCCTGACTCCTTCATGTGCGCAAAGTGTGTCCAGCTGCAGCTCCTGTTAGACCGCATGACGGCTCTGGAGCTGCGGGTGGACTCACTTTGGAGCATCCGCGATGCTGAGGAGGACGTGGATAGCACATTCAGTGCGTTGGTCACACCACAGATTAGGATTGGTGAGGGAGACAGGGAATGGGTGACCAAAAGGCAGAGAAAGAGCAAGAATGCAGTGCAGGTGTCCCATGCAGTCATCTCCCTCCAAAACAGGTATGCCGTTTTGGATACTGTTGGGGGAGATGACTCGCCAGGGGAAGGCAGTTGTAGCCATGCTCATGGCACTGTGGCTGGCTCTGCTGCACAGAAGGGCGGGAAAAAGACTGGCAGGGCTATTGTCATAGGGGATTCAATTGTAAGGGGAGTAGACAGGCGTTTCTGTGGTCAAAAATGAGACTCCCGAATGGTATGTTGCCTCCCGGGTGCACGGGTCAGGGATGTCTCCGATCGGCTACAGGACATACTGAAGGGGGAGGGTGAACAGCCAGTTGTCGTGGTGCATATAGGCACCAACGATATAGGTTAAAAAAGGGATGAGGTCCTACAATCAGAATTTAGGGAGTTGGGAGATAAGTTAAAACGTAGGACCTCAAAGGTAGTAATCTTGGGATTGCTACCAGTGCCACGGGACACTCAGAGTAGAAATTCAAGAATAGTCAGAATGAATACGTGGCTTGAGAGATGGTACAGGAGGGAGGGGTTCAGATTTTTGGGACATTGGAACCGGTTCTGGGAGCGGTGGGACCATTACAAATCGGATGGTCTACACCTGGGCAGGCTGGAACCAATGTCCTAGGGGGTGCTTTTGCTAACACTGTTGGGGAAGTTTTAAACTAATGTGGCAGGGGGATGGGAACCAGATTAGGAAGTTAGAGGTCAGTAAAGAAGCAGCAACTAACACCAGTAAGTTACGAGATAATAAACTCAATGTGACTAAGGGGAAGAGTAGACAGGGAAGAGGTGATGAACGCAAAGGGACAGGTGGTCTGAGGTGCATTTGTTTTAATGCGAGAAGTGTAGCAGGTAAGGCAGATGAACTTAGGGCTTGGATCAGTACCTGGGAATATGATGTTATTGGTATTACTGAGACTTGGTTGAGGGAAGGGCAGGATTGGCAACTAAATATCCCAGGGTATAGATGCTTCAGGAGGGATAGAGAGGGAGGTAGAAGGGGGGGGGGGGGAAGTTGCATTACTCATCAGAGATGATATCACAGCTGTGATTAAGGAGGGCACGATGGAGGATTCGAGCACTGAGGCAATATGGGTGGAGCTAAGAAATAGGAAGGGTGCAGTAACATTGTTGGGACTTTACTACAGGCCTCCCAAAAGCGAGCATGAAGTAGAGGTACAAATATGCAGACAGATTATAGAAAAATGTAGGAGCAATAGGGTGGTTGTGATGGGAGATTTTAACTTCCCCAACATTGAATGGGATTTGTGTAGTGTTGGAGACGTAGATGGAGCAGAGTTTGTAAGGAGCATCCAGGAGAGTTTTTAGAGCAGTATGTAAATAGTCCAACTCGGGAAGGGGCCATACTGGACCTGGTATTGGGGAATGATCCCAGCCAGGTGGTTGATGTTTCAGTCGGTGATTACTTTGGGAATAGCGATCACAATTCCGTAAGTTTTAGAATACTCATGGACAAGGACAAGAGTGGTCCGAAAGGAAGAGTGCTAAATTGGGGAAAGGCCAAGTATAACAAAATTTGGCAGGAGCTAGGGAATGTGGATTGGGAGCAGCTGTTTAAGGATAAATCCACATTTGAAATGTGGGAGTCTTTTAAGGAAAGGTTGATGAGAGTGCAGGACAGACATGTTCCTGTGAAAATGAGAGATAGAAATGGCAAGATTAGGGAACCATGGATGACGGGTGGAATTGTGAGACTAGCTAAAATGAAAAAGGAAGCATTCATAAGATCGAGGCAACTCAAAACTGATGAAGCTTTGGAGGAATATCGGGAATATCTGAAACGCGCAATAAAGAGGGCTGAAAGGGGTCATGAAATATCTTTGGCTAACAGGGTTAAGGAAAATCGCAAAGCCTTTTATTTGTATGTAAGGAGCAAGAGGGTAACTAGAGAAAGGATTGGCCCACTCAAAGACAAAAGAGGGAATTTATGCGTGGACTCAGAGGAAATGGGTGAGATTCTTAATGAGTACTTTGCATCGGTATTCACAAAGGAGAGGGACAAGACAGATGTTGAGGCTAGGGATGGATGTTTAAATACTCTAGGTCAAGTTGTCATACGGAAGGGGGAAATTTTGGGTATTCTAAAAGACATAAAGGTGGACAAGTCCCCAGGACCGGATGGGATCTATCCCAGGTTACTGAGGGAAGCGAGGGTCGAAATAGCTGGGGCCTTAACAGATATCGTTGCAGCATCCTTGAGCACGGGTGAGGTCCTGGAGGACTGCAGAATTGCTAATTGTTTAAGAAGGGTAGCAGGGAAAATCCAGGGAATTATAGACCTGTGAGCTTGATGTCAGTGGTAGGCAAACTGTTGGAGAAGATACTGAGGGATAGGATCTATTCACATCTGGAAGAAAATAGACTTATCATTGATAGGCGTTTGATAAGGTTTCCCATGGTAGGTTGATGGAAAAAGTGAAGTCGTACGGGGTTCAGGGTGTACTAGCTAGATGGATAAAGAACTAGCTGGGTAACAGGATACAGAGTGTAGTTGTGGAAGGAAGTGTCTCAAAATGGAGAAGGGTGACTAGTGGTGTTCCACAGGGATCTGTACTCGGACCACTGTTGTTTGTGATCTACATAAATGACCTGGTAGGCAAACTGTTGGAGAAGATACTGAGGGATAGGATCTATTCACATCTGGAAGAAAATAGACTTATCATTGATAGGCAATGCGTTTGATAAGGTTTCCCATGGTAGATTGATGGAAAAAGTGAAGTCGTATGGGGTTCAGGGTGTACTAGCTAGATGGATAAAGAACTAGCTGGGTAACAGGATACAGAGAGTAGTGGTGGAAGGAAGTGTCTCAAAATGGAGAAGGGTGACTAGTGGTGTTCCACAGGGATCTGTACTCGGACCACTGTTGTTTGTGATCTACATAAATGACCTGAAGGAAGATATAGGTGGTCTGATTAGCAAGTTTGCAGATGATACTAAGATTGGTGGAGTTGCAGATAGCGAGGAGGACTGTCAGAGAATACAACAAAATATAGATAGATTGCAGAGTTGGGCAGAGAAATGGCAGATGGAGTTCAATCCAGGCAAATGCAAGGTGATGCATTATGGAAGATCAAATTCAAGATGGTCAATGGAAGGGTCCTGGGGACAATTGACGTACAGAGAGATCTGGGAGTTCAGGTCCATTGTACCCTGAAGGTGGCAACGCAGGTTGATAGAATGGTCAAGAAGGCATACAGCATGCTTGCCTTCATCGGACGGGGTATTGAGTACAAGAGTTGGCAGGTCATGTTACAGTTGTATAGGACTTTGGTTAGGCCACATTTGGAATACTGAGTGCAGTTCTGGTCGCCACATTACCAGAAGGATGTGGATGCTTTGGAGAGGGTGCAGAGGAGGTTCACCAGGATATTGCCTGGTATGGAGGGTGCTAGCTATGAAGAAAAGTTGAGTAGATTAGGATTGTTTTCGTTGGAAAGACGGAGGTTTAGGGGGGACCTGATTGAGGTCTACAAAATTATGAGAGGTAGGGACAGGGTGGATAGCAACAAGCTTTTTCCAAGAGTGGGGGTGTCAGTTACAAGGGGTCATGATTTCAAGGTGAGAGGGGGAAAGTTTAAGTGAGATGTGCATGGAAAGTTTTTTACGCAGAGGGTGGTGGGTGCCTGGAACACTTTACCAGCGGAGGTGGTAGAGGCGGGCACGATAGCATCATTTAAGAGGCATCTAGACAGGTATATGAATGGGCGGGAACAGAGGGAAGTAGACCTTGGAAAATAGGAGACAGGTTTTAGATAAAGGATCTGGATCGGTGCAGACTGGGAGGGCCGAAGGGCCTGTTTCTGTGCCGTAATTTTCTTTGTTCTTTGTTTTATCACCATCTGAAACATTCACTCCTACCAGCACTGTTGCACAGCAGTATGCACCATCTACAAGGTGCTCTGTAGCAACTCACCGTGGTTCCTTCTGAACCCACGACCTTCACCACTTAGATGGACAAGGCTAACAGGCGCATGAGGGCACCACCACACACCAATTCCAATCCAATCCTGACTTGGATCGATATCATTCTTGCTTCACTGTCATTGGGGAAAAATCCTGGAACTCCATCCCATATTGTGAATGTACCTCCACCACATGCATTGCAGTGGTTCAGAAGACAGGTCTCCACACCCTTCTGAGAGGCAATTAAGGATTGCCAAAAAATAAATTGGAAAAAGAAAAAGAGCTATTTCTTTTCTGCAGCAGGCTTGAAAACCACACTGAAAGGATTCAAGCATGGAGTTACACAAAAGTTGGGGACAGATTTGTGAGGCGGCAATGCATTCAAGGACTTGAAAAGCAAAGGAATCTGGGAATGCATTAGAAATTGTAAAGTTAGGGCAGCACGGTGGCACAGTGGTTAGCATTGCTGCCGACAGCACCGAGGACCCGGGTTCGAATCCCGGCCCTGGGTCGCTGTCCATGAGGAGTTTGCACATTCTCCCTGTGTCTGTGGGTTTCACCCCCACAACCCAAAGATGTGCAGGCTAGGTGGATTGGCCACGTTAAATTGCCCCTTAATTGGAAAAAATAATTGGGTACTCTAAATTAATTTTTTTTAAATAGAAATTTAAAGTTATAGAACTTTGAAGATTGCTGCTTTGAATATTCAAAGACAGTAGATACACACTGCCTTGATTCACTAAGGTTTGCCGGACGATTGTAACTTGCCTTTCTTTGTGCTACACACAGAGTAGAGTTGGTACCATCGGAAATCGAATGGGCTAAACGGCCACATTCTGCAAAGTAAACTTCTATAAATTTATGTACCAGTTGTTCGTTTGGAGAAAGTTGTCTTTAATAAGGGGCTGTCACTGCCACATGTTTTTATTCCACTATTTCTACAGTAGAATACAATAATGCCACTTCGAGGGAGTGAATAGAAACTAGTGATTAAAGAGTTAAGAAAAAGATTTTATCAAAGCTTACTGAGCATTTTTTTTTCAGTTTATGGCAACTCAATCTAAAAAGGGAAACAAATGAGGTTTGAGTTGTTTGCAGCTTCACGTTTCCAGGAAAATACACGAGATCCGTGCGCCCTCACCCTGGCACCGAGTAGAAAGCATGGGAGACAACCAGCCTCCTCTCTGGGGTTGCTGCTTCCTCAATGACCATTCCGGCCGCTCCGTGGCTCACGCCACACGAGTGGGTCGGACAGAGGCTCCGAAATCCTTCCGCAGTCGGGGTAGGGGAGATGGAGAAACGACCAGCACACGGGTTAAAATCAGACCTCGGCAGTCAGCACATATCCCTGGCAGCCTCTCCCTGCACAGGCAGAGTCCACCGGGGTTGTTCTTAAAGGGCATAAAGTATCTGGGGGGAGAACTAACCAGGGGGACATGGGGGGGGGGGGGGGGGGGGGGGACAAAACAGCCCTTTCTCTCCCCACCCTGGGGCTTCCAACAAACCGAGTCACTTTAAACTCCATTAACCTCCTGTGCTCCAGCCCAGAAGTGAATGATTTACAGCAAGGTTCAGCCAGTAACACTAAGCACCCTCCCTGGTGGGCAGCCCCTCAGAGAGGTCCCAGGACACCACATTCCCGGGTCATTTCCTTCAATCTCCAATTGGAAACGCAACCCCGGGGGGGACACAAGGAGAACATGCATGGAATTTTCAACTGGCTGTTTGCTTTTCCATTCTCTCTCTCTCTCTCACTCTCTCCGAAATTCCTGTTACCTTTTATTTTCCGCCGTGGGTCCCGATGGATGCGAGGTGGTATCCGGTTTTGTTTTGATCCCAGGAGGTGGGATCCGGAGGTAAGGCGGAGAGAAAGGCGCTGAGCGCTGCTATTCCCAAAGACGGTGCATTTCCAGCTGATGGTGAGGGCGGGAGCCCACCAGAACTCTCAGTGTAACAGTGAGGAGGAGGGGAATGGCAACGTCACCAGTAACAGATGAGTGGCTGGAAGGCAGTGAGGGGAAAGTTGGGAGAATGAGGGAGGAAGAAGAGTGCAAGAGGGAGTGAGGGAGAGGAAAATGAGGGAGAAGAGTAAGAGGAAGTGAGTGAGGGGGAAGAGTACAAGGGAAAGTGAGAGAGGAGAGAGAGGGAGGAGAGTGAGGGAGAAGAGTAAGGGTCAGCGAGTGAGGGAGAAGAAAGCAAGAGGGAGTGGAGGAATGAGGGAGAAGAGTAGGGGGCACTGAGTGAGGGAGAAGAAAGCAAAAGGGAGTGGAGGAGGGAGGAATGAGGGAGAAGAGTAAGGGCCAGTGAGTTAGGGAGAAGAGAGCAAGAGGGAGTGAGGAAGAGGAGAATGATGGGGAAAAGTAAGGGGGAGTGAGATTGAGGGAGAAGAGTGGAAGGGAGAGTGAAGAAGAGTGCAAGGGAAGGTGAGGGAGAGGAGGGTGAGGGAGAAGCGTGGAAGCGGGAGTGAGGGAGAAGAGTAAGTGGAAGTTGAAATAATGGAAAGCGAGTGAGTGAGAAGAGAGCAAGGGGGAGTGAAGGAAAGGAGAGTGAGAGAGGGAGATTAAGAGAGAGGTTTGGGATGAATGAGGAGCTGGGTGCAGCTACATCAACCCCCGGCAGGCTGCGAAGACCACAATGAACGACAAACTACAATATGACCACAACTGGTCAGGGAAACGTTCTGCAACACAAGAAGTATCGACTTAAACAACCCGATTGAGAGGGAGCTAATGCAGTTCGTACATTTCGAAAGTGAAAATTGACTATTGCGCGCTTTGGGCTTAATCTAGCACCTTTCCCTCACTCGGGGAGTCAGAGTGAACACAGGAGAAGCCAAGTGTGGGTAGGTAAAATGCAGCTTGGGGGAAACAAGGTGCGGACAAATTGGGGTCAGGTCTGAGGAACAACGAGGCACTTGAGGGGATAAAGGAGAACGAGGAGCTGACAATGGGCAGGGAGCAGGCGGGAAGATGACGATCGCTGTTAATGAGACTGAGTTTGAGTTTAACAAATGCTGGCAATGGGCAAAGAAAAGGCAGGAAAAGGGCTAAAGTGAATACATATGGATGGGAAGAGAGTCTTATCAAATTACCAGATTTGAAAATTGCAAAATCACGGCGTTAAGATTTGGCAGAGAAAGCAAACAAGGAATGGGGGACTTCAGAAATCTAACTTAGTAACATTAACTCAGTTATTGTCGTGGAAATAGTTTAAGCGGCAGAATTATTTACATTATAAAATAAAAATATCGTGAGTGCTAAAAACATCAAGCGGGGCAGGCGGCATCTGCTGAGGGGGGGGGGGGGGGGTGACCTTTTATCAGAGCTATGTAGATTGTTTTTGCTTTCTTGTTTAGAGTGATGACTGAATTCATCACATCCCTTGGTTGATTCTGATGATAGAGAGTTAGCGGGTTAGGTGGTGCTGCTGGTTAATGATCTGGGTGCAGTTGATACTTCACCACAATGCTGCTCGACTCTTACGATGACTATTCCAGCTACAGTTTGCCAGCATTTGCAGTTATCATTACAGCCTTGATTGAAGCATGGACAAAAGTGCTGAATTCAAGATAACAAGGCGGCGTTTTACCAAGTGTGGCAGCACGAAGCCGTAGCGAAACCGAGATCATTGTGAATTGAAGGGAAACTCCACTGGATTTAGTCAGACCTAGCGCAAAGGGAAATGGTTTGGGGCATCAATCATTAAAGCCCCCGGACATCGCTGCAGGCGTTCCCAAGGGTAGTGTCCTGTGCCCAACCATGTTCACACGGAATCGTAGCAGCAGTAGACCACCCTGCCTGCCCATAAAGCCTGCTGTGCCATTCAACACAAACATGGTTCATCTTGGGTCATCAATTACCCATCCTTCATGATGAAGTCTGAAGTGGGGTTGTTCACTGGTGATATCACGATGTTCAGTAACATTTGGGAGTCCGCAGGGACTGAAGCAATCCCTGTCCATATGCAGCAAGATCTAGTCAACGGATAAGATGCAAGTAACATTCGTGTCACACAAGTGCCATGCAATGACCATCTTCAACAAGATATAATTTTTAAAAAAAAATTTAGAGTACCCAATTAATTTTTTCCAATTAAGGGGCAATTTAGCTTGGCCAATCCACCTACCCTGCACATCTTTGGGTTGTGGGGACGAAACCCACGCAAACACAGGGAGAATGTGCAAACTTCACACAGACAGTGACCCAGAGCCGGGATCGAACCTGGGACCTCGGCGCCGTGAGGCAACAGGGCTAACCCACTGCGACACTGTGCTGCCCCAACAAGATATAATTTAACCATACTTTTAATTTTCAACAACATTATCATCCCCAAATGCACTATCATCGACGTCCTGCCGGATTACTATAGATCAGAAATTGAACTGGACCAGCCATATAAGTACTGTGGCTGTAAGAACAGATCAAAGGCTGAGAGTTTTGTGGTGAGTAACTCACCTCCGAATTCCCCAAAACCTATCCATAATCTACAAGACACAAGTCAAGAGTGTGATGGCGTACTCTCCACTTGTTTGGATAGTACAGTTCCAACAAAAGTCAAGAAAAATGACACCATCCAGGACAAAGCAGTCCGCTATACTGACACCCCATCCATCACTTTAAAGATTCACTCTCTCCACAATCAGTGAACAGTGACTGCAGTGTGTACCATCTGTAAGATGCACTGTTGCAGTCTACCAATGCTCATTCGACAACCTTCCATACCCCACAAACTCTACCACTTAGAAGCACAGGGCATCAGTTACATGGGAGCACCGTCCACCACCTGCGAGTTCCCCTTCTAGCCACTCACCACCATGCCTTGGAACAATATCACCATTCCTTCACTGCTACTGGATCAAAATCCTGGGACTCCCTTCCTAACAGCAGTGTGGATGTATCAGCACTAGATGGACTGCAGCAGGTCAAGAAGGCGGCTCACCACCACATTCGAGAGAAATTAGGAATAGGCAACAAGTATTCATATCCAATAAAATAATTTTTAAAAATCAGCATTCCTGCATCTTCAGACTTTGTCGCTTTTTCCAGGTCTCCCCTTGGGAGGGGAATCTTGTGAATGTGGAATCAACATTTTAAGTAGATTGGAGGTCAACCAACTCACTAACTTATTTTTATAATTGGAATGTATGTTTTTTTTCTTCGCTTCTGTTTTTTCTCAACTGTACTAAAATATTTGCATAATCTTCTGTTATTATCTCTGGGGATTTACCCAAAACAATAAATTCTCAATTTTCTTTACAGGTCCACTGTCAGTATTTGCTATTTTTTTATTTGAGATTTAAAGCATTTGCAGTATTTTTTCTTTTTTTTGTGTTACCTCTTTTAGTGTGGAACAAGGCTGTTCACACAATTGTTTTAAGTTTGAAAAATACATCAGGTTTACAGATGATGAATCTCATAACAATCTATGTTTATAAAGAGCTATACATTCAATAAGTCCCAAACTGCTTTGAAGGATTAGAAGTGAACATTAACATACATACGTACAAACATACAAACTAGGGGCAGGAGTTGACCATTTGGCCCCTCAAGCCTGCTCTGCCGTTTGACAAGATCATGGCTGATCTGATTGTGTCCTCAACTCTACTTTCTTGTCTAATACTTATATGCTTTGATCCCTTGTTAATCAAGAATCTTTCTAAATCACCCTTAAAAGTATTCGATGACACTGCCTCTGGGGAACAGGATGCCATAGGGTAACAACTCTGTGAGAGAAAAATATGCTACTCATCTCCATCTTAAATGGCAGGCCCTTTAGCTTTCAATTGTGCCCCCTAGGTATAATCTCTCTTATAATTTACCATAGCTCCTTAGGCAACACCTTCTCAGGGGCTAATTTAGCACAGGGCTAAATTGCTGGTTTTGAAAGCAGACTAAGGCAAGCCAGCAGCATGGTTCAATTCCTGTACCAGCCTCCCTGAACAGGCGCCGGAATGTGGCGACTAGGGGCTTTTCACAGTAACTTAATTTGAAGCCTACTTGTGACAATAAACAATTTTCTTTTCATTTCTAAACACCTGACCACTCCCATCTAGAAGGACAAGAGAGCAGACACATAAGAACACGATCATCTGGAAGTTCCCCGACAAGTCATTTCCAACCTTTCTTGGAAATATATCGCTATTCCTCCACTGTGGCCGGGCCAAAATCCTGGAACACTCTCCCTAACAGCTCTGGGAGTGTACTGAAATGAAAAAATGACACCACAGAAACTGCAGCAGTTCAAGAAGGCAGCTCACCACCACCTCCTCAAGGGCCATTAAGGACAGGCTATAAATGCTGACCTAGTCAACAACTCTCACATCCCATAAATGAATAAAACATATTTAACACTAAGGAGAAACATCTCTCAGTATCCACCCTGTCAAGTCCCCTCAGGATCTTATATGTGTCAATACGATCACCTCTAATTCTTCTGAACTCCTAACAGATACAGTCTCAACCATTCCTCATTAGTTAACCCTTTCATCCCAGGAATCAACTGAGTGACCTTCTCTGAACTGTTTCTAATGCAATTATGTTCTTTATTAAATAATAAGACTAAAACTGTACACAATACTCCAGATTTGTTCTCATTAGTGTTCAATTCTGGTCGGCACACTACCGGAAGGACGTGGAGGCATTAGAGAGGGTGCAGAAAAGATTTACCAGGATGTTGCCTGGTATGGAGGGCATTAGCTAAGAGGAGAGGTTGTATAAACTTGGTTTGTTCTCACTGGAATGAAGGAAGTTGAGGGGCGACCTGATAGAGGTCTACAAAATTATGAGGGGCATAGACAGAGTGGATAGTCAGAGACTTATTCCCATTGTCGGGGTCAATTACTAGGGGGCATAGGCTTAAGGTGCGAGGGACAAGGTTGAGAGGAGAGGTAAGTGTTTTACACAGAGGGTACTAGGTGCCTGGTACTCGCTGCCAGAGGAAGTGGTGGGAGCAGGGACGATAGTGACATTTAAGGGGCATCTTGACAAATACATGAATAGGATGGGAATAGAGGGATACAGACCCAGGTAGTGTAGAAGATTTTAGTTTAGATGGGCAGCATGGTCAGCGCAGGCTTGGAGGGCCAACGCGCCTGTTTCTTGCTGTACTTTTCTTTGTTCTTTGTTCTAATGCCTGTACAACTGTAATAATACTACCTTACATTAAATTTAAGATTATGGAGAAGATTAAGTATAAGATTATGACGGGTATGGACAGGGTGGACAGGAAGCAGCTGTTCCCCTTAGCTGAAGGGTCAAGGTCGAGGGGGCATAACTTTAAGGTGAGGGGCAAGACTTTTAGAGGGGATCTGAGGAAAAGATCTTTCACCCAGAGGGTGGTGGGAGTCTGGAACATAGTAGAAGCGGGAATGTAGTGTGATGATATGCATCACTGTAACTACACAAGGGGTTAATGTAAATACACATAGACTAGCTAGACACTAGAGGGAGCACCAGAGACATGACACACAGACATTCAACCAATAGGTCAGTAAGATAGGACATGACCAATGGGCATTCGCGACACACACACAGGTGACACGGCCACAGGAGGGCATTACACCAACCCATATATAAAAGGACACAGCACACATGATCTTCCTCTTTCCAGTGGAGACACTCAGTGAGTACACAGGGTTGATTTGAAACACATCACACCCACCACGTGGATTGTAGCAGACTGGTCCGTCAGTCTGAGTAGCTATAGCAGGATTAACAGAAGAGTCGAATCCAAGTTGGAGAATCGTTAACAGTTTAATAAATATGTTAATCAAGGAAGCAGCTTATGCTACGTCAAGAGTATAAGAAAACATGTAGTAGAGACGGGAAATCTTACAACCTTTAAGAGAACGTGTAGACTCCGCACAGACAGTGACCCAAGCCGGGAATCGAATCTGGGACCCTGGAGCTGTGAAGCAACTGTGCTAACCACTATGCTATCTGTTTTGTTACGCTCTTGACGTAGCATAAGCTGCTTCCTTGATGTGCACTCTGACAAAGGAAGGTTCAGACTTGGAGATAGCTTTAACACATTTATTAAACTGTTAACGATTCTCCTACTTGGATTTGACTCTCCTGTTAATCCTGCTATAGCTACTCAGACTGACTAACCAGTCTGCTACAATCCACGTGGTGGGTGTGATGTGTTTCAATCAATTCTGTCTGTACTCACTAAGTGTCTCCACTGGAAAGAGGAAGATCATATGTGCTGTGTCCTTATATATGGGTTGGTGTAATGCCCTCCTGTGGTAGTGTCACCTCTGTGTGTGTTTTGAATACCCATTGGTCGTGTCCTATCTTACTGACCTATTGGTTGACTGTCTGTGTGTCATGATGTCTCTGGTTCTCCCTCTAGTGTCTAGCTAGGTCTAATGTGTTCACATTAACCCCTTGTGTATTTACAGAGTCCTAGTGTATCTACATTAACCCCTTGTGTATTTACAGTGATGCATATCACCACATCCCCCTTTTTCCATGTTACATATTTTCTGTACAGTGTTAAAGAAAATTGAACAAAATAGGTAGATAAATGATGACATGTACAAATCATGATGACAGTGATCATTAAACAATAAGTCCAAATAATATGTATAAGTCCAAAGTTCATAAATTAATATGGTCTAGTGGCTTTCTTGTTTGGTTGGTGAGTTGATGATGTTGATGGTGGCATGGCCTTGTGAACGCCATCAATGTCCCTGTGTGTAAGGAACTGATGGAACCATCAATTCTACGGACACGTGTCTGTAGGATTAGAATAGCGGTTTTAATATACTTACAACAGAGCCAGCCTGTTAGCCGTTGAACTTTCGGCGAACTGGCTGGCTGACTCTGTGGCACAGATCTTTATACAGCAGCTCCAGGGGGAGGAGTTCTGGGCGGAGCCAAGGGGGAGCCCAGTACAAACTCTCGAGTACTCCCAGAGCTACTCCCCATGATGGTCAGGTAGTGCAACTGCACTTACAATATTGATACATATATATACTTGGAACAGAGTGACATTGGTAACTATAATACCGTGTGAATCTCATTCACCACAGGAACCAAGAAGTGGTCAAATCACTTTGTTGTCTGATGTGGACTCTTGTTTTCTTTCGATGCTTGTGGTAGCGATGTATGCAATCTGTGTCGTCCTGCCATGGTATATCATTGTACTGAGCTGAGCAGTAACAGCGTCCCTCATGGGCAGAGTTGTACCATGTCGTACCAGTCGTAGTTCCATTGTTGTTGTTTTTGTCGTGCTTGTTGTCGACATTGTTGCCTTTGCTACGCTTCTCGTTATTGTCTTTGATGTTGTTGCGTTGGTTGGTTTTGTTGTCATGTTTGCTGCGCTCAAGGACCACAGTCTGTGGATAATACGAGTCCTTCACACAGTTACTCGTGTCAGCGTCCTTGGTGGCATCTGCTGTTTCCTTGAGCGTGCCGTCACTGAGTTCGCGGCACTCCCAGTCTGGAGTCATGTCTGGCTTACTTGAATCAGCTTTGGCTTGTCGATGCTCCCCGTCTGGAGTCATGTCCGACTTACTTGATTCAGCTGAGGTTTCTTGATGCTCCCCATCCGGAGTCATTGCAGGTTCACTTGCATCTTCTGAGGTTTCTTGATGCTCCATGTCCGGAGTCAAAACGTTCAGGAATGCATTTGCTTGTGGAGAGGCTCGAGCAGATGAGGATTGAATTAACGTGGTGTCACCGGAGTCACCAGTAGTCTCACTGTGATTGTCGAGTGCCTCTGTACACACTAGCTGAGGTCTGTCATGTTGCACATCTGGTATGTGAAGTGGGATGCCGTTGTCACTTATCGCACATACAGTGAGTAGAGCCTCAGTGTCTTCTTGCCGTTCACTTGAGCGTGGTAGACTATCATAGACTTCTTGCTGTGCACTTGAGCGTAGCAGACTGTCATAGTCTTTCTGTTGCTCACTTGGGCATGGCAGACCCGCACCATCTGCTGCAGGTTGCTCAGAGGAGGTTGCTAGACCCTCATGGTCTTGTTCATGCAAGGACTGCGCTCTGGAGTCTTGTGTTCCTTCCATCATGGAGTCTGTCCACGAGCTCGCTTTGGAGGCTTGTGTCACTCCCTCTGTGGAGTCTTGCAGCGTTCCCTGTGTGGAATCGTGCATTGGTCTCGCTGTGGAGACCGTCATCACTTCTTGTTCATGCAAGGACTGCGCTCTGGAGTCTAGCGCTGCTTCTATCATGGAGGCTGTCCACGAGCTTGCTGTGGAGGCTTGTGTCACTGGAGTCACTTTCTGTGTGGAAATGTGCAGTTGTCTCGCTGTGGAGTCTTTCATCGCTTTCTATATGGAGGCTGGGACCCTTCGTGGTGCGCGGACTACTCTCTGTGTGGAGTCGGGCACTCTTCGCAGTGCGTGGACCACTCTCTGTGTGGCAGCAGGCCACTCTCTGTGGGTTTGTACCACTCCATGTCTCTTGGCGTCAGGCCGCAGCATAATCCTGCACTCACAAGTTGGGATGTCGTATGTGCTGGGCTGAGGATTCCCCAATCTGAAGAACCCGTCGTCGGGGTCTTCACGGTACACTTCTGATTGCAGTTTGGATTTGGTACTGGGGTAGCCATCTCCCAAGATTAAATCTTCACCTGAGTCATTGTCTACAAAAAACATCATCTTCTAGGGCTCTGCTAACTGCTTGTTGCAGGGTTCTGCGGATGTTACTTTCAGCTACTGGTCGAATTTCAGGCATTGTGCTGTCGTTCCAGGTGAAAGAATCTTTTTTTGAGGCTTTAAAAAATGTTTTCTTGTTTTGGGACATTTCCCCTTTAAGTGGGCATGGTCCGGGGCCTCTGACGTCACGAAGCTTGTGCGTAGAGTGTAGGAAGCGATTGTGCGTGCGCAGATCACTGTTCCTTTACTTGGGGCCTTTTTCGCAATTGCGCATGCGCAGCTCCTTTTCCAATATGGCCGCAAATCAAAACTGCCGTTTTCTGCAATGGAAAGCCTACCTTCGCCTTGTGGTTAATATTGGCGCCTCTTTTACTGTTTTATCTTGTATTTTCCTCGCAGAATTCTTAGAATTTGTCCAGGACTGCCTGGAAGTCGTACTTGTTTTGCCCCTTTGAGTAATTGAAGGTCTCGAGGATTTCTCCTGCTTCTGGACCCATGATGGTAAGTAGAAGTTTTATTTTCCCTGCATCCGCCATGCCATCTAAGTCGGATGCTACCAGGTAGATCTCAAATCTCTGCCTGAATGCACGCCAGTTTTCACTGAGATTGCCATGGTACATGAGCTGCTGTGGAATCGGAATCTTGAACATCATCCTGCCTGGGTACTGTTGCTGGTTGTCACTGTTTACTGAGTTGTAACTATATGGATTTAACAGTCACTCACTGGTACCATGTTTTGTTATGCTCAACGATTCTCCTACTTGGATTCGACTCTCCTGTTAATCCTGCTATAGCTACTCAGACTGACGAACCAGTCTGCTACAATCCACATGGTGGGTGTGATGTGTTTCAACTCAACCCTGTGTATTCACTGAGTGTCTCCACTGGAAAGAGGAAGATCATGTGTGCTGTGTCCTTATATATGGGTTGGTGTAATGCCCCCCTGTGGTAGTGTCCCCTCTGTGTGTGTCGCGAATGCTGATTTTGAGTTCCATGCACTGAAGGCTGAGGATGCAGCTGACACCTGCAAGGGTGGAAATAATTAATCCATGTGAAATGGTGGAGGATAGTGCAGCACTAAAGTGCTGGTTCGGGCAAGCCAGCACATATTGGTATCAGTCCTTAGCCTAGATAAACAGGGATGCATTACGACTTGAAGGACATCCAGCTGTAAAACCACCTGCCAAATGATGTTGGAGATGAAAGCGCGATCAACCAACACTTTGGTGACCCCATGTAACATGGGAAAAGTCAAAAGCACATTTTGGATAAGATTGAGTTGGGTTAGAACTGAGCTATAGAAGCTGGACCAAATAAAAGGCAATGTGCGAAGGAAGCTGGAATTAGAAGAGATGAGTGTGCATGCAGCAATGTAGAGCTGATCGGGTTCCACAGGTCGGGAGATGCCCACGGTGATGTGAATGTGGACAATAATTTCAAGATCTACATGGTGAGGGAAAGGGAATCAATGAAGATTCATTGATGGCAAGGAGAGGCGATAAAGCAATGGAACTGAAGTTGACAGAGGTTTCAGGTAGAAGACAAGCTGGAGCTGAAATTCCATTTCCCTTCTGGTCCACTTCCATAGCAATTGCAGCAGGAGTGTGCAAGTAGGCTAAGGCAAGAGGCGAGGAGCAAATGCAACCACATTATTCAAGAAGGGTGAGAAAGTGAAAAACCAAGAGATTTTAGATCTGTTAGTGTAACACCTGTTGCCGAAAATTATTGGGATCAAAAATTAAGAATGTAAGTGAACACATAAGCAAAATTGGAGCTAATTAGAGAGTGTCAACATCACTTAATAAATTCTGATTCATGTTTAATGAACCCAGTTAAATTTTTTGAGGAAGTAACTAAGGTAGCAGACATGAAAATGCCTGTGGATGTAGTTTATAGGATGTAGTTTTTAGGGGCTGGTTTAGCTTAGGGGCTGGTTTAGCTCACTCGGCTAAATCGCTGGCTTTTAAAGCAGACTAAGCAGGCCAGCAGCACGGTTCGATTCCCGTACCAGCCTCCCCAGACAGGCGCCGGAATGTGGCGACTCGGGGCTTTTCACAGTAACTTCATTGAAGCCTACTCGTGACAATAAGCGATTTTCATTTCATTTCATTATGTGCACTTTCAGTAGGTATTTGGTAATGTTCTACATAAGTAACTAAGCCAAGATCAAAGCCCATGGAATTGAAGGCAAATTATTGAGCTGGTTATAAGGCTGGCTGGGTGATGAAAGTCGAAGCTTGAGGTTAATGGGTATTTATTCAAATTGTAAGGAAGTGACAAGTGTCCCTCTAGTCACTGAAATGAAATGAAATGCTTGCAGCAGAAGAGACTTAGAACCCCGTGAACACAGATTGTTGGAATGTAGTAGTCAGGTACGATTAAAATCAAAAAAGGGCTAGCTTTCCTACAGTAGTGTCTTCACCCTCACAAAGAGGCTGACTTTAATGGTTGGCACACTGAGAGACAAGAGGCATACTGGACACAGATGGCAATCACATTAGGGATTCCATCTTTCCATGTCATCCTTCACATTCATTCCATCTTCTCATGCCACCATTTTTCATCCTATGCTGCCCCCCTCCAAGTTGTTCCTCCTTCATGCCATACAAACCTCTCATTCTCCCTGTTTCTCCCCATGCCATCCCACTCCTGTGCCACCCCCTCTGTCTCATGCCATCTACAGCCTATGCTGTAGCCCAATCCCCTTCCTATGCCACTCCCCTCCCATGCCACCCTCCATGCCTCACACACCCATGTTTTGCACATCTTATGACATTCCACCTTCTCTATGCCATCCCTTATACCATCCCCCCATGCAATTGTCTTCCGACCACGTCATGCCCATCCAATGGCATTCCGTTGTTCCCATGCCAGCCCTCTATGCCATTGCCATCTCATGCCATTTCCCCTTTGTATGTGTTTGTCCAAACTCCCCTTCTATGCCATCCTTACCAATTTACCTTTCTTTGTTTCGGTCATTAAGCAACCGCATCCCCTCTCCCCCTCCCTCTACCTCCACCAACTAGCCGTCCCATGCTATCCCAACCTCAGCTCCGCCGCCATCCCTCCAGTAGAATAACCTCAGTACCAGGCTCTGCTCCAGCTGGGTTTTTCTTTCCTCATTGCTCTCCCCTCATGCCGTCACCACCAAGTGTTTGCAGTTTCACATGCGTCACTCACTTCAGTGGAAAACACCCTCCAAGTAACTCCATGTTCCCAGGCTCTGCCCACCAAATTAACCCACCAACCAATTAACCCAACAACCCAACTCCATACACCTGACTTTGTTCCATAGCTCTTGGTTATCAACATGCTATCAATTTTAGCTTTGAAATTAACAATTGATTGAGCATCAATTCCCATTTGCAGAAGGAAGTTTCTTTTTTTCCCAATTAAGGGTAAAAAGTGTGGCTAATCCACCTTCCCTTCACATCTTTTGGTTGTGGGGGTGAGACCCGTGCAGGCACTGGGAGAATGTGCAAACTCCACAGGGACAGTGACCCGAGGCCGGGATTGAAACTGGGTCCTCGGCTTCATGAGGCAACGGTGCTAACCACTGCGCCGCCGTACTGTCCTGATGAAGGGAGTTCCAAGCTGATACCATCTTTTGTGTTTTCTGGCTCTATTTTCTGCACTGTGCCACCAACACCAACCCCTTTCCCCCACCACCATTCACCCCCAGTCCTAGATTCTCAACCAGTGGAAAGAGTTTCTGACTAACCTACCTGTTCCCCTTAATATCTCATTTTTATAGAATCACCCTTAACGTTCTGAATCCCTGGGAAAACAATCTCAGTCTCCAGGGTCCAATCATTATTCCGGTAAATTAATGCTGTGCGTTCTGCATGTCCAAAATATCCTTCCTAATAATAATAATCTTTATTACAGTCACAAGTAGGCTTATATTAGCACTGGAATGAAGTTACTGTGAAAAGCCCCTAGTCGTCACACTCCGGAGCCTGTTTGGGTACGTAGAGGGAGAATTCAGAATGCCCAATTCACCAAACAAGCACGTCATTCAGGACTGTGGGAGGAAACTGGAGCACCTGGAGGAAACCCACGCAGACACGGGGAGAACGTGCACATTCCGCACAGACAGTCACCCATGCCGGGAATCAAACCTGGGTCCCTGGCGTTGTGAAGCCATAGTTCTAACCACTGCTACTGTGCCGCCATATGTGTGATGCCCAGCACTGCTCCCAGTACTCCAGGCATGGTGTAACCTGGCTTTTGTATAATTGTGGTATAACATCCACCCTTTATATTCTCATCCTCGTAGCACAAAGGCCAATATCTATTCATTCTTTTGATTATTTTCTACAGCTGTTTATCACATTTTAATGATTTGTGAACCTGGGCCTCCAATTGGACCATTACTAACTTTTCACCATTTCGAAAGTACTTTGCTCGAGGCATAATATGTAAGTGAACAGATGTGGATGACCTCACATTTGCCTACATTGAAATCCATTTGGCTCAGGTTTGCATATTCACGAGATCTAATCACATCTCTTTACAATTTTATGCTTCCATGTACACTACGTACAATGCCACCTATCTTTGTGTCATCAGCAAATGTGGATACGTGGAATTCTATCCCATCATCTAAGTCATTAATAAATACAATGAATAGTTGAGAGCACAACAGAGATCATTGTGGGACACCACGAGTCACTTCCTGCCAATCGGAAAGCCTAACCACTATCCCTATCTCTGTCTCCTGTCACTCACCCAATTTCCAAACCAGGTCAATAATTTGCCTTAATTACATGAGCTTTAACTTGAGCTAACAGTGCCGTAAGAAGAATTTTTGCAGATTCTTTTGAAAGTGAATATAAATAACGTCCCTAGACATTCCCCCGACGACTACTTCAAAATAACACATCAAGTTCACTTGCCCTTCATCAGTTCATAAGGTTTAGGAGTAGAATTAGGCCATTTGGCCCATCGAGTCTGCTCCACCATTCTATTATGGCTGATATGTTCCTCATCTGCTACCTACAATGTTACATGATGTGGAGATGCCGGCGTTAGACTGGGGTGGGCACAGTAAGAAGTCTTACAACACCAGGTTAAAGTCCAACAGGTTTGTTCGAATCACTAGCTTTCGGAGCGCAGTTCCTTCCTCTGTTGGACTTTAACCTGGTGTTGTAAGACTTCTTACTTTACAATGTTACAGACCAAGAGCTGGATTGCGAAATCAGTCAGAGCATCACCTCCCTAGAACACCTGATCTAGGAGCAGGAGTAGGAAATTTAGCCTCCCGAGCCTAAGATCCTCAATGTGATCATAGCTGAGCCCATCCTGGCCTCAACTCCACTGTCCTGCCCATCCTCCATAACCCTTCAACCCATTACCAATTAAAAATCTATCTAACTCCTCCTTAAATTTACTCACTGTCCAAGCATCCACCACACTCTGGGGTAGCGAATTCCACATATTCACAACCCGTCGGGAGAAGTAGTTTTTCCTCAAATCTGTTTTACGTTTGCTATCTCCAATTCTAAGATTCTGACCTCTCATTTTAGAATGCCCCACAAGAGGAAGCATCAGCTGCACGTCTACTTTATCCATACCTTTTGTCATCTTGTATATCTCAATTAGATCTCCCCTCATTCTTCTAAACTCTAGAGTATAGGCCTAATTTGTTCAATCTCTCCTCATACAACAAACCCCTCATCTCTGGAATCAATCTAGTGAACGTCCTCTGAACTGCCTCCAATGCCACTATACCTTTCCTCAAATAAGAGGACCAAAACTGTGCACAATACTCCAGGTGCGGTCGTACCAATGCCTTGTATAGTTGCAACAACACTTCCTTACCATTATTCTCAATTCTTTTTGCTATAAATGCCAACATTCCATTTGCTTTCCTTATTATCTGCTGTACCTGCATGCTTGTTTTCTGTGACTCATGCACAAGGACACCCAGATCCCTCTGCATCGGAGCACCCCGAAGTCTCTCCCCATTTAGATAATAAGTTGCCTTTCCATTTTTTCGACCAAAATGCATGACCTAGCACTTATCCATGTTAAACTCCATCTGCCACATTTTGGCCCACTCTCCTAACCTATTGATATCCATTTTTATAGTTCTTATTTCCTCTTTGCAACTTACTGTCCCACCTAATTTTGTGTCATCTGCGAAGTTGGCTTTAGAACCTTCTATCCCTGTATCCAAGTCGTTAATATAGATTCTAAATAGCTGGGGCCCAAGGACCGAACCCTGTGGCACCCCACTAGTTACATCTTGCCATCCAGAAAATGATCCATTTATCCTGACTTTCTGTATCCTATCCGTTAGCCAGTCTTCTACCCAAGCTAATAAGCTACGTCTAATACCATGTGATCTCATCTTGTGAATCAACTTTCTGTGTGGCACCTTATCAAACGCCTTCTGGAAGTCCAGATATACTACATCTACAGGATCCCCATTATCCACTTTGCTTGTTACATTTTTGAAGAACTCAAGCAAATTAGACTGATAGATAGCGTGTTGGCTTTCCAAATGTCCTAATATTACATCCTTGACAATTTCCCAACAACAGATGTTAAACTAACTGGACTGTAATTTCTCACATTCTGCCTCCCTCCCTTTTTTGAATAACGTTAGCATTTTTCCAATCCACTGAATCTTTCCCGTGTCCATGAAATTTTGGAATATCATACCCAATGGATCTACTATCTCTGCTGCCACTTCCTTTAACACCCTAGGATGTAAGCCATCAAGCCCTAGGAACCTGTCTGCCCTCAATCCCAAGAATTTATTGAGTACCGTTTCCCTATTGATGCTGATTGTTCCAAATTCCACCCTTTCTAATACCTCTAAATTGCCCGTTCCCATAGGAATGGTACTGTGTCCTCTACCATGAAAACTGAGGCAAAGAATTGATTTACTTTTGTATTGTGTTCCCCACTATTAACTCATCAGTTTCATCTTCCAAGGGGCCAACATTTACCTTGGCGACATTCTTCCCTTTTATGTACCTGTAGAAGCTTTTGCTATCCTTTTTGGTATTCTATGCTAGTTTTCTTTTTTGTAATTTACCTTAGCTTTTTAAAATTACTTTTTTAGTATCCCTTTGTTTATGTTTGTAAGTTTCCCAATCCTCCAGTCTGCCACTGGCCTTTGCAATATGATATAACTTAGCTTTTGTCTTTATATTGTCCTTGACCTCCTTGTTTAGCCATGATTTTTTTTACCCCTCTTCCCATCTTTCTTCCTCACTGGGATATCTTTTAGTTGTGAGGAATTGAGTATCTCCTTAAACAACTGCCATTGCTCATTAGCTGTCCTATCTTTTAGCCTTCCTGCCCAGTTTATACGAGCCAAATCTGTCCTCAAGCCTATGTAATTTCCTTTGTTTAATTCCAGAACACCAGTGTGGGACTCCACTTTTTCGCCTGAATCTGGAATTCTACTATACTATGGTCACTACTCCTTAGTGGATCCTAAACTATGAGGTCATTAATTAATCCCTTCTCATTACAAAATACCAAATTGAGAGTAGCTTCTCCCTGGTTGCTTCCCCAACATACTGTTCCAGGAAACAACCTCTAATGCATTCAATGAACTCTGCCTCCAGGTTACCCTTGCCAATTTGATTCTTCCAGTCTATGTGCATATTAAAATCACCATTATTATTGCCGTACCTCTCTTGCAAGTCCCCAGTATTCCCTGGTTCATACTGTGCTCCCCGCAGAACTTGCTGTTTGGGGACCTATAGATTACTTCTCCTAAGGACTTCTTCCCTTTGTTATTTCTCATTTCTACCCAGACTTATTCCACATCTTGATCTCCAGTGCTTATGTCATTTCTCATTACAGCACTGATCCCTTTCCTCATCAGCAGGGCTACGCCACCTCCTTTTCCTTTCACCCTATCTTTCCAAAATACTGCATACCCTTGGATATTCAATTCCCAGTCCTGGGGCTGGATTCTCCATTTTTGGGACTAAGTCACTATGTGTCGGGAAAACTGTGGGGTTTTACTCCAGGAAAACTAGCGTCAAACCACCACAGATTCCCCTTTTTGCTGGGGGCTAGCAGGCAGCTATCCTAGAGCTCGCAGCTCGAGCTGCAGATTCGGCCCCCCGCACTTCTGGGTCAGAGGCTGCGCATGCGCACGGTGACGGCCTCCAGTGGTTGCGCCGCGCTCCATGGCGGACTCAGCGCGCGTCCTGGAATGCCCACACACATTGCCCCCAGGCCCAAATGAAACCCCACCTGCCCGGCGATCGACCCTCTCCTGACTGTAGCGGCCCCGGACTGAGTCCGCAGCTGCCGTCCGAGGATCCCGGATGGTGGGACCATGAGAGGTTCACGCCGTCGGGAATTCAGCCTGTTGGGGATGGAGCAACATGGGGCAGGCCTCAGGCAATGGCCTGAGGCGGTGGACATTCGGCGCAGTGTACTCCATGAGTACATCGATTTTTGGGGGGCAGAGGATTGAAGAACCGCCGCTGCTCCTGATTTTGTGCGCCAAAACGGATTCTCCGCCCCATCACTGAATGCGATTTTGGTGTCGGGGGTGAAGAATCCAGGCCCTGGTCTCCTTGTAACCACGTTTCAGTAATCCCCACCAAGTCATGTCCTTTTGTTTCTATTTGCACCGTTAGTTCATTAAGTTTGTTACGAATGCTTCTTGCATTTAGATACAAAGCTTTTAAATTTGTTTTAATGTTAGATTTCCATATCTTCCATAATTCCTTGGTGCACAAAGACAGTCACATGTTCTGTCCCTCACTTTTATTTTCTGATTACCGTCTACCACATTACCACATTGCCAACCTGCACTCTTACCTCCTCCTTTAAATTGGGTTTTCCAGTTTCCCCGACAACTGAACCCTCCACTGCCCCCCATCCCTCCTCCCCCCCCACACCCACATTTGGTTTAAAGCCCTATCTACAGCCCTAGTTACCTGATTCGCTAGGACTCTGGTGCCAGCAGGTGAAGACCATCCCATCGAAAAAGGTCTCCTCTTCCCCAGCACTTGTGCTGATGTCCCAAGAATTCAAACCCATATCTCCCACACCAATCTTTGAGCCACGCATTTACCTCCTTAATCTAATTGATCCTATGGCAATTGGCTCATGGCTCAGGTAGTAATGCAGAGATTATTACCTTTTCGGTTTACCAATCTCTGCTGGCTTTCTCTTCATGTTGACACTGAATGGGCAGAAAATGTAAAAGTAAATTCATTCCACAACACTGATGAGCAGAAAATATATATCTTCATTTAGAAATTAACCAAGTACTGTTTGATGACAGATGTGGTCTTGGAAACATTTCTCTTCCAAAAAAGGTTCTTTTTTTTACACTTGTAAACAAACGGAATAAGAAATGTTTACTGCACATGTCACCAAACAGATTTTATTGTCAGATAAAATTTTATAACTAATAAAGGTAAGGGAATTCTACACAGATTCATAAAAATGATCTATCAAACCCTTGTAAAGCCTAAAATTCATACAAGCACACTATCATAGATACATAAAGCGTTTATCTATCTTGAGGGAAAAGCCTGTAAACTCCATCGTACATGTCCTTATACTTTACCAAAACAGAAAACACAGGGACCACACAGATAAGTTCACTGAATTCTGAAAAAAAAGCAGAACATTAACCTAACATCTCCCTCAGCAGGTGCTTACAGACCAGCTGTGTATTTCTTTATTTTTTGTTTTTGGTTCAGATTTCTGAGTTCTGCAATATATTTTGCTTTTTATCCATACTGTTCAGATTTGATCTATTGGCAGCAGCAGTTATATCCTGGAAATATTTATTCATTCACACGCTATGCCAAACAAAACTAATTTTCAGAAGAGCAATCTGAGTAGAAAAATATTTTCCAGAAGCTCAAGAAGGGAGTTTGGAAGTTAGAGTCATGACCTCTATCCACCCAATGTTTGGCCTTAATGGGAGAAAATTTGCTCTGGTTATTGTTTCTTGTGAGTGCCTTTCACTGGAACTAGCAACTATACAAAATCATCTATTACCTTGTATCTTCAAGTAGATAGGAATTACCCCAGAAACCAGCCAAAAAGGGCCGGGTAACAAGTAACCTGGCGAGCACAACATTGTGCATGACTTCACCCTACATGCCGCCGCCATTAGAAGCCACAAAATCATCTATTAACAGAAAGAGATAGATTGTCAGCTTCATCACCTAGATGCAGCAATTAAGAAACCTCTAGGAGTCTGATAGGTTTCAGAACAGAGCAGTTTGCATGGTTGACATTCTTATTACCAGGATCAATATCACCATTATTGCTCCAGTGTGGCTGCAGTAAATACAATCTGTAGGATGCACTGCAGCAACTCATCAAGGTTACTTCAACAGCACCTCCCTCTCTGTGTTCTTTACCAGTGGAGGGCCCTCGGTAGAAAAGCACTCCAGCTCCTTTATGGCCCACTAAATCATAGAGTCCCTGCAATGCAGAAGGAGGCCATTCGGCCCATCGGCCCTCTGTAAGAGAACCCTAACTATGCCCAACCCCCCACCCTATCCCCGTAACCCCACCTAGTGGAAATTTTGGATGACCAATCCACCGTATCTGCACATCTTTGGACTGTGGGAGGAAACCAGAACACCCAGAGGAAACCCACAGACACAGGAGGAATGTGCAAACTTCCACGCAGACAGTCGCCCGAGGTCGGAATCGAACCTGGGTCCCAGACACTGTGAGGCAGCAATGCTAGGCACAGTGCCACCATGCCGCCTAAAGATAAATGAAAGCTTAATTTAAAGGGTCACTGCTTCTTCCTTGAGAGCATTTACTCAGTAAGGTGTCTTTGCGGCCACCCTGCTCTCTGTGCTACTAAAATACCTCTGCTTTGCAAGTATTACTGAGTTTTTGTCGAGGGTGTATCTCAGCTGTTGGTAAAGCAGCAGGGTTCACCCTGCTGCCAGTGAGAAGAGAGTGGCAGATACGGCCACCTCAGCTTTAACTCTATTGTACTTGGTTATTAATGGTAGTCTGGATAAGCCCAGGAATATCGCTAGTCAAAATAAAAGTCAACTTTCTTATTAAATGATCCAAACAAGGGGCAGCATGATGACGCAAGAGGTTAGCACGGTTGCCTCACGGCGCCGAGGTCCCAGGCTCGGTTTGGCTCTGGGTCACTGTCTGTGTGATGTTTGCACATTCTCCCGGTGTTTGTGTAGGTTTCGCCCCCACAACCCAAAAAATGTGCAGGATAGGAGGATTGGCCACGCTAAATTGCTCCTTAATTGGAAAAAATGAATTGGATACGCTAAAAAAAAATTTTTTTTTAAATGATCCAAGCATTGTAATCTCATTTTGCTGTCTGAATTTTAGGTTAAATCTAATTTCTGGAATATTCAAAGACTGTCTAACAGCAGTGTGCTCTCACAAGCCAGTCTTCCCAGAATCATGGCACTGATCACTCTGAACAAACTCCCGATGGGCAGGACATGTCATTTGTGTGCCTGACTCCAGATTCCCGAACCAACTGCTCTTCTCAGAACTCGGTTGCAGCAGGAGATTTCCAGGAGGATAGCAGAAATGCTTTAGGGATGTTGTCAAAGCATCCCTAAAGAGGTTAAACATCCCCACCCTCTCATAGGAGTGTTCCTGACCAAAATAGAGAAGGCAAATTCAGGAAGGGACCGAACACATCGAGAGACATTGTTGAGAATGTGCAGGGCGAAGTTGAGGTATCGGATGGAGCGCACAAACCTCCAAATAACTCATCAACCCTTCAAGCACCATCCACACCACATGTGGCAGAGTCCACAGACTGCACATTGGACTTATCAGCCATCTCAAAACCCATCAAACCAGAATGGAATCAAGTCATCCTCTAACCTGAGGGAAGGCCAAAGAGAAACAAGAGTATTCATGTAGAAATGAATAATTTTAATGATCTCTCCTGCTAAAGCTTTAATTGGCACAAATTAGAATAACAGCACATCGAAATCCTATCCTCAACAGGGTACTCACTATTAAATTGCACCAGAATCAAGTAATAATTAAAATAGGCACAAATATGAATAATCATCATCTACAAAATCAGTCTGAAGTAATGCTACATCACAAACTAATTAACAACTGTTCCATCAGAACAATTTCTGACATTCCTAATATATTTATATTTTTTCGCATCTAGTGCATTCTTCCTCATTCCAGATGAGTTCAAATCAAACTAATTGAAGTTCTCATTATTTAGGAACAGAGGTAATTTCTGTCATATTGCCTTTATCACTCATGGTTACATTTATTTGAACTATATTACATTTTAAATGAGTTCGTATTGGACAGCTTTAATTACTGTTAAATACAGATGAAATAGCTTGCAAAAAAGGGATGTAATCTCCCAACTAACATCTTTTGAGATTCAAATAAAAGAGAAGGGAAAACTTTAGTTTAATCCTGTTGAAAGCACACATTATATTCCTTTACTATATGGTCAAATTGTGTAAAAATGTGTTTAATTACTGTTAATTTACTTTGATTGAGAAGCAAGTAAGTTATCACTCTTTGCACTGTCTCGGTGCACTATACAAAATGCAGGAGTTAAATTCTATGGTCAATATTCTGTTTTGTGCCAAATCGTCCGTGAGGCTTGGGAAAACTTGACCTGAGCACTTCCACGCCTAGCAAACTGTACACCCAATTGATGTGTGATTTTGCATGCCAATTGTTGTCTTTTCACACCAGGGTCAGGGTCGTAGTGTAGTGCGTGAAATGTGTGGGTGTGCTCGTAGGCCACTTAGAAGCTTCACCTTGGTTCTGCAAAACAGCATCGCAACAGTATCTAAAGCCCCCTTTACCTGACCCCTTACCTCCCATGATGCCACATTGGTTAGCACTGCTGGCTCACGGCGCCAGGGACCCGGATTCAGTTCCAACCTCAGGTGACTGTGTCGAGTTTGAACGTTCTCCCTGTGTCTGCGTGGGTTTCCTCCAGGTGCTCCGGTTTCCTCCCACAGTCCAAAGATGTGTAGGTTCGGGGATTGGCCATGCTGTCCCCCGAACAGGCGCTGGAATGTGGCGACAAGGGGCTTTTCACAGTAACTTCATTTGAAGCCTACTCGTGACAATAAGCGATTTTCATTTCATTTCATTTCATACCCTCTCTGGTCACCTATGCCATCTCTCTGCCCCCCCCCCCCCACCCCCCAATATATCCTTCATAGCATTCACCCAGTATACACCATGCGCAGTCCTCCGATTCCATGTCAAAGGAACGTATTTTATATTCTGTGGGGAAAACTAAACCTCCCATTATCTAATGAAAACCTCCATATAATTGATCCTGAGAAAAATGGATTCTGTCATGTGAAAAAACCTTGGACTATTGGTTATCCTATTGGATTATGCCAACAAACCAGAAAGTGGATCAAAGGGACAATTAGTTATTAAAATTTCTTGAAGTTAGTGCAGCTAAATACGCGGCTAAACTGGTGGTGTAGGAGGAAGGGTTTCCGTTATCTGGACCACTGGGATCTCTTCTGGGGCGGGTGTGACATGTACAAGAAGGACGGGTTACATCTAAACTGGAGGGGCACCGATATCCTGGCTGGGAGATTTGCTAGTGTCACTCGGGAGGATTTAAACTAATATGGCAGGGGGGTGGGAACCAGAGCGTTAGCTTAGAAGGTGTAATAACTGACGGGGAAATAGAGAACAAAAATAAGAGAATACCATCACCCTGTCTGCTCAAAGGCAATGGTTTGAAATGTAATTATTTCAACATCAGAAGTATAGCAAGTATAGTAGATGAACTTAGAGCACTTATTAGTGCTTGGAATTATGATGTGCCTCTCACAGAAACATGGTTAAAGGAAGGGCAGGATTGGCAGCTGAACGTTGGAGAATGTAGTTGGATATGGATGCTTCACGAGAGATAGAGGGGGATGTAAAAGGGTGGGAGAGTAGCATTACTGGCTAAGGAGAATATTATAGCTGTACTGCGGGAGGACACCTCGAGGGCTCATACAATGAGGCAATCTGGAGAGAGCTTAGGAACAGAAAGGGGGCAATCTCAATGTTGGCCATTTATTACAGGCTCCCCAAATGCCAGCGAGAGAAAGAGGAGCAGATAGGTAGAGAGATTTTGGATAGGCGCAAAAGTAACAGGATTATTGTGGAGGGTGATTTTAATTTCCCCTATATTGACTGGGTCTCACTTAGTGCTAGGATGGGGCAGTGTTTGTAAGGTGTATCCAAGAAGGCTTCTTGATGCAATATATAGATAGTCCAACCATGGAAGGGGAAGTACTGGACTTGGTATTGGGGAATGAGTCTGGGCAGGTGGTAGAGGTTTCAGTAGGCGGACATTTTGGGAGTAGTGACCACAATTCCGTAAGTTGTCGGGTACTTTTGGATTGGCATGAGGGTAACCCTTGAATTAAGGTGCTAAACTGGGGAAAGGCAAATTACGATAACATTAGACAGGAATTGAATAATTTGGATTGGGTGCGGCTGCTGGAGGGATATGGTACAAGGAAGTGCTGATGGTTTTGGCCAAGGTTGGTATCATGACCGGTACAGGCTTGGAGGGCCGAAGGGCCTGCCCCTTTGGTGCATTGCTCTTTGTTCTTATCATCAATATTGCACCCAATTCACATACTGTTGTCTATTGTACAGTGCACAAAATGAAAAAAAACAATAAAAAAAATAAATATATATATATTGTCATTGATCTTCAGATCAATGGAACACCTTTTGTGCTGAAACATTTTACCATTTGAAACTCAGACAAGCTTTGATAATGGCAGTGTAGGGCAGCACGGTCACACAGTGGTTAGCACTGCTTCCTACGGCACTGAGGACCTGGGTTCGATCCCATTGTCATTGTCTGCGTCGAGTTTGCACATTCTCCCTGTGTCTGCGTTGGTTTCACCCCCACAATCCAAAGATGTGCAAGTTAGGTGGATTGGCCATGCTAAATTGCCCCTTAATTGGAAAACAAATAATTGGGTACTCTAAATTTATTTAAAAGCAAGATAATGGCACAGCTGTGAAAATAATATAATAATCTTTGGGAAGGGCAGGTGCTCATAGCAATTTCAAAGCCAATGGCCTGTCAATTAATGTAAGGGAGAAGGTGGTTAGATTTTTTCAAATGTCAAATCTAGTTTATTTTATCTGCCAGAGCCATTTAAATCACAGTCGAAAAGATGACGTTGTCAGGACGTCTTGTAAATTGTTTCACTGCATTATGGCGCTTTCTCCATTGGAAAAGCACTGAAATGCATATAACAAGTTTACAAGGCTGGTCAATGTAATCAATTTCACTTTCAAAGACAGACTCTTATGACTGAGGATATTAATGATAAAATAAGGAAGAAAAAAGAGGCCTATGATGCATGCCAGAATAATAATAGCAATAGAAATCAGGAATATCTTAAATGCAGAAGAGAGGCTAAGTCTGGAATAAGGAAGGCCAAGAGGAAGCATGAGGAAAGGATGGCAGGCTGTGCTAAAACAAATAACAAAATATTCTTCAAACATATTAATGATAAAAGATTAGTGAAAGATAGAGTGGGGGCCATAAGGGACAAGCAGGGTAAACTGCTCACTGAAGCGGAGGGTATGGCAGTGGGACTAAGTGAGTACTTGCTTCTGCCTTTATCAAATTAGAAGATGATGTGAATGGCTCAGTTGAAAATGTGGGCGTTGAGCAACTAGCAGTATAGTGATAGATAAAGAACAGGCGCTAAAAAGGCTGGCAGCACTGCAGGTAGACAAGTTACCAGTTTGCTGAGAGATGTAAGGGAGCATATTGTGGAGCTGTTGACAGAAATTTTCCAGGCCTCTCTGAACACAGGATTGGTCTTGTGGGACTGGAGGATTGCAAATATGATGCTATTGTTTAAGAAAGGGGCAAAGGATAACCCAGTAAACAGAAATGTCAGCTTGACATCAATAGTGGGAAACCTGATGGAGGCCATAATACAAGATGAGATAAATACACACTTAGAGAAAAATAAGTTAATGCTCGACTGTCAATATGGCTTTGTATTAACACGCCTCCGTTTAAAGGCCGTGTGCTTAACACTGCTATGGCTCTGTGTATGTAATTATGCTCAGGAGTCGCCAGGTGCCGTATTTAGACACCTCACAAGTATATCAAGGTCAGGTTCAAAGTAATAAATCTGTACACCGATTAGTAAGTCCAAACGATTGATATTTATTATGACAAATATAATAAATACACATGCATACGCTAAAGAGACTAACTTACTTCTAATACTAAACAACTAAAATACTTATCTAGACAGGAACAGTCAAGGTCAGGGAGCAAGGCCTTCGTCCCGTTCTTGGTCTGCAACTCTCAGGTACTTAAAGTTGTCAGGGTCTAGCAAAGTCTGGATCACGTAGCGATCGTTGTATTGGCACTTACAGTTCGATGGCTGATGCTCAACGGCCGGTGCTGAAACTGGAGTCAGGATGCGATGTAACAAGTCTGGGCCGGAGTCTGGAAGCAACAGACCGAACCATGTGCGGGGTCTATTCTTATAGTCCCTAGAAGTCCGTGATCCTTCGGGGCGGGTCTTTTACCTGCCATGTATCGATTGGGCCTTTCCCAATCGATTTCTTCCAAACCCCCCAATCTGAGGGTCATTTCTCGATGGGTGGGCTGTCCCTATGGTTCTTTGTGTTGGATACAGTGGTGCCGTTCTGTCTGGGCGTCTACTCAAAAGTATCCGTTCATGCTTAAATGTTTCTATTGTGTGGGGTCTGGATCTGGATCACCTCATTACTATGTAGATCTTGTTGCCATTTACACCTTTGGCTGAGACTCTGCACCTGGCCACAAACTGGTTTGTGTACGTGCAGAATGCTAATTAGTCTTCTGCAAACTGCTTGTCCTTGCTAAGACTGGTTTTTCTCTGCAGCCTTAGCAGTTCTCCATTTTTTAGCCCAGAGTCCATCTTAGGTGGCTACAGGTCATATCTGACAAATTTAATTGAGTTCTTTGACGAAGTGACACGGCAGTGGGTGAGGGTAGTGCCGTGGATGTTGTACATTTGGACTTTCAGAAAACATTTGATATGGTGCCACATGGCAGGTTGGTTAGCAAATTAAAAATGTGTGGGAATGATGGGTCCTTGGCAGCATGGATTAGATGTTGGCTAAGAGATAGGAAACAGAGGGAAGGTATAGATGGGCATTTGAAATTGGTGTTCCCCAGGACTAAGTGTTGGGACCCTTGCTTTTTCTGATTTATATAAATGATTTAGAGGTGGGTGTTGAGGGCAAAATCTCTAAATTTGCAGACGATACTAAGCTAGAGGATGACGCTGAGCGACTTCAGAGGGACATTGACAAGTTGGCCAAATGGGCAGACACCTGACAGTTAAACTTCAATGCAACAAAATGTGAAGTAATGTATTATGGTAGAAGAAACATAGGGAGACAATATAGGCTCAATGGCACAACTTTGAGGGGAGTACAGGAGCAGAGGGTTCAAGCACATAATTATCTGCAGGTGGCCAGCAAGTTGAAACAGTTGTTAACAAGTCTTATAGGACCCTTAGGTTTAGAAATAGGGGTATAGAGTATGAAAGCAAGGAAGAGATGCTACACCCCTACAAATCATTGGGCAAACTACTATTTGATGTATTGTGTTCAGTTCTGGGCACCTTATTTAAGGGAAGATTTTAAAGCCCTAGAGAGAGAGAACACAGGAGATTTACTAGAATGATACCAGGAATGAGGAATTTTAGACACAAGGAAAGATTGGAGAAATTGGGCTTGTTCTCCTTGGAGCAGACAAGAGTGAGAGGTGACCTTGTTGAGGTGTTCAAAATACTGAACAATTTTGACAGGGTAAATAAAGATATTCTGTTTCCACAAGTTGTTATGTCAATGACTGGGGGGGGGTCACAATTTCAAGATGGTCAGCAAGACAGCGAGGGGTGAGATGAGGAGAAACTTCTTTACTCAGAGAGTTGTTGGGATTTGGAATACACTGCCTGGGAGACTGGTGGAGATGCATTCCACACGAGGTTTAAAAAGAGAACTGGATACACATTTGAAAGGGATTAATTTAGAGAGCTACAGAGATAGGGTTGAAGAATTGGGCCAGTGAAGTTGCTCTTTTGAGAACCGGTGCAGACAAGGTGGGCCAAATGGCCTCCTTCTGTGCTGTAAAAATAACTAACTTATGATGTCTTCTTCGGTGATCACTTACGAACAAGTATGATTGCCCACCAAAGAAACTCTGTGTTCCTGGCCGTGGGTTGTGGATGTTTGTATGGCTCAAGAGCCATATCCTAGAGACACATCTTCGATTGCTCACTTCGCAGGTGTTTCTGGGAGGTGGGTTTGGCCCTTGGACTCTAGATCACTGCTATTCCATTCTCAGGCTCCTTTTCCGGGCCTCTTGCTGTTAGGTGTCCTCAAAGAATTTTGTTCCTTCAATCAGAAGCTTCCTCCAAGTATTTGTTCACATGTGAAGGTCTGAACAAGAGTCTCCCAGCATTGACATCTATGTTGCATTTCTTGACGTAGACCTTTAGGGTGTCTGAAGTGCTTCCTTTGTCCTCCTTTTGTTCAGAAGCCTTCCTTGAGCTGGGCGAAGAGATTTGCTTTGGCAGTCAGGATCTGTCATCCTCAGCACATGGACGGCCCAGCAGAGTTGGTTTTGTATGATCATGGCCTCGATGCTGGTGCATTTGGTACCTTTAAGGACACTGACGTTACTATGCCTGTCCTCCCAGTTGATGTGGAGAATCCGTCTCAGACAGCATTGATGGTACCTTTCCAGGGCCTTGAGGTAGCATCTAATGTAGTCCAAGTTTCTAAGCCATATGGAAGTGTTGGGAGGATGACAGCTTCATACAAGAGGATCTTGGTGTCAGTACGGATGTCACGATCCTCAAAGACACTGTTCCTTAAGCATCTGAAGGAGGCGCTTGAGGTTTAGATACAATGTTGGATCTCCACATCGATGCCAGCCTGAGAGGAGAGATGGTGCCCCAGGTAGGGGAAATGTTCCATGTTTGGTAGGGTTTCTTAATTGATCTTGATGGAGGAAGTGACCGGATCCTGCCCTGGGGTAGCTTGTTATAGGACTTGAGTCTTTTTGGGATTGAGGTTGAAACTGATTCTTTGGTATGCTTCTGTGAAGGTGTCAAGACTGGCTTGGAAATTCTCTTTTGAGAGAGTGGAGATGGCATTGTCATCCGCATGCTGAAGTTCCACAAGCAAAGTCAATGTCGTTTTCTTCTTGGATTTCAACCGGTTGAGGTTGAAAGGTTTTCCCTCCATACTGTTGGTGATGTTCACTCCACTGGGAATCTTTCTCTTAGAATCATAGAATCATAGAATTTACAGTGCCCAAGGAGGCCATTCAGCCCATCGAGTCTGCACTGGCCCTTGGAAAGAACACCCTACCCAAGCCCACACCTCCACGCTATCCCCATAACCCAGCAACCCCAGCCAACCATTTTGGAAACTAAGGGCAATTTATTATGGCCAATACATCTAACCTGCACATCTTGGACTGTGGCAGGAAACTCGGAGGAAACCCACGCAGACACGGGGAGAAAGTGTGGCGACTAGGGGCTTTTCACAGTAACTTCATTTGAAGCCTACCTGTGACAATAAGCAATTTTCATTTCATTTCAGAAGGTGGCTACCGGGAATTCGACTATGATATTCCTGGTGATGGAGAGTAGGGAGATTACTTGGTAGTTCACACAGTCCGCTTTGTCTCCTTTCTTGAAGACAGTGACAATGACGGCATCCCCGAGGTCAGCAAGAATTTGCAGAAACAGCTGAAGAAGATGGTCGGTGATCTCTTCTCGTCCAAGTTTGAAAATCTCTGCTGGGATCATAGAATCATCATAGAATTTAGAGTGCAGAAGGAAACCATTCGGCCCATCGAGTACTGGCGCATGTATCTACCCTATCCTCCACTTAACATTTTTTGGACACTAAGGGCAATTTAGCATGGCCAATCCACCTAACCCGCACATCTTTGGACTGTGGAGGGGAAACTGGAGCACCCGGTGGGAACCCATGCAGACACAGGGAGAACGTGCAAACTCCACACAGACAGTGACCCAGCCGGGAATTGAACCTGGGACCATGGAGCCGTGAAGCAATTGTGCTAACCACTACCGTGCTACCGTGCTGGCCTGGATCCTGTCCAGCCGTGCGGATTTTCCATTCTTCACGTGTTTAATGGGGGCTTCGGCTTCATCCATGCTTATTGGGAGTCCAATATCATCTTTAATGGGGATTTGGATGATTTCCTCAAAACTTCTCATGGACAAATTGAGCCGAAGGGTCTGTTTCCATACTGTGAACCTCTATGACTATATGTCCTCATCTATGGTTGGATTATGATTTAGGCATTCTTGCCATCGAAGGTTAATGTTTTCTCTGTCTCTCAAGAGGGTTCCATCCTGAAGAGATAGAGGACGGGACTTGGGCGGATGCCTTGGAGAGAGTCAACTCTTCCTCTTCATGTGCAAGGCTTAGTCTCATCCAATTCAAGGTGCTGCACCGGGCCCACATGTCCGGGACTAGGATGAGCAGGTTCTTTGGGGGTGAGGACAGGTGCACCAGGTGTTCGGGGAGTCCAGCGAATCATGCCCATATGTTCTGGGCAAGCCTGGCACTGGAAGAATTCTGGAAGGGGGTGGCGGAAACGGTGTTGAGGGCGGTTGGATCCAGGGTCAAACCAGGGTGGGGACTCGCGATTTTTGGAGTTGCGTTGGAGCCGGGAGTGCAGGAGGCGAAAGAGGCCAGTGTCCTGGCCTTTGCGTCCCTAGTAGCCCAGCGGAGGATCTTGATGCAGTGGAAAGATGCGAGGCCCCCAAGTGTGGAGACCTGGATCAGTGACATGGCGGGATTTATAAAATTGGAGAGGGTCAAATTTTCCCTGAGAGGATCAATACAAGGGTTCTATAAACGGTGGCAGCCTTTTCTGGACTTCCTGGCTCAAAGATAGGTATCTTGGTCAATAGCAGCAGCAACCCGGGGGGGGGGGGGGGAGGGGGGGGGGAGAGGGGAGGGGGGAGGGGGGGAGGGGGGGGAGGGGGGAGGGGGGGAGGGGGGAGGGGGGGGAGGGGGGGAGAGGGGGGGAGGGGAGGAGGGGGGAGGGGGGGGGAGAGGGGAGGGGGGAGGGGGGGAGGGGGGGGGAGGGGGGAGGGGGGGAGGGGGGGGAGAGGGGGGGAGGGGAGGAGGGGGGAGGGGAGAGGGGGGTAAGGGGGGTGTTCCTTATTGTAGTTTCTATATTTTTTTCTATGGTTATGTAACTTAACATTGTGTTAATTTAAGTTGTTGTTAATATGTTGTGTTGTTCATTGAGGAGGGGTGAATGTTTATGATTGCTATTATTATTGTTATTGTTGGTATTTTATTGCGGTTCGATGTTGTTGTATAAATACAAAATTTTTCAATAAAAATTATTTTTAAAAAAAAGAGGGTTCCATCCTTACACCACACTGGTTTGGGGCCTAGGATATTGCCTTAGTCATCTACTGCCTTAGTACCACTGAAGAAGCCCCAATTCTTCTTTGTACCTCCATCTTAAATAATTGATGAGCTGTCCTCTGTGCATTTCTGGTTATGTTGTTTTGCCCGACATGGAGAACTTTCCTCTTCTGCCAATGAGGTCTTGGATGATGTGGACATTCTTGTTGAACCGGTCTTGGTGTTTCCTAGTCTTGTAGCCAACTGTGTTTCTTCACAGCTTGAGATGATGGCTGTCTTCAGCTCTTTCCAGTTTTCCTCCATTCCATCAGGATGGACACTTTGGAGATTTTGGAGAACACATTGTTGGAAGTTCACAGAATCACAGAATACTTCAGTGCACAAGAGGCCCTTTGCCCCATCGAGTCTGCACCGATGCATGAACGGGCCTGGCCTGCCCACCTAATCCCACTTGCCAGCTCTTGGCCCATAGCCTTGTATGTTATGGCACGCCACATACGCATCTAGGTACTTTTTGAAGGATGTGAGGCATCCCGTCTGTACCTCCCTCCCAGGCAGTGCATTCCAGACGGTCAACACTCTCTGAGTGAAAAGGTTTTTCCTCAAATCCCCCCTAAACCTCCCACCCCTCACTTTGGACTTGTGTCTCCTCACAACCGACACCAACTAAGGGGAACAGCTGCTCCCTATGCACCCTGACAATGCCCCTCATAATCTTATAAACCTTAATCAGGTAACCTTTCAATCTTCTCTACTCCAGAGAAAACAACCCAAGTTTATCCAATGTCTCTTTATATCTTATACGTTCCATCCCAGGCAACATTGTGGTGAATCATCCCTGCCCCCCCTCCACCCGAACACACTTCTTATAAAGTTCATTAGAATGCTTGGCTCTTGAAGCCGCTCAATTTAGATCTTTTTTCTGAGCTGTTTCTTCACCTTCTGGTGGAGTTTGATGGACATAGAGGAGCGGATGAGCCGGTAGTCTGCCCAGCAGTCTGCACTGGTCATCGCTTTGGTGGTAAGGGCATCTTTTTGGTCTTTTGATGACAAAGTCAATCATGTGCCACTGCTTTGTAATATTTTTCACTGCGTTATGATGTTTCTCCATTGGAAAAAGCACTGAAATGCGTGTGAACAAATATACAAGTCTGGTCAATGTAAGGATCAACTTTCAAAAGTCAGACCATTGTGATGAATCGCAGCATTAAAAGCACATCTACATTACAATACAGTACATATAGTGACGATTGAAGATATGAATCTTTCAGTTTGTTCCAGGCTCTTAAGCAGGCTTTTTATTCTCTTCACAAACTCTCAACCTGACATGCATTTTATGGACTTCCAAAACCCTGCACCACCAGGTGAAGTTGATGTCTGTGAAGAAATTTATTTTTGTCCCCAATGGGGAAAACAACTGCATTGGGAGCGGATGAGCATTTTATACACTAGGCATTCAAGCCCGGCAAAAAGGCCAAAGGAATGTGGCATAGGTTTAAGAATGAGGAAAATATGATTTCCTCCAAGAGAAAACTGTGGCCATTGGTGCAACAAAATGCTCCTCTGCACCTATACAAAAATGTGTGTCTTTGTTCCAGGGTTTATTAAAGAAATGCCATATAAATACAATATAAATAAATGAACTGCTAAATAAATGAATTTCCATAAACCAATGGAACTAGAAATTAAAAGCTTAGTTGCCAATTGGCTCACTTGACCATCTTGTCTCTCATGAGTTGTGCATCCAAAGCATTAGTTAGAGGAAGAATTTGAGCCAGATGTAAAAACCACAGTATCAACCACATTAGGGTGGCTTAGTAGCATCGTGGTTAGCACTGTTGCTCCAGGGACCGGATCGATTCCCGGCTTGGGTTACTGTCTGTGCAGAATCTGCACGTTCTGCGTGTCTGCGTGAGTTTCCTCCGGGTGCTCCGGTTTCCTCCCACAAGTCCCGAAAGACGTCCTGCTAGGTAATTTGGACATTCTGAATTCTGCCTCAGTGTACACAAACAGGCGCCAGAGCATGGCGACTAGGGGAATTTCATGTAACTTCATTGCAGTGTTAATCTAAGTCTACTTGTAACACTACAAGTGACACTGTACAAACCGCGTGACACTGTTACCTTGGAGAGTCTGATGCTAGTCGTCGTAATGGATAGTCTCATTTGTAGTAGCTCTTAGATAATTTATTAATTGTAATATAGTAGTTAGTAAATTTTGATAGTTTCTTATTGTTATCTGACCCATGTTATTGTCAACAATAAACATTCAACTTGTCACAAACTAGACATTCTCGTGTGCATTAATTCCATCCCGCCAAGCACCAGAACGTAACATTATACCAGGATTGGTTCTGAAGATCTAAAAAGACAAAGGTAACAAGGAAAAGAAGAATATAACTCAACGCACTGCAAGTCATCAAAGCGGGCAGCACGGTGGCGCAGTGGGTTAGCCCTGCTACCTCACGGCGCTGAGGTCCCAGGTTCGATCCCAGCTCTGGGTCACTGTCCGTGTGGCGTTTGCACGTTCTCCTTGTGTTTGCGTGGGTTTCACCCCCACAACTCAAAGATGTGCAGGGTAGGTGGATTGGCCACAATAAATTGCCCCTTAATTGGAAAAAATTAATTGGGTACTCTAAATTTATTTTAAAAAAGATTTCCTGCAAGTCATCAAAGTCAGTGATGGAAGATCTGGAGACACTACACCAACTTTGAGTCACTGGTAATGTAGATGCGAATTGACGCGCTTTTAAACAGCAATTCATACTTCACGTAGCAGTTCTAGGTCTTCAGGCACAGCCTGAGGAACGGCGAATAGCGTTGCTGCTCACTGTAGCAGGTGCACAGGCGATATAAATCTTTAACACCTTCGCATTGGGTAATGAAGCTGATAAAAATAACTTTGACGAGGTCGTGAAAAAATTCGGTTGACACTGTACACCCAAAAAAGAACGAAACGTTTGAACGGTACGTTTTTCACACACGTACACAACAGGCAGCTGAAACGTTCAACAGCTTCTCAACAGACTAGAGGCTTAGACATGTAACTTTGCAACTTTGCAAGCAACCATGATCCGTGATCAAATTGTTTAGCAATGATAAAGTTCATTAAAGATTGTTGAGGGAGAATGAACTCCAGCTTGATGATGCAATTAAAATTTGCCATGCAGATTAGCACTCTAAATCTGAAGAATGTTTGTGCAAAGATCGGAGATGCAGCCGATGCTATTAGTGTTGTGACACACCCTAAGGCAAAATGTGGTCCCAGCAGTGGCAGCTATTTTAAACGAGTAACCAATACCACAATTTTTCTTTTGTAAATTTTAGAGTAGCCAATTATTTTAATTTTTCTAATTAAGGGGCAATTTAGTGTGGCCAATCCACCTAACCTGCAGGTCTTTGGGTTGTGGGGGTGCAACCCATGCAGACATGGGGAGAATGTGCAAACTCCACACGGACAGTGACCCAGGGCCGGGATTCGAACCCGGCTCCTCAGCATTGCAGTGCTAACCACTGTGCCACATGCCACCCTAATACCACTATTTTGTGCAAGTGATGCGGCAATAAGCACTTTCAACGGCAATGTCCAGCATTCAAAAATGAGTGTTTTAAATGCAAAGGCAATAATCACTTTGCAAAACAATGTTTTTTGAATAAAAAATCAGGAATACAAACATCAATCAACGTGATTGAAGAGATTTTTTATTGATGTTATATCTAGTGAAGATAGGCATTATAACGGGATGCAAGGCAAAATGTCTTTGAAGCCAATTTGCAGTAACAGCAATGCAAATACAAGTGTTCAAACAGATAACTGGACAGTTCCTCGGATGATTAATGAAACATTAATCATTGTTAAACTTGACGCGGGAGCTAAAGCAAATCTTAGAAGTTTACCAGATATGCAAGAAATGAAAATTAAACGGCACATTTTGAATAAAACGCTTTAAAGGATTACAATGGCAATGGCAAAATAATTAATTCTCTGGGAGCATGCGAATTAGAGGTCAGAATAAGATGCATAAAGTGAAGTTTTCCATTGTAGATGCTGAGCGTGAATCACTACTGGGAGTAGAAGCCTCCAAAGCACTTGAATTTGAATTGGTAAAAAGGGTATACAGTGTTGACTGTGCTGTAACCACACAAAGTACATCAGTGGATTCAATCCTTAAAGCGTTTCCAGAAATATTTCAACAATTTGGAGTTTTGCCATTCATGTATCGGATCCAATTGAAAGAGAATACGCAGCCAGTCATACACGCACCAAGGTGAGTACCAGCTCCTTTAAAGGATCGATTGAAAAATGAACTGGAGAGGATGACAAATCTCGGGGTGATAAAATGAATTGAAGAACCAACAGATTGGTAGAACTCCATGGTTTGCGTGAAGAAACGAAACAATGATTTGAGAAACTGCAAGGATCTCAAAGATCTCAACTTAAATATAAAGTGAGAATATTATCCAGTTCCAAAAATAGAAGAGCTTACGTATGAGATGTCAGGAGCGACATGCTTTAGCAAACTAGATGCATCGCAGGGTTTTCGGTAACTCAAGTTGGATGAGGAGAGCTCAAAGCTGTGCACATTTAACACTCCATTTGGGCAATACTGCTTTCTCAGAATGCCATTTAGCTCACTCGGCTGGTTTAGCTCACTCGGCTAAATCGCTGGCTTTTAAAGCAGACCAAGCAGGCCAGCAGCACGGTTCGATTCCTGTACCAGCCTCCCCGGACAGGCGCCGGAATGTGGCGACTAGGGGCTTTTCACAGTAACTTCATTGAAGCCTACTCGTGACAATAAGCGATTTTCATTTTCATTTCATTTGGTATTCTTTCAGCATCTGAAATTTTCCACAGAGCAATGGAACACATTATAGAAGGAATTCCAGGCATCAGAGTATGTGTAGACGATATTATCATTTGGGGTTCAACAAGAATAGGCTTATCAATGTGCTGAGAAGCATTAAAATATATGGTCTGGGTTAAATAAAGTCAAATGCCAGTTTGGTGTGGAAGAAATTACATTCTCGGGAGACAAACTGTCCGCTCAAGGTGTACAACCTGACCAAGGGAAGATAAGGACACTTAAATATGCCACATCCAATGGACAAAATATGAGTTCTCAGGGTGCTAGGTATGATAAATTTTGTAGGTAAATGTATTCCTAATTTATTGGCAAAAACGACATGCTTGCGGGAAATAATCAAAAGGATATTTTTTCCAATGGTCTGAAAGACGTGATCAAGAGTGGCGAATGCTACAGGAAGCATTGACAACAGCTCCAGTGCTGATATTTTTTGACCCTACAAAGAAGTCAAAAATATCGACAGATACGTTGGAAGATGGGTTAGGAGCAATGTTATTGCAGCAAGACAATGATAAAAATTGGCTTCCAGTTGCCTCTGCTTCAAGGTCAATGACTGACACAGAGTGTAGCTATATTCAGATCGAGAAAGAATGCTTAGGTCTGATAAATGGTTTAAATAAATTCCACGATTACTATATGGCCCATCAACATTCTTAGTTGAAACAGGTCATAGATTGCTCGTAGTAATCATAAGAAAAAAATTAAATAAGATGTCACCAGGAATACAACATATAATGATGAAACTACAGAGGTACAATTTCAATCTCATTTATACTCCAGGAAAACATATCGTAGTGGCTGATGCACTCTCTCGGGCTATGGAAATGATGGAAGAACAATGTATGGATGAGGATGTTCAAGTACACGTGAACCTTGTGACAGAAACACTTCCCGTGTCTGATGCGAAATCAAAATTGATCAGATAATCATAGAATTTACAGTGCAGAAGGAAGCCATTTGGCCCATCGAGTCCGCAATGGCCCTCGGAAAGAACACCCTACTTAAACCCATACCCCAGCCCCATCCCCATAACCCAGTAAGCCCACCTAACCTTCTTGGACACTAAGGGGCAATTTAGCATGGCCAGTCAACCTAACCTGCTCATCTTTGGACTGTGGGAGGAAACCGGAGCACCCGGAGGAAACACACACAGACACAGGGAGAAGAAACCAACAAGGATGAAATGATACAAAGGATCATAAAATATCTCAGTGAGGAATGGCCAAAAGGATCCTGTTCCAAATATTACAATATTCAAGCAGAGCTATGCATCTAATGGGTTTTTACTCCGGCAAAACAGGATTGTCATACCGCATTCTCTAAGATCGATGATTCTACAAACGATTCATAAGGGGCACTTAGACATAGAAAAATGCAACTGAAGAGCTGGAGAAATGGTAAACTGGCCAGATCATGATAGAAAACTGTGCAACTTATCAGAAATTTCAGTACAAACAACAAAAAAGAACCAATGCAAATAGGCGAAATAGTAATGATTCCATGGCAGAAAGTGGGAATGGATCTGTTCTGTCTGGCAGGAAAATAATACCTGTTAGTGGTCAACTATTTCTCTAAAGTGGTACAACTAGCAAACTCATCAGCTAGGTGTGTCATCAAACATACCAAGGACATTTGTTCTCGTCAGGGAATACCTCAAATTGTCATGAGCGACAATGACCCATGTTTTAGCAGTCATAAATGGACAGAGTTCGCACAGAGCTATGACTTTTGACATGTTACTTCTAGTCCTCTTTATCCGCGATCCAATGGGAATGCTGAAAAAGGTGTTAACATTGTGAAACAGCTACTCAAAAAAGCTATGGACCGCCAGGAAGATACAGATCGCATGATAATTAGCTATGGAGAAGCAGCATTGATTAATGGGTTATCATCTTCACAATTGTTAATGAATCGACAACTGACAACAACCATACCATATATTGACAGAACCAACAAATTGAAAACTTGTGAAGAAGCTGACATTTCAAAAAAGGAGGCAAAAAAAGTATTATGATAAATCTACAAGTTGTCTGCAACCGTTAGCAAAGAATGACACAGTCAGGGTAGAAGATCCTGATGGAAATGGGTGGTTGAAATGTGCAAAGTTAACAACTGGCAGGTCCGCAGACATACATCATCATCTCGGTGAAGGGCAAGTTCTAAGAAGAACCAAGGGAGCCTTGCTGAAGGTTCAGCAACCCTTTGTTTCAGAACCACCGGATGATGTGGTTTAGGGCAGCACGGTAGCATTATGGATAGCACAACAGCTTCACAGCTCCAGGGTCCCAGGTTCGATTCCGGCTTGGGTCACTGTCTGTGCGGAGTCTGCACATCCTCCCTGTGTGTGCGTGGATTTCCTCTGGGTGCTCCGGTTTCCTCCCACAGTCCAAAGATGTGCAGGTTAGGTGGATTGGCCATGATAAATTGCCCTTAGTGTCCAAATTTGCCCTTAGTGTTGGGTGGGGTTTCTGGGTTATGGGGATAGGGTGGAGGTGTTGACCTTGGGTAGGGTGCTCTTTCCAAGAGCCGGTGTAGACTCGATGGGTCGAATGGCCTCCTTCTGCACTGTAAATTCTATGATGTTGAAAGCAATCTCAGGACAACTGAACAAACGCTACCTCAGCTTACAGAAACAGAATGCGCTGAAGACGTGAAAAGCACAGAAACACAGCAAGAACCATCTTCAAAAACAGTTGGAAGTCAATCAAAGTCACAAGTTCGACCAATGTTTAGAAGGTCGACAATGCACAGAAGAAAGCCAGATAGATTGAATTTGTGATGGACTGTAAACATATAGACAATTGAAGCATTATACAAATCATATGTACTGTTTATTAAATTTAAATAATGTATTTAAATGTTATTCATTTCCAAAGAAAAAGGCATGTGATGATATGCATAAGCAATCATATAAATAGTAATATATACGACCTCCGACCAGCAGGTGGCAGTAAAGAACAACCACGTGACACTGTTACCTCGGGGAGTCTGGAGATAGTCGTTGTAGTGCATAGTCGCATTCGTAGTAGCTATTAGATAATTTAATAATAATAATAGAGCAGTTAGTAGATTTTGGTAGTTTTTTATTGTTATCAGACCCCATGTTATTGGCATTATTGTTTCTAAGCTTTATAAACAATAACTAGTCACAATCTAGACATTCAGTAGTGCACTAATTCCATCTGTCCAAATGTAACAGATTGAGGGAGGGAGCGGTAGCCCCTCTTTGCAGGGACATGGAGAAGGTGGAGAAGCTCCTGGAGTCGCAAGGGTCTGATGATCCAAGAGGTGGAAAGGGCGATCATCGGCCACAGTGATCGAATTGTGGAGTTGGAGGCAGATGTGGCTGTTATGACCCCCTTGGGGGCCAAGGTCTGTGCTCCGTGTTCCATTTTATTTCCCTCTTACACAGCTGTGTATGAACCCCCCTGGTATTTGGGGGCAGGAAAACAAAGGGAAACTGCTCTGTATAAAAACCCTGACCGAGGTGCAGGTCCGGGGAGAGGAGTAGCAGTTTAATTATTTTGCATATACCGTAATAAATCAATAGTTAATTTCTACCCTACATGTGTTACTGTTGTCTCTCCCATTCGGACTCTACAGTGGTAATGCTGGGTCTGCAAGTAGCTGAAAATTCTGGGGCTGGTTTAGCACACTGGGCTAAATAGCTGGGTTTTAAAGCAGACCAAGGCAGGCCAGCAGCACGGTTCAATTCCCGTACCAGCCTCCCCGAACAGATGCCAGAATGTGGCGACTAGGGGCTTTTCACAGTAACTTCATTTGAAGCCTACTTGTGACAATAAGCAATTTTCATTTCCATTTCAAAATAAAGGTGGACGACCAGGAGAATCGGTCCAGGAGGACAATGTATACATTGCGCTGTGCCAGAGGGGGTGGAGGGAACGAGTGGCACGACTCACATCTCAAAGATGTGAGTGAAGCTGGTGGATGAAGGAGTCTTTGAGAAGGCCCCAGAGGTCGACAGGGCACATCGATCGTTGAGGCAGAAACCGAGAGCAGGGGAGGAGGGCTCTGGTGACACAGGTGTGGCAGAATGTTTGTTGGGCAAAAGCAGGACAGACAGGAACAGCTGGCCATTTTGGGTGGGCTCAGACAAGAAAGGAAAATGAAAATCGCTTATTGTCACGAGTAGGCTTCAATGAAGTTACTGTGAAAAGCCCCTAGTCACCACATTCCGGCGCCTGTCCGGGGAGGCTGGTACGGGACAGAGATGGGGGCAGAGATGGTTTTTTAAAAATAAATTTAGAGTACCAATTATTTTTTTCCCAGTAAGGGGCAATTTAGTGTGGCCAATCCACCGAACCTGCACATCTTTGGGTTGTGGAGGTGAAACCCACGAGAATGGGGAGAATGTGCAAACTCCAGACAGACAGTGACCTGGGACCGGGATCGAACCCGGGTCCTTGGCGCCATGGGCACAATGCGAACCACTGTGCCATCGTGCCACCCGGGCAGAGATGCTCGTGTGATGAATTTGGTTGGGGGATTCAAGTGCGGACGGGGGGGGAGGTCAAAAAGCCCCGGTGAAGATAGTTACTTGGAATGTGCGGGAATTCAATGGACTGTGAAGCGATCTAGGGTGTTTGTGCATTTGAAAAGTTTGAAGACGGAGGTGGTGTTTCTTCAGGAGAAGTACCTACAGGTGAAAGACCAGGTGATGCTGAGAAAAGGGTGGGTGGGTCAGACATTCCATTCGGGATTTGATTCCAAGTCGAGAGGGGCTGTGATTCTATTTAGTAAAACGGTGACATTTGTGATGGCGAGGGAGCTGCGTGAGCCGGGTGGTCGGTTTGTGATGGTCAGCGGGGATTTGGAGGAGGTGGTCAGTCATTCTAGTGAATGTTTTTGCACCTAATTAGGATTATGGGGAGTTCGTTAAGCAGGTGGTTGCAGACCACCTCGATATGGACTCGCATAAATTGATAATGGGGGCCGATTTCAACTGCGTGTTGGATCCTTGGTTGGACCGATCGCGCCGAAGGGCACTGGTTAGGTCGGGAGTGGTGAAGGAACTGGGGGCGTTTCTGGACCAGATAGGGGTGGCATCCTTGGAGGCTTAGGCATCCAGGAGGGAGGGGGGGGGGGTTTCCTACTTCTCCCATGTGCATCAGGTATGCTCCCATATAGATTCTTTGCGTGGTAGGCAATTCGATTCTCCCGGGGTTAGTGGGACTGAAATAAGGGGCGATCACGGGAAGCATTTTATGGCTGTGAGGTTTGGCATAGGCCAGGGACCCTCATGGAGGATAGATTTGGCGTTACTGGCAGATGAAAAGTTTTGTGGAAAGATGACTTAGGTAATTAAGGAGTATATAGAGTTCAATGAGGATGGGGAGGTCTCGCCCTCCACATTTTTGGAGACGTTGCAGACAGGGGAGGGGGTGGAGTGGGTGCAGGTGGAGGAGGCGTTGTGTGTGGGGCTAAGTTTCACGGCTCTGGCTGTAGCCTCCCCCTTTCCATTTGCCCCGGGAGATATAAGGTGAGTCCGGTGGTGGCTTCATCCTTAAAAGTCAGGATCCAGCTAAGGCGGCATTTTTGTATGGTGGGTATGTTGGCGCTGGCTCCTATTTGTGGGAATTACAGCTTCATCGCAGCAGGGATGGATGCGACATATAGGTGGTGGTGTAGGCAAGGTTTGCAGGTTTGGGTGAGTTGTAGGAGAAATATGAGTTGCCGAGAGGGATTTTCAGGTACGCACAGTTATGGGTTTTTGTACGGAAGGAGGTTCCTTCGGGGCTGGGGTCTGTGGAGTCAGATTATGCACCAGGTAAATGCAATGTCATCCTGTGCTAGGATGAGCTTGCTACAGTTTAAAGTGGTGCATAGGGCTCACATGACACGGGTGTGGATGAATGGGTTTTTTTCATAGGTAGAGGATAAGTGTGAGAGATGTTGAGGGCGGCCGGCAATTCATGTCCGCACGTTTTGCACATGTCCAAGATCGGTGGAGTTTTGGGGCCCGATATTTGAAGCATTATCGAAATTGTGGGGGTGGAGATGTCACCGAGCCCTTTGGCGGCGATCTTTGGGATGTCAGAGCTGTCAGTGCTGTTGGAGGGGAGGGGTGGGGTGGGGGGGGGGGGGGGGGGGGGGGGGGCTGATGCAGTGTCTTCACCATTCTGATTGCCCAGTGGCGAATTCTACTGGAGTGGAGGTCGGTGGAGCCATCAAAGGTGTCGGCGTGGTTGGGGGATACAGCAGAATTCCTTTAGTTGGAAAAGATTAACTTAATCCTTCGGGGCACGGATGGGGGTTCTCAACGAGATGGAGGTTGTTCATGACCCAGCTTTCCTCCATTCGATCTCCCAAAATGCATCACCACCATTTATCTAAATTAAACTCCATCTGCCATTCATCGGCCCACTGGCCCAATTGCAATCCAGATCCCGTTGCAATCCAAGATAACCTTCTTCACTGTCCACTCTGCCACAAATTATAGAGTCATCTGCAAGCCATCCTCCTAAATTCTCATCCAAATCATTAATATAAATAACAAATAACAGTGGACCCAGCTCCAATCCCTGTGGCACACCAGGCCTCCAGTTAGAAAAGCAACCCTCTACAACCACTCTTTGTCTTCTGCTTTCAAGCCAATTTTGGCTACCTCACCCTGGATTCCATGAGATTTAACCTTATGCAACAACCTACCATGCGGTACCTTGTTAAAGGCCTTGCTAAAGTCCATGCAGACATTGACTACACTGCCCTCATCTACCTTCTTGATTACCCCTTCAAAATACTCAATCACATTTGTGAGACATGATTTTCCACTCACAAAGCCATGCTGACTGTCCCTAACGAGTTCTTGTCTCTCTAAATGCCTGTATATCCTGTCTCTCAGAATGCCTTCTGACAACTTACCCATCACAGATGTTAGGCTCACCGGTCTATAGTTCTCAGGCTTTTCCTTGCGGCCCTTCTTAAACAAAGGCACAACATTTGCTACCCTCCAATTTTCAGGCACCTCACCTGTGGCCGGGACGCTAAATGGCTTCAAGGCAGAGATAGATAAATTCTTGATGTCGCGAGGAATTAAGGGCTATGGGGAGAATGCTGGTAGGTGGAGTTGAAATGCCCATCAGCCATGATTGAATGGCGGAGTGGACTCGATGGGCCGAATGGCCTCACTTCCACTCCTATGTCTTATGGTCTTATAGCTTTCGACGATTCAAATATCTCATCTCGGGGACCCGCAATTTCCTCCCTAGCCTCCCACAATGTCCTGAGATATATTTCATCAGGTTTGGGGATTTATCTACCTCGATGCACTTTAAGACTTCCAGCACCTCCTTCTCTGTACTATGTACACTCCTCAAGACATCACTGTTTATTTCCCCAAGTTCCCCAACATCCATGCCTTTCTCAATAGTAAATACCGATGTGAAATATTTGTTTTGGATCTCACCCATCTCTTGTGGATCCGCACATAAATGACCTTATAGATTCTTAAGAGACCCTACTTTCTCCTTAGTTACGCTTTTGCCCTTTATGTATTTGTAGAATATCTTTGGATTCTCCAAAGCAATCTCACGAGCCCTTTTTGCCATCCTGATTTCTCTCTTAACTCTACTCCGATAACCTCTATACTCTTCAATGGATCCACTTGATCCCAGCTGCCTATGAATGTCACATGCCTCCTTCTTCTTCTTGACCAGGGCCTCAATATCCCGAGTCATCCAGGGTGCCCTTCTTCTACCAGCCTTGCCCTTCACTCTAAAAGAAATGTGCTTGCCTTGAACCCTTGTTAACACACTTTTGAAAGCCTCCCACTTGCCAGCTGTCCCTTTGCCTGCCAACAGACTCCCCCAAGCAACATTCTGCCTAAGTTCCTGTCTAATACCATCAACATTGGCCTTGTTGAATGATTATGTGTTTATGTTTATGTGTGTTCTGAGTGGAATAAACATATTTTTAAAAAATGATTCACATGTCATTGTAACATAAAACTAAAGAGATTCAACATAAAAAGAGCCCAATAACTGTATATGTTATTTTTAAGTAATTTTAAGTGGGTATCAAACTACTAGTGGATTTGTAATGTTCTCCCAGATCTCACTGTGAAAAATAATAGTGTGTCTAGTGGTGTTTTCCGTTATTTATATACAAATGTTGCAGCTACTAATGTTCCTCCTGCAGAATGTGGGAGGAAAGGGTCACCTCTAGTGTCCCTGCTGACTACATCTGCGGGAAGTGCACCCAACTCCAGGTCCTCGAGAGCCACGTTAGGGACCTGGAGCTGGAGCTGGATGAACTTCGGATTATTCGGGAGGCGGAGGAGGTTATTGAGAGGAGTTATAGGGAGGTAGTCACACCTCAGGTAAAAGAAGAAGGTAGATGGGTTACCGTCAGGGGAGGGAGAGGGAACCGGCAGGCAGTGCAGGGATTCCTGTGGTCGTTCCCCTCTATAACAAGTATACCGTTTTGGATACTGTTGCGGGGGACGACTTACCAGGGGTAAGCAATGGGGCACAGGTCTCTGGCACAGAGTCTGTCCCTGTTGCTCAGAAGGGAAGGGAGAAGAGGAACAGAGCACTTGTCATTGGGGACTCTATAGTTAGAGGAACAGACAGGAGGTTCTGTGGGAACGAAAGAGACTCACAGTTGGTGTGTTGCCTCCCAGGTGCCAGGGTTCGTGATGTCTCTGATCGTGTTTTTGGTATCCTTAAGGGGGAGGGGGAGCAGCCCCAAGTCGTGGTCCACATAGGTACCAACGACATAGGTAGGAAGAGAGATGGGGATTTGAGACAGAAATTCAGGGAGCTAGGGTGGAAGCTGAGAGCTAGAACAAACAGAGTTGTTATCTCTGGGTTGTTACCCGTGCCACGTGCTAGCGAAGTGAGAAATAAGGAGAGAGAGGAGTTGAACACGTGGCTACAGGGATGGTGCAGGAGGGAGGGTTTTGGTTTCCTGGATAATTGGGGCTCATTCTGGGGTAGGTGGGACCTCTACAAACAGGATGGTCTTCACCTGAACCAGAGGGGTACCAATATCCTGGGGGGGAGATTTGCTAGTGCTCTTCGGGGGGGTTTAAACTAATTCAGCAGGGGGATGGGAACCTAAATTGTAGTCCCAGTGTACAGGATGTTGAGAGTAGTGAGGTCAGGGATAGGGTTAAAAGTTCGAAAGAGGGCACCGGCAAGCAAGACGCTGGTTTGAAGTGTGTCTACTTCAACGCCAGGAGCATCCAGAATAAGGTGGGTGAGCTTGCAGCATGGGTTGGTACCTGGGATCTCGATGTTGTGGCGATTTCGGAGACATGGGTAGAGCAGCGACAGGAATGGGTGTTGCAGGTTCCAGGATTTAGATGTTTCTGTAAGAACAGAGAAGATGGTAAAAGAGGGGGGGGGGTGTGTGGCATTGTTAATCAAGGAAAGTATTACGGCGGTAGAAAGGACGTTTGAGGACTCGTCTACTGAGGTAGTATGGGCCGAGGTTAGGAACAGGAGAGGAGAGGTCACCCTGTTGGGAGTTGTCTATAGACCTCCAAATAGTTCCAGAGATGTAGAGGAAAGGATTGCAAAGATGATTCTCGACAGGAGCGAGAGTAACAGGGTAGTTGTTATGGGGGACTTTAACTTTCCAAATATTGACTGGAAATACTATAGTTCGAGTACTATAGATGGGTCAGTTTTTGTACAGTGTGTGCAGGAGGGTTTTCTGACACAATATGTAGACAGGCCAACAAGGGGTGAGGCCACATTGGATTTGGTACTGGGTAATGAACCCGGCCAGGTGTTAGATTTAGATGTAGGTGAGCACTTTGGTGATAGTGATCACAACTTGGTTATGTTTACTTTAGCAATGGGCAGGGATAGGTATATACCGCAAGGCAAGAATTATAGCTGGGGGAAAGGCAATTATGATGCTATTCGGCAAGATTTATGATGTATAGGATGGGGAAGGAAACTGCAGGGGATGGGTACAATCGAAATGTGGAGCTTTTTCAAGGAACAGCTACTGCGTGTCCTTGATAAGTATGTACCTGTCAGGCAGGGAGGACGTTGTCGAGCAAGGGAACCGTGGTTTCCTAAGGAAGTTGAAGCACTTGTCAAGAGGAAGAAGAAGGCTTAGGATGAGACATGAAGGCTCAGTTAGGGCACTTGAGAGTTACAAGTTAGCCAGGAAGGACCTAAAGGGAAAGTTAAGAAGAGCGAGGAGAGGACACGAAAAGTCGTTGGCGGATAGGATCAAGGAAAACCCTAAGGCTTTCTATAGGTATATCAGGAACAAAGGAATGACTAGAGTAAGATTAGGGCCAATCAAGGATAGTAGTGGAAAGTTGTGTGTGGAATCAGAGGAGATAGGGGAAGCGTTAAATGGATATTTTCCGTCAGTGTTTACACTGGAGAAAGACAATGTTGTCGAGGAGAACACTCAGGTTCAGTCGACCAGGCTAGATGGAATTGAGGTTCAAAAGGAGGAGGTGTTAGCAATTTTGGAAAATGTCAAAATAGATAAGTCCCCTGGGCCAGATGGGATTTATCCTAGGATTCTCTGGGAAGCCAGGGAGGAGATTGCAGAGCCTTTGTCCTTGATCTTTATGTCGTCTTTGTCGACAGGAATAGTGCCGGAAGACTGGAGGATAGCAAATGTTGTCCCCTTGTTCAAGAAGGGGAGTAGAGACAACCCTGGTAATTATAGACCTGTGAGCCTTACTTCGGTTGTGGGTAAAATGTTGGAAAAGGTTGTAAGAGATAGGGTTGATAATCATCTTGAAAAGAACAAGGTGATTAGCGATAGTCAACACGGTTATATGAAGGGTAGGTCATGCCTCACAAACCTTATTGAGTTTTTTGAGAAGGTGACCAAACAGGTGGATCAGGGTAAAGCGGTTGATGTGGTGTATATGGATTTCAGTAAGGCGTTTGATAAGGTTCCCCACGGTAGGCTATTGCAGAAAATAAGGAAGTATGGGATTGAAGGTGATTTAGCGGTTTGGATCAGTAATTGGCTAGCTGAAAGAAGACAGAGGGTGGTGGTTGATGGCAAATGTTCATCCTGGAGTTCAGTTACTAGTGGTGTACCGCAAGGATCTGTTTTGGGGCCACTGCTGTTTGTCATTTTTATAAATGACCTGGAAGAGGGTGTAGAAGGATGGGTTAGTAAATTTGCAGATGACACGAAGGTCGGTGGAGTTGTGGATAGTGCTGAAGGATGTTATAGGATACAGAGGGACATAGATAAGCTGCAGAACTGGGCTGAGAGGTGGCGATGGAGTTTAATGCGGAAAAGTGTGAGGTGGTTCACTTTGGAAGGAGTAACAGGAATGCAGAGTACTGGGTTAATGGCAAGATTCTTGGTAGTGTAGATGAACAGAGAGATCTCGGCATCCAGGTACATAAATCCCTGAAAGTTGCCACCCAGGTTAATAGGGCTGTTAAGAAGGCATATGGTGTGCTAGCCTTTATCAGCAGGGGGATTGAGTTTCGGAGCCACAAGGTCATGCTGCAGCTGTACATAACTCTGGTGCGGCCGCACCTGGAGTACTGCGTGCAGTTCTGGTCACCACATTATAGGAAGGATGTGGAAGCTTTGGAAAGGGTTCAGAGGAGATTTACTAGGATGTTGCCTGGTATGGAGGGAAGGTCTTACGAGGAAAGGCTCAGGGAATTGAGGTTGTTTTCGTTAGAGAGGAGAAGGCTGAGAGGTGACTTAATAGAGACATATAAGATAGTCAGAGGGTTAGATAGGGTGGACAGTGAGAGTCTTTTTCCTCGGATGGTGATGACCAACACGAGGGGACATAGCTTTAAATTGAGGGGTGATAGATATAGGACAGATGTCAGAGGCAGTTTCTTTACTCAGAGAGTAGTAGGGGTGTGGAAGGCCCTGCCTGCAACAGTATTAGACTCGCCAACTTTAAGGGCATTTAAGTGGTCACTGGATAGACATATGGATGAAAATGGAATAGTGTAGGTCAGATAGGCTTCAGATGGTTTCACAGGTCGGCGCAACATCGAGGGCCGAAGGGCCCGTACTGCGCTCTAGTGTTCTATGTTCTATGTTCTATGTTCTACTTCAGAAGGGGCAGATACATTGTTTAGAGTAGATATCTAAAAGCTGCTATCGGAGTTATGCTGGTTTAGCTCACCGGGCTAAATCGCTGGCTTTTAAAGCAGGCCAGCAGCACGGTTCGATTCCCGTACCAGCCTCCCCGGACAGGTGCCGGAATGTGGCGACTAGGGGCTTTTCACAGTAACTTCATTTGAAGCCTACTCATGACAATAAGCGATTTTCATTTCATTGAAGAAGAAGAATGTAACAGCTTTAACTTCCTTATTTACAGGGGCTGGTTTAGCTCACCAGGCTAAATTGCTGGCTTTTAAAGCAGACCAAGCAGGCCGGCAGCACGGTTCGATTCCCGTACCAGCCTCCCCGGACAGGTGCCGGAATGTGGCGACTAGGGGCTTTTCACAGAAACTTCATTGAAGCCTACTCATGACAATAAGCGATTTTCATTTTCATTTCATAAAGCAGCTAAGTTTAAAGGGCTCTGTGAAACCTACAGGCCGGGGAGAAGGTACATGTCTAAGGTAAGGATTTGACTGGTTGGAAAGGTGATGGATTGGGCTGGTTGCAGGACTCAGAGATCGGGAGTAGGGGAGATTGGGAGTGGGTGATTTGGAGGTTGGGGAGCTGGTGAGTTGGAGTTTGGGGAGCGGGTGAGTTGGCGGTCAGAGCAGTTGGAGGTAGGGGAGAGGTGTGGGACAGGCAGAGGTCATGGGGTGGGGGAATCAGGGTTTGTGGTTGGGAGTTAGTGGGGTCAGAGCTCAGAGGGGTGAGGAGGTGGGGGTCAGAGATTATGGGCTTTGTATCAGGGGGGTAGGTTCATGTCCATGGAGAGTGGGGTATCAGGTCAGTGGATGATCTGGTTGGAGTGGGGTGTTGGGCTAGGGGAGTGGTTTGGGTTTGAGGGGGGGTCAGTTCAGGGGGTGGGGGTTGGGTCACTGGCAGGGTGTCAGCCTGATTCAGTGAGGGGGGCGGGCCCGTAGATTGGGTCCGCAGTTCAGGGAGAGGGTGCAGGAATTTATGGGCATTTGGGAATGTAGAGAAAACTATGAGGGTGGGTAGCTGGGTGTGACTCTTGAGGGTTAGGGTGAGGGGGGCAGTGGGGGGTGGGGGGGGGGTTGTCCTACGGGTATCAGTCTGGGTGTTTACAATAGTTGTAACTACAATAGTTCCTTTGTCTATTTTTTAAAGCTTTTATCTAATCTTTCTTTCCTTTTTTATTTATTATCCTATGTCTGATTTAAAATTGAATTCACTGATTCACATTCCATTCTCTTTTCAGTCCTTGGACTGTTAATTTTATAATTAACACTTCAGCAGAGTGGTTAGCTTTCATGCTTCACAGTGCCAGGGAACCGGGTTCGATTCCCAGCTTGGGTCAGGTCTGTGCGGAGTCTGCACGTTCTCCCCATGTCTGTATGGGTTTCCTCCGGGTGCTCCAGTTTCCTCCAACAGTCCAAAAATGTGCGGGTTAGGTGAAGTTGTCATACAAAATTGCTCCCTAGTGTCCAAAAAAGGTAGGTGGGGTTGCTGGGTTACGGGATAGGTGGGGTGCTCTTTCAGGGCCCTGTGTAGACTTGATGAGCCAAATGGCCTAATTCTGCACTGTAAATTCTACGATTCTATGATTCTGATTGGTCAAGGAGATAAAAAGTTGTTTCCCTAAGTTACTCAGGTTCCAGATGCATAGCTTTTTAGCTGTGACCTTATCAGCTCTCACTTTCAGAAACTTGCTATGCAAAGAACATTAACACGCTGAACATCAAAGGTGAGATCACATGGGATTAGGGGTGATTTATTAGCTTGGATAGAAGACTGGCTGATGGACAGGAGACAGAGAGTTGAGATAAATGGGTCTTTTTCTGGATGGCAAGATTAGGGTTAGGGTTGCCACAGGGGCCGGCCATCAGTTATTTACAATCTATATTAATGACTTGGATACAGGGATAGAAGGTTCTATAGCCAGATTTGCAGGTGACACAAAAATAAATTGGGACAGTAAGTTACAATGAGGAAACAAGAACCTTACAAACGGATATAGATACGTTAGGAGACTGGGCCAAAATGTGGCAGATGGAGTTTAATATGGATAAGTGTGAGGTCATGCAGTTTGGTTGTAAAAATGGAAAGGCAACTTACTATCTAAATGGGGAGAAACTTTGGGGTGCTCCGATGAGGAGGGATCTGGGTGTCCTCACGTATGAGTCACAGAAAACAAGCATGCAGGTGCAGCAGATAATAAGGTAAGCAAATGGAATGTTGCTATTTAAAGCTAAAGGAATTGAGTATAAAGGTAAGGAAGTGTTGTTGCAACTATATAAGGCAGGGGTGGGCAAACTACGGCCCGCGGGCCGCATGCGGCCCGCCAAAGGTATTTCTGCGGCCCACCAAGTCATTAAAAAAAAAAAAAAATTAAAAAAAAAAAATTTTTTTTTAAGGTTAATGGGGGGGGGGGGGGGGGGGGGGGGGGGGGGGGGGCTGTTGGGTTACTTACTGGTATAGGGTGGGTACGTGGGTACGTTGACTTGAGTAGGGTGGTCATTGCTCGGCACAACGTCGAGGGCCGAAGGGCCTGTTCTGTGCTGTTCTATATGAGGCGCCCAGAATCATAACCGGGTGAAGTAATTAATTTACTTAATATACTATGCGGCCCTTTGTGAATTGTGAATTTCTGAATGTGGCCCTTGCACGGAAAAGTTTGCCCACCCCTGATATAAGGTATTGGAGAGACCGCACTTGGGAGTATTGTGCACAGTTGTAGTCCCCTTATTTGAGGAAAGATGTAGTGGCATTGGAGGCATTTCAGAGGAAGTTCACTACATTGATTCCAGAGATGAAGGATTTGTCATTTGAGGAGCGATTGAACAGTTAAGCCTAAACTAGAGTTTAGAAGATTGAGGGGAGATCTAATTGAGGTAGACAAGCTGATAAAAGGTGTGGATAAAGTAGACATGGAGCTGATGCATCCTCTTGTGGGGCATTCTAAAACAAAAGGTCATAATCTTAGAATAAGAGATAGCAAATTTAAAACAGATTTGAGGAAAAACTTTGAGGGAGGCTAAATTGCCTACTCCGCTCCTAGGTCATGTGTTTTAAGGAACATAGAACTTAAAACATTAAAGCGCAGTACGGGCCCTTCGGCCCTTGATGTTGCGCCGACCTGTGAAACCATCTGAAGCCTATCTGACCTACACTATTTCATTTTCATCCATATGTCTATCCAGTGACCACTTAAATGCCCTTAAAGTTGGCGAGTCTACTACTGTTGCAGGCAGGGCGTTCCACACCCCTACTACTCTCTGAGTAAAGAAACTGCCTCTGCCATCTGTCCTATATCTACCACCCCTCAATTTAAAGCTATGTCCCCTCGTGTTGGTCATCACCATCCGAGGAAAAAGACTCTCACTGTCCACCCTATCTAACCCTCTGACTATCTTATATGTCTCTATTAAGTCACCTCTCAGCCTTCTTCTCTCTAACGAAAACAACTTCAAGTCCCTGAGCCTTTCCTCGTAAGACCTTCCCTCCATACCAGGCAACATCCTAGTAAATCTCCTCTGAACCCTTTCCAAAGCTTCCACATTCTTCCTAAAATGTGGTGACCAGAACTGCTCGCAGTATTCCAAGAGCGGCCGCACCAGAGTTATGTACAGCTGCAGCATGACCTTGTGGCTCCGAAACTCAATCCCCCTGCTGATAAAGGCTAGCACACCATATGCCTTCTTAACAGCCCTATTAACCTGGGTGGCAACTTTCAGGGATTTATGTACCTGGATGCCGAGATCTCTCTGTTCATCTTCACTACCAAGAATCTTGCCATTAGCCCAGTACTCTGCATTCCTGTTACTCCTTCCAAAGTGAACCACCTCACACTTTTCCGCATTAAACTCCATCTGCCACCTCTCAGCCCAGCTCATAAAGATCAAGGACAAAGGCTCTGCAATCTCCTCCCTGGCTCCCCAGAGAATCATAGGATAAATCCCATCTGGCCCAGGGGACTTATCTATTTTTACACTTTCCAAAATTGCTAACACCTCCTTCTTGTGAACCTCAATTCCATCTAGCCTGGTCGACTGTACCCGAGTATTCTCCTCGACAACATTGTCTTTCTCCAGAACGCTTCCCCTATCTCCTCTGATTCCACACACAACTTTCCACTACTATCCTTGATTGGCCCTAATCTTACTCTAGTCATTCTTTTGTTCCTGATATACCTATAGAAAGCCTTAGGGTTTTCCTTGATCCTATCCGTGGCTGATTGTGCAATCCAGCTCTTAGTCTGTAACATTGTAGGTAGCAGATGAGGAACATTTCAGCCATGATAAAATGGCAGGGCAGACCCGATGGGCTGAATGGCCTAGTTCTGCTCCTTTAACTTATGAACTCATTATGTTTAACTAATAGCAGCTACCATTAAAATACCTAGCAAATGCAAAATCTGGGCCCTTTTTTAAAAAGTGTTGTTGAGAAAACTGATTACATTTGTTAACCATAAAAGATTAAAATTAAAACATAATGATTATCTTCATGAATTATCATTTAATTGATTGAAAACCTCACTGGTAGTTTCAAGAGTGCTCAGCTTGGTAAAACTCAAAATATATTGATGTCAGGGGCAGCACAGTGGTTAGCACTGCTGCCTCCAGTGCCAGGGACCCAGGTACAATTCCAGCCTTGGGTGACTGTGTGGAGTTTGAATTTTCTTCCTGTGTTTGTGTGGGTTGCCTTCCACAGTCAAAAGATGTGCAGGTTAGGTGGATTAGCCATGATTAAAAATTGCCATTGTGTCCAGCGAATGTGCAGGTTGGGTGGGGTTATGGGGATCGGGCGGGGGATTGGGTTGGGTGCTCTTTCAGAGGGTTGGTGCATACATGATGAGCTGAATGGTCTCCTTCTGCATTGTGGGGATTCTATTAAAGTTTATAAATTTAGGCAGCACGGTGGCGCAGTGGGTTAGCCCTACTGCCTCACGGCGCAGAGGTCCCAGGTTCGATCCCGGCTCTGGGTCACTGTCCGTGTGGAGTTTGCACATTCTCCCCGTGTTTGCGTGGGTTTCGTCCCCATAGCCCAAAGATGTGTAGGCTAGGTGGATTGGTCACGCTAAATTGCCCCTTAATTGGAAAAAAATGAATTGGGTACTCTAAATTCTTTTTTAATTTATTCACAGTTGTGATTTGGTGTAAAATCACAGAGAATAGGCACTGAAAATTAATTTACTTGAATTTTTCTAACCATGGAAAGAGTTTGTGAATATTCTCTGAAACTCTCAAATTTTTTTCACCAAGATTTGACGGATTGTTCTTTTGCATTTTTGAAACGAGATTCTTCCCATCACTTCTTGTGCAGGTAGGAGCAGTGCTTGCAAAGCTAACAATTCATCACTTATGGCCAATTTTATTAATTTTGAATGTGACATTCCCTAGCCTGAAGAATAGCAGCATCAAACAACAAGCACTTTATTAGTCTTTGGGCAGACAATTACCTGCTTATACAAAAATATTAAACAGTAACAGATTTCTGATGAAAACCAGACAGTGAACCTCTTATTATCTGGCGCAAGACAGTTTGTGCAGCCACAGGCTAAACTTTAAAGAGTCGCCTTTGATGAAGTAGAGGCAAACACCCCCATCATTCATTTGTGGGCACTTTTCAAATTATGACTGTAGGGCATTCTGGACCGGCTGGTTGGCAGTAAAATAATTTAGTGATAGATTTCAATGAGTAATGGGTCTTCTTTGAAACCCTTTTTGTTTTATAATGACTTGATTTTGTTAAATACCTTAAGAGTGGACTGATTGCAGGAATGTCTTGCTGATTGGAACCATTCAGTAACAAAACTGAATTAAAACCTTCTGAAAGGTTGGCAAGTTGATTATGTAACATCAATTGGTGATTAGTGGAGGAAAACCCCTAGTTTCTTGCAAAACTTTCTGCTGCCCTACTCCAGTTTCACAGTTTCATATTTTCTGTGCAGGAAGGCTACATTGGCAGTTCAAAATAATTTTTTTGAGAAGGGAATTGTTTTTTAAAAACGTTTTTTGCACACCTAGTGCTGAGCTTCGCACAATTCAACCTGATGATCATAATCTTGTTTTTGTGCAATATTGTTCCTTGACTGCAGCACTACCAGACACTCCAATAAGCAGACCTTCCATCCACTATGATCCAGGCTGACGTCTGGACAAATTACACCACAGCCCGGGGACAACAGGTCAGAAACATGACTTTTCATACAAGTTACTACATTTTTTTGCACGTGATGGCACTCGATTCTCCTCTTTAATAGTGGACTAAATATACACTGATTAGTGCAATGGATACTAGAAGCAGGTGCAGCATCCACGTCAAGAAATACAGTGATTCAGTGTGTGAGCAGCCGACATGCTCTTCCTGTCCACTCTTCTCTGGGAACAGAGGAACTGCCCAATATCCACCCTAGCTCTATTCTTATGTAACTTGTACGTGTAACTTTCTCCCAACCCATTTAGCTGTATTGGTTGATCTACCAAAACACAATCTAGCCCCTTTGTTATTTTATAAAAGTTGCTCAAATCACCCCTAGGCATCTATGTTTCCTTGGAGGATAGCGACTCAGCTTATTGAGCCTAGCTTAGGGTTTCTGGCTGTGAAGGCATCTTATGTAATGAAAATGAAAATTGCGTATTGTCACGAGTAGGCTTCAATGAAGTTACTGTGAAAAGCCCCTTGTCGCCACATTCCGGCGCCTGTCCGGGGAGGCTGGTACGGGAATCGAACCGTGCTGCTGGCCTGCCTTAAAAGCCAGCGATTTAGCCTGGTGAGCTGGCCCTCCTCTGTCATCTTTCTATACCCACTATATGAGGAGACAAAGACAGGGGACAATATTATAACTCATTCCCAACCAACGTTTTGTGCAAGGGCTAGACATAAGCAAGGCAGTAAATCTCATATGTTCCTTAGTAGAGGGAAGGGGTACTGATTTATTTCATCCCTTGCTCTCTATTTGTCAGGATACCCAAACCTAGTGTTCTTATAAATACAATGGTTGGTACACTGCATGCGTTATACGCCAGAATTTCTAACATGCGGGTGAGGTTCCCCAGGAAACAAGAAGTCTGGGGAAATTCATCTTGGATGATAGTGTAGGTCAGGTAATGGAGGAAATCAAGCAGAGTGTAAAATGGCGTGTGACGTGTTAGGCAGGTTGGTTCGACGTGGACTGCACTTGATGCAATGTGGCGAGAGACAGACCTCTAACACTGGAGAAGATCCAACACGATTTTATTCAACGTTATAACTAATATACATTATCAGCTGTGGGTTGACACTATACTGAACTGACTGGAGACCTAGTACTAGCCTGACCAGACTTACTAGCTACCACATGGTGTTTGCACTGGCTAGCTCGTGGACTCTGACTGTCTCAGTGGCTGGGTCTAGAGAGCGGGAAACCTAGTGCCCTCTGGCTTTATAGTGGTAGTGTCCTGTCTGGTGATTGGCTGCACTGTGCTGTGTGCTTACTGGTCATTCTGGGTGTCAATCACTGCCTGCCTGCCTGCACTTGATTATACACAGGAGTGGATAATATGACATCTCCCCCCTTTTTTTTTAGATAAATATTAAGGTGTGCATGCGGATATATATGTGCATGTGTCTGACTACATACAAAAGGTGTCAAAATGAATGTATATGCATAGGAAGGTGTCGATAGTGTGAACAAAACAATATTTACAGAGGTAAAATCAATGACGTCACAAAATGTACAAGAGTTCATCTATAGATTTAGTCTTTGTGGCGGGCGTCGAATTCTTGTCGATCACCGCAGAGGTGGATCAGGAGCCACCTGCACTTGGATAGGCGGGATTGCTGCCATCGCGGTGGTCGTGTGGGCCGGCAGGATTGCTGGTAGATCGGTGGCCTCGTGGTAGGGTACATCCAGAGAAAGCATCGTAGGTGGCGAGGCTCGTCGATCAGGTAGCGGGCGTGGAACTCTTCGCAGTGCCCGTCTGTTGTGCCGTAGCAGGGAGCCATCAGCCATGCGGAGAAGGAACAATCTTGGGGCCGCTTGTTTGATCACAACAGCTGTGGCTGACCAGCCGCCCTCAGATAACTGGACACGAACATTGGGACCAGCTCGGGTAGATCCGTGGCATGAGCATCATATGTGGCTTTCTGTTGGGCCCGCAACTGCTGCATTTTCTGTAAGACCGTGAGGTGGTCAAGGTCTAGAACATGGATTGCTGGAACTGTGGTCCTCAGAGTGCGATTCATGAGCATCTGCGCTGGTGACAACCCAATGGACAGTGGGGTTGCCCTGTATGCCAGCAGTGCCAGGTTGAAGTCGGAGCCTGAGTCTGCAGCTTTGCACAGCAACCACTTTACAATATGAACCCCTTTCTCGGCCTTCCCGTTTGATTGCAGGTAGTGGGGACTGGAGGTTACATGACGGAAGTTGTAGGACTGTGCAAAATCAGACCATTCCTGGCTGTAAAAGTAAAGACCGTTGTCGCTCATTAGCGTGAGCGATATCCCATGCCTGCCGAACGTTTCTTTGCAGGCTTTGATCACTGCCTTTGATGTGAGGTCGGACAGTTTCACCACTTCTGGGTAGCTGGAGAAGTAGTCGACCAGGAGGACGTAGTCACGTCCCTTGGCGTGGAAAAGGTCAACACCGACTTTGGACCACGGAGTGGTCACGGTCTCGTTTGCTGCAATGTTTCTTTGGGTTGAGCTGGCTGAAACTTCAGGTAGGGCAGTTGAGAACTGTGTTGGCAATGTCCTGGCTAATGCCCGGCCAATAGACCGCCTCCCGAGCTCTGCGTTGGCATTTCTCGACCCCAAGGTGACCCTCATGGAGTTGGCCGGACACCATAGCTCACATGCTCTGAGGAATCACGATCCTGTCGAGCTTCAGGAGGATGCCTTCCACCACCGTCAGGTCGTCCTTTACGTTGTACAACTGGGGACATTGTCCCTTCTGCCAGCCATTGGTAAGGTGCTGCATCACACGCTTCAGCAGAGGATCCTTGGCGGTTTCCTCACAAATGTGGACCACCTACTCGTCAGAGGCTGGAAGGTTGGTGGCACACAACTGCACTTGCATGTGGCAGATGAAGTCACTTTGTTCACACGGTGTGGCAAAGGACCTGGATAACGCATCTGCAACAATGAGCTCTTTGCCTGGTGTGTAGACAAGTTCAAAGTCGTAGCGGCGTAGCTTAAGAAGCATTTGCTGTAACCGAGGCGTCATGTCATTTAAATCCTTCTGGATAACGTGGACTAGAGGCCTGTGGTCCGTCTCTACCGTGAATTTTGGCAGGCCATAAACATAGTCGTGAAACTTTACTATCCCTGTTAGGAGGCCCAGACATTCCTTCTCAATCTGAGTGTACCGTTGCACAGTGGGTGTCATGGCCCTGGAGGCATACGCCACTGGAGCCCAGGACGAGGAGTCATATCGCTGGAGAAGCACCGCCCCAATGCCGTCCTGGCTTGCATCAGTTGATATCTTGGTTTCCTTGGCTGGGTTGAAGAACGCCAGAACCGGGGCTGTGGTGAGCTTTGCTTTCCGCTCAAGCCATTCCTCTTCATGCGTGGGCAGCCACTGGAATTCCGTCGACTTCTTGACGAGATGGCGGAGGGCCGTGGTGTGGGATGCCATATTGGGAATGAATTTCCCGAGGAACTTGACCATCCCGAGAAAGCAGAGAACCGCCCTTTTTGTCCTTCGGGGTCTTCATTCCGTTGATCACTGAGACCTTGTCGGCATCTGGCCTCACGGCCTGCTGCGAGATGTGGTCACCTAGGAATTTGATATCCGATTGACCAAATGAGCACTTAGCCTGTTGAGCTGGAAACCATGCTCATAGATTCTCTGGAATACCTTCTTGAGGCGAGCGATGTGTCCCTGGGGCGATGTGGACCAGATAATGACATCGTCAATGTACACTCGCACCCCCTCGATGCCCTCCATCATCTGCTCCATGATGCGGTGAAATACCTCTGAGGCAGAGATGATGCCAAAAGGAATCCGGTTGTAGCAGTAGCGACCGAACGGGGTGTTGAACATGCACAGCTTGCGACTGGACGCGTCCAGCTGTATTTGCCAAAAACCCTTGGAGGCGTCCAGCTTTGTAAAGAATTTGGCATGAGCCATCCCACTGGTCAACTCTTCATGTTTTGGTATCGGGTAATGCTCCCGCATGATGTTGCGGTTTAGATCCCTGGGGTCAATGCAGATCCGAAGCTCCCCTGAAGGCTTCTTGACGCAGACCATGGAGCTGACCCAGTCTGTGGGCTCTGAGACCTTCGATATAATGTCCTGGTCTTGGAGGTCCTGTAATTGCTTCTTCAGATGATCCTTGAGGGGTGCTGCCACTCGGCGTGGTGCATGAATGACAGGGGTGGCGTTCGGCTTGAGCAGGATTTTGCATCGGTATGGGAGCGTGCCCATTCCATCGAATATGCTGGGGTACTGTGTGATGATGTCATCTATGTCAGCTTGGAAGTTTCCATCAGGTGAGGCCGTCACCGGTGACGATGACATGGTGTGGACTCGCTGAACCAGGTTCAGGAACTTGCAGGCTCGAGCACCGAGCAGGGATGCTCTGTCAAGCCCGACGATTTCAAACCGCAGCGTTGCCTTGATCGCTTTATTGGACACCCCTAGTTGACACGAGCCACTGGCAGCTATGGCATTGCCATTGTCGTCAAGGAGCTGGCAGGCCGGTGGAAGAATACTTGGTCTGACGTGGATGGTGTCGAGATCGGATTTCGAGATGAGGTTCGCCGATGCGCCGGTATCCAGTTCGAACCGGATGTGAGCCTTGTTAACTGTGAGGGCAGCACACCACTCATCGTTGGTATCCACGCTGAGGATCGAGAGGTGCTTTGCCGTCGCGGCGAAGGGCAGTGCATGCTTTGTTATGATGCCAACCCGGTGTGGGGACTTGAGGCACTCAGCATCAGGGTCTGTTGGGCTGTCAGGATCGGAATCTGGCATTCCTTGCTGTATTGAACGGACACTTCTGCGCCGCAGCTGGGATCGCTGGCTGCTGGGCGGTGGATCAGATCTGCAAAGGGCTGCGCAGTGGCCAAGCTTGCCACACTGTAGCCACCGGCGTCCTTTTGCCGGACATTGCCGCTTTAAATGGGCGGAGCCACAATTCGGACACGTCATGACGCCAACGTCAACACGTTCCGTGCGCCATCGCGCATGCGCAGTGCGGTCGATTGATGTACGCACCTGCGCAGTCGGGTCATCGGTCTTGTCGTCCCCTCAGTCGTGGCGCGCATGCGCAGGGACCCGGGAAAAACGCGTGAAATGGCCACTCTCCTCGATGCTCAGGCCCTGCATCTGTGCGATGGCCTGCACCTGTTCCGTCTCGTGGGAGGCCAGCTTTGCCATTTCTGCCGCCCTGATGTGGGAATAACGATTGTTCGCATGTTCATGGACAACGCACATCTCGATAGCGATAGTGAGGGTCAACTGCTTAACTTTCAGGAGCTGCTGACGAAGGGAGTCGGAGTGGACCCCGAAAACGATCTGATCCCGGATCATGGAATCAGTTGTCGAGTCATAGTTACATGACTGCGTGCGGAGATGGGTCAAAAAGGACAGAAAAGGTTCATCCTTACCCTGAAGCCTCTGCTGGAAAACGTACCGTTCAAAGCTCTCATTCCCCTCAATGTCGCATTGGCTGTCGAACTTCAGCAGGACGGTTTTGAATTTCGTCTTGTCTTCGCCTTCAGCGAACGTAAGGGACTTGTAGATGTGGATGGCTTGGTTCCCCGCTGTGGAGAGAAATAGCATGATCTTCCTGGCATCCGATGCGGCCTCGAGATCGGCGGCCTCGATGTATAAGAGGAACTTTTGCTTGAAGATCTTCCAATTGGCGCCGAGGTTGCTGGAGATGCGGAGGAGGGTGGATGTTTTCCATGTCACCGGATGGCTGCTTGCTGGTCAATGCTGATTCACTCGAGGTAGGTACGTCAAATTTCAGTATCACTCCGTGGTATCATGATGTGTTAGGAAGGTTGGTTCGACGTGGACTGCACTTGATGCAGTGTGGCAAGAGACAGACCTCTAACACTGAAGAAGATCCAACACGATTTTATTCAACGTTATAACAAATATACATGATCAGCTGTGGTTGACACTATACTGAACTGACTGGAGACCTAGTACTAGCGTGACCAGACTTACTAGATACTGCATGATGTTTGCACTGGCTAGCCCGTGGACTCTGACTGTCTCGGTGGCTGGGTCCAGAGAGCGTGGGCAACCTAGTGCCCTCTGGCTTTATAGTGGTAGTGTCCTGTCTGGTGATTGGCTGCACTGTGCTGTGTGCTTACTGGTCTTATCTTACAGGAGTGGATAATATGACAGCGTGCACTATCTAAGACCCAGAGCAAATTTCATGGAAATTGGATAGCTACTCTTGCAGGGTAAACATAGCAATCAAACCCCTCCCGATATCTATAATCTCTTCCAACCCCACAACCCCCTGAGATATCTGCGCTTGTATAATTCTTGCCTTCTGTGTACCCTGATTTGAATCGTTCCATCAGTGGTGGATATGTCTTCAACTTTTTTGGCCCTGAGCTCGTGCAATGTCTCCTTAAGCTCATCTACTGTTTCCTCAGTTGAGAAGTTCCTTAACACCTAAGACTTTGACCAAACTTTTGAACATCTGCCCTAATGTTGCTTAATGTACTCAATGTAAAATTGTGTTTGATTGCACTCCTAAAAAGTCTGATTATATTAAGGCATTAATAAATGTGGGATGTTAAAAAAGCACCAACTTTCCAATTAGTTTCTGTAACATTCTTGCTTTTTACTTTTGGTGACTTCAATGACTCCATGCTGTTAATACTGCAGTCTGGAAAATCTTCAAATCACTGTGGCAAACTGATAGTTTTTATTTTTCTCAGTGTTTAATACCTTCCTACTCTGGTACCATGTAATGTTCTTGCTGGATTGCCTAATTTATTACGAGAACACTTTTTGTTAACATTCACTGGGGGCAAACTATATACAAAACAGATGAACAACAGCAAACTCATGCACATGCACGCTCTTTTACTTCCTCCAGCCAGTGTCGGGTCAGCTGACTTTACATTCACTTATACACTAGTGAGACTTAGTCAGTGAATTACAACACAACCATGATATCACTACACAGAGGAGCCTGGGGAGAGAGTCATGCCTGGGCACTACCCAGACACTGACCCTTGCCACTACCCAGACAGTGGCATTGGGTGGGGGGGGGGCTTCCTGGTTAACTATTGTGCATTGGGGTGGCCTTTAAAAATGGAGCCCTGATCTTCGAAAAACTAAGATGTGGGTGGGGGTGGAGGAGGGTAGGGGGCAGTGGCAGGTTTAATCTGAACTCACCACGCCAGTGTGACCTGTCCCATACTGTTTTATTTTTAAAGTCCGAAATGATAGTTCGGCCTCATTTGGAATAGTGTGTACAATTCTGGTCGTCACACTACCGGAAAGATGTGGATGCTTTGGAGAGGGGACAGAAACGGTTTACTCGGATGCTGCCTGGTATGGTGGGTATTAGCTATGAGGAGAGGTTAGATAAACTCGGTCTGTTCTCACTGGAACGATGGAGGTTGAGAGGTGGCCTGATAGAGGTCTCCAAGATTATGAGTGGCATGGACAGAGTGGATAGTCAGATGCTCTTTCTTAGGGTAGGAGAGTCAAGTACTAGGGGACATAGGTTTAAAGTGCATCCGGAAAAGTTTTGAAGATGTGCGAGGCAAGTGTTTTAGACAAAGTGTGGTAAATATATGGAACATGCTGCCTGGGGAGATGGTGGGAGCAGGTACAATAGTGGCATTTAAGGGGCATCTAGACAAATATATGAATAGGGAGGGAATGGAAGGATACAAACTTCATAAGAGCGTACAGTTTTAGTTTAGGCAGGTACCATGATCGGCGTAGGCTTGAAGGGCCTGTTCCTGTGCTGTATTGTTCTTTGATACGGCAGAGAAAACTGCCATTGGTGGCAGCAGCTTTTTAAAAAATATTTTAAAATTAATTTACAGGATATGGCCATCGCTGATTAGGCCGACATTTATTGCTCATCCCTAGTTGCCCTTCAGAAAATGGTGGCGAGTTGCCTTCTTGAACTGTGGCAGTCCTTTAGATGTAGGTACACCCACTGTACTGTTAGGAAAAGAGTTCCAGGATTTTGTCCCATCGACAGCAAAGGAACGATGATATATTTCCAGGTCAGCATGCTGAGTGACTTGGACTTAAAAGGGGGTTCAGGCTTTCTGCAGTTTTCTCAAGTCCGGTTGGAAATCTGTCACTCGCAAAGATCGGCAAAATGTCGTACATGCATTTGTTTCTATTGTATAAATTGTACAGTAGTCCTGGATGCAAATTCATTGTTCAATCAGAAATTTGCCAGAGAAGCTGAAACATTAAACAAGGGTCCATTTAGAAGCTGTTTTCCCTAAGGGAGACTTTCCTCTGTCTGGAGTGCAGTGAAGCAGCAAATGGGACAGTGATCCATTGTATCAGGTCTGTCTGCATTGTGGTGCCCTCGGGTTTCCAGGCTCTTTCCCACGACCAATAACTGGGCCTATTTGTAGGCCTATCATTTCTTTATAAATGAAGTAAGATGAACTGTTCATTTTCTGATGATTACAACAATTTAGTGCTTCAGTGGCAGGAGGATCCTGAAGATATCTGTTAACATTTTCTGATCTTTGGACCTCTGGATTCCAGGGGTATGCCAAATGGGAAGCAAGCAAGTGCAACATTTTTAGTGCCCTTCTCCACTTCCAACCCAGGATGATAAGAGTGTTTTAAAAAAAATTTAAAGTACACAATTCTTTCTTTTCCAATTAAGGGGCAATTTAGCATGGGCAATCCACCTAGCCTGCACATCTTTGGGTTGTGGGGTTGAGACCCATACAGACACGGGGAGAATGTGCAGAATCCACACGGACCCGAGTCCTAGGCACTGTGAGGCAGCAGTGCGAACCACAACACTACCGTGCGGCCCTGATCAGAGTGTTCCCATGGAGGTTGCCAGTAGCTGTCTCTCAAGCCTGTAGGTAAGTTCCCGCTTTTTGCTTGACCTTGCAAATGGACAGGACATTAGGTCTGAATGGAAACAAAATAGACCTGAGCTTTGAAACTATAAAACTGCACATTACAGCTGCAAAGACTTCTGAAGTATCCAGTAATGGAACACAATTTTTTTTTGTTGGTTTTTATTTTAATGTACAAAACCAAAGATGAAGCTGATGTTTACATATTATTGACTCACAGCCCACATCACTTTAACAAAGTATATCTGAATCCGAGTAGGATCTACAATATGTTGTTGAACATGTCCAGATTTATGTAGTTACTGAGAACTGAAGCAGAGTACAATATGTGCATCCAACAACCATAATAGGTCAACATTTTTCTACAAATACTATCATTCCAATTTAATCAACTGTTTATCAGATCTATTCACTAAATATTGAAAAATACTTCTATTAATGTCGAAAATCAACATTTGCAAACTTTTTTACGTTACACAATACCATTGTTTTGTGTTGATTTTGTTCCCTTTTAACACTACTGTCCCTTTCTCATGCCTGCAAGCTTGAAGATGCTATGACATAACTGATTACATATTTTCCCCAGTAGTTGCGTCGGGGAAATTCAACAATTAACACTCAATTGATTTTTGCTGCTTTAAAAGAGTTTTGTCACCTGCAGGATAGAATCAGCAAACAATTTTCCTGTCCCCAACATTATAGCTGTGCTTAACGTGAGATTTTTTTTGTTTTGCGTTGGTGTTGTTTATCTCTAACATACACAACAGTGTGGCAGGTTTTGAAATAGCCGTTCAACAGACTGATTCCTGGGATGGCAGGATTGTCGGTATGAAGAGAGATCGGGTCGAGTAGGCCTGTATTCACTGGATTTTAGGAGAGGATCTCATCGAGATGCATAAAATTCTGACAGGGCTGGACGCAAGGATGATGTTTTCCCTGGCCGGGGGACTCTAGAACAAGGGGTCACAGTTGCATGATACAGGGTAGGCCATTTAGGGTTGAGATATTTCTTCACTCAGAGGATGGTGAACTTGTGGAATTATCTACCACAGAAGGCCAAGTCATCAAAACTATTTCAGAAGGAAATAGATAGATTTCCAGACTCTAAAGACGTCAAGGGGTATGGGGAGAGCTCGGAAATATGATACTGAGAAAGAGGATCGACCATTATCATATTGAATGACCTACTCCTGCACCTTCTTTCTATGTTTCTGTGTAACCCAGCATTCAGCGACATAGCAATACATGGTTGATTCAACTTAATTGGCTCATTGCAATATGGCTCGGGGGCATCATTTCTAGGACATCAATTTAGTTCCAATGTATATAAATACAAGTAGACTTTAGAACTTTGCTTGTTCACGTCATGAAAAAACACATGGTAAACATTTTTTAAAATTTTAACAAACACATGATCAAATAAATCACATCAAGATACATCATTGCATTACTCGGGTCTGACTTTATTGTAACCAAACAATGCACAGTTCTCCTGAATTTTCTCTCTTTTGAAACAAAAAAAATAAAGGTTTGGCAATCATCCTTCTTTACGACGGTGCCCCTGTAATCAATGGAATGACGTTACTTCCACCAGTGTCACAATCAACAGGCCTGAACTATATTTAGACTGATTAATGCTACCTCTACAACCAATAACACTGAAGAGAGGAATTTTAAAAAAGTAAAGATATAACAGCTTTTTCAAAAATAAAACCATCAGTATAGCTGATTCTAAATGCACTTAAACAGTACAGAAACTTCTCTTACAGAGGTAACGCACAGTAGCCACACTAGAGACAAAACATGTGTTGCTTTGCAGAGGATCTTGCTTTTCTTCACAGGCTGAGGTAACAGCTCTTGCATGCTTATTCTTGTGTTATTGGTTCACTGGGTCTTGGAACAAGAGCTGCAGGAGGCCTTGGATAATAACCTGCGAACCTTGGTTTATCTGGACAAAACCTGGGGAATTTGTGGTCAAGTGGCAAGTCTGCGAAAAAAAGCAAAGTGACATTCTTAGGGAAAACTTGACAAGGTATCTTTTGTAGAATTGGTTCGTGTACACAAAGATGTGATGTGAGAACAACAGCAGAATGATCATGTCTATATCACACACGGAAATATACATTGAAACTCCAACCAGTACTTCCCGCTAATTTGCTGAAACTAAATGATGTTGCTGCAATTTAGCAAGATATCACTTGCACAGTTCAGATTCAATGGCCCACACGATCTTGCAGAGACCACATGAAATGAACTCACTTTACAAGTACTATCCGTTTAGGCAAATTTGACAAAATATCTGCTGAAACCATAAATGGGTAGCTTTCGAATCGGATTAGAAATTGCGAATAACACAGTACATTTTTTCATCATTTGCACCATGAAATAAAATCATCCTCTTTGTGTATACACAATTACCAAAGCAACATTATCAATAATGTTTTCCATGTATCACTGGCAACAGGGACATCTATAACTCACTTCTGTTAGATAACTAAGCGAAGTCAGACTGTGGTGAATAACAGGAAACTAGTCCTCATGCTTTACATATTGAGGAAACAAAGTACACGCTTGCTGGTTATGACTGAAAAGATTGTTAAAATACGATACTCTGATTTTATTGTCAATGGGTGGAGTTCTCCCATTTTAAGACGAAGTGCGGTGGGTGGGTGGTTCAGGTGGATCTGCCCAACTTGCCAGAATGGAGGGATCCCGCACCACATTCAACTGTTTGAGCCTCAATACTCATACAGGTGAGTTCCCCATCGACTCTCTAGGGGCCAACAGCTGATGTGTCCTCCTGCCCTCAGCTAATGTGTTTGAAATTCCCAGCGCCATATTTAGAGACCTGTCCTTCACACTCATATCATTCCCTTTATCCCACCTGTCTTCACCAGACCCTCTAACATGTCAGGAAGCCAGAAGCAAAAGGCTAGTAACCTCAAGAAGGCAGCAGAACAGAGGCCATATTTGGGAGAGCGGGCCCAACAGCATGCTCTCTATCCCAGAGATGGCTCAAAGAAGCACACGATCTGCATCTCTGGCCTGGGAGGCTGTTGCCCAGGAGGTCAGCATGGCTGTCACACACCCACAAAACACCATCAGCCAGGGTACGTTTCTCTCAGCTCCCTCCACTATTCAACTCTCAGCATGGCCTAATGTACTCAAAGCAGTTACTCTCTTCACTTATCTCACACATCCATTAGCAGGGGACACATATCAACATTCACTCTCTCAACAAAATCTCCACACCACCATCATCCCATCTGCCTTGTTGCTTACACTCCATTCTCTGTCCATTCTGGGTACGGTTCTCCACACACAAAGGACATGCCGTTTACCCAACCTCTGCTCCATCCCCTCTCAATACAACTTTACTTTTTGCCTCTATACAGGTCAAACTGGAACACAACAAGTGAGGGCAAGCCCAGACTGGAAGACGGACAGAGATCATCGGCATCACCAAGTTTGTGGAGACTGCTTGCGGAGCTTGCTGCTGAGGATCGGCATTGCTCCTGTGGTGATGCAGAGTTTGGTCACTTGAAACACCCTAGATCTTAGCTCCATCACTTCACCAAATTCTGAAATTCACAGCGTGTGCAACATGCTCTGAACTAGCTTCAGCTCCAGGACCATGAAGAGGGAAATTTGGGCATTTTTAAATATTAGATATTATATTGCGACCATTTTAAAACCTCTAGTTCCATTATTCACTGGAGAAGTTACAGAAGTTACACAGTTCTGACTGTGGAAAACAAGCTGCCAATTGTAATGTGCCGTGACAATATTCCTGCAATAGTACTAAAGGCTTGTGCTCCAGAATTTGCCACACCCCTAGCCAAGCTGTTCCAGTACAGCTACAACACTGGGATCTACCCGGCAATCTACACAAGAAATAGGACAAATCCAACCCAACCAATTACCGCTCTCTCCATTATCAGCAAATTTATGGAAGGAGTCATCAACAGTGTTATCATGCAGCACGTGCTCAGCAAAAACCTGCTCATGGACGCTCAGTCTGGGTTCCACCAGGGTCACTCAGTTCCTGACCTCATTACATCCTAGTCAAATATGGACAAAAGAGCTGAATGTTTTGGTTAGGTGAGAGTGACTGCCCTTGACAACAAGGCAGCATTTGACAGAGTATGGCATCAAGGAGCCCGAGCAAAACTGGAGTCAATAGGAATTGGGGGGAAAAGTCTCTGCAGATTGGAGTCATACCTGGTACAAAGGAAGGTGGTTGTGGAGATTGGAGGTCAAACATCTCAGCTCCAGGACACCCCTGCACGTGTTCCTCAGGGTAGTGCCCTAGGCCCAACCATCTCCAGCTGCTTCATCAATGACCTCCCTTCCATCATATGGTCAGAAGTGGGGATGTTTGCGGATGAACATGTTCAGAACCATTCGTGACTCCTCAGATAATGAAGCAGTCCATGTTCAAATGCAGCAAGACCTGGGCAATATCCAGGCTGGGGCTGACAAGTGGCAAGTTACATTCGCGCCACACAAGTGTCAGGCAATGACCATCTCCTACTAGAGAGGGTGTAACCATCGCCCCGTGGCATTCAATGGCAGTACCCTCACTGAATCCCCCACAATCAATATCCTGGGGGTTACCATTGATTCATTGAAACTGAACTGGTTTAGCCACATTAATATTGTGGTTGGACCATGGGATCTGGAAGCTACCTGGGTACGGATGGAGTCAAATCCTTGTAGGGTGCTGGGTTGAGGGCACTCGTGATGGCCTTTCTCCCGTTCTCACCAGTGAAATATTCACCAAATCCGATGGTTGACTCCACCCTGAAGATATGGAGACAATTTTGGCAACATTTAAAATTGGGAGCGGTATCGAGGCCGAGTCCGATCTGCGCTAATTATATGTTTGAACCTGTGAGGTTGGATGCCACGATCGGGAGGAGGGGGAAGTGAAGGGGTTGGAAGGAATGGGGGATATGCTCTTGGAGGGATGGCTTGCGAGTTTGGAGGAGTTGTCGGAGAAATGTGGGCTCTTGCGGTCTGACTTGTTCAGATTCCTGCACGTTTGCAACTTTGCAAAATGGATCTTTCCAATAGTTCCTGTGGCGCTGCCAACCTTGTTGATGGAGAGGGTTCTTTCGCTCGCAGGCTCGGAGGAGGGGAGTTCCACGGGTATCTATGGAAGGATTATGGCCGAAGACACAGTATCGGTGGAACGGGTTACGGTCAAGTGGAAGGAGGGGTTGTGGCTAGGGTAGATGTAGAGAATATAGTGTCGAATGAGGCCCTGTGTAGGGTGAACTCCACATCCTCTGTTCGAGGCTTGGCTTAATACAACTTAAAGTAGTGTATAGGGCTCATTTGTCTCAGTCTAGGATGAGTAGGTTTATTGCGGAAGTGGAGGGCAAGTGCGAACATTGTGGAAAGGGTCCGGTCAACCATATGCACATGTTCTGGTCGTGTTCTAAGCTCATGGGGTTCTAGGTCTCCTTCTTTAGCACCATGACGATGATTCTGAAAATTGAGCTTGAGCCCTGCCCCTTAATGGCCATATTTGGGGTGTCGGCCTCGCCTGAGCTGCAGACAGGAGTGGGTGCCGGTGTGCTGACCTTCGTTTCGCTGATTGCCCGGAGGTGAGTGCTGAGATCATTTTCTCCACCAGGTGCTTCAGTGTGGTTGGGAGATCAGATGGAGTTCCTATACCTCGAGAAAGTCAAGTACACCATGAGGAGAGTAATTGAGCAAGGGACCGCAAAGACGTTTGCATCACCTGTGCCACGACCGGAACCGACGACTGCTGGATGGACCACTGACCAATCTGCTCTACCATCTCCATCACCCTGACCCCAAACCAACAAAGGCAGAAGATACTCTGCCGCAGGAGACTCAATATTGCTGAACTCAAAGACCCTGAGAAGAAAGAGCTATGCAGTCAACTAGCTAGCCTGACGACCACCAATGAGCCAGAGCCGCAGAACGCCCAGAGCACCTGGTCCGCCTTAAAAGCTGCCATAGTCAGCACCTGTGAGGAGATGCTTGGGTTCTCAATCAGGAAACTCCAAGACTGCTTGGACGAGAACAATCAGGAGATCCAGGATCGATTTGACCACAAGCACAAGGTGTTTCTGAAGTGGTAGCTCCACCAAAACGTGAGTAAGAGGAAACAAGCCTACAGGCAAGTGACGGGGAACTTGTGACCTAAAGAACAGATGGCGGGTGGAAAGACCGCAGGAGACTCAGCAACTCGCCGACAACCATAATGTGCGTGGCTTCAACACCATCAAAACTATCTACGGTCTAAGTACCCAGGGGTTCATCTCACTGAGAGTCAAAAACTGAGGTGCTCATCAAAGCCAGAGAGGCAGTCAACGCCCCCTGGAGAGAGCACTTCGAGGACATCCTCAACCAATCACAGCCTTCGACACAAGCGTCCTTGACACCAACCCGCTACCTCACTGCAACCCCAGCTCACCGTGAGGTCAAAAAAACCATCCAACAGCTGAAGAACAACAAGGCCTCTGGGCACAGAAGGAATCCCCACAGAAATATTAAAATGCAGCAAAGAGGCACTCTTGACAAGAATCCACAACCTCATCACCCATGTCTGGAAGGAAGAGAGCATGCTGGATAATCTCAGATGCCTAAATAGTGAAAATCGTCAAGAAAGGGGACAGGTCTGACTGTGGAAATTACAGAGGGATTTCCCTACTCTCTACCATGGGAAAGATCACCTTGAGAATACTCCTCAACCATCTCCTCCAGTGGCTGAACAGCACCTCCCCGAGTTTCAGTGCAGCTTCCACCCATCAAGCAGCTCGATGGACATGATCTTCAGCACACGACAAATCCAGGAGCAGTGATGGGACAGCATCAATCTCTGTACATGGCCTTCTTCAATCTTGCAAAGGCCTTCAACTCTGTCGACCATGAGGGATTGTGGAGCACCCACTTAAAATTTAGCTGCCTGCAGAAATTTGTCAGAATTCTCCACCTGCTCCAAGATGACGTGCAAGCCGTGATTCTCACCAATGGAACCACCACACACCCAATACGTGTGCAAACTGGGGTCAAACAGGGCTACGTCATCGCACCAATGCTCTTCTCCATCTTCCTTGCAACAACACTCCAGCCCGTCACCCTGAAGCTTCCCGCTGGAGTGGAGCTAACCTACCGGACAAGCGGGAAACTGTTCAACCTCTGATGCCTCCAGACCAGAACCAAGACCACCCAACCCCTGTCATCGAGCTGCAGTACACAGACAACATCTGTGTGCACACAGAGGCCGAGCTACAAACCATCATCAACGCATCCACTAAGGCATATGAGAGAATGAGAAACATCCGGAAAACTAAGGTTATCTACCAGCCCGCTCCTGACACACAAAACTGCCCCCCAACCATCCAGTTCCATGACGAGCCCCTGGACAATGTGGATCATTTCCCCATACCTCGGAAGCCTCATCCCAATGCGAGCAGACATCGTTGATAAAATTCAACATCGATTCCAATGTGCCACTGCAGTCTTCGGACACCTGAGGAACAGAGTATTCGAAGAACGAGACCTCAAATCCAGCACTAAGCTCATTGTCTGCAGAGCAGCCGTGGTCCCCACCATCCTGTATGCATCCGAAACATGGACAATGTACAGCAAACACTTCAAATCCGTGGATAGATATCATCAACGCTGCCTCTGCAAAATCCTGCAAATCCACTGGCAGGATAGGTGTCACACACGACCAGCAACGATTGGTGGGCCACATTGCCCGCATGTACGACACAAGTGCACTACTCCGAGTTCCACAATGGCAAGCAAACACTAGGAGGGCAGAGGAAACGCTACAGGAACACTCTGAAAGTTTCCCTAAATAAATGCAACATCCCCATCGACATGTGGGAATTGCTTGCCTTAGAACGCACAAACTGGAGAAAAAGCATCTGCGAAGGCGGCACTCACCTTGAGCATCATAGGATGGAGCACGTGGAGGCCAAGTGTAAACAGCAGCAGGAGAGCGCAGAATCCAGACATCCCATTCACCCTCATCAAGCACCACCTACCAACCCTGAGGCAGAGTCTGTGGATCCAGGATTGGACTATTCAGCCACCGCAGAGCCCTCCGCCCCGGAGTGGGAGTAAGTCACCCGCGACACTGAGGAACTGCCCAAGAAAATAATTGAGGGGTTCTATCGAATATGGCAGCCATTTCAAAGAGCTGGTCACCGTTAGTTGCTAAAGGTGGAGCGGGGGAGGGGGTTGCTTTTTTTCAGTGAGGGTGGTTTGTGATTTGGGTAGGATGTGCTGCTTTGGTGTTCTGTATACAGTGGAAAACATTTGAATAAAAATATTTTTTTAAATCTGTAATATTCTTAAATTTCTGGTATCCCAATTTGGAATGCCAATGGACCTTGCTATAGCTTGTAATAAAGGACTAGTCGTTTTCTCCCAAGGGTCTTTGTCTGGCTTCTCGTGAGTGGAAGACTGAACTACACTAAGGTCGAATAGCTGAACTTTTCTCCACAATAGACTAAAACTGACCTGTTGTGTTTTGCAGACCATGGCCAGTTAGCCAGCCCAGCAGTTGTCCAATCGCTAGGAGCATGTCTGAGGATGAGGGAGCTCAGGAAGGATGATCACAGCACTCACCCACACCCTCCACCAGTACAGAGACATTCAAAGCTATGGGGCGTAATTCAGGATTACAACCAGAGTCACTTTGTGGGGAATATCTCAAATAGCATGTGCCCGCAATAGTCAAAGGCAGGAACAGCCCAGGCCTCCAACCTTTGGAGGGCAGCTGGAGACCAGCAATCCGCTCAGTCCCAGTCAGACGGTGAGCTTCTGTAAACAGCTACCAGCTCACTGGTGGAGATGCAAAGGAGGCAGTGAAACATCAGGCAGAGCTTCAACAGTCACTTGCCAGAGAGGATGATGGAGGAGTATTTCCGTGTTTGGATGATGTTGTGGCTCCGATATACGTGCGCCTCAAGGCCACTCCAAGGCTCAGGCCACCAGAGGATGCCCACCAAGGTCATCACAGGCATCAGGATGTAGCAGTCAGCAGGCTGGCTCTGCTCCTGCTGTGTCGGGGCTGCACCCAGGTGTGGTGGTAGGGTTAGGAAAGTTAAACAGTTTGGATGTCACCTCAGGGTCATGGGTACTCTATCACTTTTTGAAAACAATTCCATGTGAATGTTAAGGTCAGACGAAAATATTTTGGTTTGGACCTTTTCAATCCTCTTATTCGGAGGTACAATGTGCGGAATTCTCCGTACCCCGACACTGAAATCGAGAACAGCGATTGGGCGGAGAATGGGTGCCGGAATCGGGGCAGGTGCCAGTTTGACGGCGGTTTGCGAAGCTCCGTCCCCTCAAAATCAGGGTCATTGCAGTGGCATCAGCGGCCCACCCGCGATGCACCACCTCCGATGGGCCGAGTTCCTAATGGTGCGGGTCACGTGTGGTCCCAGCGGTCGTGAGCCTGGCGTGCTAGATGCGGACAGTGTCCAGCTCGCCACACTTGGCCAAAATCGGTGCCACTGGCCATGTGCTGGTTGGGGGGGGGGGGGGGGGGGGGGGGGGGGGGGGCTGTGGGGGAGGGGTGGGCGGGTACGCGGTCGAGCACAGCCGGTGCCATGTTTTCCGGCGCGACCAGTGTGTAGGCATGCACGGCTGCAGCTGGTCAGCCCTGCGCAAGCGCGGCCTGGGATCGGCGATTCTCCGGCCGTTCTCTGTGCAATCCACGGCTGTTTCATGCGGCGCTGGTGCGCACCCCTCACCGGTCCCAGAATCGGTGAGGGGTTCGCGCCAATTCTCCCGTCGTGAAACGCCATGGGTCTTCTGGTGTCATCAGCACTTAGCCGCAGGAACGGAGAAGCCTGCCCAATGTCTCTCACACTCAAGTGTCCCCTTTTAAGATGAACATTCATGTGACCTCGTGTATTGTCAGAGAGATGTGTGTAATTCTTTATGTGGAGTGTTCGATGGGTGAGTTCTCAATTTCTAGTCCACAAGAGGTAGCAATGGCTGAGGGGGGCTCATCAGATATGTGATTCTGCTGATCCTGGTTTCCTAACTGCTAGTGTCCCAAACAAGGACATGCACTTTGGGATGAGGCTCCTAAGCTGGTTTGCAGACTTACATGGCATGCAAAACTTTCCCCCTAGACTCACATCACTGTTCTTCCTTGCTGGACTTTAAGTTGACAGAGTGAGCGCATTACCAGGACGCCGATGACCACAGCTAAGATCTGACCCTAGTTAGACATAAGCAATAAAGGCCCTAGTGTGCATGTTGGTCCCATCCTCTGAGTGATGTTTCTGCTATTACTTCGAATGTCCCGCAGCACAGTGCTGTCCAGACAAGACTCTGGTGGGTGGAACTGGGGAACTTGAGGGGGTGGGAGGAGAAGGAGGAGAAGACCCCTGTGTTTCCCAACTCTAGGGGCTGTACTGATCCGAGTTGGCGACACGAAGGGTCCCATGGGTCCAGCAGCACATGCTATCCATGACGACCAGCTCAGCATGGAGGTGGAGGGCAGGAATCTGTCTGCTTCGGGAGGCTGGGGCACAGAGCATGAGGAGCAGCACAGCACTGTGGCAGGATAGCTTTGTATGTTGCACTAACTTCAAAGCCACTGGTGAACAGGGGGTCGTTCTGTGCACGCAGCCGGGTTTAACACCGACACAATTTCCCGCTAGCGTGATGGAAGATTGGAAGGCCTGACGGGGTTCCGGCAGGCAGCCGGAGCATTCATGAGATGCAAATGAATGCAAATGCTATTTGTGCCACCTGCCAGTTGGAAGACCGACACTCCTTGAACCCACCCTGCCCATTGACAGAATTGCAACAGGATTTTACGTTGATGGGTTTCCGTCTTTTTGGCTCTCGCCAGATTCACTGCACTCGCCCACCAGCAAACCGCCACGGGCGGGTTTGGAGAATTCGCCCATTGATTTGACAGTAAACATCAAGCAAAACTACACAGTACAAATCTGAATTACTTATGTGGATGAAAGCTTTGGTTTAAATGAGGTATTGCTGGATTGGATATTTTAATTAAGTAAATTGTTAGGGTCACAATATCTAAACTGTCATTGAAGACATTTGAGGAATTTAGGTTTAAGTGCAGCTGTTCTTAAAACGTTCTAAGCACACATAAAAGGAATTGGCTGGGGAAAACATTTGTGACCAATATTCAAATATATTTGGCATTGGTTTTCTTCATATCAGTGGAGAACTGCCAATGTCTTATAGCGTGAGGAGGATACACATCCAAGTTGGAATTGAAAAACACTGTACGTCACTGTTTCACAAACGCAAAATGGTGTTATTTTGCTGCAAAATTATCACTGAAATTCTGAGGTGGCTAACTTGCTTATTACTAACACAACTATGTTGTTAAGTAAAAAAAACATTAAATTGAGATATTTGAAATTCCTCAGTTGAAAATTTTTTGTCCCCTCATTTTAAGCACTCCCCCCCCCCCCCCCACCCTCCCTCCCACTAACCATCTCCCACCACTCTTAAGCACAAAAGGCTTCCAGTAGTGCTTTTTGAATTGTTCAGTTAAAATTATTGGACAGTTAGAATTTATCTTGCCTTAAAACAAAAATGGTTTTGAACTGACTGGAATATCCTTACAAAAAATATACTCAGCGGGTGGGTTGCGAGGCGAGAGCAGAGAGTGGGGAGATGAAGATATGGGGGGAAATGTGGAAGATGGGCTGTGCAAGTAAGGGAGTGGGGTGGGAGAGCTCTCACTAAGGCAGATTTCTCCTTATGTGAGAAATTAAGGAACTGAAAAAAAAATTACCCAAGTTGTTTTACCTTCATAATGCTTGCTCTGCAGTCCTGTGGGTAACAGCACCTCAAGAACAAATCTGGTGTTTTTGATTAATAAGGTAATAAGGGATATGGGGAGAAGGCAGAAGAATGGAGATGAGGAATATATCAGCCATGATCGAATGGCGGAGCAGACTCGATGGGCTGAATGACCTGATTCTGCTCCTATATCTTATATGGTTTATTCTTATTTTTTTTAAATGATGATATTATTGGTGATGCCCCACAATGCTCCACCCAAAGCCACAATCAAAAGGCCAGAACCATATTCATGTTCAGACCTCATTTAAATTTTAACTGTGAACTCTGGTATCAATGGGAGGTTGAGTTGGAATAGGGAATGGGTCCTGGGAGGAAGCGGAGATTGGGCAGCGGTAGGTCAGATGATGTTTGTGGACTTAGCAGGAGTATCAACACTCTGCTTGGTGCTCCAAAAACCTTTAAAAGAAGCAAATGCATGTCTTTGCTGCATGACCCTCAGTAGTTTCTGAAAAAAAAAATCTTCTCAGCACTTGCCACCATTTTCCTCAAGAACCTTGGTTTGCATACTTAGACAGTCTCCCACAGATCTTGGCTGGGGGTTTTGGCCATCCATTTAGTGGTTTGGCTAAAATTTCAATTAACCCGAACCCCAATGTCCACGGTAGGTTCTCCTCTGCTCCTCACCATTTTATTCAGGCAAAAATTGTGCAGTCAGTTGTAAATCCTTCCATCTCACCACCAGCAGGAGATAAATTTTAGAAATAACTCTACCATTTAAAATGTTAACTGATATTTAACAATGGGAAATCCCATTGTCTTATTCCAAACAAATAATTGGTTAAATTGCTGAACAGATGTCATCGTATCCATATATTGTGCAAATCAAAAAAAGTTACACTTTCAGTGGAAAAGAAACGCAAGGTGGCAGATCCAATTTTGGCACAATGATTTCCAGAGATTAAAGAAAACTTGGCTGCAATCTTTGGTAAGCATCAGGGATGACGTCTTCAAGGAGCCATTTGTTCTCAACCTTTCAGTTGAGACAACAGCATTCACATTTAGTCTGCGACTCTCTCACATCTCCTCTAATACCTTAGTTCCATCTATAAATGGTTATAGAAATTCCGTAAATGAACAATTTTACGACATCCTTTTGTATATTTGCAAATAATTTGAAACCAATTTGACTGTGTGATCCTACGAATCACTTCATATTTACAATTAATCACGATAGATTGTTCACATTGCCAAATTAACATTTAAATTAAGGATGATGAGATCTAAATTCATGCCAGAAAAGGAAGTACAACTTTCTTAGTTGAGGATTGTAATCTCCTGCTCCACTTCACAAGTAAATCCAAGCCACATTTTTTTTGTTGCTTTCTTTTACCAGTAAGTGAGGAAAATGTAAAGTCAAGTTGAGATGTAATTTCCTGTAATTCATAATGGTACCCAAAGGGCTGAATATGTCCACCCCACCCGCCGCAGGAACGCCACGTGCAAAACGCAGACCTCGGGCGGGATTCTCCGGTCGCCCGGACAGAGAATCCTGCCCAAATCCTCAAATTAGAACAACAGGCCTATATTTTAATATTACACATCCCAGTGCGTTACTATCCCTCACTGTCTCACACAGTGTTTTAACTGAAAACCCTGAGGATGATACATCTGTAATCGGCTCGGCGGTGAATTCAGAAATCCAAAGAAAAAAAGAGAGGGTGGAGGGAGAGAAAATACAAAGAGCAGAAAAGAGTTGAAAGGAAGAAAAGATCCGACAACAAGTGTCCAGATGCAACAAAGACTCATCTGGCCATTAAAGAAATTCTTTGTAACTGTCATCTAGGCGGAGACCTGGAATAATATGAATCCTGCCGCAGATCCTGAACCACAACAAATCCACCTGGAATTTGGTCAAAAGAAAGAGGTGGCTCTAAATGCTCAATGAATACAACCATATAGCACAGAATGGATGTCACTCTGCCCATCATGCCTGTGCCACTCTCCACAAATGTTGCCTGCTAAGTATTTCCAGCAGACTCCTGTTTTTATTTCAGATTTCCAGCATCTGCAGTATTTTATTTTCGCAACAATATTAGACTAAGATGTGATCTGACCACAGCACAGTCCACAGGGATTTGAACTCATATGAGTTGGCAATATACCAAGCATATTTTCCGATTTGTTTCTACTCCACCAATGAGATGCATGCTGTGCACCCGATTTTCATTTCTAAATGCACCATACTTTGCATGTGTCACTATTCAGCCAAGTATAAAGCCTTCTGTGCTTGCTTTAGAAGATCTTGTTCACCTCACACAAGTTCACAAATTTCAATAGTTTGGTGTTTATACTTAGTGGAACTAGGAAGCCAAAGGTTCTCCTGACACAACCCAAACAATAACTCCCTCCATTTAACCTTCCCGTTAATACTTTCTGCTTCATTCCCTTTAGCCAAGATTTAATCCATCATCATGCCTGGATACTCATTCACTTGAGTCTGTGAACAGGTCTCTATAACACTACACTTTTGTTGTATTTCTTTGTCGCCGCAATGAGAAAAGGTATGGAAGTCTCCACACTCTGGATTCTTGTAAAACAGGATGAGAAGTTTATAAAGGGTGTCGCTCAGACAATCAAAATGGTGATCTGCATCACGATGCAGAATGCATTCTCAGGTACATCACACCCTTCCCTCTTTACTTCATTAGCGCAACGACAACAATGAACAGTTACACAACAGATCTCCTGATATGTAATTTCTGGACATATGTACAATTCAATAAGACAGTCTCTATGATGGACAGCGTTTTTTGGGAGAATTTGGGTTTCTTGAGCTCAGCGATTTGCAACCTCAGAAGTGTCCTTGTTCATTTCTATAAATAGTAGTTCTTGAGTAGTTATTTCAGCATCTGTCACTATAGGCATTGAAAATTCCTCAGAAACAGAATCTGAACTTGTCACTCTCTCTGGTCTCTGATCCAAGGTATCGCTCTCCAGGTCTTCTCAAGGTAGAACCTCTTGAGAAGTTTCTGTAAACTCACTTTGTGCAGCAAGTAACTGATCACATGAAATCACCAAACTCTTTCATCATGTCTATACGGTGTATGATATTGGTATGATATGGGCTGGTTTAGCAACTGGGCTAAATTGCTGGCTTTGAAAACAGACCAAGGCAGGCCAGCAGCACGGTTCAATTCCCGTACCAGCCTCCCCGAACAGGCGCCGGAATGTGGCGACTAGGGGCTTTTCACAGTAACTTCATTTGAAGCCTACTTGTGACAATAAGCCATTTTCATTTCATCTCATTTCATTCTGTCTTTGCTCGGATCAAAGCTGGTACTCATTTCTCATTTGCTAGCACTGTCTAATAAAAATATACAACTGCAAAACAACCTTTAATCAAGACCTTGGATTAAGATCATTCCTTAAGAGACAGTGGCAAAAATCCTATAGATTGTAGGAATTATTTTACACATACATACGATGTAGAATAGGGAAAGAAAATTGAAATACACAGAAAAGTACAGTCACAAATCCTCCACGTTCCTTCACTCTTCCCCAGTGTCCTCGTGTCATCCCCTACCCAGCCCTACACAAACACTCCAGCTTGGGAAAGGAAAAAAAACAAGTTAGTGCAAAAGGATGAGATGGGGAGGGGTTGAGAGGCAAGGGGCAGAATGGTTGGCAGCAAGGTGGGATGGGAAAATATGCAGTTGGGAAAGGCACATTGAATTACAATGAAATGAGGAAAGTGACCTGGACCAGGAGGTTGTATCTTTTGCATGCATATTTCTTCAATCTCCTCAAAGGTAGATTGAGTGAACTCTCAGTGAAACAAATCCAGACATTAATCTCTTAGCTGCCAAATTTCACAGCACATACCTGTTTATGAACTTGCCACTCAAATCCACACAGATAATTAATTTTGTCAGAATTATCTTCATCCATGTAAAATTACTTTCATTCATGGGATGTGGACCTTGCTGGCTAAGCCAGCCTTTATTGCTCATCCCGAATTACTCTTTGAAGGTGATTGTGAGTTCCCTCCTTGAACCATTGCAGTCCCTGTAAGTACACCCACAGTGCTATTAATTAGGGAGGGAGCTCCAGGCTTTTGATTCAGTGACAGTGAAGGAAAGGCAATATATTTCCAGGTCATGATGTTGAGTGGCTTGGAGGGGAACTTCCAAGTGGTGATGTTCCCATGTGCTGCCACCCTTGTTCTTCTCGATAGTAGTGATCATGAGTTTGGAAGGTGGTGTCTGTGGAGGCTTGGTGAATTCCTGCAGTGATCATGTAGATGGTACATACTTCTGTCACTGTGTGTCGGTGGTGGGGGGTATGAATGTTTGTGGCTGGGGTGTCAATCAAACGGGCTTCTTTGTCCTGAATTGTGTCAAGCTTTTTGAGTGCTGTTGGAGCTGCACTCTTCCAGGCAAGTGGAGAGTATTCATCAACACTCCTGACGTGTGCAGGGGCTTTTCACAGTAACTTCATACTTGTGACAATAAAAGATTATTATTATTAGATGGTGGACAGGCTTTGAGGAGTTGGGAGGTGAGTTGCTCTTGCTTCTCAGGTCTATTCAAGTTAGGTTTTTAGTCCTGGCATAACTATTCCCTCAGTAAACCTCTCCACCTCTCTTTACTCCCTTAAGACATACCTCAAAGGTTACATTTGCTGTCAATGTTGTGCATTAAAAAAAATAAATTTAGAGTACCCATATATTTTTTTCTAATTAAGGGGTAATTTAGTGTGACCAATCCACCGACCCTGCACATATTTGGGTTGAGGGTGCAAGACCTATGCAGACACGGGGAGAACGTGCAAACTCCACACAGACAGTGACCCGGGATCGAATCCGGGTCATCAGCGTAGTGAGGCACCAGTGCTAACTCCTGCGCCACTGTGCCACCCTGAATGCCGTGCATGCGCAGTTGAATTGTTTTACTTAGTTATGTCATTGAGGGGCCTGTTGCATGCAGCGACCTGGACCAAAGTTGGTGCTTCTCAATCATCACAGCTGGGTAGCTAAGCCTCGCAATGAGCGGTTCATTAAAATTTCTTCCTTTTTGACTCGTCGGGCTCAAGTTGTAATATTAACAGCTTCACACTTTCAAATTCAAAGATTCAGGTTACAAGTGAGCTTCAGAAACCAGCCCCACCCCCCCACACCAGTCTAAGTTTTCAATGTTCCAGTCGTCAAAAGGCGAAAGCTTGTAAAGCGCTGAAAAAATGTTTGTAAGCGGACGGGCACTCCTTTAAATCTCTGTATAGATGACCCATATCAACTGGCACACTCGCCAGGAAATTATGAATTTTGAAATTCGCACATGCTTGCTCTTTGTGCCGTCATCACGCATGTGCAGCTCTGTACAAGCCTTAAGTGCACAGAAGTCTGCACAAGCATAGAGCCATAAGGATAGACTGGGTGCAGTGGACTGATATTGCAAGACTCCCTCGCATGCACAGACTGCCATCTTGCATTATGTACAGACTGCCATCTTGCGTTGGCAGGAGACACAGTGTTGCTTAAACCAAGCTTTTGTCCATGTGCCTTAAAAGATTGCCGTCCGTTATTTAGTGTTTGCTTTCTGACACTTCTGTGAAATGTCTGATGATATATCATGTTAAAGGCAATATAGATATAAGCTGTTCTTGTTTTGATGTACACTAACTTTTCAGCTGGTGTACAGACAACTATATGAAGAATTTTATACCAAGTTTTTTTCTGAGGCAGCACCTCCAACTTCCTGCCACCCCATCCTGGAAGCTGTGTATCCTTACAGCCCAAATTCAGAGAATCATATATAATCACACGGAAGGAGCAATTATGGCCCAGAGTGTCTAGGATTGCAAATTATCACCCTGCGTCAGTTACTTTATTTGAACAATCCATCAAAAAGCACCAAATTAAGAAAGCATAAAATGTGTCACAGTGTGAACAGTTCTGTTATTATTAAAGAAATATCTGAGAAATTGCTAATGTTTCATTAGTGAATACCATATGGAAAACAGATTAATTTTGACTGCACTACCATAAGCACACTAAAAATCTCCTCTAACATAGATCCGCTTTTATAACTGTTTAATATGAGTTTATTCATGGCTTGAGGCACTAAAAGCAGCAAGGTATTCAAAGATTTATTATATAAAAAATTGCAGAAATTACTGGGTTTCTCTCCTGCATTCATCTCATAATTTGTCAAGATTGATTTCACCTTGTAAATGCCATACTGCATCATAGACAGTACTGAATGCTTAAAATACTACTGCAGTCTGGATTTAGTTACCCAGTACTGTATTCCACTCAAGCATTGTTGGAAACCTCATACTTTCAGACTAAGGTTTCAGTCTTCCTCACGAAATACCGAACATTTAGACACACCAGTCTAAGTTTTCAATGTTCCAGTCGTCAAAAGGCGAAAGCTTGTAAAGCGCTGAAAAAATGTTTGTAAGCGGACGGGCACTCCTTTAAATCTCTGTATAGATGACCCATATCAACTGGCACACTCGCCAGGAAATTATGAATTTTGAAATTCGCACATGCTTGCTCTTTGTGCCGTCATCACGCATGTGCAGCTCTGTACAAGCCTTAAGTGCACAGAAGTCTGCACAAGCATAGAGCCATAAGGATAGACTGGGTGCAGTGGACTGATATTGCAAGACTCCCTCGCATGCACAGACTGCCATCTTGCATTATGTACAGACTGCCATCTTGCGTTGGCAGGAGACACAGTGTTGCTTAAACCAAGCTTTTGTCCATGTGCCTTAAAAGATTGCCGTCCGTTATTTAGTGTTTGCTTTCTGACACTTCTGTGAAATGTCTGATGATATATCATGTTAAAGGCAATATAGATATAAGCTGTTCTTGTTTTGATGTACACTAACTTTTCAGCTGGTGTACAGACAACTATATGAAGAATTTTATACCAAGTTTTTTTCTGAGGCAGCACCTCCAACTTCCTGCCACCCCATCCTGGAAGCTGTGTATCCTTACAGCCCAAATTCAGAGAATCATATATAATCACACGGAAGGAGCAATTATGGCCCAGAGTGTCTAGGATTGCAAATTATCACCCTGCGTCAGTTACTTTATTTGAACAATCCATCAAAAAGCACCAAATTAAGAAAGCATAAAATGTGTCACAGTGTGAACAGTTCTGTTATTATTAAAGAAATATCTGAGAAATTGCTAATGTTTCATTAGTGAATACCATATGGAAAACAGATTAATTTTGACTGCACTACCATAAGCACACTAAAAATCTCCTCTAACATAGATCCGCTTTTATAACTGTTTAATATGAGTTTATTCATGGCTTGAGGCACTAAAAGCAGCAAGGTATTCAAAGATTTATTATATAAAAAATTGCAGAAATTACTGGGTTTCTCTCCTGCATTCATCTCATAATTTGTCAAGATTGATTTCACCTTGTAAATGCCATACTGCATCATAGACAGTACTGAATGCTTAAAATACTACTGCAGTCTGGATTTAGTTACCCAGTACTGTATTCCACTCAAGCATTGTTGGAAACCTCATACTTTCAGACTAAGGTTTCAGTCTTCCTCACGAAATACCGAACATTTAGACACTAAGTTTTAAAAATGAATGGATGGATTGCAAAAAAGAATTACCACAAAAACATGCTCAAACATTAAAACAGCACCATTTCTACTATTTGTGTTACATTTACTACTTAAACCAAATTTCACAAACTATAACCAATCTGAATGCTGCAAGGTTATTCAGGTCTGAATACAGAGACAGCCTTCAGATCTGTAGCTACGAGGCTCACGGTCCCGAAACATTCATTTAAAACAAATAATTAAGCTGTACAATACTAATCAATTACACTAAAGGCAAGCTCTCTGATTCATGCAGTAATGTTTCACAAAATGTCTGCATACAATTAGAATCATAGGGCGCGATTCTTCGGAAAGATTTCGAAATGTGGTACCGAGCGGGAATTGCCGCAAGCTTCCAGGCGCTCGGCCCAGTGAGGCCGGCAACGCGATTCAATGTTCAGTGGTCCACTGAACGAGACCTCACAGGCTTCTCGCCGCAAATGATGGCTCGCCAGCTGATTCGCTGGGACCGCAGTCGCCAATCCCCACTAAGGAAGTCGAGCAGCAATTAAGCAGCACCTGCTCAGCCAACCCCAGCCAACTCGCAACAATTGCACCAAGAAGACCAGCCCCAAGATTCGGGGACACTAACCTGGGGAGGCTTCCGGACACGGTTGAGGCCAGGAGGGATGACCTGTTCCCCCGAGGGTCCCTGAGGGTGAGTCCCAAAGCAGCCAGTGCTGCCTGGGACAAGGTGGCGGCAGCTGGCACCTTGGGGAGTGTGACCAGGAGGTCTGGCCTCCAGTGCCGGAAAAAGGTCAACGACCTGCACAAGTGAGTAGACATCAAGCCCTCCCCGTCAAGGGAGCATCCACCTCCCCCAACCCTCCATCCCCCCCTCCCCGTTCACCCATCCCTCCACACTCCTTTCAACCCCGTTCACCCCAAGCCTCCCTGCACACCTCTTCCACCATTGTGAGCCATACATGTGGCTAAGATGCCTCCTCTGTGTTTCCACAGGAAAAGCGCTCCCACATTCGGGGGGAAGAGGGCCCAGACTGGCGGTGGGGTGCCAGACTTGAGAATCCTCACCTGCTTCGAGGAGTGGGCCCTGGAGGCGGCCGAGGACAGGGCGGTCACCCACGGTGAGGCTGGTGAACGCCACAGGATTTGAGGAACCACTGGGCTCCACCCAGAGGACATGTTAAATGTAAGTTGTTATTGCCTTACTGAACATAGAACATAGAACAGTACAGCACAGAACAGGCCCTTCGGCCCTCGATGTTGTGCCGAGGAATGATCACCCTACTCAAACCCACGTATCCACCCTATACCCGTAACCCAACAACCCCCCCCTAACCTTACTTTTTAGGACACTACGGGCAATTTAGCATGGCCAATCCACCTAACCCGCACATCTTTGGACTGTGGGAGGAAACCGGAGCACCTGGAGGAAACCCACGCACACACGGGGAGGACGTGCAGACTCCGCACAGACAGTGACCCAGCCGGGAATCGAACCTGGGACCCTGGAGCTGTGAAGCATTTATGCTAACCACCATGCTACCGTGCTGACCCATCCGTCCCACTGACCACACGTCCATTCCCCTGCAGGTCCTCCAGCCGACAAAATCAGCCCATCCCAGGCGACACCCGCTCCTGACTCACAGGAGACCACCTCGGAGGAGAACTCCGAGGACATAACCGTTATAGTCGCGGCACAGCTGTCATCCCCACCCTCCACCAGCGCAGATACATGAGGTGGATACCTCAGTGGGAAATGTTAATGGTCAGGGGCACAATATGGTGAGCACCACACTGCTATTGATGTACATCAGGGGCAGAAAGCCCCAGGCGAGACAGCGGTTGGAGGGCTGCTGGGTCCCAGCCTGATGCCGAGCCTGTAGTAGAGTTACCTGGAGCTGATGGAGATGTTAGGGAGCAGCCAGTACATTCAGAGGGAGATGTTAGATGTTAGCATCACTCCAAGAGAGTCTTAGCTGATTAGAGGAGCCCCAGAGTCTATGGCCGCAGAAGATGGTGCTGGTAATGAGTGGCACCGAGGCAAACACTGCTAGGGTGGCGACCACAGTGGAGAGTCTGGTGCATGATGTTGGCACCGTTAGTGAAGGTGTCCAAGGCGTTGCTTAGTCGGTGACGGCCATGGCTGAGGGTCTCGGCAGTATGCTTGCCTGACTGGGAGATGTCACTCAGTAACAGGCTGACCTTGATGAGGTTCTGCGGGACAGGCCCCGCTCTCAGATGGCATGGCTGAGACGCTGCAGGTCTTGTCCCAATCGCAGGTGGGCATTGCCGAGGTGCTGCAGTTCCCCCGAGTTCCAACCCTTTGATTAGGCTGCTTCTCGGGGTCAGCATACAGGGCAAGGCAGCACGGCTGTGCATCTGCCGTCGACAAGTGAGCTGGGGCACTCCGGCCCCAGGTGATGCCTGCCAGGGGTATCAAAGGCCTAGGGACGAGGTCGGCAGCTGGCAGCCTCCACCTCAGATGTGCATCCGGGGAGACACCGAGACGTAGTGGCAGAGCTAGGAGGGCAAAGCACATTGAGAATCACTGAACCATTGTGCAGGGGGGGGGGGGGGGGGGGGGGGGGAGAGTGAGGGTAGGTAGGGGGATGTGGAGGGCGGACGTTGGGAGGGTGGTGGAGCAGCATCGTCAGGAGAGTGGGGAACGTGTATAGAACATTAAACACCTTTGTGCACAACCAGTAGGAGGCCTCTGTCACTTTCTTTCGCAATGCATCACCGCTTGCAGGGGATGGGTGTGAGCGAGCACTCAGCAGAGTCAGAATTTGGCATAAAATGAGCACCAGTGCTCAGCTCTTTGCGGGTCATCATCACCCCCCTGCCCTCGACAGTGCTGACACAGTCCCAGCATCCTGGAGTGATACCCTGGAGGTGGTTAAGCTTATGATGATGTACCTGGCCACACGTCCTGGTGAAGTGAAGCTGGTGAGTATGAGGACCTCCCTGACCCTCCGGGCTTGCTGGACTCTCACCGCTGCCACCTGTTTCTGCAACCTCTGGCTGGGCCTCAGGTTCTTCCGGGCCTTGTCGTCCGTCCTCCTCCTACCACATGTTCCTCATCGCCAACCTCCAGCATGTAACCTCTCTGCTGTGTGAAATTATGGAGGGCACAGCAGACCACCACAGAGCAAGCGACCCTCTAGACCGTGTACCGGAGTGCACCTCTGGAGCGGTTGAGGCATCAGAACTGCATCTTGAAGAGTTCGGTGCACCACTCAATCACAGCTTGGGTGGCCAAATAGGCCTCGATGTACCATGTCTCTGCTTCGGTCTCCGGCCTCAGCAGATACCCCTTATTCCCCAAGAGCCAGCCGCCCATCCTGGGGTGCACCTCAAAAAGGCCGGGAATGACCGACTGCCTCAGGATGTAGCTGTCGTACAGACTCCCCGGGAAGCGGGCACACATGTGCATTATCTTCATATGGATGTTGAGGAAGTGGAAACCCTTTTGGTTAACATAGGGCACCCCCAGATGGCCCGGTAAGTGCAAGGCCACATGTGTGGCATCTATTACCCCCTGGACCTGAGGCATCCCGGTGTTGGCGGAGAAACTTGCTGCCTGTGCATCTTGTTCGACTTGATCCATGTCAAAGTAGATGTAGTCTTCTGCCCAAACATCTAGGGTATTCGTGACCTGTCGGATGCACCTGTGGGCTGTGGCCTGTGAGATACCACACACGTCCCCGCTCGAGCCCTGCAATGATCCAGAGGTATAAAAGTTCAGGGCTGCGGTGAACTTGTCGGCCATCGGGAGTGGGTGGCCTCCTTCTCCACATCATGCCAAGTCCGTGAGGAAATGGCACAGGTGTTGCACCGTCTCCTTGTTGAGACGCGCTGTCCATCATCTGCTCGAATAACCATCGACACTGGGCCGTCGCAGGACTCTCCCTCTGGGTCCCTCCCTGGCCTGATGGATCCTCATGGTGTGGGGCAGGGCCCTGCACATGGTACACCGCCTCAAGTATCTGGAAACGCCACTGCCGCAGCCTTCCCTGGCTTCTGGCCGCACGCATAGCACCAGCACCACTAGGGCACCTCCTGCGTCCAACATACCTGTCATAGCGTTCAATATTTATAAAGGATTGGGAAAGAGTGTTCGACTGACAACAGCTGTGGCTCCCACCCGGGACCCTCCATTCCTTCATTGATCCCCCCCTCCCCCAACCTGGAATGCCCCTGCCCACGCACTCCGGCCGCAGCGGGCCTCCCCTCACAGGGCTCCAGACCCTGTACCCCGGACACCCACTCACGTCAACTGGACCAGGTGCTGGCCCCCTCCCCGCGGCACTCACCCACTCTCCGGCCTTGGACATGTCCCTCAGAACTGTGCCCCATCCCCTTGGTGTTCGGATGTTGCGTGTGCAGTGTTGCCTCCTTCTGAACTGTAGGGATTCTATGAGTCTATGGCACGACCTTCCAGCCTCGTTACGCTCTCGCTCAAGCGAAACTAGGGTGGTGAATAGTGGAAGAGGCCAAAAATGTGAACCGCGCCAGGTGCCAAACAGCTTGCAATACAACCGGCCAATGTTCAGGTACTCTGTCCAGGTATCACGGTCTGATTGGGATTCTCGGCAATAACTGCCACATGCTACATGGCCCGCTCACCCACGGGGATCCACTTGGGATGTGATCAAAGATATATATCAAATTTGAAGATAATTTTAAACACCTTCTTAAAGACTGATTTCCGTGCCGAGACAGGCCCCGAGGAGAAAGTAGCATTTAATCAGATTTTGCTTTTAGCAGGAACATGTTGACTTTTCTGACTGAATCCAAAACCACAATGCGTGTGAGAATTGAATGCATGTGTGTACATGTCAAACTTGAAAACAACAAAAGCTCAGAGTACAGTGGGATGTGAACTGAAGCTGCAGGCATGGTTGGCACATAAAAGTGCAACTTGCTACAAAACCAAATATATAAATGACTGAAAGAGGATGTGAGGATTGAAGGTGTGAAATTGATTTTATCTTGCCCTACACTTACCACCCCTCCCCAACCTCCCCTCTACAATCTTTTCATGTTTGACACTTTGTTCATTTTTCAGCACTTCTTCCCTTTTAAGCCAAAACGAATTTCTTTTTAGGTGGCTTCAATGTTAAAATAAAAGTAGAGGCATGAACATCAATGCAACTTTGCAGGTAAAAATCAAATAAATAGGCTGATGCACCGCACTTCAATTGAAAAAGATAGTGGAAGCTCAGAAAAAGGGAGGCAGCTTGGGAAATAGGGAGAGTGGTTGATGGGGATGGGAACTTAGTTGGGAACTCAGAGGGGCTGAGCAAGACCTTTCGGGACTTTTATAGTATGCTGTATAGATCGGAACCCCCTGGGGGGGCCGGAGGGGATGAGGCACTTTTTGGATGGGCTGACTTTCCCCAAGGTGGATGGGGAGCTGGTAGAAGGGCTGGGTGCCCCGGTCGGGCTGGAGGAGATAATGGAGGGCTTGAAGGCCATGCAGTCGAGGAAGGCCCCTGGACCGGCCGAGCTCTATAAAAAGTTCTCCGGGATATTGGGGCCAGTGCTGTTGCAAGTCTTTAATGAGGCTAAGGAAAGAGGAGTTCTACCCCAGACAATGTCACAGGCCATGATTTCGCTCATTTTGAAAAGGGACAAGGACCCGCAGCTGTGTGGTTCTTATAGGCCAATATCCTTGTTAAACGAGGATGCCAAGCTCACGGCCAAGATTCTGGACTCTAGGATTGAGGAGTGTCTACCGGACATTATAGGAGAAGACCAGACAGGGTTTGTTAAGGGCAGGCAGCTGGGGGCCAATGTTAGAAGACTGCTCAATGTGATTATGATGCCCCCGGGAGGTAGGGAATGGAAGTGGTGGTTGCGATGGATGTGGAAAAAGCGTTTGACCGGGCCAAGTGGGATTACTTATAGGAGATGCTGGAGCGGTTCGGGTTTGGGAAGGGCTCTGTTGACTGGGTTAGGCTGATGTACCGGGCGCTGGTAGCTAGTGTACGGCCAAATAGGATGACGTCGGAATATTTCAGATTACACCGGGGGACGAGACAGGGATGTCCCTCTCCCCACTGCTGTTTGCGCTGGCGATAGAGCCGCTGGCGATTGCTCGGAGGACCTCAAGAGGCTAGAAGGGGCTGGTCCGGGGGGAGTGGAACACAGTCTCGTATGCGGATGACTTGCTGCTGTATGCCTCTGACCCAATGGAGGGGATGGCGGAAATTATGGGAATCCGAGGGGAATTCGGCCGGTTTTCGGGTTACAAGCTCAATATGGGGAAGAGCGAGCTGTTTGTGGTGCAGGCAAAGGGTTAGGAGAGGCGATTAGGGGAACTACCGTTCGGAGTGCTGGAGGACAGTCTTAGATACTTGGGTATTGGCGAGGGATTGGGATAGGCTACACAAATTGAACCTGGCCCGGTTCGTGGACCAGATGAAGGAGGATTTCCGGAGATGGGACGCGCTCCCGCTGTCCCTGGCGGGTAGGGTTCAGTCGTTTAAAATGATGGTCCTCCTGAGTTTCTCTTCCTTTTCCAGTGCCTCCCCATTTTCATCCTTTTTCAAGGGGATTAATAAGATTATTGTGGGCTTTGTGTGTGTGTGTGTGTGTGGGGAGGGGTGGGTGAAGCCCCTGCTGGTGAAGAGGGCAATGCTGGAACGGAACCGGGAGATGGCGGGCTGGCGCTGCCGAATTTCAGTAATTACTACTGTGCTGCCAATATAGCCATGGTGAGGAGGTGGCTGTGTGTGTGTGTGTGTGTGTGTGTGTGTGTGTGTGGGGAAGAGCTGACGTGGGTGCGCATGGAGGTGGCCTCGTGTAAGGGCACAAGTTTAGGGGCACTGGTGACGGTGCACCTGCCGTTCCCGTTGGCGCGTTACTCCACCAGTCCGGTGGTGGTGGCGACCCCGTGAATCTGGGGGCAGTAGAGGAGACATGTGGGGGCAGAGGGGGCATCGGTGTGGTCCCCAATCTGCGATAACCATAGGTTTGCCCCGGGGAGGATGGATGGGAGGTTCCGAATATGGCGGAGAGCGGGAATAGAGAGGATGGGGGACTTGTTCACAGAAGGAAGCCTCCCGAGTATGAGGGCGCCGGAGGAGAAGTTTGCGTTGGCTGGAGGGAATGATCTCCGTTATTTACAAGTGTGGGACCTTTTGCGGAGGCAGGTGCCAACCTTCCCTCTCCTGCAGTTAAGGGGGATTCAGGATAGGGTGGTTTCTAGAGGAGGGATAGGGGATATATATATATATAAAGAACTTATGGGGTTGGAGGAGACGCAGACCGTGGAGCTGAAACTTAAGTGGGAGGAGGAGCTGGGGGGGTGAGATGAAGGAGGGTCTGTGGGCGGATGCGCTAGGAAGGGTCAATGCCACCTAAACATGTGCGAGGCTCAGCCTGATTCAGTTTAAGGCTGTTCACCGAGCTCACCATTCGTCGACTTTCTCGCAGAGAATTAAGCGTCAGCAGAAGGGAAGGGGGGGGGGGGGGGGGGTTAGGTTTGTGTCGCATAGGGTGTAAGTAATGGCAGGACCTGTGGGAGGGAGTGGCGGATTTTGCACTATGTACATATTTTTGTCTTTTCTTGTTATTTATATTGTGGATTTTGTTGCTGTTAAACTGCCAAAGAAAATACCTCAATAAAACGTTTATTAAAAAAAAGATAGAGGAACATACAACATACACGACTATCATTCGCGCTATTTTCCAGACCATTGACTCTGTAAAAAATGATTACACACCGCACTCGGAAAGGTAAATTGCACAAAAATGTGAGGCTTGAAATGAATAGACCAGTAAAAATGTGGTCTAGAGATGTGGAGGTCAACTGCTGAGACTGCTAACTTAGTGCAGATGAGGCATCAAAGCTGGGCCCCTCCTGGATAAGTGTCCCACCAAAGGTGCATGCATCCAACCGCTGAGTTAATCGGAGAGTTTTAGGTCACAGAATTTGGATTCAATTTCCTCTCTACCCTCCAGGACTTCAGAAATAAAATACACACTGTGACAAGATTAGGTGTGTCTGGGCACAATATTGCCAATTACAACCGCAAAGATTGAGCGATACGTTATGCTCGTTTGGCCAAATCAAACTATTTTATAAATTAACGTTCATCACCAGTTCTCCCAAAGTATGGAGAATCACTCACTCACTGTACAAACTAGGAACAGGAGCAGGCCACAAGTCCCTCAAGGCTGTTCCACTGTTCAAAGAATAATATATATATATATATATATATATAGTTTATATTTCAGATTACCAGGCACCAGCGGTATTTTATATTTATACCACTATTCAATAGATGATCTGTGACCTAACTCAATACTTTCACCGTTGCTTCATATCTCAGAATCACAGCGTGCAGAAGAGGCCCTTCAGCCCATTGAGTCTGGACCGACACATGAAAAATACCTGACCTGCCGACCTAATCCCATTTGCCAGCGCTAGGCCTTGAATGTTATGGCGTGCAAAGTACTCACCCAGGTACCTTTTAAAGGATGAAGCAACCCGCCTCCACCACCCTCCCAGACAGTGCATTTCAGACTGCCACCATCCCCTGGGTAAAAATGTTTTTCCTCAAATCCCCCCTAAATCTCCTCACCGTAAACTTGTATCACCTCGTGACTGACCCTTCAACTAAGAGGAACAGCTGTTCCCTATCCACCCTGTCCATGCCTCTCATAATCCTGTGCACCTCAGGTCACCCCTCAGTCTTCTCTGCTACAGCGAAAACAACCCAAGCCTATCCAACCTCTCTTCCTAACTTAAATGTTCCATCCCAGACAACATCCTGGTGAATCTCCTCTGCATCCCCTCCAGTACAATCACATCCTTCCTATAATGTGGCGACCAGAACTCTGCACATTACTCCAGGTCTGGCCTCACCAAAGTTCGATACAATTCCCAACATGACCTCCCTGATTTTGTAATCTATGCCTCGATTAATAAGGGCATTTGTCCAATATGTCTTTTTCACCACTCTATTAACCTGCTCTTCTGCCTTCAGAGGTCTATGGACAAAATATCCCTTAATTTGTTTGCATAACAAAAATATATCAGACTAAGATTTAAAATTTACAGTTGATTTATCATTAATTACCAATTGTGGAAGAAAGATACAAACTTCTACTACCACTTTTGTGTTCAGTGTTTTCTACTTTCACTACTGAAAGGTCTGGAGTTATTTTCAGACAATGACCTCTCGGCCTAGACTGTCTAACTAGTAGAAATAGTTTTCTCCATCCACTCTTACGTATTCCACTTAATGTGACAAAATGTTCCATCAAATAACCCATAACCTTCTAAATTCCAGCGAATAGAACCTTAATTTGTGTAATATTGCCTCATAATTTAATTCTGGGAGTCCAGGTATCATAAATCTATTCTGGACTCTGTACAAGGTCAATGGATCTTTGCCAAAGTATGGTGTCAGAACTGCTCAAAATACTCCAGTTACAGTCTAGAAAATAGAACATAGAAAAATACAGCACAGAACAGGCCCTTCGGCCCACGATGTTGTGCTGAACTTTTGTCCGAGATTAAGAACAAATTAATCTACACCCCATCATTCTACCGTAATCCATGTACCTATCCAATAGCCGCTTGAAGTTTCTGAATAGTCGCTTAATGTTTCCGACTCAACTACTTCCACAGGTAGTGCATTCCATGCCCCCACTACTCTCTGGGTAAAGAACCTATCTCTGACATCCCCCCTATATCTTCCACCATTCACCTTCAATTTATGTCCCCTTGTAATGGTTTGTTCCATCCAGGGAAAAAATCTGACTGTCTACTCTATCTACTCCCTTGATCATCTTATAAACCTCTATCAAGTCGCCCCTCATCCTTCTCCGTTCTAATGAGAAAAGGCCGAGCACCCTCAACCTTTCCTCGTAAGACCTGCTCTCCATTCCAGGCAACATCCTGGTAAATCTCCTTTGCACCTTTTCCAAAGCTTCCACATCCTTCCTAAAATGAGGCGACCAGAACTGCACACAGTACTCCAAATGTGGCCTTACCAAGGTTTTGTACAGCTGCATCATCACCTCACGGCTCTTAAATTCGCTAGCACACCATAGGCCTTCTTCACAGCTCTATCCACTTGAGTGGCAACTTTCAAAGATCTATGAACATAGACCCCAAGAACTCTCTGCTCCTCCACATTGCCAAGAACCCTACCGTTAACCCTGTATTCCGCATTCATATTTGTCCTTCCAAAATGGACAACCTCACACTTTTCAGGGTTAAACTCCATTTGCCACTTCTCAGCCCAGCTCTGCATCCTATCTATGTCTCTTTGCAGCCGACAACAACCCTCCTCACTATCTACAACTCCACCAATCTTCGTATCGTCTGCAAATTTACTGACCCACCCTTCAACGCCCTCATCCAAGTCATTCCACTGGTAACTGGGCTCCAGGCTAAATATTTGCCATCCACCACCACTCTCTGACTTCTATCGGTTAGCCAGTTCGTTATCTAACTGGCCAAATTTCCCACGATCCCATGCCTCCTTACTTTCTGCATAAGCCTACTATGGGGAACCTTATCAAATGCCTTACTAAAATCCATGTACACCACATCCACTGCTTTACCTTCATCCACGTGCTTGGTCACCTCCTCAAAGAATTTAATAAGACTTGTGAGGCAAGACCTACCCCTCACAAATCCGTGCTGACTATCCCTAATCAAGCAGTGTCTTTCCAGATGCTCAGAAATCCTATCCCTCAGTACCCTTTCCATTAATTTACCTACCACCGAAGTAAGACTAACTTTGCCTGTAATTCCCAGGGTTATCCCTATTCCCTTTTTTGAACAGGGGCACGACATTCACCACTCTCCAATCCCCGGGATCACCCCTGTTGACAGTGAGGACGAAAAGATCATTGCCACTGGTTCGGCAATTTCATCTCTTGCGTTCCATTGAATCCTTGCATATATCCCGTCAGGCCCGGGGGACTTGTCTATCCTCAAGTTTTTCCAAAATGCCCAAAACATCTTCCTTCCTAACAAGTATCTCCTCAAGCTTACCAGTCTGTTTCACACTGTCCTCTCAAAAAATATGGTCCCTCTCATTCGTAAATACTGAAGAAAAGTACTCGGGGCTAGTTTAGCTCACTCGGCTAAATCGCTGGCTTTTAAAGCCTCCCCGGACAGGCGCAGGAATGTGGCGACTAGGGGTTTTTCACAGTAACTTCATTGAAGCCTACTCGTGACAATAAGTGATTTTCATTTTTCGTTCAAGACCTCTCCTATCTCTTCTGATTCAATACACAATCTCCCTACTGTCTTTGATAGGACCCACCTTCGCTCTAGTCTTTCTCATACTTCTCAAACATGTGCAAAAGGCCTTGGGGTTTTCCTTGATTCTACCCACCAAAGATTTTTCATGCCTTTTCTTAGCTCTCCTAATCCCTTTCTTTAGTTCCCTCCTGGCTATCTTGTATCCCTCAAGCACCCTGTCTGAACCTTGTTTCCTTAGCCTTACATAAGTATCCTTCTTCCTCTAAACAAGACATTCAACCTCTCTTGTCAACCATGGTTCCCTCACTCGACCATCTCTTCCCTGCCTGACAGGGACATATCAAGGACACGTAGTATCTGTTCCTTGAACAAGTTCCACATTTCAATTGTGTCCTTCCCTGACAGCCTACGTTCCCAACTTATGCGCTTCAGTTCTTGTCTGACAGCATCGTATTTACCCTTTCCCCAATTGTAAACCTTGCCCTGTTGCACGCACCTATCCCTCTCTATTACTGAAGTGAAATTCACAGAATTGTGGTCACTATCTCCAAAATGCTCCCCCATTAACAAATCTATCACTTGCCCTGGTTCATTACCAAGTACAAAATCCAATATGGCCTCCCCTCTGGTCGGACAATCTACATACTGTGTTAGAAAAGCTTCCTGGACACACTGCACAAACACTACCCCATCCAAACTATTTGATCTAAAGAGTTTACACTCAATATTTGGGAAGTTGAAGTCACCAATGACTACTACCCTGTGACTTTTGCACCTTTCCAAAATCTGTTTCCCAATCTGTTCCTCCACATGTCTGCTGCTATTGGGGGGCCTATAGAAAACTCCCAACTGCTCCTTTCCTATTTCTGACTTCAACCCATACTACCTCAGTAGGCAGATCCTCCTCGAACTGCCTTTCTGCAGCTGTTATACAATCTCTAATTAATAATGCAACCCCCCCCCCCCCCCCACCTCTTTTACCACCCTCCCTAATCTTATTGAAACATCAACAACCAGGAACCTCCAACAACCATTTCTGCCCCTGTCCTATCCAAGTTTCTGTGATGGCCACCACATCGTAGTCCCAAGTACCGATCCATGCTGTAAGTTCACCCACCTTATTCCTGATGCTTCTTGTGTTGAAGTATACACACTTCAACCCATCTCCGTGCCTGCACGTACTCTCCTTTGTCAGTGCTACCTTCCCCACTGCCTCACTACATGCTTTGACGTCCTGAACATCGGCTACCTTAGTTGCTGGACTACAAGTCCGGTTCCCATTCCCCTGCCAAATTAGTTTAAACTCTCCCAAAGAGTACTAGAAAACCTCCCCCCCAGGATATTGGTGCCCTTCTGGTTCAGATGCAACCCGTCCTGCTTGTACAGGTCCCACCTTCCTCAGAAGCGCTCCAATTATCCAAATACCTGAAGCCCTCCCTCTTACACCATTCCTGCAGCCACATGTTCAACTGCACTCTCTCCCTATTCCGAGCCTCGCTATCACTTGGCACCAGCAACAAACCAGAGATGACAACTGTGTCCTGGCTTTTAACTTCCAGTCTAACTCACTAAACTTGTTTATTACATCCACACCCCTTTTCCTACCTACGGCATTGGTACCAATGTGCACCACGACTTCTGGCTGCTCCCCCTCCCCCTTAAGAATCCTGAAGACATGATCCGAGACATCCCTGGCCTTGGCACCCGGGAGGAAACATACCTTCTGGGAGTCTCGCTCGCGACCACAGAATCTCCTATCTATTCCCCTAACCATTGAGTCTCCTATCACTATTGCTTTTCTACTCTCCCCCCTTCTCTTCTGAGCCCCATGCCAGACTCAGTGCCAGAGACCTGGCCGCATGGGCCTTCCCCCGGTAGTTCATCCCCCCCAACAGCATCCAAAATGGTATACTTGTTTTGAAGGGGAACGGCCACGAGGGATCTCTGCACTGTCTGCCCGTTCGTTTTCTTTCCCCGACTGTAACCCAGCTACTCTTGTCCTGTATCTTGGGTGTGGCTACCTCCCTGTAACTCTTCTCTATAACCCCCTCTGCCTCCCAGATGATCCGAAGTTCATCCAGCTCCAGTTCGCTAACACGGTCTCTGAAGAGCTGGATTTGGGTGCACTTCCCGCAGGTATAGTCAGCGGGGACACCGGTGGCATCCCTCACCACCCATATCCTACAGAGGAGCATGCAACTGCCCTAGCCTCCATCTGCTCTTACCTTACAGAATACAACTGCAGTGTGGACCAACTGAAACTCCGCCCTCCGACTCTGCTCCCAGTCAGCTGTACGCTCTGTAAACTCCCTGCTCCCTTCACGCTCTTTGAGGAAATGTAGGAAATGAAACGAAAAGGAGCACCTTACTCCCTCCGTCACCAAACTCTCACTATAGCACTCAAATGCACCCAAGTTCAGCACTCCCTCGGTTACCAAACTCTCACTGTAGCACTCAAATGCACCCAAATTCAACACTCCCTCAGTCACCAAACTCTCACTATCGCACTCAAATGCACCCAAATTCAACACTCCCTCAGTTACCAAACTCTCACTATAGCACTCAAATGCACCTAAATTCAACACTCCCTCAGTCACCAAACTCTCACTATAGCACTCAAATGCACCCAAATTCAGCACTCCCTCATTCACCAAACCCTCACTATAGCACTCAAATGCACCTAAATTCAGCACCCACTGCAAACAAAGTCTGCACTGTAACTGTACTGTAACTAGCTCAGATTTATACTGTGTCTCTAGCTTCTGAAAAGTGGCCTAATCCAATTAACTAATTAACAAGCTCCAGCTACAAGTAGTTAAAAGTAGAACCTTTGTTTAAAGCCGATTGAAAATTCACCTTCTTCTCAACCAAAACAGCAACTTTTAAGTTAATTAACTAAATAAAAGATTAGACTTTAGATACAAATAAAAAATAAACCCTTAATATCCCTCAGTCACCAAACTCTCACTATAGCACTCAAATGCACCCAAATTCAGCACTCAGTACAAACAAAGTCTGCACTGTAACTAGCTCAGATTTCTAATGTGACTCTAGCCTCTGAAAAGTGGCCTAATCCAATTAACTAATTAACAAGCTCCAGCTGCAAGTAGTTACAAGTACAATCTTTGTTTAAAGCTGATTGAAAATTCACCTTCTTCTCAACCATAAAAAAAGGTCTAACCAGGGCTTTCTATAGCTATAGTTACCAAACCCTCACTATAGCACTCAAATGCATCCAAATTCAACACTCCCTCAGTCACCAAACTCTCACTATAGCACTCAAATACACCCAAATTCAACACTCCCTCAGTCACCAAACTCTCACTATATGTAGGCATGACGCCTACCCACCTTGTACTCTAGTCCTCTGGATATAAAGGCCAGCATTCCATTCACTGTTTTGATTGTATTCTGTGGATCTTCATGACATTTTAATGATTTCAGTACCTGAAAGCCCCAAGCCTTTTTGGACCACCACCGTTTTGAGCTTTTAATCATTTACAAAGTACTGTGTTCCATCTGTTTAAGTTCAAGGTCTTGCATTTCCTAGTTTGAAATCCATTTGCCACAATTCTGTCCATTCATTTAATCTATTTCCTTACAATTTTACACTTCAGCCTGCACTACGTAGAGTGTGCCTGTCTTTATGTCATCAGAAAATTTGGACAGGTGGCTTTCTAACACATTACCCAAGTCGTTAATATATATTGAATGGTCGAGGTCCCAGGTAGAGAGAAAACAGGGAATTATAGACTAATCAGCCCAACGTCGGTAGTGCGGAAAATTATCGAATCCATTATTAAAGACTTTATAGCAGAGAATTTAGAAAACAGTGGCAGGATCAGACAGACTCAGCATGAATTTATGAAGGGAAATCATGCTTGACAAATCTATTGGAATTCTTTGAATAAGTAAGTAGTAGAGTTGACAAGGGGGAGCCAGTCGATGTGGTATATTTGGACTTTCAGAAAGCGTTTGACAAAGTCCCGCATAAGAGATTATCATGCAAGATTAAAGCGCATGGGATTGGGGGAAGTGTATTGAGGTGGATAGAAAACTGGTTGGCAGAAAGGAAACAAAAAATTGGAATTAACGGGTCCTTTTCAAATTGTCAGGCAGTAACTAGTGGGTTGCCACAGGAATCGGTGCTGGGATCCCAACTATTCACAATCTATATTAATGATTTGGACGAGGGAACAAAATGTAACATCTCAAAGTTTGCAGGTGATACCAAGTTTGATGGGAGGGTGAACTGTGATGAGGATGCAGAAATCCTTCGGCATGGTCTGGACAGGTTGGGCGAGTGAGCAAATCAGTGGCAGATGCAGTATAATTTGGATAAGTGCGAGCTTATTCACTTTGGAAGCAAAAACAGGATGGCAGATTACTGTCTGAATGGTTGTAAATTGGGAGAGGGGAGTGTCCTTGTGCACCATTCACTGAAGATAAGCATGCAGGTGCAGCAGGCGGTGAAGGAGGCAAATGGTAAGTTAGCTTTCATTGCGAGAGGTTTCAAGTACAGGAATAGGGATATATTGTTGCAATTATACAGGGTTTAGGTGAGGCCACACCTAGAATAATCTGTACAGTTTTGGTCTCCTTTTCTGAGGAAGGATATTCTTGCTCTTGAGTGGCGAAGGTTTACCAGGCTGATTCCAGGGATGGCGGGACTGACGTATGAGGAGAGATTTTCTAGGTTAGGATTGTTTTCACTGGCCTTCAGACGAATGAGGGGGATATCAGAGACTTATAAAATTCTACCAGGACTAGATAGGGTGGATGCAGGGAAGGTGTTCCGATGGTTGGTGTGTCCAGAACCAGGGGTCACAGTCTGAGGATTCGGGGTAAACCATTTCGGACAGAGATGAGGAGACATTTCTTCACCCAAAGAGTGGTAAGCCTGTGGAATTCATTACCACAGGAAGTAGGTGAGGCTAAGACATTGAATATATTCAAGAGGCGGCTAGATCTGGCACTTGAGGCAAATGGGCTCAAGGGTTATGGGGAGAAAGCAGGATTTGGTTATTGAGTTGGATGATCAGCCATGACCGTGACGAATGGCGGAGCAGGCTCGAAAGGCCGAATAGCCTACTCCTGCTCCTATCTTCTATGTCTCAACAGAGATCTCTGGGAAAGCACTACCGGTGTCATAGCCGTGCTTTAGAGGACAGGAAGCTACGAGAAAATTTTGAGGGGAATTATGCTTGGCATTAAATTATAATAATTGTGTTCACATTTAAAGGGATTGTGTTCAATTATAGTTTGCAATTCATCTTCCATTTAGTAAATACAGAGACCACTAAGGCTCCTAATGGTGTCGAGTCTCATGCGTTTTAAGCTGCTCATGTCTGTAAAATAAACTCAGGTAACTGACTACAATTTCTAAAGTATGATTGCAAATCCTGTTAACTCTTGATCTTAATTGTATTATCAAGAAGCTAATGTGGATTTTACTACAAATATAGCCAGGGCCAACTCAAAAGGAATTGAATGGGAATGTTTGATTTCAGTTTTGAATCTTCAGTGATAATTTTGCGTTGAACAGTAAAAGTTTCTCCAGGGCTCACGAATGATTTAGAACAGTAATTAACATGATGGGCAAAACAGAACAAGTGACTGGCAGAAGAATAAAGACAAAATGCTTCGGATGCTGGGAATCTGAAATAAAGACAGAAATTGGAGGAAAAACCCAACAGGTCTGGCAGCATCTGTGGAGAGAATCAGAGTTAATGCTCAGAGTCTGTATGACTCTTCCTCAGAGCTAGATTGGTACAAGGCACTGAGGGTGGAAGATAGAGGCAAAACAATTACATCACTAATTGAGACTATTTCTGAGATTATTTTCTGAGCTGAATTTGAATGAATCACCTGGGCATAATTCAATGGAAGTTTATATCCGGTAAATATATGCATTCTAGTGAAAATCTGGACAGTGCTGTTAAGAAGCTTAAATTGTTGGTTTTCTCTTGAGAGATATTTTGTCCTTGCCTTTTAACCTTTTCAGAAAACTGCAATGTTAATCTGGCCATTACCCAAGGTATTAGGGTCAGAAGCTTTAAATGGATATCTGCAGGCACACCTGAACGTTTGGTAAGATCACCTGAAAGTTAACGAATTACTTGCATTGGATTGCACATGTGACATGATATCGGGATACCAGAATGTGTGCGCAAATGTGATTTGTTATGTGTGAAGTAACTAATGTACGTGGAAATGCATGGTGAATTTCCACTGGAGAACAGGTCCCAGACATACTTAGTTAATTAGTAACAGCATGGCATGTGATGGGTAATATGTGGCAGGCAAGTGAGACAGCATTTTAAATCATCAAGCATTGACATATACTCCATAAAGAAACAATCAAGGGTTAAACACACTGTGAACTGGCAGTGGGATATAGCAATTGGGCTAAGATAATTGGAGGATTAGCAAGACCTGACCACAAGATGAATATTGGTAAAGGGAGAGTTAACAAATGTTTTAAGCCCATGAGGCGATAAGGGTTATAAACATTACAGAAAGAAAGGTAGACATATCTGTGCAGAATGAAGCCCTTAAAGCTGTCATAAAATTTGAACACTGTACCAACTTTGTCCCTAAGATTTAAACTAATCATACAAAATGCATTCACCTCACGGATACATTTGATCGTGGTGATGCGGAATGAATGATTAAGCATGAAGGCAATTGAGCAACTGGGTGAGCACGAGTGGTGCAAAATAGTTTTTAAGGCGGGACAACATCCCAAACTCAGAACCGTACCCATGCAATTGGTGTTGCTGCAAGCCTTAACCATGTTCAATGGTGCCATTATGCTCTGTTATTTGAACAATTTGATCAAGAAATTGCAGAAACAAGCCAAACACTTAGAATGGGTTACCTTGATCAAGAAGTAATCAATGAGAGTTTGTTAAGGAGAATTCATCCTCAAGGTGAGCAATTGTAAGAAAATTATACTTGACATTCAACTGCACTAATTGTGTTAACATTTATAATGGAATTATGTTAAATTATATTCAGTTTTCAATCATGCAACCATTCTGTCTTGTAACAACTGAGAATCATGTCAATGCTCCACTTAGTAAGTATTGAGATCACTAAGGGTTTGAATTGTGATTAGTTTCATCCATTGAATAAGGACCAGTTCAATTGCATCAATAACACATCATATCACTCCCTGGAAGGAGCCAGGATTAACTTAATCTTATCAAGCACAAATTACCCCACACCAAGGAGACTCAGGTACTGGATATTGTTTAAAAGGAGCCAGCCAAAAACCCTAATTACAGTGGAGAAGGAGACCATTACAGAGGGCAGCCTCCCAGTCGCACAAAATTGCAAACAAGAGTAGACCACATGACGAGTCCCAGCACGCTCCGCTGTCCACCATCTAAACACGAGTAAAGCTTGTAGCGATCTGTAAACTACTATCTGGTTTGTTAAGTTTTACACCTTGCAGTACTTAAAAACTTCGGAATTGCCACAAATTGTTCGGTCTGCCAGCTTTCTTTGCCAAGAGCAAGAATCCTTATAAAGCAAGGATACTGATAAAGTCGTTTTGCAACTTCTTATGGGGAAACTCGCATCTGATATTTTGTTTTAAGCATAAGTATTATTTAGAAAATGGATAAGACTGATGGAAATCCTTTGCTTAAGGTCAGCAGTACACCGAGAACACTGAATTCAAGTGCCAGAAAAACACAATGAAGTTTGGAATCTTTAATGAAGAGAACTCCCTCCCAATATTTATATTATTGTCTACAATTACTTTGGTACCGCATGCTTCAGCTACCACAAAATGATCAGCAGGATATCCTGTGTTTATAGTGCACACCTCATGCCTCTACATCCTGTTACATGTAGTTATTAGCAGTTGTTGAGATAATCAAAGAACTGTTTTATATCACAGAAGGAAGCCATTAGAACCATAAAGTCAATGCCAGTTTTCTGAAAGAACAATTTAGCTAGTCCCCCCCCACTTTCCTTCTAGCTTTTCGAACTTCTTCCCTCAGGTGGTTATCCCTTTTGAAAGTCACAACTGAACTGGCTTCCAGCACACTCTCAGAAAGTGCATTCCAGATCATAACCGCTCATTACGTTTAAAGGTTTTTCCACGTGCCACTCCTCTTGGTTCTTTGGCCAATCATCTTAAATCAGTGACCTCTGGTTCACGACTCTTCTGCCAATGGGTACAGTTTATCTACTCATAATAACCTACTTTGTCGGAAACCTCATGTTTTTGAACACTTCTATCAAATTTCATCTCAACATTCCCTTTCCCCAGGAGAACAACCCAGATTTTCCAATTTGTCTACACGACTAGTCTCTCATCCTTGGAGCTATCTTTTCTGCAACCTCTCCAAAACCTTCATAGCGTTTCTCAATTGTGGTGCTTAGAACTGGGCTCAATTCTCTCAACTGCAGAAGAACAAATGTTTAACAAAAGTTCATCATTACTTTCTTGCTTCTGCACTTTTTCCTTCTATTTGTACATCCCAGGATGCTGCATTCCTCTCAAAGCTTTCTCAACTTGCACTCCCATTTTGAACCATTGATGACCCTGTTCCTCCACCTGCTTTAGAATTATATCCTTTATTTTACATTTCTCCTCCTCATTCTTCTGACCAAAAATGTGTCACTTTGCTCTTCCCTATTAAAATGCTATCTGAAAATGAAAAAATGAAAATCGCTTATTGTCACGAGTAGGCTTCAATGAAGTTACTGTGAAAAGCCCCTAGTCACCACATTCTGGCGCCTGTCCGGGGAGGCTGGTACGGGAATCGAACCGTGCTGCTGGCCTGCTTGGTCTGCTTTAAAAGCCAGCGATTTAGCCGAGTGAGCTAAACTAGCCCCTATCTATTGTTGATGGGCCCATTCCACCGGCCTGAGTGTGTCCACCTGGAATCTATCCACATGCCTCCTCTGTTTCCTGTGCTTCCAACTTTGGTATCATCTGCAAATTTCAAAATTGTGCCTTGTGCCCCTAATTTCATGTCAATTATATCAAAAAAAGCAGTGCTCTTAGTGCTGATGCCAGGGCAACACCACTGCGTACCTTCCTCCAATCTGAAAAACAGCCTTTCACCACTATTCTCTTTTTGCTTTTCATCGAATTTACAGTGCCGAAGGAGGCCATTCGGCCCATCGAGTCTGCACCGGCTCTTGGAAAGAGCACCCTACCCAAGCCCATACCTTCACCCTATCCCCGTAACCCAGTAACCCCACCTAACACTAAGGGCAAGTTAGACCCTAAGGGCAATTAGAATGGCCAATCCACCTAATCTGCACATCTTTGAACTGTGGGAGGAAACTGGAGCACCCAAAGGAAACCCACGCACACACGGGGAGAACTTGCAGACTCCACACAGACAGTGACCCAAGCCAGGAATGGAACCTGGGACCCAGGGCCGGCTCAAGGCACCGGCAATTCGGGCAGTCGCCCGGGGCGCCATGTGCTAGGGGGCGCCAGAGACTCGGGTCCCGCGCATGCGCAGTTGGGCTGGTGCCAACCAGCGCATGCGCAGTGGCCGCCCTCCCCCAGGGCGGCCCCCCCCTCAGGTCCGCCCCCCCGTGGCCCCCCCCTCGGCCCTCCCCCCCCCGCGGCCCCGCCCCCCCCTGGCCCCCCCCCTCAGCCCCGACCCCCCTCGGCCCCGCCCCCCCCTCCCCCAAGGGCGCTGAAGTTCTGCTTGCCCGGGGCGCCAGCAACCCTAGGGCCGGCGCTGCTGGGACCCTGGAGCTGTGAAGCATTTGTGCTAACCACTATGCTACCGTGCTGTCCATTAACTCATTTTACTGCTTTTACTCAGCCAACTTTGTATTCTCGCTGTCTGTCCAGTTTATTCCATGGACTTCAACGGTGCTGGTAAGCTTATTACATAACACTGAATGAAACGCCTTTTGGAAGTCAACGTACACCAGATCAACTGCATTATCTTCAGCAACCCTCTCTCTGTTACCGTATCAAGATACCCAATCAAGGGCGGCATGGTAGTGCAGTGGTTGGTACTGTTGCCTCATGGCGCCAATCGATCCCGACCCTACGTCAATATCTGTGTGGAGTTTGGGCATTTTCCCTGTGTTAGCGTGACTTCACCCCCACAACCTAAAGATCCGCAGGGTAGGTGAATTGGCCATACTAAATTGGACCTTAATTGGGGAAAAAAAAGAATTGGGCACTTTAAATTTATATTAAAAAGGTACTCAATCAGTTTGCAAAAGATGATTTGCCTTCAAACAAATTCAAGCTAATTTTCCTCCATAATCCACACTTTTCAGTTAGCGATTGTTAATCTTGTCCTGGCTATCGTTTCTAAAAGCGTTCTCACCCCTGACTGGCCTGTAGATCCTGTGTTTATCCTTAAACACTTTTTTGAATAAGGGTGTAACATTTGCAATTCTATAATGATATGGTACCACTACCAGCAGTACTCCATCCCCTCCCCTGCAAAGCACCGCCCAGCAGCAACCCCTCGAAGCCCCACCCTACATGTGTCGCACCTCTTGCTACCCTTTTACTATTTAAATGTCGATAGAAGACTTCTGATTCCTTTTCACTGAAATTTACAGTCTCTTCACATACTTTGTTGTTCATCTTATTTCGTTTTTCACTTTCCTCTGATTCTGCCCCATTCTCACTTGTATTATCAACTTGATATGTACCCTTTTTCTGCTTCACCTTACTATTTCTTTTGCCATCCAGGGATCTCTGGCTTTAGTTGCCCTCCTTTTCCCCTTGGAGAAATGTGCCTCACCTGTACCATCGCATTTTAAAGGCAGCCCATTGCTTGGTTACAGTTTGGTTTGCCAGTCTTTGATTCCAATTTACCCAGGACACGACCATTCTCACCAGAGTAAAATTTTCCATCCTTTCCCATAGCCAACCTAAATCTTGTGATAATGTGATCACTACTCCTTAAATGTTCCCCGCTGATACTTCATCCATCTACTCCCTCAGAACTAGATCCAGCAATGCCTCTTTCCTCATTGATCCTGAACACACTTCAAAAACACTGCTCTTTACACGATGACTATCCCAGTCTATTTCAGAACATATGAAGTCTCCCACTATTACTACTCTACAGTTCTTACACCTCTTTGGAATTTCCCTGCAAATGTACTCTTTGGGGGAGATTCTGTGACTCTCACAAGAGGGCCATAATGCAATTTGCATTGCCGAGAAACACATCGAGATTCTCCCACCTCCGTCTGGCAAAGTAATCCGGTTCACCCTCTCGCTGGGTGTGAACAAAATTAGCATATTTAAATTCTAATTTATATCGGCTTTAAGCCAAATTCACCAGTCTCTTCTAATTCTCCCATCCACAGGCGCAATGCATAGCCGTCGGGAATCACTGCTGTTACCCTTCCCTCCCACTAGCTCTCAACCTGATCACCACTCCTTCCTCACATACCTGAAGGTTTTCAATCCCGCTTCTCCTACAGCCTGCCGGTTGCAATTGGTAGTTTCCCATATCAATGCAAATTAGGCCGGAGGCACAGGATCAGATATCACAGCCATTCAGGCGAAGGGAATGTTACCACAAATGGGAGGGCCAAATTTCTAGGACCAATGTGTCTTTAAGCAGTGAGAAAGATAAATCACTGGGTTCTTGTATTCCTTATTTATGACAAGCAGAAACGCAGTCTTCACAGAAAGATAGAAATCATCATGACATGCCTCTTGGCACAACAGATGCAGGAGATGCTTAAGAAGTGAAGTTAAACATCTGAAGACATGATAGAACAAGAAAAAAATTTAAAAGGTACAAAGAATTCATATCAACATGCGGGGAACACAGTTGTACTTCAACAAATGGTGCTGGCTGCAGCAATGGAATCTAACATTTTATGAAACTTAATCAGCGGATGGGGAGATCTCTCTTGTCAATATACAATAGTTAAAATACTGACAAAATCTGAAAACTGGGACTAGATTGCAAGTTTGGAATGTGTAACCAATGATGATAAAATACCATAGTTATCTTTTATCTCCAAGTAAAACCACATTGGGGCTGAAAATCCCAGCCTTTAGATTTGGAGATTGCTGTTTATTGATGGATTGATATTTCAAACAAAGACATTTTGATGCTTATTTTATGCAGAGAATTTCAGACTGACTTGTGTGTTCCCAATTGTGGGACTAAAAATTCTCTGCCCTGATATGCCATCCATCGGTGGGAGTATAACACTAATGATCTCTCCTTCTAAAACTGACTGACTCTCCGGCATTAAGGCAGGGTCGAGTATTTTGTATCCAAGGGACAGACATCACCATGACTGTTGATTTGGGTGTCTGGCAGGATAGTTGGCAAATTGTTTATCGACAAACCAACATTATTGGTGAAGACTTTTTTCTCTGCAGGTAATTGGTGAAGGCCCAGGCCTGCAGCCCAACTGAAATGTCCATTGCTGTTGGTTCAATCTAGTGTCCAGGTTGGTTACTGATAGGGAGGCTGGGGATAAGGAAATTCCCTTCATTTAGCAGCCTGTTTGAAGGCGGATAGCAGGCCCTGAATGAATTGAGATGACTTTGAACAGAAATCTGGTCTCTCAGCTCCTGTGCATTCAGCTTTGCATCAGCATTCCACAGATGGCCTTTTGGTTAGTTCTAGTTAGTTCAGCATCTGTCCATCTTGGGAGACAATGGACTTTGCCCAGGGCGAATGCCATTTCTGTATCAAACTATAATGTCTATTGTGGCTGTAGATGCCGGTTTGTGGTGGCAACCCTTCTGCTGCTGGTAGATAAAGTGTTGGCTGTAGGCTAACTGATGTATTTTTCTTCCAGCAGGCTCTTTTTTCTGCATTGCTTTAGCGCTCTGCTTTTCCCACACCCTTCCTGACTGCTTGTCTCCAGAAACTCTGGTCGGTAGCGACCATCCAGCAATTCTGGTTTCGGTCTAGATTTCAGACATCCTTGTATTGCAGAGGTGGGGAATACTTTGGTCTCGTGCCAGAGCAAGTTCGCCATGGAGCACGTCTTTAGATAAAGAGCTGTCATTCATTTGTTTTACATAACGCAACCAATCAAGTCGTCCGGCAAATGGTGCAATTGTTCATTTATCATAACTGATTGAAAGAGTTTGCATTTTTTCCTTTCAATTCCTTTGAAGGTAGGGCTGTAGAGTCTACAGTTCTTTGCAGTGCTGGTATCTATTTGGTTGAATCTAACTCTGTGGTTATAAATGGGATAGGCTCCGTCACAAATGGGGTAGGTTTACACACTAATTTTGATGGCAGGGTTTCATTTGCAATTCATTGACAGGCTAATATGCATATTTCCAATGAGGAAGATCTGCCTGCCCCCTTGAAAGAAAGGACTTTGTGTGAGTGAGAATCCTCAAGGTTAATGGTCCAGAGACAGAAATGGGCCATTGGTAGTTGGGGGAGAGGCATTCCTATTTCTGTGGATTAAATGGAATATGTTTTCTTCGCAGAATAAGCATGTGGGGATTCCTGATCAAGGGAAATAAACATGAATATTAATCTGTTTCACCCAATGGATAACGACCAAGGGATATGTTCATTATTTTATACTCACGAAGCTGAGTAAATACTTAAATTTTAGCTCTGTTAATCTGTCCTCCTTTTTAAGGGGGAGCTGTGGCAGTGAACTATAGCAGCAGAACTGGCTATGGTGAAGTAATTTAACACAGACTGGAAATGGAATCTGGGATGTCATGTTGATTTTGTTTAGATACTCACAGAATCATGGGAATTTGCTGTTCATGTTCACACTATTTGGCCTAACCCAGCTTTCTAAAAGATTTATGCACTTAGTTGCATTCCTGTCATTTCCACCAGCTTTTGAAAATTTTCTTTTCACGTATATATCTATTTTCTTTTAGCAGCTTTCATGAACTCTTCTTCAGGAGATGGACACCTGCCCACCTGACTCCAAACACTGGGCAGCCCCTCCCTGAGCTTATTAAAGGTTTAGAAGCAGGAGAAAAACGACAATCAATGAATTCCAATGGAAACACCTGTGCAGAAATTCAGCCAAGTAAATGTCAAATGCTTACCAATGATCTGAGTACCTGTAGGTGAAAGGCTTTTGAAGTATTGTTTCCAAATGCTGTTTCACGCCAGCATCGGGAGGCCTCAATATTTTTCAGGCTGAGGAAGTGGAAAGTTGACCGGCTCTAGGTCATGTCTGGGTTAAGTTATTTTACTACGTGCATCAGAACCTATTGATATAAACAGGGTCCCAAATTTTAAGAACCAACATTGGTGGAGAGCATCTTAGTTGCCAGTCCAGCCATAAAGGAGCCCAATGGATAAGTTTTAATTTATTGTTGAGGGGTTGGGAGGAGGACAAGTATTGCTCCGAACTCCACGAAAACAACATCAGCCACTTGTAATGCAGACCAAGACAGCAGCGCGGGTTCAATTCCCGTTTCAGCCTCCCCGACCAGGCGCCGGAATGTGGCGACTAGGGGCTTTTCGCAGTAACCTCATTGAAGCCTACTTGTGACAATAAGCGATTATTATTAAATACTTTTCATCCTTTTCTAAAATGATATTCCATTAATCACAATACCAATTAGGAACAGTATGCAAATCTCACACACAAAACAGCTGAGACATGCTTTGATCATACGCAGTCAAAGAACGGATGGTGCCACATATGAAAGAAACAAGTGCACCGTAAAAAGTAAAATATTTAATAAGTAAAGGTTAAAAAAACATCATTTGACTCTATGACCGAGAACATAGAAAATAGGAGAAGTAGGCAAAACGGCTCCTCAAAGCTGCTCTGCCATTCAATAACATAGTGACTGATATTCCACCCTCAAACAAAAAGGAAAAATAATACCCCCTGTCCCAAACAACTGACAGCGACTAACTCTCTGAGGAAAGAAATTAATAGCCTCAGGTGGAACCTCTTAACTGACCCCCTGAAGTGGAGATGCCGGTGTTGCACTGGGGTGAGCTCAGTAAGAAGTCTTACAACACCAGGTTAAAGTCCAACATGTTTGTTTCAAACACTAGCTTTCGGAGCACTGCTCCTTCCTCAGGTGAATGGCCCGAGGAAGGAGCAGTGCTCCGAAAGCTAGTGTTTGAAACAAACATGTTGGACTTTAACCTGGTGTTGTAAGACTTCTTACTGTGCTGACCCTCTGAAGGTTGACTTGACCTTCTCCAGATGGAAAAATTCCATGAGGTCACCCAACCGTGCCATGGTCCTGGGCGGAGTAGAAAATCTCCACCCAAGCAAAACCTACCTCTGGGCTACTAATGAAGCAAAGACGAGAGCATTGGTCTTCACCCCCATCTGCAGCCAAGGCAGGTCCGACACCCTGAAAATGGCCACCAAAGGACAGGGCTCCAGATCAATGTTAAGAATCGCGAACATGGGGCGAGATTCTCCGCAAATGCGGAGAATCGTAAAGGCTACCGTGGGACAGGCCATGACCCACGGCAGCCTTCACGCCCACTTCCGGGGCCGATTCTCCCCCCTGGGCGGGGCTAGGAGCGCGGCCCCGTGCGTCACGGCGACGCGGCCTTGACGACAGTCGTCAAGGCCGCACGTCAAGCTTCACGCCGGCTGACGTGGCCGATGATGTCAGCCGCGCATGCGCAGGTTGGACAACGCCAAACCGCGCATGCGCAGTTGCCGTCTTTTCCTTCAGCCGCCCCGCAAGATGTGGCGGCTTGATCTTGCGGGACGGTGGAGGGAAAAGAGTGCGTCCGTTACGGAGGCCCGGCCGCGGAGAATCGTTGCTCGCCGTAAAAAATGGCGAGCGCCGATTTGTGGCGTGGGTTGGGCGTGGGGGGGGGGGGAAGAGAATAGTGGGAGGCCGTGAAAAATGTCGTGAGGCCCTCCCGCTATTCTCCCACCTGGCGTGGGGGGCGGAGAATCGCGCCCATGGTGTTAAAGAAGGGGACCAAAAAGCTTACCAGCTCGGGGAACGACCAGAACATATGGGTGTGATTGGCGGATCCTCAAAACACCACTCACACTTGTCTTCCAGACCCAGAAAGAAATCACTCATTCTAGCCTGAGTTAGGTGAGCCCTATGTACCACCTTAAACTGGTTCAGGCTGAACATGCACAGAAGGACGTAGAAATTACGTTACAAGCTGCACTCCACACGTTCTCATCCAAAGTAGGTCTGAATTCCCCCTCCCATTTTGCCTTCACCCCATCCACCAAGGCAGACTCCATTGACTGGATTTGCGCATAGACAGCTGAAATATTCTACCTTCCAGACTCTGCTAAAGATAGAATCCCCCTCAGCAGGGATGACAGCGGTGTTTAGGGAAATGGTGGAAAGGCCTTTCGCACAAAATTACGAATCTGGAAGTATCTGAACAAATTCGTCCCAGACAGCCGAAACTTTGCTGCCAGCAACTCCAGACTGCCAAATTATCTCTCCACAAATAAATCCCCAAATTTCCACCTTCTCCCCCCCACGAACTACCTGTCGAATAACACCCTCAAACTCAATGTGTATTTGTGTTGTATTATGATCACTCTTTCCCCGCGAATCCTTTAATGAATGATTACTAATTAACTATTATTACATAACATTAGATTTATCGTTAGCACTGTTGGCTGCGGCGTTGAAGACCCGGGTTCAAATCCTGGCCCCGGGTCATTGTCCGCGTGGAGTTTGCATATTCTCCCCGTGTTTGCGTGGGTTTCGCCCCCATAACCCAAAGATGTGCACTTTAGGTGGATTGGCCACGCTAAAATGTCCCCTTTATTGGAAAAAAAATAATTGGGCACTCTAAAATAAAAAAAAACATTAGATTTAAAATAGCCTGTTCACTAGTTGGTTCCTCAACATATTGATCTAGAAAATTGTCTTTTTAAAAGTAAATTTCGAGTACCCAATTATCTTTTTTCTAATTAAGCGGCAATTTAGTGAGGCCAATCCACCTACTCTGCACATCTTTGGATTGTGGAGATGAGACCCACGCAGACATGGGAAGAATGTGAAAACTCCACACGGACAGTGACCCGGGGCTGGGATTGATCCCGTGTCCTCGGCGCGTGATAGAAAACTGCCTTGAATACATCCCATGAGCTCATCCTTCAAACTAGTTTTGCTCACTTTGCTTGGCCAGGAGTTGAAGCTTAAAATCCCGCCAAAATCATTGCATTACCATACGTTTCATGTTTCCCCAATTTGCTGTCCAAAACAGTAACTGCTGTGGTGTCTATAAACTACTCACACCAGCATTTTATGGTCTTTGTATTTCTTAGCTCCACCCGTACTATGACCCTACAATGTCCTGTTGTTACTCTTTTCTTCCTTACCTGCTATAGCCTGCAGGCTGGGAATGGCGATGGTGCTGTAAGTGTTAATGTTGTTGGTGCACCATGTGTACACCTGAGTTTCACCTTCACCCTCCAGTCCTGTGACACCATCTACAAAATAGGAGCCCCATTGCTCTGACACCACCGGCCACATCTTCTGCCTCTTGCCCTGGAAAAAAATTAAGACAGACATGTGAAAGGATGAAGGAGTCACAAAATCTTAAGGAATGATTGTCACGTGTTGGGATCTCTCAGCAATTTTTTTTCCTCATGGGTAGCATTTGGAAAAGACCCGCTTTACATGCTATGTTTTAAAGCATAGCACATCCAACATAATATGGGGTCCAATACAAAACGCAGTTAACGTGCTAAAGTACTAGCTTTGAAGTTGTCTCGAACAGACTATAAATAATAAAAAAATCATCAGCTTTTCTTGATAAAATAATGTAACGTCGCACCCATTGTGTTGGGGAGTTGCTGGTCATGGGAGCTGGTCAAAAGCCTAAAAACATCTGGAGATTTATTAGACCGCTATAAAGCAGTAAGATCCAGAACAAGGTTCCAAGAAGGAAAGAGAATTAAATGTATTTTATTTAAGTCAAGCAAGATAATTAATTGATTTTGGATTGTACCCTGTGTTTCTATTGCGACATGTAGACAAGTTGTACTGACTGAACGAGTACATAAGATTCTAATTGCTTCTCTCTCTGTTCACTTGCTGTAAAATGAAGCTGATTTGTATTAAGTCCTATCCATCTTTGAGGAGTTTGAAGAAGTGTACATGTCAAAAATATGCCCACCTGATAGTTTTGCAAGAGAATTTGATTGTTTCACCCTGGGGTTATCATATAACCAGATACAGGTCAGAGTGAAATGAAAAATGAAACGAAAATCACTTGTCACAAGTAGGCTTCAAATGAAGTTACTGTGAAAAGCCCCTAGTCACCACATTTCGGCGCCTGTTTGGGGAGGCTAGTACAGGACTTGAACCCGCTCTGCTGGCCTGTCTTGGTCTGCTTTAAAAGCCAGCGATTTAGGCTTGTGCTAAACCAGCCCCTATAGAGTGAGTCCACTGCCATAAAATTAGATGTGCAGATTGCGAACAGGATTGACAAGACACTGACCCGGAGATGGCATCCACGGCTAATCCGCTTTGGTAACCATGAGACTGAAACTCAAGTAATTTATACTTTTAAAATAAAGAAGCTTATATCGGCAAGAAATAAGAAAAGTAATCCTGAATCCCATCTCACAGCCATCCAGAGAAACAGAGCTTGGAAGAGCAGTTAACATGTTTGAGAGTTCCAAGTATTAATTAATAATAAGAATGGAATCCAAACAATGTTTATAGGCTGAAAGCAATTCTAGCTGTTACACCAAGCTGTGCCTGACACCCACTACAGAATTGTGGTGCCGAAAGTGTGGCAAATATGAAGTGAATGCTAGATATAAAACTTTAAATAAATAGTCTTTAATTTGGGAATATCTTTGGGATGCATTTGTGATATTATCTTTGTTGTCAGAATAGTATGTCACCCATTTTTGGACTTGATGACCTTTGAAGCAGGTTGGACCAGTTCGCTCTCAAAGGTAGGTACTGATGAAAATAACAGTTCTTGACTTGGACAGTAATCAACAAAGAAGGCAAGAGGTATCCAGAAACTGTTAAGGTAAGGGTAGGCCTTCCGTTCTGGAAAATGTGATGCAGGCACAACAAATGCTTTAAAAAGGGCTTGTATTCCAGTAGGGGGTCATTAGCACTGTTGCTTTACAGCGTCAGGGTCCCAGGTTCGATTCCCGGCTTAGGTCACTGTCTGTACGGAGTCTGCACCTTCTCCCCGGGTCTGCGTGGGTTTCTTCCGGGTGCTCCAGTTTCTTTCCACAGGTCCCGAAAGATGTGCTTGTTAGGTGAATTGGACATTCTGAATTCTCCCTAAGTGTACCTGAACAGGTGCTGGAATATGGCGACTACGGGATTTTCACAGTAACTTCATGACAGTGTTAATGTAAGCGTACTTGTGACACTAATACAGATTATATTATTAAAAGTGAGTAAGAGTAATTTAAATATTGTGGCAGAATGCATCACTGCAATTAGTCTTTTTTCCCCCTGATGTTGAGATATTGTTTTGAATCTGCCTAGCTTCAAATCATATTCATCACTGGGTATCTGGCAAAGCTTCCTGCAAACAGATGAGTTGAAACCTTCAAATTATTGAAAATAGATCTCTCCTGGCCAACTAGGCAAAAATAGTGCTCGATAAAATGGACTGTTTTTATATACTATTCTTCCACCTATACACGTAATGCAGTTAAGTCGTTTGCAATATTTCTGAATATTTCTTTATTTTGAACATAAAAATAAATACAAATTATCAATTAAATGAAAATCAAGCAGAAGGTATAATATGGTGCTTTCTGCAACACATATATGAAAAAAATGAAAGAGCTGGATGTTAAAATTGGGAGGGAGTGAGAGTTCAGTATAATACTTTACTGGATTTCATTCGCAGGTCTCAAATTGTTAGCTTTGTGCACGTAGAGTTTTCTTTGTGGCAAGGCTCAGTGGGGAATATATCAAGGTATTTAAAGTATGCCATTGAAAATAATGGAGACTTCAAGTGTTTCCTTCTTAGTCGGGATAAATGAAGTTAAACCCATAACAGAAGGCATTTGAATAAACTGGGCCTTCCAAAGAACTTATTTGTATTAATTCTGGAGTTTAATTAATGGATCTTTCAAATGCTTATCCAAATAAATGATGTTTGCAGATTATTAAAATATTTTTTTTAAAGTACTCGATTCATTTTTTTTACCAATTAAGGGCAATTTAGCGTGGCTAATCCACCTACATTGCACATCTTTGGGTTGTGGGGGTGAGACCCATGAAGACACAAGGAGAATGTACAAACTCCACATGTACAGTGAACCGGGATCAAACCCGGGTCCTCGATGTCTTGAGGCAGCAGTGCTAACCACTGTGGCACCATGCCAACCCTTGTTTGCAGATTCAAGAAAAAAACACAATTCCTTGATCCAGCCATTGTTTACGCTTTCAGTTGAAAAATCATACTACAAAAATAAACATCTAAAGCACCTTTGTTCATTGTGACATCTTTTTACCTCTTTTTCTCCATCTGTGGGATGGACAGAGCATTGAGCTGTCGCACTAGAAATCCTTAAGCTAACTTGACATTTTCGTAACGATGATGGCGTGTTATAAATATCTTTTTTGTTAATTCATGGAATGTGAGTGTCACTGGGTCAACATTTGTTACCCATCTCTAATTGCCTTTTAGAAGGTGATGATCAACCATCCTCTTGAACTGCTGCGGTCCATAACTTGCTTGATATTCAAGTTAGATCTCATGAATCTGCCAAAGAAGCTACTCTCCTATCTTTCCACTGGATGAACATATCTCGAAGTCAAAGCAAGATGCAGATTGAGGAAATAGTCCAGCTGTCTCCGAAAGGCAGGAAACATACTTTTGTGGGTAAGTGGAGTAGAAGGCAGGGAACGCTTGAAAATATTTTTAAAATTCTTTATGTCCCGTTGCAGAAATAAAATTGGCTGAAAAATTCCAGTTCCCCTTTTCAAACACTGCAAATGTACAAACATTATGATGCATTTCTTTGCAGAAACACAAGGAATTTAAATTTAGACAAGGCACCTGCACAACAGTAATCAAAACAGTACAGAATATGTAGGCATCTGGGGCAGCAGGGTAGCATGGTGGTTAGCATAAATGCTTCACAGCTCCAGGGTCCCAGGTTCGATTCCCGGCTGGGTCACTGTCTGTGTGGAGTCTGCACGTCCTCCCCCTGTGTGCGTGGGTTTCCTCCGGGTGCTCCGGTTTCCTCCCACAGTCCAAACATGTGCGGGTTAGGTGGATTGGCCATGCTAAATTGCCCGTAGTGTCCTAATAAAAGTAAGCTTAAGGGGGGGGTTGTTGGGTTACGGGTATAGGGTGGATACGTGGGTTTGAGAGGGGTGATCATGGCTCGGCACAACATTGAGGGCCGAAGGGCCTGTTCTGTGCTGTACTGTTCTATGTTCTATGCTTAATATTTCTAAATTTCCCATAAATCCAGGATGCAGGGGAATACTGGGGATACAGAATGTTGTTTAAATCTTATATAGATGAAGATAGAGGCCATGAAATAGCAAGTTATAACAAGTCTGTGAAGGGAACAGGCTAAATGGTTTTCCTTTGTAATAGGCTTTCTTATGTCTTGGATCTATTAAGCTATTAAGAAATAACCCAATGACTCAGTTAACAGCTATTTTTGTGGAAATTAAAAGCACCTGTGTCATTGCAAATGACATTTAATAAATCTAACAATCACTACAAACTTATCAACTGCTGGCGTAAGAACCGCAAAAATTAATAGGATCAGGAAAAATTATAATCCTTCGTGAGGTTAACTGTCGTGTAAAGAAAAATTAAGAAGAAAGGAAATTTGGATTGGATTGGATTTGTTTATTGTCACATGGACCAAGTATTGTTTGGTGTACAGTTCAGACAGATCATTCCGTACATGAAAAGAAAATACATAATAGGTCAAACACAAAATACACAATGTAAGTACATAGACACAGGCATCGGGTGAAGCATACAGGAGTATAGTACTACTCAGTAGAGAAGATGTGTGAAGAGATCAGATCGGTCCATAAGAGAGTCGTTTAGGAGTCTGGTAACAGCGGGGAAGAAGCTTTTCTTGAATCTGTTAGTGCGTGTTCTCATTCTTTTGTATCTCCTGCCTGATGGAAGAAGTTGGAAGAGTGAATAAGCCGGGTGGGAGGTGTCTTTGATTATGCTGCCTACTTTCCCAAGGCAGCGGGAGGTGTAGACAGAGTCAATGGATGGCAGGCCGAAGATAGGAAATGGTAGGCCAATTAGAGTATTGGTAAGATTTTAGAATCTATTATTAAAGATAAGGTTGTGGAGTACTTGGAAGTGCATGGTAAAATAGGACTGAGTCAGTATGATTAGTCAAAGGGAGGTCATGTCTGACAAATCTGTTAGAGTTCTTTGAGGAAGTAACAAGAAAGTTAGACAAAGGAGAACCTGTGGACATCATCCATTTAGATTTCCAGAAGGTCTTTGACAAGGTGCCATACAGGAGGCTGTTAAACAAGTTAAGATCCCATGGAGTTAAGGGTATGAATAAAGGATTGGCTGACTGGCAGAAAGCAGGGAGTGGGGATAAAGGAGTCTTTTTCAGGATGGCAGCCGGTGACTAGTGGTATGCCTCGGGTCGGAGTGGGGACTACAACCTTTCACAAGATATGTTAATGATCTGGAAGAAGGAACTAAGGCACCGTTGCTAAGTTTGCAGATGATATAAAGATATGCAGAGGGACAGGTAGTATTGAGGAAACAGGCAGAAGGACTTGGACAGGCTAGGAGAGTGGGTAAAGAAGTAGCAGAAGAAATACAATGTTGAAAATTATGAGGTTATGTACTTTAATAGGAAGAATGGAGGCATAGACTATTTTCCAAATGGGAGGAGGCTGAGGAAATTAGAAACACAGAGGGACTTAGGAGTCCTAGTTTAATATTTTCTTAAGGGTAACGTGCATGTTCCTTTGACAGTTAGGAAGTCAAAGGCAATTTTAGCATTCATGTCGAATTAACTAGGGTACAAAAGCAGGGATATAGTTGGTAGCACTTGCTTCACAGCACCAGGATCCCAGGTTCAATTTCTGGCTTGGGTCTCTGTCTGTGCGGTGTCTGCACCTTCTCCCCGTGTTTGTGTGGGTTCCCTCCGGGTATTCCGGTTTCCTCCCACAAGTCCCGAAAGACGTGCTTGTTCGGTGAATTGAACTTTCTGAATTCTCCCTCAGTGTACCTGAACAGGCGCCGTAGTGTGGCGACTAGGGGATTTTCACAGTAACTTCATTGCAGTGTTAACGTAGGCCTACTTGTGACACTAATAAAGATTATTATTACTTCTGAGGCTGTATAAGGCTCTGGTCAGACCCCATTTGGACCATTGTGAGCAGTTTTGGGCCTTGTATCTAAGGAAGGATGTGCTGATATTGGAAAGAGTCCAGAGGAGGTTTGAAGAATTTGTCATATGAGGAGCAGTCGAGGACTCTGGGTCTGTACTTGTTGGAGTTTAGAAGGATGGGGGGGATCTTTTGAAACTTACAGGATACTGCGAGGCCTAGATAGAGTGGACGTGGAGAGGATGTTTTCACAAGTAGGAAAAACTAGAACCTGAGGACACCATCTCAGACTAAAGGGACGATCCTTTAAAATGAAGAGGAATTTCTTCAGCCAGAGCGTGGTGAATCTGTGGAATTCTTTGCCGCAGAAGGCTGTGGAGGCCAAATCACTGACTGCCTATAAGACAGAGATTGATTAATAAGGGGATCAGGGGTCTGGGGAGAAGGCAGGAGAATGGGGATGAGAAACATCTCAGCCATGATTGAATGGCAGATCAGACTCGATGAGCCGAATGGCCTAATTATGTTCTCATGTCTTATGGTCCATTCCAAGAGCCAAATTATCAAGTATCCACTGCCACTATTCACGCATCCAAAACATATAAAGAACCTACCCAAGAAAAGCAGAACCACTCTGGCCACACTCAGGTGTGCACCAGTAAATATTTCCCCCAACCCAATTACGTCAGAGGCACCAACAATAAGAAAACCCAGTCTTAACCAGGACACATACCTGTTTTCACCCTAACAGAAGACTGTCAAGGACACTTTAATCCCAATATAATAAAATGACAAAAAAAATGCATAACTCAAGTACAAAAGAATAAAGCAAAATCTATAGTTCTAACAACAGTTTTCCTCACCCACAATAAGACTATACCAATTATCTCTACACCAAAACACTGACCTACCAACCTGTTGTGGCACTACTCATCTATTAAAGCGAATGGTACCAAAAAATGTACTCCCTCGGTACACATAGAATTTACAGTGCAGAAGAAGGCCATTCAGCCCATCGAGTCTGCACAGGCTCTTGGAAAGAGCACCCTGCCCAAAGTCCACACCTCCACTCTATCCCCATAACCCAGTAACCCCACCCAACACTGATGGAAATTTTGGACACTAAGGACAATTTTAGCATGGCCAATCCACCAAACCTGCACATCTTTGTACTGTGGGAGGAAACCGGAGAACCCGGAGGAAACGCACGCACACAAGGGGAGAACGTGCAGACTCCGCACAGACAGAGACCCAAGCCGGGAATCAAATCTGGGACTCTGGAGCTGTGAAGCAATTGTGCTAACCACAATGCTATCATGCTGGCTAGTTTACTAGCTAGCTTACACTCATATTTGATTTTCTCCCCCTTATTGCTTTTTTTCATGACCTCATTGCACATCACCAAATCCAGAATTGCCTGTTCCCTCGTGAGTATATCATCTTTTGTTAGGGTCTCTTTGATGAGAGGTAATGGGTGGAATCCTGTTGATGCTGGAACTTGAGTGGTGGCCTCAGTATGCCTACAGGTAAGGGGGGGGGGGGGGGGGGGGGGGGGGATCTAGGTACTGAATCAGGTCCTGTTCGGTTGTTGTATAGCTCTGTCTTTGTTATCCTGCAGGTGAGGGTCTGCACCATTGTGCTCATGGCTCTATCCTGTTCTTTGGGTATTCTGATATCCCCCACTCTTTGTATTGTACCTTTTTATCCATGTGAAAGGAGGTGCTGATTACAACAACTTTAATTGATAATATGAACCATCTATGTTAGTATTTACCAGTCTTTACTACTTGTATACGTTGAGTGACAATTACTTTGTGCAGTACTGGATATTGGGATTTGTTGCAACATGTGGTAAACTGTCAAATGGAAAATCTTCAATAAGAACATTTAACAAAAAAAAATCAGTAAGATTAATGGCCAGCTGAGATGTTGGTTGAAGTTCTAGAATTGGTCAGAACCCATTCTACTTCTTCACATTATTACCTTGTGCTCAGTAATGTCCACATGAACACCATAATCAGTCTGGTGAGATCTAATATCTCGGTAAAGATGGCATCTCGAATAATGCAATACTTTCTCAGTACCGCAGGTTGATATGCAAAAAGCCATTCAAAAGTGGATTGTGGAAATTTAGGATTTGGGTTTTATTAATATTTCTGTTCCAGCATTATGAATGAAGCTGTCTGCTAGAAATAGGATACATTGGTCAAACTTAATGCAGTTCAAATCTCTGATTTCTATCAGAGACAGACTTTCATCCTTCATGTGGAAATGGTGGCGGCATAATGTTAATGGCACCGGACTAGAAATCCACAGGCCCAGGCTAAATGCTCTGGGGTCATGGATTCAAATCCCACCATGGCAACCGGTGGAATTCAAATTCAATTCATAAAATTTAGAATTGAAAGCTAGTCTCGGCAATGAATGTTGTAAAAAGGAGTGCCTTTCCGGAAGGTTTATCTGCCATCCTTAAATCCGAGTCCATGGTAACGATCCACAGTTGACACTTAACTATCCTCCGAAATGGCCTAGCAAGGCACTGAGTTCAAAGGCAATTAAGGATGGGTAATAAATGCTGGCCTTTCCAGCGATGCCCACATCTCATCACACAAACAAACAAACCTGTCCACCATGTCAAATTTGCACATGAGGGATGAAGACATGAATTTTTAAAGCAAAGTTTTGGTGAGAATAATGGCAAAAGGGATTATTGTTTAAATGATAAAATATTAAAACATGCTGCTGTGCAGAGGGATCTGGGTGTCCTCATGCATGAGTTGCAAAAAGTTGGTTTACAGGTGCAACAGCTGATTAAGGCGGTGAATGGAGTTTTGTCCTTCATTGTTAGAGGGGTGGCGTTTAAGACTAGGGAGGTTGTGCTGCAACGTTAGTGAGGCCACACCTGGAGTATTGTGTTTAGTTTTGGTCTCCTAACCTGAGAAAGGATGTACTGGCACTGGAGGGTGTGCAGAGATTAATCCCAGTGTTGAGGGGGTTGGATTAAGAGGAGATATTTATTAGTGGGGCAGCACGGTAGCACAAGTGGACAGCACTGTTGCTTCACAACGCCAGGGTCCCAGGTTCGATTTCCTGCTGGGTCACTGTCTGTGCGGAGTCTGCATGTTCTCCCGTGTCTGCGTGGATTTCCTCCGGGTGCTCCGGTTTCCTCCCACAGTCCAAAGATGTGCGGGTTAGGTGGATTGGCCATGATAAATTGCCCTTAGTGACCAAAAAGGTTAGGAGGGGTTATTGGGTTACGGTTACGGGGATAAGGTGGAAGTGAGGGCTTAAGTGGGTTGGTGCAGAATTGATGGGCCGAATGGCCTCCTTCTGCACTGTATGTTCTATAAGAGAGGTTGAGTAGACCGGGAGTGTACTCATTGGAATTTAGAAGGATGTGGGGGGATCTTATAGAAACACATAAAATTATGAAGGGAATAGATACGATAGATGCGGGCAGGTTATTTCCACTGGTGGGTGAAAGCAGAACTAGGGAGCGTAGCTATGGAATTCCCTGCTCAGTGAAGCATTTGAGGCGCCTTCATTAAATGTTTTCAAGATAAAGATAGATAGTTTTTTGAAGAATAAAGGAATAAAGGGTTATGGTGTTCGGGCCGGAAAGTGGAGCTGAGACCACAAAAGATCAGCCATGATCTAATTGAATGGTGGAGCAGGCTTGAGGGGCCAGATGGTCTACTCCTGCTCCTAGTTCTTATGTTCTGATGATGCACAGTGAATTTAGTGAAAGACAATATTCCCACACATATGATTAAAACACAACCTTGCTTAAGACAAAGAAAAGGAAATACTTAATTTGTGTGGGGCAGTTCATGACCATGGGACATTTCAAAGTACTATATAGCCAATAAATTACTGTGCTTACTGAAAAGCTTAGGATAAAATTAACAGCCCCAAATTTTCTGATGGAATTAGCAGTGAGTGTTGAGACACTCACTACTGTTGTGTGACTGGAGCCAGAGGAAGTCGAGATGTGCCGTATTTACATGCAAAATTTAAACTTCCGATGGGCAGAAGTTGCTACCCAGACCCCGTCAGTGTAGACTCGGGCTATACACCCTGAATTTACCTCATAATCCACCAGGATACTCACACCTCTTATTTACATGGGCAGGACCTGGGTTCAAAGTGATTAGCAGCAGATGCTGTGCTGAGAAGATCTCAAAATGTTTTTAAAAGTAAACTCGCTGAACAACTAACAGTTCTTTACACTCATGCCTACACCCCCATCCACGTCCAACCCATCTACTCCCATCAGCCATCCATGGATTATTTTATATTATCTTGTACACACAACCAAATAATTTCCATTGTCTGCTGTACATTTTATTACCTTCAAATGCAAACTACATCTCTGTTTAGCTTATTTGTCTGAACTGATTATAATAAGCAGTTGTTATGAACACTTACTTCATATTTTCCTTTCTTCTCAGATGGTTCAGAGTCCTTTCTGTCGGTTGTAACTTGTTGGCTGGCCTCAACCTCTAGCTCTTCCAGCACCAGGACTGTCTCACAATTATTATAGCTGTGAGCAGGAAATATATCCGAGCGCATACTGTCACCAAAGTAAACAACCTGTGGGATAAATAGCAGACATCATGGTAAGTTCTCTCCAGACTAAGACCAGACCAAATGCAAAGGTCAAAGACATTCATAAAATGCAAATGTGAAAACAGGAAGACCTTTTTTTTTGTAGACCACAAACAAATCCGGACCAAGAAGATTTAAGAAAACTTGGCTTGTTAACACACACCGGTATTTACAATATACACCAGATCCCAACCGGGTCTGAACTGCCGGGGGGGGGGGGGGGGCTCGATTGCTCAAACCCCATAGGTCTTGTGTGGGTTATAACACTTATTTTCAGATTACTGATCAGGATCGATAAAGTCACTCTTCTAAGTCGACATTTTCTGTGGCTTGTCATGAAGGCAACCTATGAAGCCTTGATAATTTTTATTCTTGAAGTATTTTATGTTGTTTCATAAGCTTTCTGAAGTTATCTTCCTGTATTCCAGCTAGACTTCAGTCAATTTGCTATTAATCATGCATCAAAAAAATTGAATGCCCATGCGTGTTTGGGAAGGGTAGTCAGGTTGGGGGGTCAGTATCACCAATTGAGGGGTCTGTTGAATAGTTACCCAAGAGTCCGACTAGGATTTGTCTGTCTAACAGTTCCTGGGTAACTATTCAGGTAAGTAAATTGGAACGAGTCTTTCGTGGAGGGCCTCGGGTAACAAAGGAATTGTCTGTCGGAAATTCAAACTTACTGGAAAATTCGCAACAGAGGTCAGTGTGTCAGGACTGTGGTTGGTCCTGGCAAGCATCTTGGGTAGGACGTCCGGTCTCTGGCAATTCAGAGACTAGAAGATGGGGACCAAAGGACAACACAAAATAGAACCCAAAATGTTGTCAAAAAAATGGCAACGCCCATAGCACGTGCTTCTATTTATATACAAATGCCACAGCAATTCGAAGCAAGGGTACATATATGGTTTAATGCAGAATTCCAATAGCGGCTGCTCGAGATGCTGCAGTTAGTTTGTGGAAATAGTAACTCATAGAATCCCTGCAGTGCAAAAGGAGGCCATTCAGCCCATTGAGTCTGCACCCTACCTTGATCCAATCCCCACCCGATTCCTCTAACCCCACCTATCTTAACTTCTGGAAACAAGGGGCAATTAAACATGGCCCAATCCACCTAACTTGCACAGTTTTGAACTGGACTGTGGGAGGAAACCGAGCACCCGAAGGAAACCCACACAGACACGGGAGAAGGTGCAAACTTCACACAGTCACCCGAGGCCGGAATTGAACTCCCAATCCCTGGTGCTGTGAGACAGCAGTAAACGCCTATGAAGTAAACTCATCACAGAAAGATCAGGCTTGCCTAGTTTAAATACTATGTCCTTTTATCCTCTCTCTCTTTCTATAATTGATATGACATTGATGTTACCACTTTCACTTACACTCCCTTGATCAAACTTTCAGTGGTCAATTTCACAATCCATCAATCTAATTAGTTAAGGAGACAGATTTCCATGCCCTGTACAGGGAATTGTATGGTTTCCATCTCCCACTGGCAGCAACTTGTCAACTTTAAACTGGCAAGTAACACTTTAAACTGGCAAGGGCAAGGTTCGCTAATGGCAAACACTCCTATTTAGCCTGCCAGAAGAAATGTTTGACCCAACATGGAGAGAGAAAATTGGAAATAGAATAGCACCTTAGCTACTGTTATCGCATGATATATCTACATTGGGGCATGTACACCTTCTGGCACCTCAATGCTTTTTGGGAAAAATACAAATGGCAATTATTATTGTTACAGCTGTCAGGAAGACTTGTGCCTTACGTGTCACAAAATGTTAAATCATACAGAGAACAAAAGTTTAATTTTAGATTCCAAGATCTTGCGTTGATGATGGAATTCAGGCCCAATGGCAGTGAAGGCATTGCAAATATTAAAAGGTTTTGATTCTTATCATAGAGCAGTAATATATCTACTTACTGTTTGCCATTTCCCAAGTTGTATTCAGAGTGGTCTTAAAATGACACAAATATTTGCTTCCATCATGTTGGAAGTGTTTGCAAAATTTATCAGAATATCTAATGTGCAGCAGGGAATTGGGTTGCACATCAAAGTGACAATACAGTCAGAAATCCAGATTTCATCAGAGAAATCCATCAACACGTGTTGCCAGGAGGTTTGATATACTGCTTTACAACCAGCAGCAATAAACATGACATTTTTGTTAATTAGCGGCAACATAATGCAACACTTGCTATTGAATAAATTGGCTAGAACTTATGTGGAATGGAAATCATAGTCTGATAATAATTTATTTTCACAAGCAGTCTTACATTAACACTGCAATGAAGTTACTGTGAAAAGCCCCTAGTCGCCACATTCTGGCGCCTGTTCGGGTACACGGAAGGAGAATTTAGAATGTCCAAATTACCTAATAGCACATCTTTCGGGACTTGTGGGAGGAAACCGGAGCGCAGTGAGGAAACCCATGCAGACATGCTGACTCCACACAGACAATTCAACACACAGTTCAAGCCGCTAATTGAACCTGGGGTCTTGGCGCTGTGAAGCCATAGTGCTAACCACTCTGCTCCATTTTACTTATCTTAGTCTGGAGCTGGACATTTCTCACCTGGATTGCTGACCCATGCCTCATGAGTAATATAAGGGAGCAGCAACTCACAATCCTCCTGGTGCAGTGCAGCATTGGGCAAAGTGAAGCCATGGGGGAGTAGGGGACATGGCAGGGGAGCAGTGGGTAGTCAAGGGCTGAAGAAGTTTTGGAGGATCGACGGGGTGGGGGAGGTAGTCAGCATGGGGGAAGAGGGTCTGGTCAGGGGTTAATCGGGGGATCCTGTGCAAATTGGGTGGGGGGGGGGGGGGGGGGGGGGGGAATTGGGGACACGTCATTCGTAAAGATACCCTGGAGTTAGATATGGTTTTAATCTAATGGGGGCCATCATTTACTTTTCTCTATCAAATAAACTAGGAATTTAGGTTTTGAGTTCACATTTCAGTGTTATATGATTAAGCAACCAAACACTATATTAAGGGAACCAATGATCCGCTGTCGAGTGCGCCAGCAGCCCATAACACACCCATACCCACCGTCACAGTCAGATCAGCCTTCCTGAAAGTGAACTCTCGGAAGGTGATGGGTCTGTACGGGATCCCTGGCCCGACACTCATCGCTAGAGTATCTTGACAAGGACTCCCACATCAAACTCCTATTTATTGAGTACAGCTCCGCCTTCAATACCATAATCCCAACCAAGCTCCTATCAAAGCTCCAAAACCCACAACGTGGTTCCTAGCTCTGCAACTGGATCCTCAACTTTCTGACCCACAGACCACGATCAGTAAGAATAAACAACACCTCCTCCTCCACAATAGTCCTCAATATTGGGTTTCCGCAAGGCTGTGTACTTAGCCCCCTACTATACTCCCTGTACACACATGACTGCGTGGTAAAATTTGGTTCCAACTCCATCTGCAAGTTTGCTGATGATACGGTCATAGTAGGCCGGATCTCGAATAACAGGAGGGAAATAGAGAACCTAGTGGAGTGGCGCGGCAACAACAATCTATCCCTCAATGCCAGCAAAACTAAAGAGCTGGTCACTGACTTCAGGAAGCAAAGTACTGTACACACGCCTGTCAGCATCAACGGGGCCGAGGTGGAGATGGTTAGCAGTTTCAAATTCCTAGGGATACACATCACCAAAAAACTGGCCTGTTCCACCCACATCGACGCTACCACCAAAACAGCACGACAGCACCTATGATTCCTCAGGAAACTAAGGAAACTCGGCATGTCCACCTTAACTCTGACCAATTTTCACAGATGCACCATAGAAAGCATCCTATCTGGCTGCATCACAGCCTAGTATGGCAGCGGCTCAGCCCAAGACCGCAAGAAACTTGAGAGTTGTGAACACAGCCCAGTCCATCACGCAAACCTGCCTCCCATCCATTGACTCCATCTAACTCCCGCTGCCTGGGGAAAGTGGGCAGCATAATCAAAGACCCCTCCCACCGGCTTACTCACTCTTCTAACTTCTTCCATCGGGCAGGAGATACAACAGTCTGAGAACACGCACGAGCAGACTCAAAAACAGTTTCTTCCCCGCTGTTACCAGACTCCTAAATGACCCTCTTATGGACTGACCTGATTAACACTACATCCCTGTATACTTCACCCGATGCCGGTGTTATGTAGTTACATTGTGTACCTTGTTGCCCAATTATGTATTTTATTTTATTTTCATGTACTTAATTATCTGTTGAGCTGCTCGTAGAAAAATACCTTTCACCGTACCTCGTTACACGGGATAATAAACAAAATCCAATCCAATCCAAGTGCAGACGTGGCAACAAGTGAAACATGTTTTCTAGTATTTATACGGTTTGTGTTTTGGTACAGTGGTAACATTCTCACCCCAGAGTCAGAGGGTCGTGGGTTTTGGCTCCGCACCAGAGGCTCAAACACCTAATCTAAGCTGCCATTTCACTGCAATACTGAGGGAGTTCTGCATTGTCATAAATGCTCTTTCTGATGGATTTGATTTATTATCAGGTGCACCCAGGTACAATGATTGTCACGTGTACCAAGGTACAATGAAAAATATTGTTCTGCGTACATTCTAGACAGATCGTGCCAGATGTTGGTGCAAACTTTCTGCTTTTGTAACATGCTGGGATATGAATTCATGCCTGCTTTTAAGTCGCTACATGGTGTTTTTTGCTGAAACAGTGAACTTTGGACGAAGAGTGACTCTGACAGATGTATCCTCCAAAGACAATAGGCCAGTGAGGACCAGTGCTCCACGGACTGCAGGAGCTGTTATTCTAAGTTCTCAAAACAGCTGCGAGAGAAAGGGTGGCCTCTAAATCCACATCTTGGACTGGCAACTCATGACCTTATTACTGGCGACTTGTAACATGACCTTATGTAATCAAGCGCGCAAAACATTGATTGGGCGAATGTAACATACTGTGTAAAAAATTGATAACTATATATGGAATGAACTGCGATACTGAGAGAATTGATTGTATGTAAATGAGAATGCAAACTAATTCTGCTTTTGAAAGAGTATATTAACCCAGTTTAAGCCACAGCTCAGTGGGAAAGTGTGCCGCCAAGACCGAGGGGTCTAGGACTTTCTCCGAGAGCTCTGCAACAATATATTGCTTCTTTTGCTCACGTTAAGGTCTTTTTGTGAATATTATCACCCAACACCAGACATGAAAAAACATAGGACTTACGATAAATACATAATGTAAATACATAGACACAGGCATTGGGTGAAGCATACGGAGTGTAGTACTACACATTGGGGAAGATACATGGATAGATCAGTTCAGTCCATAAGAGGGTCATTCAGGAGTCTGATAACAGCAAGGAAGAAGTTGTTTTTGAACCTGTTAGTGCATGTTCTCAGACTTTTGTATCTCCTACCCGATGGAAGAGGTTGGAGGTGAGAATAAGCTGGGTGGGAGGGATCTTTGATTAAGCTGCCCCCGCTTTCCCCAGGCAGCGGGAGGTGTAGACAGAATCAATGCATGCAAGGCAGGTTTGCATGATGGACTGGGCGGTATTCACGACTCTCTGTACTTTATTGCGGTCTTGGGCAGAGCAGTTGCCATACCAGATAGGATGCTTTCTATAGTCCAATGATGGGATGTTCAACTGAAATCACATCAGCCTTGTCAGATGGACAGAAAACACATCATGTCCTTATTCAAAGAAACATAGGGAAATTCTCCCAGTGCTATTTGTCCCGCAGCCAACACAATCAAAACACACCATCTGGTCAGCTAGCTCACAATTGCTTCTGGGAAAATTCGCTGCTGTGTTGACATTACAATACTGACTACACTGCAAATGTACTTAATTACCTGCAAAGCTGTAAGGATATTGTGAGTTTGTGAAAAGTGCCAAATATTAGCAAATTCTTTATTTTCTTTCTTGGAACTGCTTTCAGACAAATGTGCACATGCATTGACTTCTACACAAAATACCAACATTCTTCTCTGTGTCCTTTGACTGCTTCGACTTGTTTTCTCTTCTCTTTGTCCTTCTGTCATTTTCTACACTCTGTTTCTCAGTATAGTGATTCTGTCATGTGAGAGTACCTTTAAGAAATGAGTGTTTAAGAAAGGTACCTTTAAGAAATGTTTTGACTGCTCATGTTACTGCAGTGATGTCAGAGTGTGGGTGGAGCCGAGCTCTGGCTCTGCTTTTTAGTTTCAGTTTGAGAAAAAGCTTGGGTGTGCCTGTGTTCTTCAGTGAGCTGCATCTGAAGTCTGCCATCCAAAGACTATCTATGGATCATTTGGTGAACCCAGAATTGTAAAAGGTTTCAGTATTGAATGTAAACCCTGATGTGCTTCAGTTTAGAGGTTTGTTAAGTCTTTTGGATGTTAAAAGAACAGCATACAGATTACTTAGTGTTGTATTATTTGGGGGGTGTATTTGAGTTAATGGTTGCTAAGATATTCACTGTTTGTTTTAAAAAGGTTAACTTGAGTTCATAGAATATACATTGTTTTGTTTTAAAAATACTCGTCTATTTCTGCAGTACCATACCTGTAGAGTGAGCCGTGTGCTCTCCATACCACAATCTATTAAAAGTTGTGGGTGAGGTGAACTCCATGATACACTTTGGGATGCTCTAAACCCTGACCCATAACAATTCTGACAATCCTTACTTTTCTCTCCCCTTTACTGTTATAAAACAAATTGGTATTTCTGAGCATAAACTGAAACGTTAACTGCCTCATTGTCACATTATTGTTTGAATTACACAGTTCTGCCCAAATAGTCCATGTTGGTATTTATCCCTTACATGACCAGTGGATAGAATCCTAGAAACTCCACTCTGCGCCCATATTCCTTTATTTTCCTTTCCTTCAACCCATCAACTAACCTATTTTTAGACATTTACATGCATTGGGAATTTCCTTGGAGCAGCTTCTGCTTCTCTGGGAGTAAAGGGGATGGTTTTAGCACAGGGCTAAAGAGCTGGCTTTTAAAGCAGATCAAGGAAGGTCAGCAGCACGGTTCAATTCCCGTACCAGCCTCCCCGAACAGGCGCCGGAATGAGGGTGACTAGGGGCTTTTCACAGTAACTTCATTTGAAGCCTACTTGTGACAATAAGCGATTTTCATTTCATTCAAATTGGTTTCTGCAGCTTCGATAGCAAAGTTACACTGCCAGAGCAGGAACAGCTCTGAGGAACAGCCTCAGACCCACTGTGTAAAGCAGTTTCTCGTCCCCTTAAATCTCTTACATTAAATATTAAATCTGTCCCTTTGAGACTTCTCTACCAGGAGAACACATGTTTCTATCTATCCCATCTTTATTTAAAAAATCCCAAACAAATCACTCCTTAATCTGCTCTCTGCAAATCAAAACAGCCCTAATTCTTTTAGGATTTTCTTCGTTTTGTATTTCCTCAAATGAGTCAACATCTTTACTCAGATCATGGGTTGGGGATAGACAGTTGGACGATTTAGGAGATTGGAGTGTGGGTTTGGGAGACTGGATTGGGAAGCAGGTTTGCTCAAGTATCCAGGGAGTGGATTGGGGGGGGGGGGGGTGGAGTGTAGAAACCTGCCCGCTCTTCCTAGTGAACCCGGCTTCCTAACTTCCTTCCGCCACCTGGTTTCCCAAGTCCTGATACCTGAAATACTGTTCAAATTTGAGACGCAAATCGCTTGTCGGGCTTTTGGCTGAGATCAAACCCAAGATGAGGTGCAATGCCTTTTCTTGTCAGCTTGGATCTCGTGTCTCTCTCTCTTGTGGAGATCGTGAATTGGCTTCAATTTGAATCTGAATTGGGTTTTTGAGCAAGCAATTAGATGGATTAAGGTTTTGCCCTGATCACTCTGTGCATTGTCTTTGTAACTTTAAAGATGGGATTTTAAAAAAATTGAGCCACGTAGCTTTGTTACTATTATTTAATGGAAGGACATGTTAGAACAGGAAATAGGGGCGGGTTTTAGATATTTAAAATTGTACCTGAAACCTGCACATTTCCCACTCTTTGAGGGAGATAACAACTGCTGAGCTCAGTCACAAGATGAGCAGCCCCAAGTCTTCCTAACCTGGGTTACAATAGTGCTACTTTCATCCTTTAGCGAAAAGGTATACATCATATACCTTCCCAAGATATCTATTCCTAGTTTATATGGACTATCAATCCAGATTTTGCCCCCATGACTCTGAAAGTTACAGAACAGGTCTCAAACAGATAAATTAATGTTTTTCAAACTTTTTTCCCCGGCGCCCCACTTCTACCAAATGGCTGGCCGACACCACATTCACTTCCTACTCAGGTGAGCCTGTCTTCAACTTTTATGCATTTAAGATTAATATAATTGATCTTCCTCACATATGACAGTAAATTTTATTCAGTTCTGTATATGTAAAACCAATATGCTGCATGGCAACAAACTAATTCCAACTTGTATACTGTAAATTTCACATCCCTGACACTGAAATCCTTGGTTTTGTCCAATCTGACGTTTCCAACTCGAACCCAAGATTTAACTCTGGGCTCCAAAGTACCAAAAGGCTGCTTAATCAATCTAAACATATTTGCTGATCTGGGAGAACTGTATCAACATAGATACATGAATTCAGTTTCAAAGAAATACAATGAATTTTATTCCTCTCATCAGCATATACATTCAAACTAAATGTCCAAAATCAGACTATGTACTCATTTAATGTGCATTAACCATCAACATTTTTGAGGCATCTTTTCATTTCAAATTGATTCTACAGTAGAATACTTCAATGCACATGGGGAAATATAATGAGTTGGATTGTGAAATAATGATGATACACTTCAAACTCTGAAGCCATAGACTGCCTTCATGGCAGAAAATTTGAGACTCGGGCATTCGAAACAGGATTCGCTGACCATTTAAAAATCCACCTCTCTCCCAATTCTTACTTTTCTTTTCATAAAGTGCACGTAACCTGAATTGTATGAGGCAATACTAAGCTCTTACTCCGCATCAAAAATCCTCATGCTGGCGATGTCATAATCTGAGAGATCCTCGTTGTCATCCTGCCTATACAAAATGCGCGTGCGTGTGCTAAAAACAGAATAGAACCAGACCTGTAAGTAACATTACACCAAGGTTTATCCCGTAGCCATTCCAAATATTAGATTTCATAATGAAACCTCTGTATTTGTATATTGGCTAGGTATTAAATTTAACTTTATGAATGTACACACTTTTCATTCAACAGGATCAGTTTAGGGCAGAAAACATGTACCCAGAGAGAAAATAGGAAAACATATCTGGCGATCATTGGGGATCATTTAAAAAAATAAATAAATTTAGAGTACCCAATTATTTTTCCCAATTAAGGGGCAATTTAGTGTGGCCAATCCACCTAGCCTGCACATCTTTTGGGTTGTGGGGGTGAAACCCACGCAGACACGGGGAGAATGTGCAAACTCCTCACGGACAGTGACCCAGAGCCGGGATTCGAACCTGGGTCCTCAGCGCCGTAGGCAGCAATGCTAACCACTGTGCCACCGTGCTGCCCTTTTGGGGGTCATTTTTGGCAACCCATTTTACAACACCCGCGACCCACCTGCGGGTCGCAACCTCCACTTTGAAAGACACTGAGATAGATTGATCCCTCAGAAGGTCGGGTCGATGCAAAGAAAACACCTGCAGCAGCCATTTTTAAAAATATATATTTTTATTCGATGTTTAACATTTTCCCTGCATCAGCCATGATGGTCTTGAATGCCCAAGCTGCTTTTCTTTTGTTCCTGAATGTTACTGCGTTAGACTGTGGAAAGGATAAAGTTACTGGACATTTTGTTTCAGGAGGCAGTCAAATCCTTTATGCTAATTTGGCCCATGGTCAGAGAGCATAAGACATAGGAACAGAATTAGGCAATTTGGTCCATCGAATGTGCTCCGCCATTCAATCATAGCTGATATGTTTCTTATCCCCATTCTCCTACCTTCTCCCCATAACCCCGATCCCCTTATTAATCAAGAACCTATCTCTCTCTGAAAGACACTCAATGATTTGGCCTCCACAGCCTTCTGTGGCAAAGAGTTCCACAGATTCACCACGTTCTGGCTGAAGAAATTCCTCCTTATCTCTGTTTTAAAGGATCGTCCCTTTAGTCTGACATTGTGTCCTCTGGTTCTAGTTTATCCTTCAAGTGGAAACATCCTCTCCACATCCACTCTATCCAGGCCTTGCAATATCCTGCAAGTTTCAATAAGATTCCCTAGGGCTGGTTTAGCACAGAGCTAAAGAGTTGGTTTTTAAAGCAGACCAAGGCAGGCCAGCAGCACGGTTCAATTCCCGTACCAGCCTCTCCGAACAGGCGCCGGAATGTGGCAACGAGGGGCGTTTCACAGTAACTTCATTTGAAGCCTACTTGTGACAATAAGCGATTTTCATTTTCATTTCATTTCTCTCATCCTTCTAAACTCCAACTAGTTCAGACCCAGAGTCCTCAACTGTTCCTCATACAACACGCAGGCGGGGAAGGCCCAGGGCCTGAACAGGTTCTCAACAAGCTCCAGGATCATTCTTGTGAACCTCCTCTGGACCCTTTCCATGGCCATGGTTTTTAACATGGTTCTGGATCCAGGGTTGGATCAGTCGTGTCCTAGATCCTGGAAGGTTTCAGCAATGGATAAGGGGAGTTGATGAGGTTTATGGAGCGTATGGGTGAGACGGACCCCTGGCGGTTTGAGAGACCTAGGGCGAAGAAGGAGTTGTTGTTATTTCTCAGGTGCACCGGGTGTACTTCGATATTAATTTTTTTGTTTTGGTTAAAGCTTTGGTGGGGTCGGGTCAGAGAACTTGGCGATTGTGGTCTTGAGCCATGGGTCACCCTGGGTGGATTTGCATGTGGTGCAGGAGGGGGTCCATCTGCTGCAGTGGAGGCTGGATGTGGGGTTACTGGCAGAAGAGGGGATTTGTGGGAGGGTGAGGGTGGCCATCCAAAATTATGTGGAGCTGAATAAGATGGGGTAGGTTTCAACCTCCACACTGTGGGAGGTGCTGAGGGCGTGATGAGGGGGGAGTTTGTTTTGGGAGGTTGAGAAATGGGAGGGGTACGGTGGTATCGGGGCCCCGATGGGGGATGAAGGGATGGGACTGTTTCTAGATGGGTTGGAGTTCACGAGTGTTGAGGAGGTGAAGGTGGAGGGACTGGGGCCCCAGATCAGGCTGAGGGAGGTTATGGATTGTGTAAGGTGGACGCAGGCGGGGAAGGCCCAGGGCCTGAACAGGTTCCCAATCGGGTTTTATAAAAAGTTTGAGACAGAGTTCGGCTCCTGCTGGCGGAGATGCTTAATGAGTCAAGTGTGAAGGGGTAGCTCCTCCCCCACGCTGTCTTTTGCTTATCCTAAAGAAGGATAAAGACCAGGAGCAGTGTGGGCCGTATTGTCCCATATCGCTGCTGAATGTAAATGCAAAGGTGTTGGCGATGCGGATAGAGGAGTGTGAGCTGGGCATGATAGGGGAGGACCAGATGGGGTTCGTGAGGGGGCGCCAATTGTCGTCGAATGTTTGGAGGTTGTTGAATGTTATTATGATGCCTTCAGATGGGCAGGAGGTTGAAGAGGTTGTGGCAATGGACGCGGAGAAGGCGTTCAACCAAATTGAATGGGAGTATTTGTTTGAGGTGTTGGGTAGGTTTGGGTTTGGAGAGGGCTTTGCGGATTGGGTTCACCTGATGTATAAGGCACCGAGGGCAAGAGTTTGAACAAGCAAGGCCAGCTTGGGGTAGTTTGGGTTGCACCGAGGGACAAGGCATGGGTGTCCGTTCTCCCCGCTGTTCTTTGCCTTAACTATTGACCCATTGGCAATGGTGTTTAGGAATGTGAGGGGTTGGAGGGACATTCAGCCGGGGGGGGGGGGGTTTGGATGCTTCCACAGGATTATGGGAATGCAGGGGAAGTTTGGCCGCTTTTTGGGGTTGGAGAAGGTTGGAAACGGGAGAAAAGTGAGGTGTTTCCAATCAACGCAGGAGAGCAGGCTGGGGAACTGCTGTTTTGATTTGTGGGATACAGGTGGTGTGGAGTTGGGCTTAGCTATACTAGTTGATTTTGACGCAGCTGGCGGCAGGAATGAAGGAGGACTTTCTTGCCATTTACGTTGGGGGGGTCGGGGAGACAGCAAAGATGACGATACTGCCAAGGTTTTTGTTTGTGTTCCAGAAACGTCCGATTTTTACCCCAAGTCCTATTTTAGGAAGGTGAATGTTATGATTTTGATGTTTGTGTGGGCAGGGTAAGCAGGTTAGGAGGGTGTTCATGGAGAGGGAACGATATGGTGGGACTGGAGAGGTGTTGGTGTTGCTGAATTTGATGAACTAGTATTGGGCAGCAAACATTGCTATGGTTTGGGGGTGGGCAGTGGAGGAGCGGTCGGTTTGGGGCAGATGGAGGCGGCCATGTGGAAGGGGACCAGTTTGAGGGCACAATTGTTGGTGCCCCTTCTGCTCTTGCTGGCCAGGTACTCCACAAGCCTGGTGGTGGTGGTATCAGCACTGAGGGTCTGGAACCAGTGTAGGCAGTACTTTGGTTTGGAAGGTATGTGGGCACCGATCTGTGATAATCATAGCTTTGTGTCGGCGAGGCTGGATGCGAGTTTCTGGGGGTGGCGGCAGGTAGGTAAATAATGTTTCAGGGAATTATTCATTGAGGAGAAGTTCACAGACCTGGAGGAGTTAGAGAGGATGCAAAAATTACCAAAGGGTAATGGATTCAGGTATCTGCAGGTTAGGAACTTTGTTAGGAAGGAGGTGCCAGAGCTTCCGAGACTGCCACCCCTAGTGCAGTAGAATAAGATACTATCTAAGGATGAAATTATGGACAGCAGAGTGGCGGACATGTATGGGGACTTTATGGAAAAGGAGACCATCCCCGTGGAGGATATTAGGAGTAAGCGAGAGGGCGAGCTGGAAGGGGAGCTGTGGAGGGAAGCTTTACGGAGGGTGAATGTGTCCTCATCGTGTGCGAGGCTAAGTCTTATTCAGTTTAAGATGGTGCATAGGGCCCACATGACAGTGTTGAGGATGAGTCGGTTCTTCTCTAGAGTGGAGGATAGGTGTGGGCAGTGTTCAGGGGGTCCGGCGAACCATGCCCATATGTTCAGGGCTTGCCTGAATTCTGGAAGGGCTTTTCGGAGGTTATGGCAAAGTTTTTTGGGGTGGAGAGAGCTCCGAGTCCGGAGGTGACGATATTTGGAGCGTCAGAGGATCCGAGAGTGCAGGTGGGAAGAGAGACCGATGTACTGGCCTTGGCCTCCCTGATAGCCCGGAGACGTTTTTGTTGTGCTGGCAGGACTCAGGGACGCCAAAGGCCGTGGTATGGGTGAGCGACTTAGCAGAATTTCTGCGGCTGGAAAAGATCGAGTTCACCATCTGTTTGTCCATTTTGAGGTGCCATCAGCGCTGGGGGGGGGTTTAGGTTTTGTTTGATTTGGGTTGTAGACTCCGGTTGGCGGGGAAAAGAAAGGTTGGAAAAAGGCGGCAGATGCTGGGGTGAACGGTAGATGAATAAGTGGTTTCTGAGGGCAGGGAGGAGTTTTGTGGTCTGGTATGGTGATTGGGCTTGTATTTCCTTGTCCTTTGGCTTTGCCGTTTTGTGTTTAGAAGTATTTAAAAATAAAATTTATTTCAAAAATGTGAAGACACAAAGTTGGCTGAATTCAACTTTCAGCGGGCGGCACAGTGGTTAGCACCAGGGACCCAGGTTCAATTCCGACCTTGGGTAACTGTCTGTGTGGAGTCTGCACTTTCTCCCCGTGTCTGTGTGGGTTTCCACCGGATGCTCCGGCTTTCTCCCACAATCCAAAGTTGTTCGGGTTAGGTGGATTTTCTGTAGTAAATTGCTCCTTAGTGCCCAAAAGGTTAGGTGGGTTACTGGGTTACAGTGATAGGGTGGGGGCGTGGACCTAGGTAGGGTGCTCTCTCAGAGGGTTGGTGCAGACTCAATGGGCTGAATGGTCTCCTCCTGCACTGTAGGGATTCTATGATTCTACGAATTTAGAGAATATTTAACACTTTTAAAAAAAATTATATTGCGGAATAATAAATGGAACAAAGTACCCATATCATCATCTTATTATTCGGCAATGTGAGGTAATACATCTTGAATGAGTTTCATGGAGCTATTTTCATTTTTGTTTTCTGCATTCCAGCTCTTTTTTTAAACAGAAAGCAGCTGTTTCTCTTGGCAACCAAACTAAGTACAATAAAATATTGGAACAATTATTGAAAGCTGTTTCTCCAAAAGGATAAAGATTGCAGGAATTACACGTCATCTCAATGAGGTTTCTCCTAACCAGCAAACTGCTGATACTGTATTCTGTACAACGTTGCAGTGCCACTGCAGGGCAGTTGGTGAGGGTTTGAGAAGTTAGATATTGGGTAGAAGAGGAGAGTCTCCAAGACAACGTTACTTATACTACCATGTACCAGACTAATTTGGAAGAAGGAAATTAAGAACAACAATGCTTGAGAGGGGTTATGGAAAAATAGTGTTTCCGCTTTCCAAAACACTGAGAAAAAAAACACGTAAAATCATTCCGAATGGAATGGGATTCATTGAACTGACTGGTGGAAGTATCCCCACAAAGAGGGTAAATAAGTCAGTGGTTCAGGAAGAATGAGCAAATCTTAAAAAAACAGATGAGAGAGGAGCTCAAAATAAGTCTAGCGGGAGAACAAACCAATCTAAAGTGGTAATTGTGAAGGAGGATATAGAGCGATCAACATGAGGCCAGGTTGGTTGGAGAGACTAAAGATCTGGATAGAGGTTGAAAGAATAAGTAAAAATAGAATGGATCAGTTCAATCAATGGTATAAATGCGTCAGGGTTGCAGTGTTCACATGTGAATTGATAAAGCATTAGAGAGAAAATGAGGGAAGTATAAGAATGGAAGGATAGATTTTCAGAAGAACGAAGAGTAGGAAGGGAGGTGCAATGTTCTCATCAACTATGTCACCATAATATGGTATGGTCGGTGTCACACTCACCAGAGTGCAGGTTCGGAAAGGTCATTTCACTTTTGTGGATGTGGTGATTGATGGCACAACTGTCATCATGGTCGTTTGACAGAGGAAGGGAAGGTTGGGAAAAGCGACACCAGAAAATGGCTCACATTGCGCTGTTTCCATCAACCAGGAAGATATTTAAAAATATGTCCCTAATGAAGGTCTGGAACCCCAGATGGGCTACTCAAATTCCACAGAGGTCGAGTTCATTTCAATGTCTAAGTTGTTGGGTGTTAGGGAGATCAGAGTCAAGGGAATTCCTTCACCCTGATCCCACCTTTTTCAATGTCATTGGAATTGTTTGGGGTCGATAGAGATTCAGCTTCAAATGAGCCGTGAAACAAACTCAAGGCAGGGGTCCTCCAGTCACTCTGTGGTCAAGCAGTCAGGAATTTTGCTGGCCCTAATTTCAGCCACAGAGAGGAACATCATTAAATAATAGTGGCACACAGGCAAATCTGTCTGGGTTGAGTTAAAAAATAATAAGAGTTCGGTTAACATTTTGGAAGTACATTATAAACTACTTCATATAATTGGAAAGAAATCGAGGATGAGATTTTTGGCATTTAAGAGTTATAATTATGTGGGACGTGAAAGGAAGCATGCAGCACTAGATGTAGTTTTGGGTAGCTCAAGGTAGATGAATATTGAAGAAATAGTGGCTAAGACCGTAATAAGTTCACATTAAAAACAGAAAAAGGAAATGAGGTCCAGTCATAGACTGGATTTCAGAGGGATAGGAAGGGATCTAGTCCAGATTAATTGTAAAGATGGCTGTTCAAACAGTAGACCTTGCTAGCATCCTAGCTGCAGTGATGAAGGTCTTTGTCTAACTAGCTGCTAACTCCCTCAGCCAAACTACCCCAGTACAAAAATACACAGGACAAATCTAACCCAGCCAGCTATGACAGAGGAAAATACTGCGGATGCATGTGAATCTAACAGAGGAACAGAAAATGTTAGAAATGCTCAGCAGGTCTGGTAGCTTCTGTGAAGCCAGTTGAATAAATTCAGCATTTTCTGTTACCAATTACATTTTTTTTTAAATTAAGAGACAATTTAGCGAGGCCAATTCACCTACCCTGCACAACTTTGGGTTGTGGGGTGAGACCTACGCAGATATGGGGAGAATGTGCAAACTCCACACAGACAGTGACCTGGGGCCGGGATCGAACCCTGGGCCTCAGCGCTGTGAGGCAGCAGTGCTGTACCACCGTGCCGCCCTTCGCTGCCAATTACTACAAATGATCAATCTCTGCCCAATCAGCAAAGTGATGAAAGGAATAAATAGCACCGACTGATAACCTTCTAACCAAGGCTCAGTTTCGGTTCAGCCAGAACCATTTGGCTCCAGATGTCATCATAATCTTAATCTAGACACAAACAAAAAAGGTAAATCTCAGAGGAGAGCTAAGAAAGCTTCACTAGATATCAAGATAGTATTCAACTGAATGTGGCATGAAGGAGCCTTCATAAAACTGACTCAATGGGGGAATCATTGGAAAACTCGCTAATGGCGAGGAAGATGATCTTGGTTATCAAAGGCCCTGACATCACTGCTGTGAAATGTACTCAGCTGCTTTCTTAACGAACTTCTCTACATCATAAGGTCAGAAAAAGGGCTGTTTGCTGATGGTTCCAGTGCATTCAGTACTCATCCAGTCGTGAAGCTGCTCATGCCAAAATACAACAGAAACGTGAATGACGTGCAGACTTGGGTGGATAGGTGACATACATTGGGAAAGTTGCTTGTCCCAATTGAGCACCCACTCAAGCTTGTCAGCCAGGGAGAAGGTAGACCGAGGAGGTAAGTATGGCTGCAATTGCAGAAGTGGGAGAGGTCCACGTGGTCCATATTATTCTTGTGCAACTCAGAGCCTCATTAGTATAACTGAAACATTTACACCATTGGACCTATTTTGTTGTGCCCATATACTGTTACTGGCCCTATAAATCTCTTTGGATCCTGAAATACATGGATTCCTAAGGTCTCAATCAGGTGGGATGCGAACAAAATCTCGAGAGGCAAAATGCTGATGGATCGGAAACCAGAAGGGCCAATCTTGATTTTAACTCGTGTACCAGGTAGTGAGAGTTAGAATTCCTCCTTCAATGGCAGAACCATGGCAGACCCCACCATCAACAGCTTTGGGATCACTATTTACCAGAAAGTGAACGGGACCAGCCATCACACCATAGCTACAAGAACAGGCAGAGGGGATTACTCTGAGATGAATGGCTATTCTCCCAAGCTTAGCCTCCTTGCTATTTACAAGGCTTAAGTCAAAGTGTTGCGGAATCATCACCCCTCACATATATAAATATATATATATATATTCAGAGCAATAACACTCAATATCATTCACTTGACTGGTGTTTTTGCACTGGAATCAACATCTCCACCTCCTGAACTTGTGCATTGTGATTCATAAACTGTAGGACTCACTGCAACAACTCGCCAAGATTACTTTTGCATCACCTCCCTCCCACAAAACGTCTTATCAACTGTGGCCCAGTAATCAGCAATTTACCCTTCAAGTCATACCCAATCCTAAAATTCCCTAACACTACAAAAGAATACCATCCCAACACACACTGCTGTGGTTTGAGAGAACCCATGTTTTCAGGGCTGCTAGACTTCAGCAATTTTATCTGAGGAATAAACATCTTTCAGTTTTTAGCACATGTCTCAGTGTACCAACTGATTCATACTGTGTGATTCATACAGTGGAGATCGAGACTTCTGGCCACAGTTCAAACTTTGCTGGCTACAAACTGAAGTTTACTGAGCAATTATATCCTTTTATTATACTTACTTACTGAAGGGAAGACAAAACAAGTCTGACCAGGCATAGTACCAAAATCTTACTCACTAAAATGGTCAATTTGAATTTGATGTAAACAAATGTTCCTCTATTTATGGTAACTTACAAAACTTACTAATAGTAATAGTACAGCTAAGAATAAGAACCTAAGAACATAAGAAATAGAAGCAGGTGTAGACCACACGGACCATTGAGCCCGCTCTGTCATTCAGTAAGATCATTGTTAATCCTGGGCTCCAATAAATTCAATTTTCCCATCCGCTCCCAATATCCCTTAACTTCCTGAGATGTCAAAATTCTGTCTAACCAGCCTCAAATGTATTCAATGATGGAGCCTCTAGAACGGTAGAGTGTAAAGTGCAACACCTCACACTTTTCAGGATTAAATTCCATTTGCCACTTTCCTGCCCATTTGACCATTCAGTCTACATCTTCCTGCAACCTAAGACACTCAGCCTCACTGTTAATCACCCGACCTATCTTTCTGTCATCCACAAACTTACTGATCCTACCCCCAAGTAGTCATCTAAGTCATTTATATAAATGACGAATAATAGAGGATGTCACTGGACACTGGCTTTCAGTCACTAAAGCAGCCGTCTGTCTTCACCCTGTTTCCTACAGCTCAGCCAGCTTTGAATCCACCGTATCAAGTTCTCTGTAGCCCATGTGCATTTGCCTTCTTTATAAGTCTCCCATGTGGGACCTTGTCAAATGCTTTGCTGAAATGCATGTAAACTGCATCAACTGCATTACTCGCATCCACACACTTAGTCACGTGCTCACAAAATTCAACCAAATATGTTCAGCATGACCTCCCTCTGACAAAGTGACAAAGCCATGCTGACTGTTCCTGATCAAACCTTGCCTCTCCAAGTGGAGATAGATTCCCTCCTTCAGAATTCTCTCCATTAGTTTCCCCACCACTGACATGAGACTCACTGACCTGTAGTTCCCTGGCTTATCTCTATTACCTTTCTTAAATAATTTGCTGTTCACCAGTCCTCTGGCACATCTCTCATGGCCGGAGAAGAATTAAAAATTTGGATCAGGACCCCTGCAATTTCCTCCCTTGTTTCCCACGGCAACCTGGGTCACAATTCGTCCGGAGCTGGAGATGTCTCCGCTTTTAAGCCTGCCAAAACCTCCAACATCTTAGTCGCCACATCACACCTTGGTATGGCAACTGCTCAGCCCAAGACCATAAGAAACTACAGAGTGTCGTGAACACCGCCCAGTCCATCACACGAACCCGCCTCCCAACCATTAACTCTGTCTACACCTCCCGCTGCCTTGAGAAAGCGGGCAGCATAATCTAAGACCCCTCCCACCCGGCTTACTCACTCTTCCAACTTCTTCCATCCGGCAGGAGATACAAAAGTCTGAACACGCACTAACAGATTCAAGAACAGCTTCTTCCCCGCTGTTACCAGACTCCTAAATGACCCACTTATGGACTGATCTGACCTCTTCACACATTTTCTCTGAGTAGTACTACACTCCTGCATGTTCCACTCGGTGTCTGTATCTATATATTTACATTGTGTATTTTATGTTTGCCCTATTATGTATTTTCTTTTCATGTACGGAATGATCAGTCTGAACTGCACGCAGAACAACATTTTTCACTGTACCTCTGTACACGTGACAATAAACCAATCCAATCCCTCCTGACACAACTTGCTCAATAACCTTACAGTCTCTCTCCCCGAGTTCCATATCTGCCTCTTCAATCTCTTGGATGAAGACAGATGTAAGATATTCATTTAACACCCTACCAATGTTCTCTGGCTCCACCCAGATTCCCCGCTCTTCCCATTGATATACTTATAGAATATCTTGGGATTTTCCCTACTTTTACCAGCTAGAGATTTCTCATACCCCTCTTTGCTCTCCTAATTGCTTTCTTAAGCTCCATCCTGCACTTTCTGTACTCCACTAATGCCTCTTTGAGTTGCTCCCCTTGTACTTATTAAAAGCCTCTCTCTTCCTTCTTATTGTATCCTGAATATCTCTAGTCATCCATGGTTCTCTGGATTTGTTACTCCTTTCTATTAGCATAGAGGGAACATGTTGGGCCTGTACCCTCCGCATTGCCTCTTTAAACACCTCCCATTGCTCTTCTGTAAATTTCCCCACCATTAACTTGTTCCAATCTACCTTGGCCAGATCCTGCCTTATTTTACTGAAGTCTGCTTTCCCCAATCTAAGACCTTTTTCTGCAATTTGCCTATTTCCTTGTCCATAACAAACTTAAATTGCACCATGTTGTGGTCGCTATCACTAAAATGCTCCCCCACCATCACATCAACCATCTGTCCAGCTTCATTTCCCAGAATTAGGTCCAGCATTGCGCCATCCCTTGTTGGACCATCCACATGTGGAGCTAAAAAGCTCTCTTGTATACATTTTATGAATTCTGTTCCATCTAACCCCGAACACAATGACTATCCCAGTTAATGTTGGGAAAGTTGAAATCACCCACTATGATTGCTCTATTATTATTTTTACACATCTGCAAATTACGCACATATTTGCCCCTCAATTACCCGCTGACTATCTGGGGATCTATAATAAACACGTAGCAACGTGGCTGTCCCCTTTTTATTCCTAAGCTCTACCCACAAAGCTCCATTTAACGCCACTCCCCAAAATATCATCTCTCCATACTGCAGTAATTGACTCCCCTCTTTTGCCCCCTGCCCTGTCCCTACTGAAGTATCCCAGGATGTTAAGCTGCCAAGCCTACCCCTCCCTCAACTACGGCTCCGTGATGGCTATTATATCATAATTCTACGCGTCAACCCTTTCCCTTAACTCATCCGTTTTACCTGTAATACTCCAGGCATTAGAGGCCATTCAGCCTGGTCTTACTCTCCTGAAACGTACTACTGCTGTATTCCCTTTGACTCAATTGATTTTGTGTTATGCTGTGTCCCCATTCTGCTAACAGCCTAACATCCTGCCAAATTAGTTTAAACTTCTCCCAATAGCACTAGCAAACCCACCAGCAAGGTTGTTAGTCCCTCTCTGGTTCAGATGTAGACTGTCCTGCTTGTATAGGTCCCACCTTCCGTAGAAATGGGCCCAGTGGTCCAGGAATCTAACACCCTCCCTCCTGCACCAACTCTTAAGCCACATATTCATCTGTGCTATTCTCCTATTCCTGTACTCGCTAGCACATGGCACAGGGGGTAATCCAGAGATTACAACCTGAGAAGTCCTGCTCTTCAGTCTATTGCCTAACTCCCTGAATTCTTGATGCAGGACCTCATCCCTCTTTCTACCTATATCATTGGTACCAACATGTACCCATGACCTGTGCCTTATCACCCTCCCCCTTCAGGATGCCCTCAACCGTTCAGTCACATTCCAGACCCTGGCACCAGGGAGGCAACACACCATTCAGGAGTCTTTTTCATGAGCACAGAAGTGCCCATCTGTTCCCCTGACTATTGCTCTTCTGCGCTTTGACCTTCCCTGCTGAACAAAAGAACCAGCTGTGGTGCCACTATTCTGGCCTGCACTGACTGCCTACCCTTTCTAGCAGTCACCCATCTCGCTACCTGCACCTTGGGTGTGACCACATCTGTATAACTCCTGTCTATCACGCTTTCCGCCATCTGCATGCTCGTTAGTGCATCCAACTGCTGCTCCAATCAAACCACACGGTCTGTGAGGAGCTGCCATTGGGTATACTTCCTACAGATGTAGTCATCTGGAATGCTGGAAGTGTCACTGACCTCCCACATCTCACAGTTAGAGCACTGCCCCCAGCTGACTAACATATGTAGCACTAATTAATTCTGTCAAAATAAATAATTATTAAATTTAGTACCATTTAATTAATTATGTTAAAATAAATACTTATTAAATTTAAGTTAAAATTAACTATATGGTCCCTTGTGCTCGATTTCTCTGATAAATATGAAATGCTAAATGCATAACCTCGAAGTTACTCCTCTACTTAGTTAATTACTCCAGTTATTAAATTTAGAACAAATTCCCAACCAACCATTCAGGTCACAGCTTTACTGTGACATCACTTTTCTGCTTTTTTCCCCAGTCCCCGATACCCAATAGGTAAGTTATTAATACTTGCTGTTCTGAAGCTCCTCCTCCCCGAGTTCACACCAACTCTGCTCCCTGCCGACTAGTCAAATTAACTCCAATTTTCTATGCCCTGCTTTGCTTGTCACTACTTTTTGTGCTAGTGAATTGCATAGATTTAGCCCAGTGTGCTGGTATAGTACACTGGGCTAAATCGCTGGCTTTGAAAGCAGACCAAGGCAGGCCAGCAACGTGGGTTCAATTCCCGTACCAGCCTACCCGAACAGGCGCCGGACTGTGGCGACTAGGGGCTTTTCACAGTAACTTCATTTGAAGCCTACTTGTGACAATAAGCGATTTTCATTTTATTTCACATTCAGGGTGAAGAAATTTCTCTTCACTCGTTCTGAAAAGGTTTACCCATTATCTTCAAACTATAATCTCTAGTTCTGGACACCCCCACCATCAGGAACATTCTTTCTGTAATTACCCTGTCTAATCCCGTTAGAATTTTGTAAGTTTCTATGAGATTGCCTCTCACTCTATTAAACACCAATAAATATAATCCTAACTGATTTAGTTTCTCCTCATGTGACAGTCCTGCCATCCCAGGAATCAGCCTAGTAAACCTTTGCTGCACTCCCGCCATAGCAACAACATTCCTCCTCAAATCAGGACACCAAAATTGCAAAACAATACTCCAGGTGTGGCCTCACCAATGGGGACCCATGGGGACCAGTGCTCACTCGAGGACTCTGAGGCGAAGGGGATGAATCTTTAAACCTCAGGTACCTTGGGAATCTACATATTAGAGTGAGGCTATGTGTCTCACTTTAATATGCAGATGTGCCAAAATGTGATCCTGCCCACTATAGGCAGGATGTGCATCTCAACATCTTACAAGATCGGTGATGTGACCATCAATTCACTCGAGACACGATAGGAAGTAAACTGTGGTTTTAATAGACTTACAACTGAGCCTGCCTGCGACCAGAAGAACTTAAGGCAGGCTCACAAGGTTGAAGCACTTTATACTTCCGGTAGTGGGAGGGGTCATGGGCGGAGCCGAGGGTGGAGCCCTGTACAAGCTCCTCATCTCCCCCTGTGGGCAGAGCCGTGCAACGGCTCACAGACAGAGCCCACAAGGACACAATACTATACAGTGTGAATTACATGAAGTACATTCACCACAATCGGGCTGGATCTCGTGAGGCATTGCGAGCCGGGTAGATCCGAGAGAGGGGTCTCCTGGCTTTTATTGGTCATGCCGTACTGCGGCAAGTTGCTTTTCTGGCATATCGTGGCCATTGGATCGCGCTCTACATGTCTGTTTCTCCTCTATTGACCCCACTGATTAAATGCTCAAAACAATCCAGTAATTTTGTCAAACAGGATTTCCCTTTATCTTTATTGTCACAAGTAGGCTTACATTAACACTGCAATGAAGTTACTGTGAAAAGCCCCCAGTCGCCATATTCCGGCACCTGTTCGGGTACATTCAGAATGTCCAAATTACCGAAAAGCACGTCTTTCGTGACTTGTGGGAGAAAACCGGAGCACCCGGTGGAAACCCACGCAGACACGGGGAGAATGTGAAGACACCACACAGACAGTGACCCAAGCCGGGAATCGAACCTGGGACCCTGGAGCTGTGAAGCAACAGTGCTACCCATTGTGTTACCGTGCCGCCATGCTACAGTAAAATCATGTTGACTAGTTCTCATCATACTGTGTGTTTAAAAGTGCGTTGCTAAAATATCCTTAATAATGGATTCCAGCATTTTCTCAACAACTGATGTCAGAACAACTGGCCTGGGGTTCACTGTTTTCTCTCTCTGTGCTTCCTTGAAATGCTGTGCAACATTTGCCAACTTCCAATCCAGCAGGGCCATTCCTGAATCCACGGGATTTAAGAAAATCATTCAATTTGAATTTGGATTTTCTGGTCCTGCCCTTTGTGAAACTGGAAATGGCCGCCCTAAGACCGTTTGCTTTTCCCTCAAACTTTTTGACTGCCCATGACGATTCCTTCAGCAGGCGGGACCAGAAAACCTAGGCCATTATCACTTCAGCTATGTCTTTTCGCACTCAAGGGCCCGGGGATTTGTCGGATTTTAGTCCCCTCAATTTCTCCAATTGTTCTTCTTTACTGACATTAACTTCCCTAATTTTCCCATGCTTTACAGTCCCTAGTTTATTGTCTATTTCAGGTATGGAACTTGTGACTGTTACTGTGAAGATGCAAAATATTTGTAGAATGCCTCCACCATTTCCACGTTCCACATGATATTTGCTCCTGCTTCTGCTCCAAAGGGACCAACATTGACTTTAGCTTTTTTCTTTCTTTTTGTTTACTTATAAAAGCTCTTACAATCTATTTTATATTCTTGGCTTGATTTTTAAAAATATTTTTATTCTCCTCCTTTTTCACATTTTCTCCCGAATTTACACCCACCAACAATAAACAATAATCCGCGACAAATATGTCAATCCCCGTAACAATAACAACGATTCCATCCTCCCACCAAACCCCAAACATTGGCCCGCATGTTTGCATAAACAAATGACAAAAAGGAATCAGGGATTACCCAAAGTCACCCTTAATACACACAGCCCCCCTCCCCACCAACCTCCCACCCATCCCCCCCCAACTAATGTTCGATGTTATCCAGTTCTTAAAAGTGCATAATGAATAATGCCCATGACTTGTAGAACCCCTCCGAGCTTCCCCTCAGTTCAAACTTAACCTTCTCAAGGGTCAAGTATTCCAACCTTTCCCCCCGCCACACCAGGTAACAGGGTGGAGAGGCTGCTCTCCATCCTAGCAGGATCCGCCTTCGGTCGATCAATGAGGTGAAGGCTACGATATCTGCCTCCGCAACCGTTTCCAACCCTGGCTGGTCCGACACCCTGAATATGGCCTCCCGGGGACCCAGGTCCAGTTTCACGTGCACCACCTTAGAGATAACCCTAAAAACCTCCCTCCAGTAATCCTCCAGCTTTGGACAGGACCAAAACATATGAACGTCATGAGTGCCCCCCCCCCCCCCCCCCCCCAGCAACGCTCACACACATCTTCTACCCCTTCAAAGAATCGACTCATACTCGCCCTCGAGAGGTGTGCTCTGTATACCACCTTCAGCTGTATCAGCCCTAACCTCGCACATGAGGTGGAGGCATTTACTCTCTGGAGCACCTCACACCAGACCCCCTCCTCTATAACCTCTCCCAACTCTTCCTCCCACTTTGCTTTGATCCCTTCCAGTGGTGCCTTATCCTCTTCCAAAATAGCTCCATACACCATTGACACTACCCCCTTCTCCAGTCCCCTTGTCGTCAGCACCTCCTCCAGCAATGTGGAGGCCGGTTCCTCCGGGAAGCTCTGTATCTCCTTCCTGGCAAAATCTCAAACCTGCATGTATTTAAATATTTCTCCCTGCTCCTGCCCATACTTTGCTTCCAGCTCCCTCAATCCTGCAAACCGATCCCTAAGAAACAAATCCTTTTGCATCTTAATCCCCTTCTCTTCCCATTTCCGAAAACTTCCATCCCACCTCTCTGGCTCAAATCTGTGGTTCCCCCGAATCGGCATTTCCCTTGACCCTGCCCCCAACCCGAAGTGTTGGCGAAACGACCTCCAGATTTTCAATGAAGCTATTATTACCGTACTCCCCGAGTCTTTCCCCGGAGCTATCGGGAGCGGCGCTGTTGCTGGTGCCTTCAATTCCGACCCCCTGCACAAACTCTCCTCCATTCTGACCCACTGGGAATCAACCCCTCTGACCCAGCCCTGCACCTTCTCCACATTCGCCGCCCAGTAGTAGTACATCAGGTTCGGGAGACCCAAACTTCCTGCCTGCCTTCCCCTCTATAGCAGCACCTTTCTCACTCTGGCCACCTTCACTCCCCATATGAACGAGGTAATCCTTCCCTCAATGTCCCTGAAAAAAGCCTTTGACAGGAAAATCGATAGGCATTGAAAAATAAACAGAAATCGCGGCAACACATTCATTATAACCACCTGTACCTGACCCGCCAGTGACAGAGAGAGACCATCCCACCTTGCCAGGTCGGCTTTCACTCTCCCCACCAAACTAGTGATGTTGTACCTGTGAAGCCTCCCCCACTCCTGGGCAACCTGCACCCCCAGACACCTAAAGTGAGTCCCTGTCCTACGGAATGGCAGCCTCCCACCCCTGCCCCTACCGAGACACCACAAAATACTCACTCTTGTCCAAGTTCAGCTTGTACCCCGAGAAAGACTCAAATACCCGCAGTAACTCCAATATTCCTCCTATCGACGCACTCGGTTCTGACACATACAGCAGCAAGTCGTTGGCATATAAAGACACCCTATGCTCTATCCCCCCCCTCATTATTCCTTTCCATGCTCCCGAACTTCTTAATGCGATGGCCAACGGCTCACTCGCAAGTGCAAACAGCAGGGGGGGACATAGGACATCCCTGCCTTGGCCCACGGTGGAGAGAAAAGTATCTCGAGTTGATGTTGTTTGTGCGGACACTCGCCTTCGGCTCCTTATATAATAGCTTTAGCCAGTTCACAAATCTTGGTCCAATCCCAAACCGCTCCATCACTGCCATCAGGTACCCCCATTCTACCCGGTCAAACGCCTTCTCGGCGTCCAATGCCACAACCACCTCTGTTTCCTTCCCTTCTGCCGGTGCGATAACGACTTTCCAAACCCTCCTAATGTTCGAAAAAGCTGCCTCCCTCTCACAAACCCCGTCTGATCCTCACCTATCACCTTCGGGAGGCACTCCTCCAGCCTACCCGCCAGTACCTTCGCCAATACTTTTGCGTCCACATTCAGAAGTGATATGGGCCTATATGACCCACACTCCATCGGATCCTTATCTTTTTTTAGCCAAAGTGAAATTGATGCCTGCCCCAAGGTTTGCGGCAACACCCCCTTCTCTATCGCCTCTTCAAACATCCCCCACCATCAGGGCTGCCAGCTTAACCTTGAATGTTTTATAATATTCCAATGGAAACCCATCCGGCCCTGCCACCTTCCCCGACTGCATCCTCCCAATCGCATCCTTTATCTCCTGCTCCACTATTGCTTCTTCTAATGTAGCCCTGTCCCCATCCCCTAGCCTCGGGTACTCCAACCCATCTAGAAATTCCTGCATCTCACGGTCTCCCCCGGGTGGCTCTGACCCGTGCAACCTCTCATAAGACTCCTCAAAAACCTTGTTAATCAGCTCCGGCGCCATCACCAACTTCCCTGCCCTATCCCTCACCTGGAGAATTTCCCTTGCCGCTGCTTCCCGCCAGAGCTGACCTGCTAACATACCTTATCTCCATTTTCATAAACTGTACCCCTTGCTCGTCTCAGTTGGCGCACCGCCTTCCTGGTGGACAGATGGTCGAAGCGCGCCTGTAGTTCCTTCCTCTTTTCCAGCTTCACTGGGTCCCCATCTTCTGCATAACTCCTATTACCTCCAACATCTCATCTTTTACCCTCTGCCGCTCCAACCTCTCCTCTTTGTCCACCCTGGCCTTAAAACAAAATTAACTCACCCCATACCACCACCTTTAGAGCCTCTCAGACAACTGCCTTTGACACCTCACCCATACTAGTTGAAACCTACATATTCCTTAATTACCTTTTCAATTTTTTCACAGAACAATTGGTTCCCCAAAAGCCCCACATCCAGTTTCCACCCCGGCCTCTGCGCTACCCACTTCTCCAGTACCATATCCACCCAATGCGGAGCATGATTTGACACTGCAATTGTCAAGTATTCCGACCCCTTAACCCCAGCCAACAAAGCCTTCGCCACCACAAAAATGTCGATCCGCAAGTATACCTTATGGACTGCTGAGAAAAACAAGTACTCCCGTTCCCTCGGATGCAGAAACTTCCAAGGGTGCACCCCTCCCATTTCCACTATTAGCCCAGCTAGCACCTTCGCCCCCCTTGATGGGACCAGCGAGCACGGCCGTGACCTGTCCCACCTTGGCTCCTGCACCAAGTTCCAGTCCCCCCCACTATCGGTTTGTGTGTGTCCAAGTTGGGGATGGCCCCAAACACCTTCTTTGCGAATCCCACATCGTCCCAATTGGGACTGTATCCACTTAACAGCCCCACTAACCTCCCCTCCAGCGCCCCTGTCACAATCACATATCTACCCCCTGATCTGCCACCACCTTCTCCATCTGGAAGCGTACCCTTTTGCCGACCATTACCGCTACCCCTCGAGCCCTTCCGTCAAATCCAGAGTGAAACACCTGACTAACCCAGCCCTTTTTAATCTCACCTGGTCCTTCATCCTTAAGTGAGTCTCCTGCAGCATTGCCACATCGGCTTTCAAACTTTTAAGATGCGCATGCACCCTTGACCGGTCCTCCTAACCCTCTCACGTTCTACGTGACTATCCTAACTGGGGTTCTCTCACCCCCCCACCCTTCTTATCCACCATCATCATACCACTGGGCCCTGTCCCATAAGCCTGACCCGCCCCTATCCATTATTAACATCGAACCTCTTCCCCCCCTCCCAAGAATCCCCCCTACGTTTCCTCTTGAAAAAACATCTCCCAGCATCAATCCCTTCCCCTCCCCTCGCTCCCTCGTAGGCCCATTGAAACCTGCTAACCAGGCTCCAATGTCCGTAGTCCTCCTCTCACCTCAGACTTTAGCCGACTAGCCGACTTTAGTTAGCTAGCGCAGGTGGCCCCCCCGCGCCAAGATATATCGTCCCCTCCCACCCAGTCCGAGAGCAAGAAAAAACAAAAACAATCCAACCCATACAATTCACTAAAATAAGGTATAACCGTCGCAACACAGAACACCAATCAACCCAACCATTAACTTGAACTCCATAACAATCTAAAGAGAAATATATTGCAATACACATCAGTAAACAGAAAGCTGTAGCATTTATACATTTTCCAGCTCCCCAATCACAGTCCACAGTCTCTCTTCCAGCTCTGCTCCTCACATCTGTCCCAAGCCTTCTGGCCTCATGAACGCCTCAGCCGCCTCCGCTGTCTCAAAATAATAGTCTTTGGCCTCATACGTTACCCTCAGCTTTGCCGGGTACACCATACCAAATCGCACTCCCTTTTTGAACAGTGCCACCTTCACTCGCCCAAACGCCGCTCGTCTTTTTTTCTAACTCCACTGTCAAGTCCTGGTAGATCCAAACTCCAGCACCATCCCACAGCACCTCGCGCTTCTGCTTTGCCCAGCTTAACACCTTCTCCTTCATGCAATACTTATGGAAGCAGATAATTACTGCTCTTGCCGGCTTGATGAGCTCGGTCTACTCATACTGGGAGGGGTTCTCATCCTCCCCCCATCAGCTCCGCCAACTTCTTAGCGAAGTATTCTGTTGGCCTTAGGCCCTCTGTCCCTTTGGGCAAGCCCACATTTCTCAAATTGTGCCGTCTCGAGCAGTTCTCCAAGTCCTCAAGTTTTGCTCGGAGTCCTCTGTTGACTTCCACCAAGCTGGTCGCTGTGCCGTGTCACGGCATCCTCGACTTTCTTTATCTTCTCGCCCTGCTCTCACCTTGGCCGGTGTCTTTGCCACAGCTACCCTCACCGGGACGATTGCCTCCTCCACCATTGGTCTCAATGCGGCCGCTGTCTCCTTCCTCAAGGCCTCCAAGTGCCTCGCAAACTGTTTTTCCAGCTCTACCACCATCACCTCGGTCACCTTCTCCACCGTAAGTAGTGCGGCCCCACCATAAGTGTTCAGCATCCGCCATCCTGTCAGCAATTTTGCTCGTCTTTTCATTCAGCGGCGAGCCCGCATTTCCTCCCTTCTTCAACGCTGCTTTTCGCATCCTTTAATGGCATATTGTTTTTCCTTTTTTTTTTTCTTTTCCCTTTCCCCCCCTTCAATCCGTTTTTTCCTTTGAAAAACAATCAATTTTTCAAAAAGAGGGGGGGGGGGGGAAGAGAAAAAAAAACTTTCACCAAACTTATTTAAAACTACTTCTTTCTCTTCTTTTTTTGCATCCCTCCAGGCTTTCCCTGGGACTGGACTTCAACTTTCTCAGCACGCTCTAGGTGGGAGCCATCCAACGTGGGACATCTCTTTTACATCCCGCCCTGGCTTCGGGCCTGCCGCCTCGGCCCCCGCTTGGCTCCGCCTCTGCTGCTCTGCCCTTCAAGCGCGTGCTGGGCCCAACGCCTCAGCACCCGCCGCTCGGCACCCGCGCGGGGTTCTTCACTGGTTTTCAAACCGGCCCCGCTAGCTGCCCGTGACGGTCCCCACGGCCAGCAATAGTTGGGGGTGGGCGATCGAAAAGTCGGGGAAACCCCCGAAAGCGCCGCAAATCGTGGCCACCGGCGGGAGCTCTTCCCGATGTGGCCGTCCCGCTCTCAAGCGCCCCCGGAAGTCATATTCTTGGTTACTCTCATCCTATTATTTCCCTTTTTATGAACTTTTGATGGCCCTTTTCTGGTTTCTAAAATACTCTTAATCAACAGACCTGCTGTTATTTTTGCAAAACTGTAAGCCTCTTCTTTTAATTAAATACAATCATTAATTTCCTGTACCAGGGTAGCACGGTGGCGCAGTGGTTAGCATTGCTGCCTCACGGCGCCGAGGTCCCAGGTTCGAGCCTGGTTCTGGGTCACTGTTTGTGTGGAGTTTGCACATTCTCCCCGTGTTTGCGCGGGTTTCACCCCCACAACCCAAAGATGTGCAGAGTAAGTGGATTGGTCACGCTAAATTGCCCCTTAATTGGAAAAAATTGGATACTCTAAATTTATATTTTTAAAAATCCCCGTACCAGCCTCCCCGAACAGGCGCCGGAATGTGGCGACTAGGAGCTTTCCACAGTAACTTCATTTGAAGCCTACTTATGACAATAAGCGATTTTCATTTCATGTTTTTTATTTCATTTCCTGATTGAGCCACACGAGTCCTCCTTGCCAAGTTTTTGTTATTCAGCGGAATGTAATTTTGTTGAATCTTTTGAATTGTTTCTTTAAATATTTTCCACTGTTCATTAACCTCCATATCTTTTAATCTATTTATCCAAGCAGCCGTAGCCAGCTTTCCCCTCATATGTTTGCAATTCACTTTAAGTTTAAGAGTTTTGTTCACAAATGTGGCGACTAGGGGCTTTTCACAGTAACTTCATCGAAGCCAACTTGTGACAATAAGCGATTATTATTAATATTATTCTGATGTTGAAAAAATAGATTTTTTGTTGAAGCTTATCATTTTGCACTCATCAGGACAATTTGCAAGAACATCAAATCTAAAAGTAACAACAATTTATACTTTTAAAAATTCATTGATGGGATGTGGGCATCATTGGCTGAGCCAGCATTTGTTACCCATCCCTAATTGCCTTTGAGAAGCTGGTGGTGAGCTGCCTTCTTGAATCGTTGCAATCCATGTGGTGTAGGTACACCAACAATGCTGCTAGGGAGGGATTCAAGCTTTCTGACCCAGTGACATTGAAGGGATACATAGAACGTACAGTGCAGAAGGAGGCCATTCAGCCCATCGACTCTGCACTGACTCACTTAAGCCCTCCACCCTATCCTATCCTATCCGATGGTTAGATTCTCTCACATTGGAGCTGGTCATTGTTTAGCACTTGTGTGGTCAAATATTACTCGCCACAAGAGCAGATCAAAGGCTAGGACTGGTGCGCCAAATAACAACCTGACCCCCCGAAAAGCGTATCCACCATCAAAAGGCGCAGATCAGGAGTGTGATGGAATACTCTCAATTTGCCTGGATGAGTGCAGCTCCAACAACACCAGGCAAGACAAAGCAGCCCGCTTGATTGGTATCCCTTCCACAAACATTCAATCCCTCCATCTTCGGTGCACAGTAACAGCAGTGTGTACGTTAAAGATGCACTACAGGAACTCACCAAGGTTCCTTCGACAGCAACCTCCAAACCCACAAACACTTCTATCTGGAAGGACAAGGGCAGCAGATATCCGTGAACACCACCATCTGGAGGTTTCCTTCCAAGTTACTCACCATCCCCACTTGGAAATATATTGTCTTTCCTTCACCATCGCTCGGTCAAAAATCCTGGAATTCCCTCCCTATCCGCATTGAGGGTGTACCTACGCCTCAGGGATTGCAGTGATTCAAGAAGGTTGTCCATCACCACCTTCTGAAAGGAAACAAGGGATGGGCAATAAATGCTGGTCTAGCCAGCTATGCCCACATCCTGAAATAATGACTAATAAAAAACCCAAGTCTGGATCTTGTCCAGGTTTTGCTGCATCTGGACATGGACTGCTTCAGTATTCTGAGGAGTTGCGAATGGTGCTGAACATTATGCAGTCATTAGCGAACATCCCAACTTCTGACCTTATGATAGAAGGAAGGTCATTGATGAAGCAGCTGAAGATGATTGGGCCAAGGACACTGCCCTGAGGAACTGCTGCAGTGATGTCCTGGAACTGAGATGCCTGACCTCCAACAACTACAAACATCTTCCTTTGTGCTAAGTATGATTCCAGTGGAGAATTTCCCCAAGATTTCCATTGACTCCTGTTTTGCTAGGGCTCCTTGATGCCATTCTCGATCAAATGTTGCCTTGATGTCAAGGATAGTCGCTCTCACCTCACCTCTGGAGTTCAGCTCTTTTGTCCATTTTTCAAACAAGACTGTAATGAGGTCAGGAGCTGATTGAAACTGGCAGAACCCAAACTGAGCATCAGTGAGCAGGTTATTGAAAAGCATTTTTTGTTTAATTGAACAAGGGTTGATCCGCTGGCTTGGTGGTAATCGTAGAGTGGGGGGATACGCCAGGCCATGGGGTTCTCGATTGTGATTGGGTACAATTCTGCTGCTGCTGATGGCCCACACTGCCTCATAGATGCCCAGTCGAGTTGCTAGATCTGTTTGAAACCTATCCCATTTAGCATGGTGTTAGTGCCACACAACGACAGAGGTGTCTCCAATGTGAAAATGGGATTTCTTCCCCACTGAAATATAAAATCTTTTACAACAAAACTACTAATATGTCAATAAAAGTAGGATAGACATTAAAATAAAATGAATTTATCCATTTGCAGACAGACATTGACAATTGGCAGCGTTGTAAATCACATCAGAACAATATTCAGGTTTTTCCACAGTTCTTAACTATTTTTAGCGCAAATCTATGAAGATGCTTTATTTCTTAAACCTCTGAGATTTACCTCCTGTGAGGAATAACTTGAAAAGGGTAAAAGAAACTGAGCAAAAAAGACTGCAGCAAATATTTTATTATTATTAGTCTAATTTATATACTCTAACCTCTCAGCATACCTTTGGCTCCGATTTTCCAGTTATCTTTTTCAGTAGTTCATTTAGGTGGTTCCAGTTACCTTGCGAGTACCAGCCAGGTTGCTCTAACGAGGGAAGTGGCTCCCTTTCTTCATCATTAACTGTGAAGAAATTAAACATGTTCATCAAAACACTTCACAATTTCCTAATTTATTTAAATAATAAATATTAATGTTAGAAAACCATTCGTACCTTTTAGATGATCAAAGTGCCTTTTGTTTTGGCATTCCACCCCATTTTTCTGTTTCACTTGACACACAATTCCCACTTTAGAGAAGTAACTCTCTGAGTATTCTGCTTGCCTAACTGGTGGGATAGGTTTGTTAACTACTTTTTCCTATGCTTCAGACCCGAGAACTGCAAGAAACATGCAGCCAATTGACTGTCAGGATGTAGCCATTGCCAAACACTCTTCCTCTCCCTTGCCCTTTCAGGATTCTTAAGGGAGCGTTCCCTCTGGGATACCTTGTTCCACTTCCCAACACTTGATAAAACATCTTTTCAAGCAAGTGCAGGAAATGCAACACCTACCCTTTCACCTGCTTCCTTCCACCATCCAAGGCCCCAAAACACTCCTTGTACTCATTTCAATTTATTATACTTTATTGACATGATGCAGCTTGCTGCACATTGGGATGACAGGCAGGCAGTGCAGGGATCCCCTGTGGTCATTCCCCTCTATAACAAGTATACCGTTTTGGATACTGTTGCGGGGGACGACTTACCAGGGGTAAGCAATAGGGCACAGGTCTCTGGCACAGAGTCTGTCCCTGTTGCTCAGAAGGGAAGGGAGAAGAGGAACAGAGCACTTGTCATTGGGGACTCCATAGTTAGAGGAACAGACAGGAGGTTCTGTGGGAACGAAAGAGACTCACGGTTGGTTTGTTGCCTCCCAGGTGCCAGGGTTCGTGATGTCTCTGATCGTGTTTTTGGGATCCTTAAGGGGGAGGGGGAGCAGCCCCAAGTCGTGGTCCACATAGGTACCAACGACATAGGTAGGAAGAGAGATGGGGATTTGAGACAGAAATTCAGGGAGCTAGGGTGGAAGCTGAGAGCTAGAACAAACAGAGTTGTTATCTCTGGGTTGTTACCCGTGCCACGTGCTAGCGAAGTGAGAAATAAGGAGAGAGAGGAGTTGAACACGTGGCTACAGGGATGGTGCAGGGGGGAGGGTTTTGGTTTCCTGGATAATTGGGGCTCATTCTGGGGTAGGTGGGACCTCTACAAACAGGATGGTCTTCACCTGAACCAGAGGGGTACCAATATCCTGGGGGGGAGATTTGCTAGTGCTCTTCGAGGGGGGTTTAAACTAATTCAGCAGGGGGATGGAAACCTAAATTGTAGTCCCAGTGTACAGGATGTTGAGAGTAGTGAGGTCAGGGATAGGGTTAAAAGTTCGAAAGAGGGCACCGGCAAGCAGGACACTGGTTTGAAGTGTGTCTACTTCAACGCCAGGAGCATCCGGAATAAGGTGGGTGAGCTTGCAGCATGGGTTGGTACCTGGGATCTCGATGTTGTGGCGATTTCGGAGACATGGGTAGAGCAGGGACAGGAATGGTTGTTGCAGGTTCCAGGATTTAGATGTTTCTGTAAGATCAGAAAAGATGGTAAAAGAGGGGGGGGGGGGGTGTGGCATTGTTAATCAAGGAAAGTATTACGGCGGTAGAAAGGACGCTTGAGGACTCGTCTACTGAGGCAGTATGGGCCGAGGTTAGGAACAGTAGAGGAGAGGTCACCCTGTTGGGAGTTGTCTATAGACCTCCGAATAGTTCCAGAGATGTAGAGGAAAGGATTGCAAAGATGATTCTTGACAGGAGCGAGAGTAACAGGGTAGTTGTTATGGGGGACTTTAACTTTCCAAATATTGACTGGAAATACTATAGTTCAAGTACTATAGATGGGTCAGTTTTTGTGCAGTGTGTGCAGGAGGGTTTTCTGACACAGTATGTAGACAGGCCAACAAGGGGCGAGGCCACATTGGATTTGGTACTGGGTAATGAACCCGGCCAGGTGTTAGATTTAGATGCAGGTGAGCACTTTGGTGATAGTGATCGCAACTCGGTTATGTTTACTTTAGCAATGGGCAGGGATAGGTATATACCGCAAGGCAAGAATTATAGCTGGGGGAAAGGCAATTATGATGCTATTTGGCAAGATTTAGGATGTATAGGATGGGGAAGGAAACTGCAGGGGATGGGTACAATCGAAATGTGGAGCTTTTTCAAGGAACAGCTACTGCGAGTCCTTGATAAGTACGTACCTGTCAGGCAGGGAGGAAGTTGTCGAGCAAGGGAACCGTGGTTTACTAAGGAAGTTGAAGCACTTGTCAAGAGGAAGAAGAAGGCTTATGTTAGGATGAGACATGAAGGCTCAGTTAGGGCACTTGAGAGTTACAAGTTAGCCAGGAAGGACCTAAAGGGAGAGTTAAGAAGAGCGAGGAGAGGACACAAAAAGTCGTTGGCGGATAGGATCAAGGAAAACCCTAAGGCTTTCTATAGGTATATCAGGAACAAAAGAATGACTAGAGTAAGATTAGGGCCAATCAAGGATAGTAGTGGAAAGTTGTGTGTGGAATCAGAGGAGATAGGGGAAGCATTAAATGGATATTTTTCGTCAGTGTTTACACTGGAGAAAGACAATGTTGTCGAGGAGAACACTCAGGTTCAGTCGACCAGGCTAGATGGAGTTGAGGTTCAAAAGGAGGAGGTGTTAGCAATTTTAGAAAATGTCAAAATAGATAAGTCCCCTGGGCCAGATGGGATTTATCCTAGGATTCTCTGGGAAGCCAGGGAGGAGATTGCAGAGCCTTTGTCCTTGATCTTTATGTCGTCTTTGTCGACAGGAATAGTGCCGGAAGACTGGAGGATAGCAAATGTTGTCCCCTTGTTCAAGAAGGGGAGTAGAGACAACCCTGGTAATTATAGACCTGTGAGCCTTACTTTGGTTGTGGGTAAAATGTTGGAAAAGGTTATAAGAGATAGGGTTTATAATCATCTTGAAAAGAACAAGTTGATTAGCGATACTCAACACGGTTTGTGAAGGGTAGGTCATGCCTCACAAACCTTATTGAGTTTTTTGAGAAGGTGACCAAACAGGTGGATCAGGGTACAGCTGTTGATGTGGTGTATATGGATTTCAGTAAGGCGTTTGATAAGGTTCCCCACGGTAGGCTATTGCAGAAAATAAGGAAGTATGGAATTGAAGGTGATTTAGCGGTTTGGATCAGTAATTGGCTAGCTGAAAGAAGACAGAGGGTGGTGGTTGATGGCAAATGTTCATCCTGGAGTTCAGTTACTAGTGGTGTACCGCAAGGATCTGTTTTGGGGCCACTGGTGTTTGTCATTTTTATAAATGACCTGGAAGAGTGTGTAGAAGGATGGGTTAGTAAATTTGCAGATGACACGAAGGTCGGTGGAGTTGTGGATAGTGCTGAAGGATGTTATAGGATACAGAGGGACATAGATAAGCTGCAGAGCTGGGCTGAGAGGTGGCAGATGGAGTTTAATGCGGAAAAGTGTGAGGTGGTTCACTTTGGAAGGAGTAACAGGAATGCAGTGTACTGGGCTAATGGCAAGAGTGTAGATGAACAGAGAGATCTCGGCATCCAGGTACATAAATCCCTGAAAGTTGCCACCCAGGTTAATAGGCCTGTTAAGAAGGCATATGGTGTGCTAGCCTTTTTAAGCAGGGGGATTGAGTTTCGGAACCACAAGGTCATGCTGCAGCTGTACATAACTCTGGTGCGGCTGCACCTGGAGTACTGCGTGCAGTTCTGGTTACCACATTATAGGAAGGATGTGGAAGCTTTGGGAAGGGTTCAGAGGAGATTTACTAGGATGTTGCCTGGTATGGAGGGAAGGTCTTACGAGGAAAGGCTCAGGGAATTGAGGTTGTTTTCGTTAGAGAGGAGAAGGCTGAGAGGTGACTTAATAGAGACATATAAGATAGTCAGAGGGTTAGATAGGGTGGACAGTGAGAGTCTTTTTCCTCGGATGGTGATGACCAACACGAGGGGACATAGCTTTAAATTGAGGGGTGATAGATATAGGACAGATGTCAGAGGCAGTTTCTTTACTCAGAGAGCAGTAGGGGTGTGGAACGCCCTGCCTGCAACAGTAGTAGACTTGCCAACTTTAAGGGCATTTAAGTGGTCACTGGACAGACATATGGATGAAAATGAAATAGTGTAGGTCAGATAGGCTTCAGATGGTTTCACAGGTCGGCGCAACATCGAGGGCCGAAGGGCCCGTACTGCGCTCTAGTGTTCTATGTTCTATGACCAAATGTAGATTGGGTGAATGCATTGCAGAACAATTCCATTCAGTCCCCAAGTATTACCCAAATGTTCCGATGCCTGTCATTTTAATTCTCTGCTCCATTCCCACTCTGCCCTCCATACCCCCTGCACTCATGGAATCACTACAGTGCAGGAGGTGGTAATTTGGCTTCTCGAGTCTGCACCGACCCTCCGAAAGAGCACTCTACATAGGCCTACACCCGACCCTATAACCCCACCGTAACCTTTTGGAAGCTAAAGGGAAATTTAGCAGGTGTTATGGCCATCTTTGCGCGGTGGCAGGAAACTTAAGCAAACTGGAGGAAACCCTCGTATAGGGAGAATGTGCAAACTCTTCACAGACAGTCACCTGAGATTGGAATCAAACTCAGGCTCCTGGCGCTGTGAGGCAGCAGCGCTAACCCACTGTGCCACCCACTGTTCCAATTAAACAATGTAAGCTTGTGGAACAGTATCTCACCTTTTGATGAGGCAAGTTAAAGCCTGTTGGACTCAACTTTGAATTAAACATATTCAGATGTTAATAACTGCTCCCATTTTGTTTTGTTTTTCATTCCTCATTTTGTTTTTTGAAGATTCTGCCATTTACACTTCCTCTTGGCATAGTTTTGTTTTTTCCCATTAGCACCCACCTTTTACCTTGACCATAACTCTTTTGCTATTTAATGTCTCCTGCTTTCTATCCCATCACAGACTTTCTCTTTTGTTCTTTTTACCCATCCTCCTTCCACTGTATCTGGACTTGCTCGAAGCCTATGACATCTCTACCGTTTCTCAGTTCGATGAAAGGTCATTTTGAAACTCCCTTCCTTCCTATCCGCCCGCAGCCTTAAACCCATCTTATCCCCTTGCCTCTTTCCCTAACCAAGTCACCGGACTTAGCTGTTCCGGACCATTCTTACGCATTGCAGTCCCGACAGTCACTACGGATGCCACTTTCGTGCTACAGGATTGATAAAGACACCAGCCAATCAGATTGGCTGGCAGCTCTGGAGGGCGGGACGTCCTCCCCAGTGAGGGGTGCAAAGCCCACTTGGTCCTCGTTTAGCCATCCCATAGTGCTTTATGGCTGAAGGTCAGGTCAGCTTGGAGCATGCCAGCCCCACACGGACTTTTCTTCACAGGGGGAGAGTGAGGTGGTGGGATTGGGGGAGCCATGTGCACCACCCCCCTCCAAATTATTCAACCCTCTGTTTCTCTCTCCACAGATGTTGCCAGGCCTGTTACGTTTTTCCAGCACTTTCTGCTTTTATTTCAGATTTACTGAACTGCAGTATTTTGCTCCTACATTGGTGGATGGGTAACCTGATCTGTGGCTTCTGTTGCATCATAACTAACTTGCAGGGTTTATGCCGAGGTTGACATTTCCTGACTGCCTTTTGCTCCATATGAGGGGGTGTCTGCTTTCAATCACCACCTCATTATAATACATTGGAGAACAGGCAGGTGTGAATCCACATGTGTTTCATATCACAGCACTTCATAAATGTCCTTAGTGTTGTGTCATCTGTTCTATATGATAGTTCCAGAAAAGAAAATTCATATGTCCACAGGTATACACAGCCCTTCCGATTTTACAATATTAATAAACTAAACATGGATCTTTTTGAAGCAAATGCAGTGTTAGAATACGTAAACATCTCCGTTGTTAAACAACATTCATGCTGTGAAATGCGATCCCTGTTTCAAAAAACTATCTTGTTAGTATTTTACTATTGCAGAATAATAAAATGTGATCCTGCCGGAGGTACATTGGTATTTCGCCTCTTCTTCTGCCAGGTGCATATATGCTTAAATAAAAAATGTATTACTTCAGAATAAGCTGACACAAATAAAAGCTCGTCATGATCGACTCAGGGACAGCTGCACAATTTTAAGAAATTTGTCAAAATATCCAAATCATTGTTTGCAGAGAGAATCAAACACAGTTTGTGATATATCAAACAAAGTGTCTCTCATAAGTGCAAGAATGTAAGAAATAGGAGCAGGAACAGATCACATGGGCCCTCAAGGTCACATCACCATTCAATACAGCCATTGCTGATCACAGACCTTTTAAAAAAAAAATGTATTTTACTACAAACATATATCAAAACAGGTTACAACGAACAAACACCCCCGGGAAATATGCTTCCCACCAATCAACTACACAATCTGGATGGAGTTTTTGCCCATTTTCACCCCCCCCACCCCCACCACAACTAACAGCCCCTCAAACACAGTCACAGACATCACTCACCTTTCCACAAATCCCCCTGAAGAGCCCCTTACCTCATACTTTATTTTCTCTAACTGCAGGAAGCCGTGCAGGTCACCCAACCAAGCCGCTACCTCCCCTATGGCGATGCCGACCGCCACTCCAGCAAAATTCGCCACCGTGCAATCAGAGAGGCGAATGCCAAGCCTTCCTCCTCTCCTTGAGGTCCGGCTTCTTTGAGCCCCCAAATATCGCCACCAAAGGGTCGTAGTCCACCTACTTCTCCACTATTCTTACTAAGACCGCAAACTCTCCCACCCAGAATCTTCCCAATTTTTCACAACCCCAAAACATATGCGCGTTATTCGCTGGCCCCCACCCACACATCTCACACTCATTCTCGCATGAGTCCTATGCACCCTGTGCACTCCCTTAAACTGTATCAGGCTCATCCTTGTGCACGAGGAGGTTCCGCTTACCCTACACAGTGCCTCACTCCATGCTCCCCAATTGATCTCCCCTCCCAACTCCGCTTCCCATTTCTCCTTGATCTTCACCACCCGCTCACCTCCCTGCTCCCCCAGCCCTTGTATATATCCCCAATTCTTCCCTCCCCTTCCACATCCGGAAGCAGCAGTCGCTTCAGCAGGGTGTATCCCGGCAACCTAGGGAACCCCCTCCATACCTTTCGCGCAAAGTCCCTAACCTGCAGATACCTGAACTCTCCCCCTTGGCAGCTCTACCCTCTCCCTTAGCTCCTCTAGACTGGCGAACCCTTCCTCCAAATACAGATCCCTCACCTTGACCAGCCTCACTTCCCTCCCTCTCCTGTATACACTATTCATCCCTCCCGGCTCAAACCCATGATTCTCGCACAGCGGCGTTAGAACCGACATCCCTTCCACCCTAAAATGCCTCCTCAATTGATTCAATATCTTCACTGTGGGCTGCATCACCGGGCTCCTTGAGTACCTACTTGGAGCCGTTGGCAATGCTGCCATCACCATAGCCCTCAAACTAGACCCCGCACAAGATTCCTCTTCCATCCTAACCCACTCTACCCCTCCTCCTTCCCACCACCGCCGCACCTTGCCCACATTTGCCACCCAATAATAATGAAGCAAGTTCGGCAACGCCAACCCACCTGCTGCCTCTGCCTCTGTAGCAGTCCTCCTGACCCTCGGCACCTTCCACGCCCACACAAAGTCAGAAATGATCTTGCCCACTTTCCGAAAAACTGCCTTTGGTATAACGATAGGGGGAACTTGAAAGATAAACAGCAACCTCGGCAGAATATTTATTTTCACCACTTTGGCCCTTCCTGCCAGCGTTAAGTGCAATGTATCCCACCTCTTAAGATCCTCCCTAGCCTTCTCCACCAGCTTCGTTAACTTCCACTTATAGAGCCCTGTCCATTCCCTCGCTACCTGAATCCCCAAATATCTAAACCTATCCCTCGCTACCATAAATGGCCTCTCCCCTAAATTAGCCCGCTGTGCCAGCTCATTCACGAATACCTCGCTTTTCCCTACATTCAACTTGCACCCTGAGAATCCTCCAAACCTCCCCAGCAGGCCCATAATCCTTCCATAATTTCCAGCGGATCCGAAACATACAGCAAGAGGTCATCGGCATAGAGCCACACCATATGCTCCCTCTGTCCCCTCATAATACCCCGCCACTCCGCCGACCCCATAAGGGCCATCGCCAATGGCTCTATGGTCAGCGCAAACAGCAGTGCTGACAGTGGGCATCTCTGCCTCGTACCCCTGTGCAAGTCAAAGCTTTGTGAGCTGATATCATTCGTCCTCACCCTCGCCCTTGGTGCGAAATACAGCAACCGCACCCATGCCACAAATCACAGCCCAAACCCTTCCCAAGACCTCGAACACTCCACCCGATCAAATGCCTTCTCCGTGTCCATGGACACCACCACCTCCGATACCAGAGCACCCGACGGATTCATCACCACATTCAACATCCGTCTTATATTACTCGCGAGCTGCCTGCCCTTCATGAAGCCCGCTTGATCTTCTGCCATCACTCCCGGGACACAATCCTCCATCCTCCCCACCAACAATTTAGCCAATACTTTCACATCCTGTTCAATAGTGATATGGGCCTATACAACCCACATTCCAACGGGTTCCTTCCCCTTTTTTGAAATTAGTATGATTACTGCCTGCGTCATCGTCTCCGGCAACTCCCCCTTCTCCAGTGCTTCATTAAATGCCCTCAACAGATGTGGTGCCAGGTCCGTTGCAAATTCCTTATAGAATTCCACCGGGTACCCATCCGGTCCAATGGCCTTCCATGACTTCATATCCCTAATCCTATCCAGCACCTCCCTCAGCCCCAGAGGCTTCTCCAATGCCTGCCTCTTTGCTTCCTCCACCTGAGGAAATTCCAGCTTGTCCAGAACCCGCCCCATGTCCCTTCCTCTCCTCCTGGGTCCGCTTCATAAAGTCCCTGGTAGTACTCCCTAAATGCCTCATTTATCTTTCCTGGCTCTAACACCACATCCCCAGCCCCAGTCCGTATCTTCAATATTTCCCTGGATGCAGCCTGCTTCAACCCCTGGTGCGCCAGCAAGCAGCTCGCCTTCTCCTCATACTCATATTGCACGCACCTTGCCCTACGCAGTTGGCATACCGCCCCCCCCCCCTCCCTGTTGTCAGCCTGTCAAACTGCCCCTGCAACTCTTTCCTCCTCGCCAATCCCTCCACGATGGGCATCTTCGAATATTCCCTGTCTATCTCCACTATCTCGCTCACTAGACGGTCATGTTCCTCCTTCCTTTCCCTATCCGCACGGGCCTTAAACAAAATAATTTCTCCCGGACCACTGCCTTCGGTGCTTCCCAGAAAATGGCTGTCGACACCTCCCCATTCTGTTTCAATTCCATATACAGGGTATTCCATAATCGCCGCCCGCACCTGATCACAAAAACCTCCATCCGCCAACAACCTCGAGTCAAACCTCTACCCCAGCCTCTGCTCTTGTCCCAATCTAAACCGAATCTCCAACCCGTTGGGCGCATGGTCCGAGATAACTATCCCTGCATACTCTGCCCCCTCCACCCCAACCAAAATCTCCTGACTCACTACAAAGTAATCAATCCTCAAATACATCTTATAGACGTGTGAAAAGGAATACTCCCTTCCCCCTGGGTACTGAAAGTACCATGGATCCACCATACCCATCCTCTCCATAACCCCCCCCCCCCCACCCCCCCCGCAGCTCCCTCGCCATTTGTACCCCACCCATCGGCCTGGGGCTCGATCTATCCACCCTTGGCTCCAGGACACAGTTAAAATCTCCTCCCGTGATCGACTGGTGTGTAGTCAAATCCGGGATTGCTGCCAGCAACCCTCTCATAAAACCCACATCATCCCAATTTGGGGCGTACACGTTTACCAACACCACCGGTGCCCCTTCCAATACCCCACCCACAATCACATATCTCCTACCCGGATCCCTCATCTCCTTCGCATTCACAAATCCCATTTTTTTGCTCATTAAAATTGGCACACCCCTCGATTTCGAATCAAACCCTGAATGAAAAACCTGCCCCACCCACCCTTTCCTTAACCTAACCTGGTCCTTCACACGAAGGTGCGCCTCCTGCAAAAAGACCACCCCCACTTTCAAGCTCCTGAGGTGCACGAACACCCGCGACCTTTTAACCAGCCCATTCAGACCCCGGACGTTCCACGTTACCAGCCTTACCGGAGGCTTACGCCTCCAATTCCTCTACCATCTGTCATCTTTTCCACTTAACCCCCACCCCTTTAATTCCACCCTGTACCTAGCCCATCCCAGATGGCCCCTTTCTCCGCCCATGACCATGTCAGCTGATCATAGACCTTAACTCCACTTACCTGCCCACTCCCACCATCTCTCAATTTCCTAAAGGGCTGAAAAAAAAATCTGCCTATCTCACTCGTAAATATATTCATTCAGCAACTTTCTCATCCCAGGGACCAATCTAGTTTGATGTACAGCCTCCGATGCAAGCACATCATTCCTTAAATATAGAGATCAAAGTTGCACACAGTACTCGAAGTGTGATCTCACAAAGACCCTTTCATATGCACCAAGACTTCCTTATTCTTGTATTCCAATACCCTTGCAATAAAGACATGTATTTGCCTTCATAATTGCTTCTTGTACCTGCATGCCAACTTTCATCAACATTAAGACATTTCGCAGCTTTAAAAAAGTATTCTGCTTTCCTATTCTGACTGCAAAGTGATCTGCCAGCTTGTTCTCACACACTTTCTCTGTCTATATAATTTGAATCCCCTTCGTGCCCTCCTCACAGCTCAAACGTCCCCTAGCTTATATTATCTTCAAACTTAGATATGTTATGCTCAGTCGCTTCATCCAATACATTAATAAATCAATACAGATTACAAATAGCTGATGTTCTACCATCACTCCTTGTGGCAATCCATTAGTCACAGCCTGCCAACTTGAACATTCTACTTTTATCTCCACACCCTGATTCCTGTCCTTTAATTAATCTTCTGGCCATGTTACTGTATTATCCCCGACTCCACATCTTGCGGATTAACCTTTTGTGTAGCACCTTATTAATGTCTTTCGGAAATTGGAGAAAATCACAGCTCCTGGGTCCCCTTTATGCATCTTACTTATTACATCCTCAAAGAACTCAAATAAATTTGTCAAACACGATTTCCCTTTCATAAAATCATGCTTTGTCTGAACATATTATGAATTTCTTCATGCGTTGCTAAGACTTCCTTAATGAGAGATTTCAGCATTTTCTCAAAAACATTTGCTACATTTCATTCCGCTTGACCTGCCTCGAGTCAAGAAAATGTAGAAAACGTCATCAACTTTGCTTCCAATATCCACCCTTCTCTCATCTTCACATGGTCCATCTTGGACATTTCCTTTTCTTTCTTCGACCTCGGTCTCCACTTCTGGGATAGGTGTCTACAAGATTATGAGGGACATGGATAGAGTGGATGGGCAAGCACTCTTTCCCAAGGTGGAGGAGTCAGTCAAAACCACCTCAACTACATTTCAATACACTCTGCTTCCTGTAACAACCCCATTCCGTTCTCCTAGTTTCTCCATTGTATCTGTTCTGACGATTCAACCTTCCACAACAGCACTTCTAGTCAGTCTTCCTTTCTCCTGAGCCAACGCCTCCAACTTTCGTTGACAGGTTTCTCAATCCTGTCCAATCTATTTCCTGTACTAATACTTTTCGTCCATTCCCCTCTCTCCCAGAACCACAACAGGGTTCCCCTTGTCCTCACTTTCCACTCCACCAATCTCCATGATCTGAAGATCATCTTGCGCTATTTCTTCCCTCCAGAATGATGCCACCTCCAAACACATTCTCCCTTTGTCTACCTTGTGGGCATTCCAAAGGGACCATTAACCGCAAAACTCTGGTCCTCTTCTCTTTCACCCCCAACAGTTTGTCCCCTCTCCACGCCACCTTCCCATTCAATCGCAGGAGGTGTAACAGCTCCCCTTCTTTCTCCACTCTCCTCACTTTCAAGGCCTTTCAGGTGGGGCAGTGATTTACTTGTACTTCTTTCAATTTAGTATACGGCCCTCACAGCTCACAATGCCATCGCTTCAACACTGGGGAGACCAGCTTTGTGGAACATCTCCACTCAGTCCACATGCTGAGCTACTGGTTCCTTGCCATTGTAATTCACCATCTCGCTCTCATGCTTCCATTTCTATCCTCGGCCTACTGCACTGTTCCAACGAAGCTCAATGTAAGCTTGAGGAACAGCACCACATCTTCCAATTTGGCACTTTACAATAGGACTCAACAGTGTGCTCGTTAACTTCAGACCATGAAATCTGTTTCCCATTTTGATTCTGAATCTTATTTTTGTGTTACTGTTTTTAGAGATTGCTGCCTTTTATTCTGCTGTTCACGCTCACTCTGGACAAAGCTTTGCTTTTTTGCTACAAACAATTCCACTCCCTTTACCTTTTGTTCCATGATATTTTTGTCATTTAATCTCCCGTGCCCTTGACCCTAACCTTGCCTTTTGTTCTTCCCCATTTCCACTGGTATAAAACCCATACAGCTTGAAAAATTAATTCTCTCTCTTCACAGATGCTGTCATCTGAGCATTTCCAGCGCTTTGTTTTTATTATTCCTTAAAAACTACCCGTAGCATCCTGACAGTGCAGAAGGAGGCCATTCGGCCCATCGACTCTGCACAAACCCTCCAAAACAGTACTCTACCTAGGTCCACTTCTCTGCCTTATTCCCGTAACCCTGCGCATTGATTATGGTCAATCCACCTAATCTTCACATCTTTGGACTGCGGAAGGAAACCAGAGCACCTGGAGGAAGCCCAGACAAACACGGGAAGAATGAGCTACCTCCACACAGTCACCCAAGGCCGGAATTGAATCCGGGTCCCTGGCACTGTGAGGCACTAGCGCTAACCACTGTGCCATTGTGCCACCCTCCTTTGACCAATGCTGTTGTGAAGAACCTTGGGACATGTTAAAGAATGTGGGCATCACTAGCTAGGCCAGCATTTATTGGCGATCACTAATTGCCCTCGAGAAGGTAGTGGTGAGCTCAGTTGTCTGGTTCGTGATGTGGAGTGACACCAATCGCACGGGTTCAATTCCTGTATTGGCTAAGGTTATTATTGAGAAGGCCCCACCTTCTCAACCTTGCCCAAGATGTGGTGATCCTCAGGTTAAATTACCACCAGTCAGCTCTGAAAGGGGAAGAGCCACCTCTGGTCCTCTGGGACTGTGGCGACATTTACATTTATTTACAACTGAACTTGAATAGAAGTGTAGTTTATCTATTTAATTCAAGATGTTTACATTCAAAAGTGGCCTGAAAATACACTAAAAAAGAGCCAAAAGTTTGCATGATGTTGTGTAATGCATTCAGAATTGGATGGAAAAAGTGACATTCACTAGAGAATTAAATGTCAACATTCTTTATGCTGACATGGAGAGGTTCAGCTGAAGGTCAAGAATATCGTAAATATTGGCAGAGGGGGAGAGGCCAAAACAAGCAGATGACAAAAGCTGCTTAACATCACAGTTTCTGACATGCGGAATACACGGGCTTCAATATCGACCTTGCGATTTGCCAGAACATTATCACAGCTAATCTTTATGATGTAATTCAAAGTACCAGAGATTGGGAAGAGTTCAAGAATGCCAAGTGAGTAAAACTGAAGATTAAATCCACTGCACACATTCATGGCTAGAAGTAATTAGTTTGCACAATTTCAACACATCGATTAATGGGTTCTGCATTTCTCCTGAATTCTTAGCCCAGTAAGGATTGCAGAATGAGGGCTAGACAGATGTTGACATATTATTAACTATGCAGAGGCCCAGGCCAGGATTTTCCAGTTCCAAAAGCGGCAGGGAGACCACGTGCGGGAGCTGCAAAGTCAGTCCTCCGCCACGGTAAACTGACGGCAGGAACGTGCGCTCCCACCTGTCATGGTGGGTCGCCATTCATGCTGGAGGCCAGCGTAAAGCCTTTTTGAATTCCGTGAATGGGATGCAGATGAAGGCCCAACTGGAATTGTCCCCCTGTCTGTCCAATTACGTACATTGCCAATGGGATATCACTCCAGTCCGGAACATGCCTAAACATGTCAGTACTCCCCTGGAAGCGACCTGTGGCAGCTTGCGGAGATTGAAAGATGGAAGCCTCCATCGACAGTGGGCCCTGAAAACCCCGTGCAGCAGTGGGTGGATGGAGCATCAACCACCTGGATCTTCTCGCTGCAGAAGCTTCCAGGAGGGCTCTTCCAGATGCAGATGGAAGGCTGCATGAAGTAAAGTTGGGTGGAAATGCTAAGGAGGGTGAAATTAGATTGGGAGAGAGGAACGGAGAGATGGGGTTGGTGTGGAGGCCGCACAATGTCACAGTGGTTAGCACTGCTGTCTCAGTGCCAGGGACCTAGGTCCAATTTTGGCTTTGGGTGACTGTGTGGAATTTACACATTCTCCCTGTCTGCGTGGGTTTCCTCCGGGTGCTCTGGTTTCCTCCTACAGTCCAAAAATGTGCAGGTGAGGTTGATTGGCCATGCTAAAATTTGCCCTTAGCGTCTAAGGATGTGTAGATTAGGTGGGGCTACGGGGATAGGGTGGGGGAGTGGGCCTGGGTGGGGTGCTCTTTTGGAAGTTTGATGCAGACTGGATGGCCCGAATGGCCCTCTTCACTGTAGGAATTCTATGGCTAGAGGGGAGTGGAGGAGGTTTGGTGTCGTTAGGGGAAAGAGAGAGAGATGCTGCAGGGGTCACGAACGGATTAGTTGCTACGGAGCGGTGGATAGGAAGTGCCTTGGTGGAATGCGGAGAGGCCGTGTGTGCAAGTGTCACAGGTTTGGGGGTGTGCAGGTTTCGGGGTGGGGGGGGAAAGAGGGTCAAGGGGTTAAGAATGGGGCTTTTGTGATATCAACTAATGAGTCCTGGGAGAACATGAGGGAGAATTGTTCATAAGAAGGGATGGTGAGGGTTAAAGCGGCAGTGGGAGCCTGTGAGATGGGAGGGTGATTACATGTAGGGATGCTGAGGGTTGTTGGAGGGAACACAGAGGTAAAACTGGATTCTGGGGCTTGGCAACATGAGGGTGGGTTGGAATGGGGACGCATGCACAGGATAGAAGGTGATGAGAGAGGGCTGTTGTGGTCATTGTGGGGTGGTGGGGGGGGGGTGGTTCTAAGGTCGCAGCAGGACAATCAATGGTTACGGAGTCAGAAGGGTGCGAGTCATGAAGGGAGGTTGGGCATTGGATTCAATGTTAATAGTCCCGTGCATCATGGCCACTCTCAACTATCTGGAGCCTCGAGATGAAAATCTCAAGGGGTGGAGGGCAGTGCGCTACGTGCAGATATATGGACAACAAATCACAAATAAACCACACCTGACCTCATTAAAATGTACCCTATTTATGGAACTATCATAACATTAACAATCATAGTGCACCATGTAATCACATGTGAAATCATAACTTCTGAATCTTTGTTCTCTTTGTTCTTGGTGCTCCCCTGTCATCTGCAACAAGGGTGGAAGCAGGTTGCCAACCACAGTTCCCTGTTGCCTTGGATTACCTTGACAGGCGTCCTTTAGAGACCTGAGGCAGGAGGGCCCCAGCTTACTTTTACTTTGGTTGTCCTATTGTGGGGTAGCTGCTCCCTATTCGGTCAGAGGACAAAGCTGAGATCACAAGCCAGGCGGGATTCTGAAGGGCCAGATACCCTCAGAGTCCCAAGTAGAAGCCCCAGGGGTGTGCAACAGCCACTCCTCCTCATTTTAGGTACCCGAGGGTTCCTGTCTGACTTTTTAATGAGACTGGTACCTAGAGAAAGGTGAAGGTGCCCTGCCCCTCTCTCGCGTAGACACTTCAAAAAGTTCGCCCATAGTTACAGCGACAATCTGCATGCCTTTCTGGCAGAATTCCTCCATAGCATCCGCCATCCTCCCCATGGAGATCTCAATACCCTCTCACTCCTTTGTGCCTAAACATTCCCTGCAGAAAGAGAGAAGATGGGGTTGAGAGCAATTGTTTCTGGTGTTTTTCTCATGCTTCCACTCTTATCAAAAGCCCATTGGGTTGTGTGCCATGTGATTGAATGTCTAATTCTCCCCCCCCCCCCACCCCCAACTCTGCCCAGACAGCATGTGAGCTCTCTATGTGGAAGGTCAGGCCTTTCCAACTGCAGACCAGATGGATTGTGGGGTTATGAAGCATCACCTTATCACATTGAGTAGCTTTTTTATGCATGGGCCATATGGATGTTGCCTTTGCCACTGAAGCCCATGGCCCTCCTAGAAGGCCCAGTATTCTTATTTCCTGATTATAGTTTTTTTCCTTCTGGGTTACCATTCAGCAAGCTGAGTGTGAGCAGTTGAGAGCTCATTTACCCTGGTGGAGCAGATGAGGTCACTTATCCACTTCCTGCATAGCAGGATAGTCCTCTCGTGGAGGCCGTGGGCGTTGACCACCCTGGAGACTTCCTCCCATGCAGGGTTGTTCACATGGTTCAACCTCCTCCTTCCACACTTGGGGTACAGGACCTCTACCCTGGTCTCCACTGCATTGAGCATCACCTCGAGCGAGGCATCACAGCTTTTAGAGGTCGGAGCTCCCTGGTATCGGTGAGCCATCTCCTCCTTCAATGGTGGGTACACGGCACAGAATATGGTGCCTGGATCTAGCCCATTCCACTGGGCAAAACATTAGGAAACCACCCAGCCCCCACTGTATAATTACTCAGCCAGTATCACGCGATTTCCCGCCAGCCTCTGGGATGGCAAACATGCCTGGTTCTTATCCCTGTCATGGGAGGTAAGCCTAGAATTAAAAATTCTGGCCTCAATGAGACTGCTTAATTTACTCCAATTTGGTTTTTCTTTACACGATTGATATGCAAATATGAACCAAACATGTAGCTTCAGAATCAAAATCATTGAGGCATAGGAACATTTTCCCAAGTCCAGTATACCGTTCTTCAACTTTTACTTCTCTATTTTATGCTGGATTGAATTATATTGGGATCATTCGTTTAAAATGTTCCTCTACAATTTATTTACTCTGCTTCAATCCCCAGAACCAGGTACAAGCGATATCCCAATCCTGCTGGAGTTACAAGATATCAACTGAGAAAACAGTCCTGTACACATCACAAAAAAAACCCTTATTTCAATGCAAAGATTTTCCCCATCTAATAGTTTCTATTGTGACGTACATGTGTCTACAGATTTCATGTTAAATTTCTTTTCCACCCGTCGGTTGAATTCGGAATCCAATTGGGAACAGATAATGCAAATTGCTTACATCCGTTGGGCCTGGATTCTAATTTCTAATATGAGTTGGCGAGTGTGCAGTGGGGGAAGAGACTGAGAAAGTGACATGTAGAGAGAAAGGAAAATTCTATTCTTGTTCGATATTTTCAAAGACTAAGGGAAACAGAAAGGAAGGAGAGAAACAGAATCTCCAGTCTTTCACTGTCTGCCCTTGGGGAACAAGTGGGGAGGAATGAATGGTAGCTTAAGGGTAAAGTGAAGAACATCTGGTATTCCTTCCTACTGTGATAAGTGGCAATGGTGTATTACATTTAATATGTCGTTCTTCGGCCCATTCACGTATCTTGTTTCGTTCATTTTGTAATTTCTAATTACAGTGCCTCTTCAAGTTTAGTATCTCCTGCAATTGGACTAAGTTGCATCAAGTTGATGTAACCTTGATGTAAACTGGAAGCAGCAGTGATCCCAATACAATAAATCTGGTTTCCCGCTTCTTCAACGAAATCCAAGAAGTTAATCAGGAAGCATCTTCTTTATTTAAAGTTGCATTGATTGCTGTTTGCTGGATTAATCATCCTCCAGTTTATCCAGATAACTGTTTGAATTATTTTACACAAGACTGAACTGAAAGACTAAAAAAAATCTTTAATCGCCTAGGTCTGCTTTAGCTTGTTTTAAATTTACTGCTACTTTCCATAAGTATTTTATGATAATTGTCAGTATCTTGTAAATCTACTTCCTAGTCTCCCTCTACATTTTTAGATAATATGTCTGCAGATTTATTTGTTATCCACGTTATCCAGGACTTGCAAATCATTTGCGTTGGAATCTCTTTACGCTGGGTGGAATCTTAAGAAACCAGTGCTATCCCTGCTGCCAACCCCACTGGGAAATATCCGGTTAACAAAAATAAGTTGGGGTAGAATTTTAAGGATGGGGAGCGATAGATAGATCACTAAGGGACGCCAGAGATAATAGTAGAGAAGTGAGAAGAGAAACAATTACTTGTGATACTCTGGCAATGATTCGCACGATCTTCCAACTCGGGCTTGATGAGAAAAGTGGGATCTTGAGGCTTTCAGAGCAGGGCAGCCGTGTTGGAGGAAGTGAGGCCACACCCTCTCATTATGGCACCAGCTGTTGTAAGTTCAAAGGTCCAGCCATTTCCAGGGAGAAGCCACGTGCGTAAGGGAAACATAGAAACTAGGAGCAGGAGCAGGTCATTCGGCTTTTCAAGCCCGCTGCATCATTCAATATGATCGTGGCTGATCCTCCATCTCATTGCCATTGCTTTCTCCCCATATCACTTGATGCCACTAAAATCTAAAATAAAATCTTTCCCTTTCTTGAATACATTCTGACTTGGTCTCCAAAGCCTTCCATGGTAGAGAATTTCATAGGTTCATCACCCTCAGTGAAGAAATCTTTCCTCATCTCAGTCCTAAATGAGCTAACCCATATCCTAAGACTGTGTCTCCCTGGTTCTAGATTCCCCAACCAGGGAAAACATCCTCCCTGCATCTAGTCTCTCCAATCCTGTTCGAATATAAATGTTTCAAACAGACCTCCTCTCATCTTTCTAAATTTCAGTGAGTACAGGCCTAGCTGAACCAGTCTCTCCTCATAGAACAGTCCTGCCAACCCTGGTATCAGGCTAGTTAATATCCACTGTGCCCCTTCTATGGCAAGTATATCCTTTCTTAGGTAGTGAGGCCAAAACTTCATGCAATACTCCAGGTGTGGTCTCACCAAGATTTTGGTTACAGAACACACAAATCAGCTTAGCTTTTTATTCATCTATCTTTTCAGACTAGTATGGCCGTAGGCATTTTATTCATCTATCTTAATAAAAATTGCAGCAACACCCCAACATACTAAATTCTTAAAGTGGACTTACAGATCAGCTTAATTTAGTCACTTTTTCGCTATGTATAATGACGACCACCTCACCCAACACTTCAGATACTTTGAATAACATTTGCTACAATAAACTGGTACGGAGCATTGGCGTTACATGAGCATAAGGCAGATTTCTAAGTTAATACGTCAAATTGTCACTTCTGAGTATATGGTAAATAATTTTACAACTGAGCAGAAGATAAGAAGCAAAAGAGTTGGATTTGAAATACATTCTGCGTTTGTTTTTCATTTTCAAGACTGTTAAACTATCCAAACTTGGCAGCATTGAAATCAAACGCAAAGTTAGAGAGGCTCACAAGTACGACCCAGAGCATAGCTAAGGATCATCTTTTGCTTCAAATGTTCTTCCGAAAAGAGCATTCTATTTTATACACAGGACATATAAAATAAAGCTGATTCCATCTTCACCCAAACTGCCTCCTGATCACCACACCAGCCCAACACCTTCTCCACATTCACCACCCGATGATAATAATCAGGCTCGACTACGCCAAGCCCCCTGTCTGCTGGTCCCTCTGCAGTACCATTTTTCAAATCCTGGCCACCTTGCCCACCCATATGAAGGACGAGATCAATCTTCCAGCCCCACAAAACACGCTTTGAGTAAAAAAAAACAGTAAAAATTGTAATAAAAACAAAATTCGTGGCAGAATGCTCATCTTCGCAGATTGAACTCGGCCTGCCAAAGTTAGAAGGAGGCTATTCCACCTCTGTAGATCAACTTTAACCCTACTCATTAGACTTGTAAAGTTCAATTTACGAAGCTGGACCCAATCCCGAGCGCCTGCAACCCTCAGTAACTTGCGGGAATTCCACCACTTGCCGCCTGGCAAACGCCTTTACCTGTAGATACCGAAAGGTGTTTCCCGGGGGGAGCCTGTACTTCTCCTCCACCTCACCCAGGCTCACGAACTTCCCATCCACAAGCAGGTCCCCCAACTTTCTTATCCCTGCCCTGTGCCACCCCGAAAACCCTCCATCTATTCTCCCAGGGACAAACCGGTGGTTCCCCCGTATTGGGGTCCACACCGAGGCCCCCACCTCCCCCCTGTGCCCCCTCCATTGCCCCCAAATTTTGAGGGTAGCCGCCACCACCGGGCTCGTGGTATACCTCGTTGGAGGGAGCGGCAGCAGCGCCGTTGCCAACACTTCTAGACTTGTACCCTCACAAGACGCCGTCTCCAGCCTCTTCCATGCCACCCCTCCCCCTCCATCACCCACTTGCGCACCATCGCCGCATTAGCGGCCCAGTAGTACCCACAGAGGTTGGGCAGTGCCAGCCCTCCCCCATCGCTACTCCGCTCCAAGAACACCCTTCTCACCCTCGGAGTCCCTCGCACCCACACAAACCCCGTTCTGCTCCTGTTGACCCCCCTAAAGAAGGCCTTCGGGATAAGAATGGGGAGGCACTGAAACAGGAACAAAAACCTTGGGAGCATCGTCATCTTGACTTACTGCACCCTACCCGCCAGGGACAGCGGCAACGCGTCCCATCTCTTAAACTCCTCCTCCATTTGCTCCATCAGCCTCGTGAAATTAAGTCTATGCAGGGCCCCACAGCTCCTGGCCACCTGGACCCCCAAATACCTGAAAGCTCCTATCCGCCCTTTTTAGTGGGAACTCACCAATCCCCCTCTCCTGGTCCCCTGGGTGAACCACGAACAACTTGCTCTTCCCCATGTTGAGCTTGTACCCTGGGAAATCCCCGAACTCCCTGAGGATCCTCATTACCTCTGGCATCCCCCCCACCGGGTCCGCCACATATAGCAGCAAGTCGTCCGCAGAGAGAAACACCCTATGCTCCTCCCCACCCGCACCAGCCCCCTCCAGTTCCTCGACTCCCTCAGTGCCATAGCCAGGGGTTCAATCGCCAGTGCGAAGAGCAGGGGGGTCAAGGGACACCCCTGCCTCGTCCCTCGATGCAACCGAAAGTACTCAGACCTCCTCTTGTTCGTGGCCACACTCGCCATCGGGACCTCGTATAACAGCCTAACCCACCTGACGAACCCCTCCCCAAACCCAAACCTGTTCAGCACCTCCCAGAAGTACCCCCATTCTGCCCTATCAAAGGCCTTCTCAGCGTCCATCGCCGCCACTATCTCCGCCTCCCACTCCCTCGCCGGCATCATAATAACGTTCAGGAGCCTCCGCACATTCGCGTTCAACTGCCTCCCCATCATGAACCCCGTCTGGTCTTCGTGGATGACCTGCACACAATCCTCAATTTCCGTGGCTAAGACCATCGCCAGCACCTTGGCATCTACATTTAACAATAAAATCGGTCTGTAAGACCCACACTGCAGGGGATCCTTGTCCCACTTCAGGATCAAGATCAGTGCCCGGGACATCGTCGGGGGCAAAGCACCCCCCCCCTTGTCTCTTCGAAGGTCCTAACCAGCAGCGGGCCCAACATGTCCACATATTTTTTGTAAAATTCAACCAGGAAACCGTCCAGCCCCAGTGCCTTCTCCACCTGCATGCTCCCTATCGCTTTCGCCAGCTCCTCCAGCCCAATCGGGGCCCCTAATCCCACCACCAGATCCTCCTCCACCTTCGGGAACTTCAGTTGGTCCAGAACGCGGCCCATCCCTCCCTCCTCCAGTGGGGGCTTGGACCGATACAGTTCCTCATAAAAGTCCCTTAAGACCCCACTGATGCCAACCACACACTGCACCACACTCCCTCTCCTATCCTTAACTTCCCCAATCTTTTTTTAAAAAAAATTTAGTGTACCCAATAATTTTTCCAATTAAGGGGCAATTTAGCATGGCCAATCCACCTAGCTTGCACGTTTTATTTTGGGTTGTGGGGGTGAAACCCACGCAGACACGGGGAGAATGTGCAAACTCCACACGGACAGTGACCCAGAGCCGGGATCGAACCTGGGACCTCAGCGCCGTGAGGCGGTTGTGCTAACCACTAGGCCACCGTGCTGCCTTAACTTCCCCATCTCCCTAGCTGCGTCCCGCTTCCAAAGCTGATGCGCCAGCATCCGGCTTGCCTTTTCCCCATATTCGTAAATCGCCCGCTGGGCCTTCCTTCACTGCGCCTCCGCCTTCCTGGTGGTCAACAGGTCGAATTCGGCCTGGAGGCTACGCCTCTCCCTCAACAGTCCCTCCTCCGGCACCTCTTGTCTAGCCTCACCATCTCCCCCACCAGCCTCTCCCTCTGTTCTCTCCTCTCCTTGTGGGCCCTAATGGAGATCAGCTCTCCCCTAACCACCGCCTTCAGCGCCTCCCAGAACATCCCCACTCGGACCTCCCCGTTATCGTTGGCCTCCATATATCTTTCTATGCTTCCTCGGACCCACTCGCTCACTTCCTTGTCCGCCAACAACCCCACCTCCAAGCGCCACAACGGGCGCTGGTCCCTCTCCTCCCCCAGCTCTAAGTCTACCCAATGCGGGGCGTGATCCGAAATGGCCGAGTACTCGGTATCCTCTACTCTCGTAATCAGCGCCCTGCTCATAACAAAGTTGTTGATCTGGGAATAGGCCCTATGAACGTGCGAGAAGAATTAAAATTCCCTGGCCCCGGCCTTGCAAATCTCCAAGGGTCCACCCCTCCCATCTGGTCCATAAACCCCCTCAGCACTTTAGCCGCCGCCGGCATCCTACCCATCCTAGACCTGGAGCGATCCAGTGCCGGATCCAACACCGTGTTAAAGTCCCCCCCAATTATTAGGCCCCCACTTCCAAGTCCGGGATCCGACTCAACATGCGCCGCATAAAACCCGCATCGCCCCAGTTCGGGGCGTACACGTTGACCAGCTCCCCTTGCAGCTTACCACTTACCTGCCGTCACTGTCTGTCACAATGCTCAACGCCTCGAACGACACCCTCTTTCCCACCAAGATCGCCACCCCCTGATTTTTGGCATCCAGCCCCAAATGAAACACCTGGCCTACCCATCCCTTCCTCAATCTTACCTGGTCCGCCACCTTCAGGTGTGTCTCCTGGAGCATGACCACATCCGCCTTCAGCCCCTTCAGGTGCGGGAACACGCGGGCCCGCTTAGCCGGCCCGTTCAGTCCCCTTACGTTCCAGGTTATCAGCCGGATCAGGGGGCTGCCCGCCCCCCTCCTCCGCCGACTAGCCATAGCCCCTCCTCGGCCAGCCGCGCGCCCACGCCCCACTCGTTCCCCACAGCGGCAGACCCCCACCCCGACCCCCGCTACTCGCTCCAGCTCCCCCTTGACCATGCCAGCAGCAACCCGGATCCCCCTCCACCTAGGACCCCTCCTAGCTGCATTGCTCCCCCCATTGCACTCCCGCAAGTCAGCTGACTCCTGCTGACACCGGCCGCTCCCGCTTCGCCTTCGACTCCTCCCATTACCCTCCATTACCCACGAGCAGGCTCTCCGCCTCCCCCTGCCATCCCAAGCACGGAAAAAGCCCGCACTTCCCCGCCCCCTCCAGCCTTCAGCATGGGAAAAAGCCCACGCTTTCCACCTGCCCGGCCCCGCCTCCTCTGGTGCAGCTCCTTTTACAGGCCCAGTCCCCTCACCCACGACTCAGGCCTCACACACGACTCGGGCCTCACCCACCCCCGCAGGGCCCCACCCCCCCTACTGGCAATCCACCCCCGACTCCGTTTACTTGCCCCCCCCCTCCAAGAGCCCACCCGCCAGACCCAACCCACCCTCACCAAAAATAAACAAGAACAAAGAACCCCCCCCCCTCCTCAAAATGTAACACAACCACAACATTCCCCAACCATCCCCACGCACGACCCCCCATCCCGACCCTCAGTTTGTGTTCAGCTTCTCGGCCTGAACAAAGGCCCACGCCTCCTCCGGGGACTCAAAATAATGGGCCGGTCCTTGTAGGTGATCCACAGGTGCGCCGGCTGCAGCATGCCAACTTCACCCCCTTCCTGTGCAGCTCCGCCTTCGCCCGGTTGTACCCGGCCCTCTTCTTCGCCACCTCCGCGCTCCAGTCCTGATATATTCGAACCTCCGCGTTCTCCCACCTGCTGCTCCTCTCTTTCTTGGCCCACCTGAGTACACACTCCCGATCAGTGAACCGATGAAACCGCACCAGCACTTGGGCCTTGGGCCTCCTCGCCAGCACTCTATGGGCCCCTTCCAGCTCCAGGGGCCCCTGGAAGGACCCCGCTCCCATCAGCGAGTTTAACATGGTGACCACATAGGCCCCCATGTCCGACCCCTCCCAGCCCCTCCGGGAGGCCCAGGATCCGCAAATTCGTCCGCTTTGACCGATTCTCCATCTCCTCGAACCGTTCCTGCCATTTCTTGTGGGGCGCCTCGTGCGCCTCCACCTTTACCGCTGGGCCCAAGATCTCGACCTCGTTATAGAACATAGAACAGTACAGCACAGAACAGGCCCTTCAGCCCTCGATGTTGTGCCGAGCAATGATCACCCTACTCAAACCCACGTATCCACCCTATACCCGTAACCCAACAACCCCCCCTCCTAACCTTACTTTTTTAGGACACTACGGGCAATTTAGCATGGCCAATCCACCTAACCCGCACATCTTTGGACTGTGGGAGGAAACCGGAGCACCCGGAGGAAACCCACGCACACACGGGGAGGACGTGCAGACTCCGCACAGGCAGTGACCCAGCCGGGAACCGAACCTGGGACCCTGGAGCTGTGAAGCATTTATGCTAACCACCATGCTACCGTGCTGCCCAAGCCCCTGAGATCTTTTGCCGGACCTCGCGGATCGCCACTCCCTGGGCTGCCTGGGTCTCCAGCAGCTTGTCAATAGAAGCCTTCATCGGCTCCAGCAGGTCCGCTTTAAGCTCCCTGAAGCAGCGCTGGAGAGCCTCCTGCTGCTCCTGTGCCCACTGCATCCACGCTGCCTGGTCTCCTCCCGCCGCCATCTTGCTTTTCTTCCCTCGCACTTTCTTTGGCTTCACCACCACTTTTTTAGTCGCCCCGCTCCTGTTCCAAGCCATACACCGTCTGGAGAATGTTGCAGTCTCCTTCCCACACCGGGAAATGTCGAACAAATGCCGTCGGGGGTCCTGAAAAGAGCCCAAAAGTCCGTTCCAAGCGGGAGCTGCCGAACGTGCGACTTAGCTCTGCATAGCCGCAACCGGAAGTCACGTCCACGTTCCTTAAGGAGATCGGCCGGTATGACCCACACTCTATTGGATCCTTATCTTTCTTAAAAAGGTGCAAGATGGATGCCTGCACCATTAGCTTCGGGATGAATCTTCAAATGCCTCCACCAACAATGGTGCCAATCGGTCAGCAAACGTTTAACAAAGTTCCACCGGAAATCCATCCGGCCCCGGTGCCTTGCCAGTCTGCGTGCTCCCTATTGCCTTCCGAAGTTCCTCAACCCCAATGCGCCTGTAACCCTTCCCAATTCTCCTCCTCCAATGTGAGGCACTCCAACCCCTCAGAAACTCCGTCATGTCCGACTTATCCTCTGGTGGCTCCAACCTGTGCAACCTTTCATAAAATGTCTCAAACACCCTTTTCACCTGGTTCGGTGTGGACACCATCCCACGTCCCATATCCCAAACCTGAATGATCTCCTGGGAGGCTGTCTGCTGCCTCAGCTGGCCAGCCGACACATGAAGTTGCCTTTTCCCCATATGTATACATCGCCCGCTTTGCGTGATGCAGCTGACGCACCGCCTTATCTGTAGACAACAGATTAAACTACGTCTGCAGTTTATTCCTGCTGGCCAGGAGCTCTGGGGTGGGCCATCCGAATACCTACCGTCCATCTCCAAAATTTCATCCACCAGCCGCTGACATTCCTCCCTTGCCTTCCTATCGACCTGTGCCTTATATTATCTCCTCTCACCATCATCTTCAAGGCCTCCCAAAACTCTGAAAGCGAGACCTCCCCATTTTTATTAAACTCTACCTGTTTGTCAATCACCCTTGCCAACTTCACACAAAACCCCAGATCTGCTAACAGTCCCACATCTAAACGGCAGATTGTTGGGCCGGATTCTGAAACCACTACTCCTATCACACTGTATTCCTGTCCCGCATTTGCTGCTGATAGGTTCATGGATGATTGGAGGGCAGTAACAGCAAGTGTGCTCCAGGAAAAGAGGTATTGGCAGCGGAGAGAGAGAGGATGCCTGTCTGGGCCGGGCTACATAGGGAAGGAAGAGGGAGAGTGTGTGTGAGTGAATATGGGAGAGGGAGTGTGTGCATGTGAGAGAGTGTGAATGTGGGAGAGAGAGAGTGTGGGGGGAGAGGGAGACAGAGTGAGTATGGGAGAGAGGGTGGGAGGGAGAGAGAGAGAATGTGTGGGAGAGAGAGAATGTGGGAAGAGAGAGAGACCAAGTGTGGGAAAGAGGTAGAGGGAGTGTGTGGGAGAGAGAGAGAGAATGTGTGGGAGAGAGAGAGAGATATGAGAGTGAGTGTGTGATAGAGAGTGAGAGTGTGGGAGAGAAAGAGGGAGTATCTAAATGTGAGAAACAGTGAGAGTGAATGAATGAGTTGAGGGAGAGAGAGAATAAGGGGGTGAGTGAGGCAGAGAGAGTGTGTGGGAGGGAGAGAGAGTTTGTGGGAGAGAGAGGAAGAGAGAGAATGTGTGGGAGAGAGAATGAGGGTGGAAAAATAGAGAGGATGCCAGTATGGGCTAGGCCACATAGGGAAGGAAGAGGGAGAGAGAGTGTGGGAGAGGGAGTGAGTGAATGTGAGAGAGAGAGTGTGAATGTGGGAAGACGAGTGTGAATGTGGGAGAGAGAGACAGAACAAATGAGTTGTAGGACAGAGTGTGGGGGAGAGGGAGAGTGAGTGTGGGAGGGAGAGTGTGGGAGAGAGGGAATGTGTGGGAGAGAGAGAATGTGTGGGAGAGAGGGAGTGCGGGAAGAGAGAATGAATGTGGAAGAGAGAGTGTGGAAGGGAGAGAGAGTGTGTGGGACAGAGAGTGAAAGTGGGGCGAGAGAGTGAGTCTGGGAGAAAGTGTGAGGGTGAGTGAGCGCAGGAGAGAGTGAGTGAGTGTGGGAGAGAGAGGGAGTTAGTAAATGTGGGAGATAGAGAGAGAGTGAATGCGGACAGAGAGTGAGTTTACGAGTGAGTGAGAGCGAGTGAGATGACGAATGTGGGACAGAGTGAGTGAGTGCATGAGTGTGAGAGAGACAGATGAAAGTGAGTGTGTGGGAGAGAAAGATGGTGAATGTAGGAGGGAGAGTGAATGTGGGAGTCAGAATGAGAGAGGGGGAGAGAGAGAGAGGGAGAACGAACAAATCTGTCTGGCTCACTCGCAGTCTCAGGATTCCCACTCAGCCCACACATAAACACACAATCATGCCCAATCATGCAGTGGGTGAGTGAGTAAACGAGCACTAAGAGATTGAAGGTGAGCCAGATAGACACTGCTCCTCTCGCTCGCTAATCTTGATCCATATTAATTATTCTTTGGTTATCAATTTATTGCTTTGACATTGCTTATTTTTGTTCAGCAAGTTGCTTCTTTTCTTCATACCTGAACTTTATTTTGAAATTCATGGCTAATGTTGTGCCAAATCTAGGGCTGGGTTCTCCATTTCTGCGACTAAGTGTTAATGCCAATGGAGAATCTGTGGACTTTCACGACAAGAAAATCAGTACCGCACCTGCACCAATTCCGCGACCGGTGATGGGCTCGCACCACGTGGGACACCATTGGTTCCCATGAAAAACAGTGTGGGTAGTAGGAATAATATTCAATCAACCATCTATTCATAAATAATCTGGGTTAGTTTTTAAAAAAAAAAACATGCTATTGATAAGTGATGTTTTTAACCTGAGGTGTAGAAAAGGCCTACTTGCGTACGGTAGGATAGATGTTGCTGGTACCAAAACTATATTCATCAAATAGCCAGATTCAAGATTCTGAGAGCATTGTAACATTTTGAAAATACTATTTAAAGTATTGCATGAGTTAACAACTATATTGCTTATTATGTGTGATATTTCTTTGGCTTATGTATAATCATAACCTCTGAACAAATATTGCTATTTTGTATTCTTGGGAAATAAAGTTGTTCAAATTGCTTGACTTACTTGACCTTCATTAACCTTGAACATCAATCCTGTGATTCTGGATTCCAAATCTGCTAATTAAGTCTTTAAAGATCTCAGTCTGAGGACTCAGGATCAGGAGTCAGCCTTAGTTGAGTTGGTAGCATTCTCAGATTTGAGTCAATAGGCTGTGAGTGACACAGTGATTAGCACAGCTGCCTCACTGCTCCAGGGACCCGGGTTCAATTTCAACCTTGGGTGACTGTGTGAAGTATCCATGTTCTCCCCGTCTGCGTGGGTTTCCTCCGGGTGCTCTGGTTTCCTCCCACCATTCAACCATGTGCAGGTTAGGTGTATTGGCCATGCTAAATTGTCCCTTCGTGTCCAAACGTTAGGTGGAGTTTCGGGGCTAGGGTGTGGGAATGGGCCGAGGTAGGGTGCTCTTTCAGAGAATCAGTGCAGTCTCGATGGGACGAAAGGCTTCCTTCTGGAAGCCTTACCCCAGATACTTAAACTGACTTACCAGTGCAACACCAAAGGAGTGCTGCACTGTCTGAGATGCTGTCTGTTGGATGAGATGTGAAACCAAGGCCCATCTTCCGCTTGGGTGCACATACAGATCACACAAGCACTATTTTGAAGAAGCATAGGGAAGTTTCCCTGATGTTTTTGCGAATATTTACTTCTCAATCAACATAATTAAAACAGATGATTTGGCCTTTATCTCACTGTTGTTTGCAGGGCCTAGTTCTGCACAAATCGGATCCAACATTTCCTACAATAAAATAGCAACTGCACTTCAGACATAGTTCATTACCTCAAAAGCACATTGAGAGAAAGAAAGAACATTTATTTAGGACCTCAGGATGTAACAACACACTTCACAGCCAATGAAATAGTTTTGAAGTGAAGTCACTGCTTTGACATAGGAAACATAGCAGCCAATTTATGCATTTCCTGAGGTCATGAAAGACACTACATAAATACAAGTTATTTATTTTCTTCAAAGGATCCCCAACCTTCTTTTCTACAAAGGAAACCAATCTCCAATTTCCTCCCATAGCCTAAGCTCTAACACCAATTACATAAAGCAGTAAAATTAGCAGAGGATGATATTTTGACAGAGGTGTGAAAAGGGACAGTTTTCACTTTTCAATACATTTCCTTCAAGGCCTTGGAAGTATTGTGTGGTTTACTACAACAATGAAATCTGACAACAAGATCCATTGCAAGACATCCACATTTCCCACGGGGCTAACATCAAATTCACTGAAGTACAGCAAAAAACCAGATCCTGCTTGTAATGAATGCACAAGATTAGTTATCTAATGTTTTGTCGGCAGCCAAGGTTTTAATCTTATTCTCAGCAGTTTAAAGAGGCTTTGATTTGACTTTATGCAATATTTGTTTGCAATTCACAGTAGATGTTAGGCCAAATATCTGCATGTATATTCCCAGTACTGAGCCTTACTCCAGAATTCAACAGCGCCAGTCCTGGTTTCCTGTCGACCAGTATCATGGGTGACTTAAATGCAATGTTTCAATATGCACTCCTGATGTGCAATGCTGCTCTGGTTTGGGGGGTGGGGGGTGATTTAAATTTGAAAAATTGCCAATGTTATGTGTTATGACGACAGATTTGGAGGCATAGGTAAAGTAAATAGAAATGAAATACAGGAACTGTAAACACGAATCAGATGGTAAAATAATCCACTGGTTCACCCGAATGTTGAACAGGAATACCAATAGCTTAAGGAAACAGCAATGGGAATTACAGCGAAGGTTTACCAGGCTGATTCCTGTCATATGGGGAGACACTAAATTGGTTAGGATTATATTTATTGGAGTTTAGAAGAGTGAGAGGTGAATTTATGGAAACTTATCAAATTCAAATAGGATTAGACAGGGTCACTTCAGAAAGAATGTTCCCGATGGTGGGGGAGTCCAGAACTAGGGGCCATAGTTTGAGGAGAAGGTATAAACCTTTCAGGAATGAGGTGGAGAAATTTCTTCACTTAGAAAATGGTTATTCTGTGGAATTCACGACCACAAAAATTAGTTGAGGCCAAAACTTTGTGTTCTTTCAAGAAGGAATTCGATTTGGCTCTTGGACTAAAAGGGATCAAGGGATTTGGGAGGTGGGAAAGGCTTGATCAGGGTATTGAACCTGATGATCAGCCACGATCATAATAAATGGCGGAGCAGGCTCGAAGGGCCAAATGGCCTCCTCCTGCTTCGATTTTCTATGTAATTGGTATGAAAACATCTTTCTTATTTCAAAATTCATTTAATAATTTAAAAAATCCAAAAATGCATGGGGGCAGACAGAAGGTATAAATCAAGTTGGTTTCCCTGCTCAGTTTTGTATAAGGTAAAGGGATTGAACCTGAGAGAGAAAAAAAGAACTTTGAAAATTCTTATCATTTTGTTGAAGATAATGGTGTGGCACTCAGCCAGTCTCCCCACACAAGTAATTCTTGGAAATACAATTCACAAAGTTTGTAATACATAAACACAAAGTACAAGAGAAACTGCATCCTTATGGTGGTCTAATTTATTGTTTTTAATCTTGTGCATAGCAGATTATAGCTTCAAAAGGAAATTATGGCAGGATATGACATCTTTTCATTAAAAACATATGACAATTTAGTTCAACTGATTTATTCTCAGAAAAAGACTTAAAAGACCTGGGTGCTATTTATGACATCAATACCTGACAAAACTCCCCTTCACCAGACCGGAATCCATTGTTGTCACTACTCTAAAACTGTATAAGAAATGTATTTTAAATAGCTTAATGTGTACACAAAACCTGCTTTAAATTATAGGGTGGAGGTTACATCACCAAGATAAATATGGCATTGAACCAAAAATTCTTGGATCGTCTAGGAGTAAATTATGGGTGGGATTCTCTGCTACGGGTCCACCTCGCTACCGCTGCCAGCAAGGGCGGAGAATTTGGCGCTCAGCCAAATCTCCATTCACTGCAGCAGGAATGGAGTATCAAAGTTTATGCGGTGGATTCTCTGATGCCCGCCACCGGTAGCAGGGTTCCCGATATGGCAGAGAATCGGGCATCATGAAGAAAACGGGATCACACCCACGCTCCCCCAATGCTCCGCGCCTCTCTCACTGGCAGCGGGATCAAAGTGCACACCTGCGCGGCAGCAGCACATTGCAAATGGGTCTTCTGACTGGTTTAGCTCAGTGGGCTAGACACAACAAGGCCAGCAGCGCGGGTTCAATTCCCATACCAGCTTACCCGAACAGGCGCCGGAATGTGGCGACTAGGGGCTTTTTACAGTAACTTTATACTTGTGACAATAAAAGGTTATTATTATTATTATTACGGTCTTAAGGACACATTTGCATCTACTTAGCGGGCCGTGCATCATATTCTCGGGGCCCACGGAATTCTCCAGTCCTCTGGACTGGGAATCACATGGGCAGGATTAACTACAGCTATTTCCCAGCATGGTCCTGACGTTGTGGACCTTGCGATGGCCCAAAGGGTTAGCTCCTTAAGGGAGTTGCCCCCAAAACTGCTGTGGGCAGCACAGTAGCACAAGTGGCTAGCACTGTGGCTTCACAGCACCAGGGTCCCAAGTTCGATTCTCCGCTGAGTCACTGTCTGTGCGGAGTCTGCACGTTCTCCCTGTGTCTACATGGGTTTCCTCCGGGTGCTCCGGTTTCCTCCCACAGTCCAAAGACATGCAGGTTAGGTGGATTGGCCATGATAAATTGCCTTAGTGACCAATAAAAAAGGTTGGATGGGATTATTAGATTACGGGGATAGGGTGGAAGTGAGGGCTTAAGTGGGTCGGTGCAGACTCCATGGGCCGAATGGCCTCCTTCTGCACTGTATGTTCTATGCTCTAAAAGTCATTCCGAGGTCCACTCTCACTCCCCCGCAAAAGCAAGACCATCCCACCCAAATGAGAACCCCTAAATAAAGAGACTCCGAGACCCTCTAGATAAAGAGACACTCACCAGAGACCTCCTAGATAAAGAGATCCACCCCCACCCCCACCAAGACACCCTCCAGAAAAGAGAAACCTGTCAGTAAGCCCCCGAGAAAAGAGAAACCTGTCAGTAAGCCCCCGAGAAAAGAGAAACCTGTCAGGAAGCCCCCGAGAAAAGAGAAACCTGTCAGGAAGGCCCAGAGAAAAGAGAAACCGGTCAGAAAGGCCCCGAGAAAAGAGAAACCTGTCAGTAAGCCCCCGAGAAAAGAGAAACCTGTCAGGAAGCCCCCGAGAAAAGAGAAACCTGTCAGGAAGGCCCAGAGAAAAGAGAAACCGGTCAGGAAGGCCCCGAGAAAAGAGAAACCTGTCAGTAAGCCCCCGAGAAAAGAGAAACCTGTCAGGAAGCCCCCGAGAAAAGAGAAACCTGTCAGGAAGCCCCCGAGAAAAGAGAAACCTGTCAGGATGCTCCCGAGAAAAGAGACCCCTGTCAGTAAGCCCCCGAGAAAAGAGACCCCTGTATAGAAGCTAGAGAGCACCCCAGCCACTGTCGAAAAAGTACTGTTGTAACATTCAAAAGGGCATACCCCTGCTGACTCAGACACAGAACATGCCACGTGTCAAACCCCGCGACTTGCATTTAAACCCTCAGATCCTTGAGCTGCAAACCAGTCATTCATTTCCCTCTCTGGGCTGTGATTGACAGCTTCCAAACACACAGTGACAGCCTTGCTTCATTCACCATCCTTCACAGATGAGTAAGTCTGAAGTGCTCTTACCACAACGTTTATGGACATCAACAACAAGAATGATACCAGGAATGAGGAATTTTAGATACAAAGATTGGAGAATTTGGGCTTGTTCTCCTTGGAGCCGAAAAGTTAAGAGGCGACCTTATTCAGGTATTCAAAATTCTAAACAATTTTGACAGGGTAAAGGAGGTTATTCTGTTTCCCCTAGTTGGTATGTCAGTGACTCGGGGTCACAATTTCAATATGGTCAGCAAATGTTAGGAGTGAGGTGAGGACAGTTTTTTTTCTCCATGTTGTTGGGGTTTGGAATGCGCTGCCTGGGAGAATTGTAGAGATGTGGAGGTGGATTCCATAAATTTCAAAAGCGTGTTGATATATATTTGAAAGTGATGAATTTAGAGGGTTACGGAGATAGGTCTGTGGAATGGGGCTAGCCAGGTTGTTCTTTTGGGAACCAGTGCAGACCTGATGCGCCAAATGGCCTCCTTCTATGCTGTAAATAACTAACAAGCAAACTAATTAATATCAAACCATTTCAAAGTGAGTCAAGTGCTGTTAATTTTCAGCTGAGAACTTCAAATTCACTCAAGAGCGAAAGGGGGTGATTGGAATGCACTTAACTCTCTTTGAAGTGGTTGATGTTTATAAATATTGTGGTCATAGCACTTCAGAGTTACTCAATTGTGAAGGAAGATTAATGAAGCAAGGTTCACAGGTGTGTGGAAGCTGTCAATGACAGAACACTAAGGGAAATGCATGAATGGCTTGCAGCTCAATGATCTGAGTAGTTTAAACACAAGTCACTGCTTTCTCTTTCCTCATAGCTAATGCCCTCCACACCAGGCAACATCCTGGTAAATAATTTCCGTACCCTCTCCAAAGCCTCCACATCCTTCTGATAGTGTGGCGACCAGAATTGCACGCAATATTCCAATTGCGGCCGAACTAAGGTTCTATAAAGCTGCAACATGACTTACCAATTTTTATACTCATTGCCCTGGCCAATGAAGGCAAACATGCCGTATGCCTTCTTGATCACCTTCTCCACCTCCATTGCCACTTTCAGTGACCTGTGCATTTATACACCTCGATCCCTCTGCCTGTCAGTACTCTTAAGGGTTCTGCCATTTGTTGTATATTTCTCATCTGTATTCGATCTTCCAAAATGCATTACCTCACATTTGTCTTGAATAAACTCTATCTGCCATCTCTCCGCCCAAGTCTCCAACCAATCGATATCCTGCTGTATCCTTCAAAGGTCCTCATCGCTATCCGCAATTCCACCAACCTTTGTATCATCCGCAAATGTACTAATAAAACCAGTTACAATTCCCTCCAAATCATTTTTATATATATATTACAATTAGCAAGGGTCCCAGTACTGATCCCTGAGAAACGCCACTAGTCACAGCCCTTCATTCAGAAACGCCTTCCACTACTGCCCTCTTGTCTTCTATGACCTAGCCAGTTCTGTATCAATCTTGCCAGCTCACCTCTAATCCTGCGCGACTTCACCTTTTGTACTAGTCTGCCATGAGGGACCTTGCCAAAGGCCTTATGAAGTCCATGTAGACAACATCCACTGCCCGACCCTCATCAATCATCTTCGTCATTTCCTTGAAAAACTATCAAGTTAGTAAGACACGGCCTTCCCTTCACAAAACCATGCTGCCTCTCGCTAATACTTCTACTTATTTCCAAGTTGGAGTAAATCCTCTTTCGAAGAATCCTCTTCAATAATTTCCCGACCAATGACGTAAGGCTCACTGGCCTGTAATTACCTGGATTATCCTTGCTACCCTTCTTAAACAAAGGAACAACATAGGCTTTTCTCCAATGCTCCTGTAGCCAAAGATACAAAGATTCCTCTCAAGGCCCAGCAAGTCCCTCCCTTGCGCCTCTCAGTATTCTGGGGTATATTCCATCAGGCCCTGGGGACTTGTCTACCATAATGGTTTTCAAAACCCCCAATACCTCCTCCTTTTTGAACTCTACATGACCCAAACTATATGCATACACCATCCACCAAGTCCTTCTCTTTGATGAATACTGACGCAAAGTACTCATTTAATACCTCACCCATTTCCTCTGGCTCCACGCATAGATTCCCTCCCCTGTCCTCGAGTGGGCCAACTCTTGCTCTTCATATATGTATATAGAACATAGAACGATACAGCGCAGTACAGGCCCTTCGGCCCTCGATGTTGCACCGACATGGAAAAAATCTAAAGGCCATCTAACCTACACTATGCCCTTATTATCCATATGCTTATCCAATAAACTTTTAAATGCCCTCAATGTTGGCGCGTTCACTACTGTTGCAGGTAGGGCATTCCACGGCCTCACCACTCTTTGCGTAAAAAACCCACCTCTGACCTCTGTCCTATATCTATCACCCCTCAATTTAAGGCTATGTCCCCTCGTGCTAGCCACCCCCATCCGCGGGAGAAGGCTCTCGCTGTCCACCCTATCTAACCCTCTGATCATTTTGTATGCCTCTATTAAGTCACCTCTTAACCTTCTTCTCGCTAACGAAAACAACCTCAAGTCCATCAGCCTTTCCTCATAAGATTTTCCCTCCATACCAGACAACATCCTGGTAAATCTCCTCTGCACCCGTTCCAAAGCTTCCACGTCCTTCCTATAATGAGGCGACCAGAACTGTACGCAATACTCCAAATGCGGCCGTACTAGAGTTTTGTACAACTGCAACATGACCTCATGGCTCCGGAACTCAATCCCTCTACCAATAAAGGCCAACACACTTGATATAAAAAGAGAGAATTCAGAATGTCCACTTCACCCACAAGCAACGGGACTTGTGGGAGGAAACCGGAGCACCCGGAGGAAACCCACGCAGACACGCGGAGAATGTGCAGACTCCACACAGTGTGACCCAGGCCAGGAATCGAACATGGGACCCTGGCACTGTGAATCATCAGTGCTAATCACCGTGCTACCTTCTCACCTTTCACAACAGAATTCCAATGTAATCTCTATTTCCAGAATGTGTCGGGTAAACCATCAGATACGTGCATTGCTACTTGCGTTGCTTCACCCAAAATATTAACAAAATAAGCCGGCAAATTCTACAAGAGTCAAACTAACATTGTAAATACCTGTCCCTGTTTTGAAGTTAAGCTTCAATCTGTTTCATTTATCATGGGCTTTTAGAGACTCCCCAATATTGCTGCACTAAACCTGGGCAAATTACCTCTCATCCCCCTCTGTTCCTGTCAGCTCCCAGGATTGCTGTTACCCACATTAATTACAGGAATCACAGCCTCTACTGTTGTTAAATTGGGTCATCAATCTCAGCCATCAGCATTGGAAGCAGATGGTCTAATCTGACTTAAATTTTGGAAGTGAATGCTGAATTCCTCCAAATCCATGAGACGCAAGCACCTCACATGCATGATCCATCCCATATATATTATTTGCTGCAATGGCCTTCCCCGGTAATCTATTCACAAATATTCTACCTCTTGCTGTGATTATTAATCTTTTGTTTCAAAATCCTGCAAGATTAATAAACCACTGTGGAAAGAAGGAATTAATAGAAATTGACCCTAAAGGTAAAAGGCAAATACAGAAACATCTCACGTCTGCCAGCAACATGTACAAACATGTACGGTTAGCCACCTGGAATACTAGGTGAAAGTTTTTGCCTGTAGTTTGGGAGGGGCACGGAGAGAACATTTCACTTCTCAGTGTTTCTGACAATGAATAACAATGTTTGCTACAAATACCGAACAAGAAACACTTCCGTAAGGCAGCAAAATTTAGCGCAATCATTGTCACTGTCCAAAATGCAACAAACGTCCCCAAAAGGCAGGCAGTGAATGACAAGCTTTGACCGAGTATGTTTTCTGATTCCTGCTCTCCCAGTTGAAGCAGGATGCCTTGAGGGTGATATGTAAATTTTCTTTTGCAAATGTAAGTATTATGCAACAAAATCTAGAGCTCTTCAGATTTCATTTGTAATTTCTCACAGCAGCAGAAAGCAATATAGATTTTCGGAAGAGCAGTAATAATTTACTTTTAAAAAAAAAAGGTGGTACGGTTGATTGTTACTTTTACTGAAGTGATACATCTCTGACGTTGTGCTTCCACTGGGAGCCTTGTCTACTGAGGGCACAGGCCAGGAATTCTGCTGTGTGCTGTGCATAGTTTTCCACTTAATTTAAATAATGGCTGGAAGCAAATGCCAGAATCTTTGAGTTGGTCTCTTGGTGCGCAAGGCCCCCTGCGAGGAGTGTGAATTTGGGAAATTATTTTCACTGCGATATCTAATGGTCCGTAAATCAAACGATCCTTACAAAATTTACACATGCTTCTGCAGCGCTACCAACACCATGCTAATCTGAAGAATGTGATTTCTGATTAGAAGAAGTGAGGCAGATTGTATATTAATTTAAATGCTCTGTTCTTTTAAGTACAGTGCTTTGGAATTCGATAGAATCATATCAATCCAGGTGATTGAATTTTGATACAGGAGGATTAGTAATTATGCGTGTTTCGGTAACATTTAAATAATGCTTTATCGAAATACTGATGGCAAAAAGTTCACAAGCTAAGTAGATTTTACAGAGCAAAACGTATTGGGCCCGATCGAACGGCCTGATTCGGACGGGACGAGATTGTTAAATCTCGAGAGGCGCCTCTCACGGGATTCGGGACGCCTCGCAAGATCGCACTCATTGGGCAGATTTGCATATTTAAGTGAGCAATTAGGTTGAGTTAAATAGGTCGAGGTCGGATCCTCCCAATACTCAATCTCGTACCCCCACGCCTGGGAGACCTCGCCATGGTGCCATTTAGCACTGGTCTACACAAACGTGGACCAGGCGTAATGGCACCTGGGGGTGTCACCCAGGCCATCTGAGGCTCTGGACAGGGTGGTACCTTGGCACTCCCGCTGCCACCTGGACACCTTGGCACTGGCAACCTGTCCTTGGTACTGCCACCCAGGCACCCTGGCAGTGCCAAGCATCATGCCCAGGGGTGCCCTGCCCTTATGAGGTGAGATGAGGAGAGGGGGCTCGAGGACCCCGAACAAGTGCATTGAGGCATTGGGGGTGTGTGGTGGGGGGGAGGGGGGAAGCGACTGGAGGCCACGGTAGGGAATGCAGAGATCATGGAGATTGGGGTGGCATTTAGAAATGGCGCCCGAATCTCTTCCAGCACTGACGCACTGAGCTCATCAGTGCAGGAAATGAAGCTAATTGAAGTATTGGGGGGGGGGGGGGGGAGACTTTCCTCATGCCCAAAACAGGACTCTATTCCCCCCCCCCTCCCCCCGCAAAATCGCACCCCTTATATGTTCATTCCAAACGATCTTGCGGTTTATTTATTTGAACTGAAAAACAACGATTTGGTGGAATAATTGATATCGTCATGTGGGAGTACCTTGAAGAAATGGGTGTTCATAAAAATAGCTGTGGTGGGTGTGCCTTTAAGAAATGGGTGTTTATCAGTGATGTCAGAGTTTGGATGGAGCTGGGCTGTCTGTCTGCTTTTACTTTCGCTTTAGGCTTTTTGCTACAGGGCGTGTTTGGTTTTGGTTCAGTTTTGGAGAAGCTGCAATCACAACGGGATGTGTGTGAATCTCTGCAGGCTGGGGAATGTTCATTGCGTGATTTCAAAGTGGTCAGTGTTCTCAGTAGTGAAGTTAAACCTGATGTCTCTCTGTAAAAAGGGTTCTTTTTGTGTCTTATGGATGCTGCAAGGAAAAATTAAAAGTTACTTGTAGCGTACTGTATTCTTTGGGGATTTATTGGTGTGGATAGTTAAGATGTTTACTGTGGGTTTATAAAGTGTTAACTGGTTTCATAAATAAACATTGTTTTAATTTAAAAATACTGTAGATTTTTGTTGCATCACACCTGCAGAGTAAGCCCGTATGTTCCCCATAAACACAATCTATTAAAAGTTGTGGCTCAGGTGAACTCCATGATACACTTTGGGGTTCTCTAAACCCTGGGCCATAACAATATGATGTTACTTTAGAAATATTTTTATGAACACCCATTTCTTCAAGGTACTCTCACATGACAATACAACACACTGGCTACAGTGTGAATCATTGGCTACAGGAATAGTGCCAGAGGACTGGAGGATAGCAAATGTGGTCCCTTTGTTCAAGAAGGGGAGTAGAGATAATCCCGGTAACTATAGGCCGGTGAGCCTCACATCTGTTGTGGGTAAAGTCTTGGAGAGGATTATAAGAGATACGATTTATAATCATCTAGATAGGAATAATATGATTAGGGATAGTCAGCATGGTTTTGTGAAGGGTAGGTCATGTCTCACAAACCTTATCGAGTTCTTTGAGAAGGTGACTGAACAGGTAGACGAGGGTAGAGCAGTTGATGTGGTGTATATGGATTTCAGTAAAGCGTTTGATAAGGTTCCCCTTCCCCACGGTCGTCTATTGCAGAAAATACGGAGGCTGGGGATTGAGGGTGATTTAGAGATGTGGATCAGAAATTGGCTAGTTGAAAGAAGACAGAGGGTGGTGGTTGATGGCAAATGTTCAGAATGGAGTTCAGTTACGAGTGGCGTACCACAAGGATCTGTTCTGGGGCCGTTGCTGTTTGTCACTTTTATAAATGACCTAGTGGAGGGCACAGAAGGTTGGGTGAGTAAATTTGCAGACGACACTAAAGTCGGTGGAGTTGTAGACAGTGTGGAAGGATGTTGCAGGTTACAGAGGGACATAGATAAGCTGCAGAGCTGGGCTGAGAGGTGGCAAATGGAGTTTAATGTAGAGAAGTGTGAGGTGATTCACTTTGGAAAGAATAACAGGAATGCGGAATATTTGGCTAATGGTAAAATTCTTGGTAGTGTGGATGAGCAGAGGGATCTCGGTGTCCATGTACATAGATCCCTGAAAGTTGCCACCCAGGTTGATAGGGTTGTGAAGAAGGCCTATGGTGTGTTGGCCTTTATTGGTAGAGGGATTGAGTTCCGGAGCCATGAGGTCATGTTGCAGCTGTACAAAACTCTGGTACGGCCGCATTTGGAGTATTGCATACAGTTCTGGTCGCCTCATTATAGGAAGGACGTGGAAGCTTTGGAACGGGTGCAGAGGAGATTTACCAGGATGCTGCCTGGTATGGTTGGAAAATCTTATGAGGAAAGGCTGATGGACTTGAGGTTGTTTTCGTTAGAGAGAAGAAGGTTAAGAGGTGACTTAATAGAGGCATACAAAATGATCAGAGGGTTAGATAGGGTGGACAGTGAGAGCCTTCTCCCGCGGATGGAGGTGGCTAGCACGAGGGGACATAGCCTTAAATTGAGGGGTAATAGATATAGGACAGACGTTAGAGGTAGGTTTTTTACGCAAAGAGTGGTGAGGCCGTGGAATGCCCTTCCTGCAACAGTAGTGAACTCGCCAACATTGAGGGCATTTAAAAGTTTATTGGATAAGCATATGGATGATAATGACATAGTGTAGGTTAGATGGCCTTTAGTTTTTGACTTCCCATGTCGGTGCAACATCGTGGGCCGAAGGGCCTGTACTGCGCTGTATCGTTCTATGTTCTATGTACACTGTGTACAAGTTTAATTGGCATTCTTCTACAGTATTATTTGTCAATCCAGCGGCGGGCTTACACTTTGGGGCTCGCTCTCTCCCACTTTGCAGAGGCCCCACGTTACCCATCCCTCTCGTGACATGTCAGCCCCGCTCCCAATGGCATTGTGCCCCGCCCTGAGTGACGCCAAGCCCCGCCGACTGACGTCGAGCCCCGTCCGGAGTAATGCCGAGTCTCGCCCTGAGTGACGATGAGCTCCGCCCCGAGTGACGTCGAACCCTGCCCTGAGTGATATCGAGCCCACCCTGACAGAAATAATACTGTAAAAGAATGCCAATGAAATTTGTAGTGTGTTGGATTATCTAAAAATGAAATATTTATAAAATTACATAATTGCCATGACATGTCAGCCCCGCTCCCAATGGCATTGTGCCCCGCCCTGAGTGACGACGAGCCCCACCCAGTGATGACAAGCCCCGCCCAGAGTGACGTTGAGACCCACCCAGTGTGACGTCGATCCCTGCTCCGGGTGACGCCGAGCCCTCCAAGTGGCATCCAGCTCCGCCCTGAGTGACGTCGAACTCTGTCCTGAGTAGCGTCGAGCCCCGCCCCGAGTGACGTCGAGCCCCGCCCCGAGTGACATTGAGCCCCGCCCCGAGTGACGTCGAGCCCCGCCCCGAGTGACGTCGAGCCCCGCCCTGAGTGACATCGAGCCCTGCCCCGAGTGACATCGAGCCCCACCCCGAGTGACATCGAGCCCCGCCCCGAGTGACGTCGAGCCCCGCCCTGAGTGACGTCGAGCCCCGCCCTGAGTGACGTCGAGCCCCGCCCTGAGTGACATCGAGCCCCGCCCCGAGTGACATCGAGCCCCGCCCTGAGTGACATCGAGCCCTGCCCCGAGTGACGTCGAGCCCCGCCCCGAGTGACATCGAGCCCCGCCCTGACAGAAATAATACTGTAAAAGAATGCCAATGAAATTTGTAGTGTGTTGGATTATCTAAAAATGAAATATTTATAAAATTACATAATTGCCATGACATGTCAGCCCCGCTCCCAATGGCATTGTGCCCCGCCCTGAGTGACGACGAGCCCCACCCAGTAATGACAAGCCCCGCCCAGAGTGACGTTGAGACCCACCCAGTGTGACGTCGATCCCCGCTCCGGGTGACGCCGAGCCCTCCAAGTGGCATCCAGCTCCGCCCTGAGTGACGTCGAACTCTGTCCTGAGTGACGTCGAGCCCCGCCCCGAGTGACATCGAGCCCCGCCCCGAGTGACATCGAGCCCTGCCCCGAGTGACGTCGAGCCCCGCCCCGAGTGACGTCGAGCCCTGCCCCGAGTGACATCGAGCCCTGCCCCGAGTGACATCGAGCCCCGCCCCGAGTGACATCGAGCCCCGCCCCGAGTGACGTCGAGCCCCGCCCTGAGTGACGTCGAGCCCCGCCCTGAGTGACATCGAGCCCTGCCCCGAGTGACATCGAGCCCCGCCCCGAGTGACATCGAGCCCTGCCCCGAGTGACGTCGAGCCCCGCCCTGAGTGACGTCGAGCCCCGCCCCGAGTGACATCGAGCCCCGCCCTGAGTGACGCCGAGCCCTGGCCCGAGTGACGCCGAGCCCCGCCCCGAGTGACATCGAGCCCTGCCCCGAGTGACGCCGAGCCCTGCCCCGAGTGACGCCGAGCCCCGCCCCAAGTGACGCCGAGCCGCACTGAGCCCACTGAGTGACGCCGAGCCCCAACCCCCGAGTGACGTCGAGCCCCACCCCCCCCCCCCCCCCGAGTGACGTTGAGCCCTGCTCCGAGTGGCGTTGAGTCCCGTCCCAAGTGATGTTGAGCCCTGCCCCAAGTGACGCCGATCCCCGCCCTGGGTGACGCCGATCCCCGCCCTGGGTGACGACGTCCCCCCCACCACGTGACGTCGAGCCCCGCCCCGAGTGATGTTGAGCCCCGCCCTGAGTGACGCCAGGCCCCGCCCTGAGTGACGTCGAGCCCCGCCCCGAGTGACGCCGAGCCCCGCCCCAAGTGACGCCGAGCCCCGCCCCGAGTGACGTCGAGCCCCGCCCCGAGTGACGTCAGGCCCCGCCCCGAGTGACGTCGAGCCCCGCCCTGAGTGACATTGAGCCCCGCCCCGAGTGACGTTGAGCCCCGTCCCGAGTGACGTCGGGCCCCGCCCCGAGTGACGTCGAGCCCCGCCCCGAGTGACGTCGAGCCCCGCCCCGAGTGACGTCGAGCCCCGCCCTGAGTGACATTGAGCCCCGCCCCGAGTAACGTTGAGCCCCGTCCCGAGTGACGTCGGGCCCCGCCCCGAGTGACGTCGAGCCCCGCCCCGAGTGACGTCGAGCCCCGTCCCGAGTGACGTCGAGCCCCACCCCGAGTGACGTCGAGCCCCGCCCTGAGTGACATTGCGCCCCGCCCCGAGTGACGTTGAGCCCCGTCCCGAGTGACGCCGGGCCCCACCCAGTGACGTCGAGCCCCACCCCGAGTGACGTAGAGTCCCGCCCTGAGTGACATTGAGCCCCGCCCCCGAGTGATGTCGGGCCCCGTCCCGAGTGACGTCGAACCTCGCCCCGAGTGCCATCGAGCTCCGCCCTGAGTGACATCGAGCCCTGCCCAGAGGGATGCCGAGCCCCCCCGTGTGATGCCGAGCCCCGCCCCGAATGATGCCAAGTCCCACCCAGAGTGACGCCGAGCCCCGCCGAGTGACATCGAGCCCTGTCGAGAGTGATGTCGAGCCCCGTCCTGAGTGATGCCGAGCCCTGCTCTGAGTGACGTCGAGCCCCGCCCTGAGTGACGTCGAGCCCCGCCCTGAGTGACGTCGAGCCCCGCTCTGAGTGACGTCGAGCCCCGCTCTGAGTGACGTGGAGCCCCGCCCTGAGTGACGTCGAGCCCCGCCCTGAGTGACGTCGAGCCCCGCCCTGAGTGACGTCGAGCCCCGCCCTGAGTGACGTCGAGCCCCGTTCTGAGTGACATGGAGCCCCGCTCTGAGTGACGTGGAGCCCCGCTCTGAGTGACGTGGAGCCCCGCCCTGAGTGACATCGAGCCCCGCCCTGAGTGACGTCGAGCCCCGCCCTGAGTGACGTCGAGCCCCGCTCTGAGTGACGTCGAGCCCCGCCCTGAGTGACGTCGAGCTGCACCGAGTGATGTTGAGCCCCGTCCTGGGTGACGTCGACAGGGAAGAGAGAATTAAAGTCCATGGGAAGATGGAAAATCAGAAGGAGCACAGATTATTGTGCATGACCCAGCAGTTCGGTCAGGAAAATAATTTTCTGATCGTGAGAATGTAAACACTCAGTCACCTGCTATCCTCTTTGGAAGAAGTACCAGCTGTGAGAACACTAGTAAGGGAAGGGAAGCACAGGGATACATCCCTTCAAAAAGGCAGCTCAGCTAAGGAGATTATGTTTGTCCTCCGAGCACACGCGGCTGTTTGAATATGAGAATTAACTTGAATTCCATTCTCTCACAATAAATGCATTAGTATCAAGTGGAGAAAACAGTCCAGAGCTTTAACACAGTGCTTCCCAAACTTAATCTTGGATGGAGTGCAAGCTGCTTAGAGTGGAGCTTGGGAGTTGGTAAGCGTGGGAAATTAAGAGAATAAATCAATCTCTTGCCTTCTTGAAATCTAGTACTAATTGCGGTAAAATAAACTGTTTAGTCGTGTTAATTTGAAGAATAAACATTCAGGCCGGAGAAGTTGTTGTAACCTGGGTAGTTCACTGGGGCAGTCAGTTGAATAAACTGGTTAAGGCTGATTCCTGAAACAGGAGGCATAGAGTATAAAAACAAGGCTAAAAAATTCAATCCAGCATGGAATGCAAGCTGCAGAGAGTGGAGCTTGGGATTTGAGTAAGGGTGGGAATTTGGGGGTGGGAGGTATTGCGGTATCTTGTTTTCCTAAGCACTTCCACAGATAAGTGGGAGCAGGAGCAGACCAAGGCCAGAGAGCTGAGGAATAATCTGCAGCAGTCCTGCAACATCAAGTGAACATTCCCATTTGATTTCACAGGTATGTGATGAGCGGGTAGCAGTTGCTTCCAGGGTACCAGGTTTGATTCCCGGCTTGGGTCACTGCCTGTGCGGAGTCTGCATGTTCTCCCTTTTGTCTGCGTGGGTTTCCTCTGGGTGCTCCGGTTTCCTCCCACAGTCCAAAGATGTGCGGGTTAGGTGGATTGGCCATGCTAAATTGCCCATAGTGTCCTAATAAAAAAAAGTAAGGTTAAGGGGGGGGGTTGTTGGGTTACGGGTATAGTGTGGATACGTGGGTTTGAGTAAGGTGATCATGGCTCGGCACAACATTGAGGGCCGAAGGGCCTGTTCTGTGCTGTACTGTTCTATGTTCTAAGTCCCGAAAGACGTGCTGTTAGGTTAATTGGACATCTGAATTCTCCCTCTGCGTACCCGAACAGTACCCGTGGAGACTCGGGGCTTTTCACAGTAACTTCATTGCAGTGTTAATGTAAGCCTACTTGTGACAATAAAGATTATTATTATTAAGTGATTGGTAAGTGAGCATTTCTCTCTTTACCCTTTTCTGACTTGTTTTAAGATTAAGGGCTAGGTAGGAAATATTACAGTGTGAAAACTACTTGTCAGTACTCAAATTAAAAATGAACTGAGGGCCAGATAATGTGTTGTAGCTACAGCATGTGGGAGCTGGTGGACCCCACTGTGAATCATAGCTTTTTTAGATTCATTCATGGGGTGTGGGCATAACTGGCTGAGCTGGCATTTGTTGTCCATCCCTAATTTCCCCTGAACTGAGTGGCTTGCTGGGCCATTTTTGAGGGCATTTAAGTGTGAGCCATATTACCGTGGACCTGGAGTCACATGCAGGCCAGATCGGGTGAGGATGGCAGAGTTCCTCCCCTAACGGACATTTCTGAAGCAGATAGTTTTTTTAATGACCATTGAGAATGGAAAATGCGGTCATTATTAGACCAGATTTTCTGTTTATGGAATTCAAACTGCACCTTCTGGGATTTGAGCCCGAGTCCCGAGAGTATTAATCTGGGTCTCTGGATTGCTAGTCTAGTGACAATACCCCTGCTTTCCCGTGATCACATCTGTAGCAAGTTGGTTGCTCGAGCAACTTTGCCTCAGAGTTAATGAGTCTAAGCTTCAGACATTGCGAGAGTTACCTAGATGCTCTGATTAAGGAGGGAGTCACACCCCTTAGATTAGCTACCTTAAATTCAGTCAGTGGTCAGGGACAGGAGGGCGCAACTACAAGTGAGAAGGGTAGAGGGATCCAAGAGGTAGCCGTGCAGGTGCTTTAGCCCCTGCCTTTGTCCAACATGTTTGAGATTCTTGCTCCCTGTGTGGACGAGAGCAGGGACTGTAGAGAGGCTGAAAAAACTGACCACAGCATCGTGGTGTATAAAGTCATTCAAGTATGGAGAGAAAAGAGAAATGTAGTCATGGTTGTAGTCAGGGGAATAGACACTGCTCTCTGGATCAAGAGTCCAGAAGTCTGTGTTGCTACCTGGTGCCAACAACTCAGTGTGGGAGTGGCACAGTCGCTAAGAATGCTGCTTCACAGCGCCAGGGAAGAGGCAATTCCAGCCTTAGCTGACTGGCTGTGTGGAGTCTGCCTATTCACCCCCTGTCTGTGTGGGTTTCCTCCAGGTGCTCCGGTTTCCTCCCACAGTCCAAAGATGTGCAGGTTATTTGGATTGGCCATGCTAAAATTGCCACTTAAGTGTCCAAAGGTTAGGTGGGGTGATGGGGATAGAGCAGTGGAGTGGGCCCAGTTGGGTTCACTTTTAGAGGGTCGTACAGACTTTATGGTTTGAATGGTCTCCTTCTGCACTGTAGGAATTCTATGATTCTATGATGGGAAAGGTCCAGTTGTTGTGGTCCATGTTGGTACCAAGGATATAGGTAGAACAAGAAGAGGTTCTGCAGACGGAATTCGAGCAATTAGGAGGGAAATGAAAAAGTAGAACCACAATTTCTGGACCTGAGCCATTAACTAATTGGCATAATTGTCAATAAGATTAAAGACATAAATGCATAGTTCTAAGATTGATGTGAGAGAAATGGATTTGAGTTCATGGGACAATGGCATCAGTACTGGGGAAAGAGGGAGTTCCTCTATTGTGATGAGCTCCACTTTAATCATGCTGGGACCTGGCAAATAAAATAACTAGGGCTGTGGATAGGGCTTTAAACTAAATAGGTGGGGTGGAGGGTTCAGTTGCGTTTATATTTAAAAAAAAATCAAAGTGTAAGGAGAAGGTAGGAGTACAGGAACGGAAGGTACAGAGCATGCGGACATCACATTATGCCTGTGAATTGTACAAGAGTAGAGAAAATCAATAATAGGACAAACTTAAAGGCTTTGCATCTGAATGCAAGTAGTATACGGAATAAAATTAATGAATTACAGCACAAATAGAGACAAAGGGGTATGATTTGATGCCGATTACGGAGACGTGTTTGGGAGTTGAGTATCCAGGAGTGCTCAGTGCTTCGGAAGGATAGATTGAAAGGAAAAGGAGGTGGTGCAGCTTTATTAGTATTGGAAGGAATCAGTGCTGTAGTGAGAAATGATAGACTGGATTCTCTGCCACGCCACACCACATTTCTGCTTTACCCCGCCGGCGGGATGCTCCGTTATGCCAGCTGGTCAATGGGGTTTCCCATTGTGTGGCTACCCACACCGTCGGGCAACGCCCGGGCTGCCGGCAAAACCGAGTATCCCGCCGGCGGAGAAACCGACCCAATATTGGCACTGGAGATCAAGTCATACATCCGTGGCTAAGCAAGGAGGTGAAAGATAACATAAGTGCAAAAACAAAAGCATATCCATATTGCAAAGGTTAGTGACAAGCTGGAGGATAGGAAAACTTTTAAAGACCCTAACCTAAACCAACAAAGCGGATAATGGGGGTCCTGTAGATACAGTGTATCTGGACTTCCAGAAGGCATTTCATCCAGCAGAGGGCAGCAGAGCAGAGCTACTGATCGGCTGATCCGGGGAAATTTGCATACGTGCAGTGCGGTCAGCCTAATTTGAAGGTGGTTTGTGGAGGGGCTGTTGTCAAGTGACAGTTAAACCCGAAATACTTTGTCAGTGTTTTCCCCCCCACTACCTCCTCTAACCGAAAAAAAAAACCCCACGGTCGTTGGGAAGCGGGAGCAGGGGCCTGTCGTGAAGGTGAGTGAGTGCCTTTAAATTTGCTTACCTTTCAGCGGGAGCAGGGTTTGAGGGAATATCAGATAAGCTCTTCCTTTCTTTTTCTTGTTTTAAAAAAAAAAATCTAGAGGTGATGTCAGGGAAGATGTACAATGCTCCTCCTGCAGAATGTTTGAGGTGAGGGACGCAGTCAGTGTCCCTGCTGATTTCATCTGTGGGAAGTGCACCCAACTCCAGCTCCTCAAAAACCGTGTTAGGGAACTGGAGCTGGATGAACTTCGGATCATTCGGGAGGCAGAGGGGGTCATAGATAGAAGCTTCAGGGAGGTAGTTACGCCAAAGAATAAAGATAGATGGGTGACAGTGAGAGGGGCTGGGGATAAGCAGTCAGTACAGGGATCCCCTGTGGTCGTTCCCCTTAGTAACAGGTATACCGTTTTGTATACTGTTGGGGGGGACGACTTACCAGGGGTCAGCCATGGGGTACAGGTCTCTGGCACAGAGTCTGTCCCTGTTGCTCAGAAGGGAAGGGGGGAAAGGAGTAGAACATTAGTCATTGGAGACTCCATAGTTAGGGGGATAGATAGGAGATTCTGTGGGAACGAGAGAGACTCGCGGTTGGTGTGTTGCCTCCCAGGTGCCAGGGTCCACGAAGTCTCAGATCGTGTTTTCGGAATCCTTAAGGGGGAGGGGGAGCAGCCCCAAGTCGTGGTCCACATAGGTACCAACGACATAGGTAGGAAAAGGGATAGGGATGGAAGGCAGGAATTCAGGGAGCTAGGGTGGAAACTTAGAGCTAGAACAAACAGAGTTATTATCTCTGGGTTGTTACCCGTGCCACGTGCTAGCGAGTCGAGGAATAGGAAGAGAGAGCAGTTGAACATATGGCTGCAGGGATGGTGCAGGAGGGAGGGTTTCAGATTCCTGGACAATTGGGGCTCATTCTGGGGTAGGTGGGACCTCTACAAACGGGATGGTCTACACCTGGACCAGAGGGGTACTAATATCCTCGGGGGTAGGTTTGCTCATGCTCTTCGGGAGGGTTTCAAAGTTGCGGGAGTGTACCGACAGGAAGGGTGGTCTAAAGTGCGTCTACTTCAATGCCAGGAGCATAAGGTGGGTGAGCTTGCGGCATGGGTTGGTACCTGGGACTTTGATGTTGTGGCCATTTCGGAGACATGGATAGAGCAGGGCGAGGAATGGTTGTTGCAAGTGCCGGGGTTTAGATATTTCAGTAAGTTCAGGGAAGGTGGTAAGAGAGGGGGAGGGATGGCATTGTTAGTCAAGGACAGTATTACGGTGGCTGAGAGGACATTTGATGAGGACTCGAATACTGAGGTAGTATGGGCTGAGTTAAGAAACAGGAAAGGAGAGGTCACCCTGTTAGGGCTTTTCTATAGGCCTCCGAAAAGTTCCAGAGATGTAGAGGAAAGGATTGCAAAGATGATTCTGGATAGGAGCGAAAATAACAGGGTAGTTGTTATGGGGGACTTTAACTTTCCAAATATTGACTGGAAACACTATATAGTTCGAGTACTTTAGATGGATCCGTTTTTGTCCAATGTGTGCAGGAGGGTTTCCTGATGCAGTATGTAGATAGGCCAACAAGTGGCGAGGCCATATTGGATTTGGTACTGGGTAATGAACCAGGACAGGTGTTAGATTTGGAGGTAGGTGAGCATTTTGGTGATAGTGACCACAATTCGATTATGTTTACTTTAGCGATGGAAAAGGATAGGTATAAACCGCAGGGCAAGAGTTATTGCTGGGGGAAAGGCAATTATGATGCGATAAGGCAAGACTTAGGATGCATCGTCTGGAGAGGAAAACTGCAGGGGATGGACACAATGGAAATGTGGAGCATGTTCAAGGAACAGCTACTGCGTGTCCTTGATAAGTATGTACCTGTTAGGCAGGGAGGAAGTGGTCGAGTGAGGGAGCCATGGGTTACTAAAGCAGTTGAATCACTTGTCAAGAGGAAGAAGGAGGCTTATGTGAAGATGAGACATGATGGTTCAGTTGGGTCGCTTGAGAGTTACAAGTTAGCTAGGAAGGCTCTAAAGAGAGAGCTAAGAAGAGCCAAGCGAGGACATGAGAAGTCTTTGGCACATAGGATCAAGGATAACCCTAAAGCTTTCTATAGGTATGTCAGGAATAAAAGAATGACTAAGGTAAGAGTAGGGCCAGTCAAGGACAGTAGTGGGAAGTTGTGCGTAGTCCGAGGAGATAGGAGAGGTGCTAAATGAGTATTGTTCGTCAGTATTCACACAGGAAAAAGACAAAGTTGTCGAGGAGAATACTGAGATACAGGCTACTAAACTAAAAGGGCTTGAGGTTCATAAGGAGGAGGTGTTAGCGATTCTGGAAAGTGTGAAAATAGATAAGTCCCCTGGGTCCGATGGGATTTATCCTAGGGTTCTCTGGGAAGCTAGGGAGGAGATTGCTGAGCCTTTAGCTTTGATCTTTAAGTCATCTTTGTCTACAGGAATAGTGCCAGAGGACTGGAGGATAGCAAATGTTGTCCCCTTGTACAAGAAGGGAAGTAGAGATAACCCCGGTAACTATAGGCCAGTGGGCCTTACTTCTGTTGTGGGAAAAGTCTTGGAAAGGTTTATAAGAGATAGGATGTATAATCATCTGGAAAGGAATAATTTGATTAGAGATAGTCAACATGGTTTTTTGAAGCGTAGGTCGTGCCTCACAAACCTCATTGAGTTCTTCGAGAAGGTGACCAAATAGGTGGATGAGGGTAAAGCAGTTGATGTGGTGTATATGGATTTCAGTAAAGTGTTTTATAAGGTTCCCCACGGTAGGCTATTGCAGAAAATACAGAGGCATGGGATTCAGGGTGATTTAGCAGTTTGGATCAGAAATTGGCTAGCTGATAGAAGACAAAGAGTGATAGTTGATGGGAAAAGCTCTGACTGGTGTCCAGTTACTAGTGGTGTGCCACAAGGATCTGTTTTGGGGCCGTTGCTGTTTGTCATTTTTATAAATGACCTGGAGGAGGGCGTAGAAGGATGGGTGAGTAAATTTGCGGATGATACTAAAGTCGGTGGAATTGTGGACAGTGCAGAAGGATGTTACAAGTTACAGTAAGCTGCAGAGCTGGGCTGACAGGTGGCAAATGGAGTTTAATGCAGAAAAGTGTGAGGTGATTCATTTTGGAAGGAATAACAGAAAGGCAGAGTACTGGGCTAATGGTAAGATTCTTGGTAGTGTGGACGAGCAGAGAGATCTCGGTGTCCATGTCCATAGATCCCTGAAAGTTGCCACCCAGGTTGAGAGGGTTGTTAAGAAGGCGTACGGTGTGTTAGCTTTTATTGGTAGAGGAATTGAGTTTCGGAGCCATGAGGTCATGTTGCAGTTGTACAAAACTCTGGTGCGGCCGCATTTGGAGTATTGTGTGCAGTTCTGGTCGCCACATTATAGGAAGGATGTGGAAGCATTGGAAAGGGTACAGAGGAGATTTACAAGAATGTTGCCTGGTATGGAGGGAAGATCATATGAGGAAAGGCTGAAGGACTTGAGGCTGTTTTCGTTAGAGAGAAGGTGGTTAAGAGGTGACTTAATTGAGGCACACAAGATGATTAGAGGATTAGATAGGGTGGACAGTGAGAGTCTTTTTCCTCGGATGGTGATGTCCAGCACGAGGGGACATAGCTTTAAATTGAGGGGAGAAAGATATAGGACAGATGTCAGAGGTAGGTTCTTTACTCAGAGAGTAGTAAGGGCATGGAATACCCTGCCTGCAACAGTAGTGGACTCGCCAACACTAAACGCATTCAAATGGTCATTGGATAGGCATATGGACGATAAGGGAATAGTGTAGAGGGACTTTAGAGGGGTTTCACAGGACGGCGCAACATCGTGGGCCGAAAGGCCTGTACTGCGCTGTAATGTTCTATAAGGTGCCGCACAAAAGGTTAATATGCAAGATAAGATCCCACAGGGTTATGGATAGATTAGCTTGGATAGAGGACAGGCTAACCAACAGAAAATGAAAATGAAATGAAATGAAAATCCCCCCCCTCCCCCATATTCATCGTCAGCATTCCACACTGCACATTGTCGCCCCCGCCGACCAATACTACGGAAGTATAGCTGGCACCACCCTCTCTCCATGGGTCTCCCACCACTAGGGTTTGCCCTGGCACTACCCATGGCACAGGGTCAGCACTGCCAGGTTGGCACTGTGCCACCCCAGCAGTGCCAGAGGCTGCCAGGGCATGCCTCTCCATCTCCTCAGGGGCCATACTTACCTCTGCGCGTCCAGAGGGATCCCCTCAACTGCCTTAACTAATAAGTCTGGCCATAGGTACTGTGAACCACGCTGATGTGATGCCACAAATGAATGCTTATTGAGGACGGAGGGGGGGGGAATAATGTGGCGTGGGGTTTGCTAATACGTTTCAAATTGATACAAATATAGGGTGTGAACTTTGTGACATCCCCAGTGAGTTGTGGGGAAAATCTTGTGGGATTTTCTGCCCGCGCTGCCAATTCTGCAAGGGCTAGTGCAGGCTCAAAATTGTGTTTTTTAAACTGTTTCTCTCTCCACAGATGCTGCCAACCCTGCTGAAGCATTTTCTGTTTTATTTCAGATTTCCGCAGGTGTAGTAGTTTGCGTAATTACTGAAAATAATTGTCCTGTAAACAGCGGACAAATTTGATGCACTGATATTTTCAATAGACAAACAAATTGTGTTATAGAAACAAAAGCAAAATACTGCGAGTGCTGAAAATCTGGAAGAAGAGAAAATGCTGAAAGTACCCAGGGCAGGTCAAATCTGAGGAGAGGGAAATAGAGTTGATGTTTCATGTTACTGACCTTTGGACAAAACTGCAAGTTAGAAATGGGGCTGATTTTAATCAAGTACAATGATGGTGAAGAGGTGGGGGTCGGAAGGAAGGAAAGGTGGGGGTTGGGTGGAAGGTAGGAGAGATTATATGACCAACAGGGATAATGGTGCAGTATTTCTAGCATTTTCTCTTTGTACGTCATGGAATGTTGGCTCTCTAGCTAGCTGAACAATTAACTACTCTGATTACAGATGTGTTGCTTAGTTTCCTCGTTTATAACATGCTTTATTTATTTTGGGCCGCGGCTTCTGGTTTTCAGTGAATAATTAGAGTCTGCTGTGGATTTTTTTGTCGTACACCCCCGCTGTGGATTTCCTGGCGGCGTTAGGTTGGATTCAATGGGAAATCCCATCGAGATCGGTGAGGCGGGAAGGTCGCGGCAAACGGCAGGCCGCCTCTTGTCGCCGAGAAACACGCCGTGGGGAGACCAGAGAATCTTGCTCTGTCTTTTACAGGCAGTCAAAGAAGAGCACAAGAAGCTATTGGCAAAATAGTTCACAAATTTACTGAATTTTACAACACACGGCTCTTGGCAATTTTATTGCCATGTTGAGGAATGCAGTGCAAAGATACTTTAACTGCTGTTAACTTACTCCAAACATTCCAAGGTACATTTAACAAAGTGTGATTACTGTAGTGAACTTAAAAAAAAATTTAGCCAATTATTCGGAGCCAGACCCAATCAACTACAGCAACACCATATTTTCCAAAATGCAAAAGCCACTAATGCTTGGCGATAAAGCCAGCCTCGCTCTCGATGAAATTGAACACTGAAACCAAGAAACTAAGATTTTACACTATTTTGCTTGGGGCTACTGTGTTTCTGCGGCAGTTGATGTTTCACCAGAAGTTCAGTTCATCTCCTTGACTGCTATTTTGTTGAAAGATAGCTTAAAAGTCGGATTGCTTTGACTTTGGTTTGGTCGCACGATCTGAGGAAGAGCATCCTTTCGAAACACATTAAATATTTCCATTCATTATGATCTTATGAATTCAAAAGCACCAAACGCCTGACATTATTATTCTCAGGAAATGTCACCAGATGGTGCATTCCGTTTCTATCCGCGGTCAGAATGCTTTAACCAAACTAGCCCAAAGTTCAGCTTATATTTATAAATTACAGGAGTATTTCCTGTCTATGAATATGGATGCATTTATTGTATTAACTAGAGCAAAGATTTTTAAATGTTCAGTCTTTATTCTCAGCTTCCCATTGAGAATATAGAGCCATTTGTACATCGGAGCTCCTCCACTGCATTCCACTGAAAGTAATAATAGGAAATTCTCCAGCAGTTATCTTTACATTAACTCTTCCTGCACTCTTTTAAAAAAAAATGCACAACCTATGGAGCAATGATTTTTCAATGGCATTTGAAATGGTTTGCTTGGTTCTGAGTAAATATTGCCCCTTAATCACAATTATATTTATTTTAATATTTTTCCTGTATTTCCTTCAAGCTCTTTCTGAACACTTATGTGAATCTGCATCAAAAGGCTAAGGCGAGTATAGTTTTAAATCAAGCAATATTACCATCTGGCTATGATTGTTATATCTCATTAACGCATAAATGCGTTAAGTGTGAACAGTTTCCTGATTGATGACTTAGGGAGAATGCCAATATAACTTCTGTTTTCTTGCAATCCATTTTGGGAACTCAACTGGGCTTAAGTCCACAGAACAAACACGGGAATAATGGAATTTTTATTTTATTTTTGAGAAGGCCAGTCTGGATATTAGGGAGGATACGGATGTATTTATGCAGAGGGAGACAGGATTCTGAGGTTCTTTGAAAAGCAGAAGTATGAAATAAGGGGTGCAGGATTGGAGCATCCCTTGACAAAGAGTGCCCAGCTACACATTCCAATCTCACTTTCCATCGGCTGTGCGGTCTCAACTAAATGTTACACCCAGTGCATAACTTTAAAGTGCCAAAATCCCAAAGTGAAAAAAGATATTTAATTTTATTCTTCAGCACAGGGGTGGAAAACTTCCTTGCAGCTCCCATTTTTAAAAAACTTCCCAGAGTAACATTAATTAATGCTAAATGACTTTGGAATTCACAGGAATTTGAGTTTGCACGGAGGGCAGGAACCTTTCATTTGGGATGGAGAGCAATTACTGAATGAATCATTCCAAGACCTTTTCCATTTTCTGCTTGACACAACATAAAGAGGTATTTTTTTGGGGTGGTGGGTGGTGGGGGGGGGGGGGGGGGGGGGGGGAACAGGATTTGAAGGTATTATTGCAATGTTAAATTTAAATAAATGATCAAACTTGAGGTGATATATGGTTTGCCACAAAACCCTTTGACTGCAGGGATTTTGCTTTCAATCCAGCCCAAACAATAGTGGAGGTGTAACTAATTTTTACAGTCTGTAGGCATCCAATGTGAAATGAACATGGGCACTCTCAGTTTAGTTCCTCGGGGACACAGCCCCACATTACCATGATTGTGAACTCAACTTATATAAAATGATCACCCTGCTCATAAAGTTACAGGACTGCTGATGTGGGAGGTGCAAACATTCCCAGAAGTGTAATACAGTTGCGAGAAATAAGTTTTACTTTGCCTGACGTGAGGAATGCTCAATGCTAACAATGGGTGGCAAAGGAGCACTAAATTCACAACAAAGGATTAGCAAAGAATCAAATTCCAAGTTCAGTGACTTGTATTAACTAGTTCTAGTTAATTTGAATATCTAAATGTGGGCCCCATTATACACTTTTAGTTTGGCTTGGTCTATATTGTTAACGCACAATGACAAGTGACAGTTATTTGAAAATGCAGCTAATGATCTGACGGAAGGCAGGGTTGGTGAGATAGGCAAGAATTGCTGCCTTCTTGGCTGCTACATAGAACATAACAGCGCAGTACGGGCCTTTCGGCCTTCGATGTTGCGCCGACCTGTGAAACCATCTGAAGCCTATCTGACCTACACTATTCCATTTTCATCCATATGTCTATCCAGTGACCACTTAAATGCCCTTAAAGTTGGCGAGTCTACTACTGTTGCAGGCAGGGCGTTCCACACCCCTACTACTCTCTGAGTAAAGAAACTGCCTCTGACATCTGTCCTATATCTATCACCCCTCAATTTAAAGCTATGTCCCCTCGTGTTGGTCATAACCATCCGAGGAAAAAGACTCTCACTGTCCACCCTATCTAACCCTCTGACTATCTTATATGTCTCTATTAAGTCACCTCTCAGCCTTCTCCTCTCTAACGAAAACAACCTCAATTCCCTGAGCCTTTCCTCGTAAGACCTTCCCTCCATACCAGGCAACATCCTAGTAAATCTCCTCTGAACCCTTTCCAAAGCTTCCACATCCAGAACTGCACGCAGTACTCCAGGTGTGGCCGCACCAGAGTTATGTACAGCTGCAGCATGACCTTGTGGTTCCGAAACTCAATCCCCCTGCTTATAAAGGCTAGCACACCATATGCCTTCTTAACAGCCCTATTAACCTGGGTGGCAACTTTCAGGGATTTATGTACCTGGATGCCGAGATCTCTCTGTTCATCTACACCAGGGGTGGGCAAACGTTTCCGTGCAAGGGCCACATTCAGAAATTCACAATTCACAAAGGGCTGCATAGTATATTAAGTAAAATAATTACTTCACCCGGTTATGATTCTGGGCGCCTCATATAGAACATAGAACAGTACAGCACAGAACAGGCCCTTCGGCCCTCGACGTTGTGCCGAGCAATGATCACCCTACTCAAGTCAACGTATCCACCCTGTACCAGTAAGTAACCCAATAGCACCCCCCCCCCCATTAACCTTAAAAAAAAAATTTAAAAAAAAAATTTTTTTTTTTTAATGACTTGGTGGGCCGCAGAAATACCTTTGGCGGGCCGCATGCGGCCCGCGGGCCGTAGTCTGCCCACCCCTGATCTACACTATCAAGAATCTTGCCATTAGCCCAGTACTCTGCATTCCTGTTACTCCTTCCAAAGTGAACCACCTCACACTTTTCCGCATTAAACTCCATCTGCCACCTCTCAGCCCAGCTCTGCAGCTTATCTATGTCCCTCTGTATCCTATAACATCCTTCAGCACTATCCACAACTCCACCGACCTTCGTGTCATCTGCAAATTTACTAACCCATCCTTTTACACCCTCTTCCAGGTCATTTATAAAAATGACAAACAGCAGTGGCCCCAAAACAGATCCTTGCGGTACACCACTAGTAACTGAACTCCAGGATGAACCTTTGCCATCAACCACCACCCTCTGTCTTCTTTCAGCTAGCCAATTACTGATCCAAACCGCTAAGTCACCTTCAATTCCATACTTCCTTATTTTCTGCAATAGCCTACCGTGGGGAACCTTATCAAACGCCTTACTGAAATCCATATACACCACATCAACAGCTTTACCCTGATCCACCTGTTTGGTCACCTTCTCAAAAAAGTCAATAAGGTTTGTGAGACATGACCTACCCTTCACAAAACCGTGTTGAGTATCGCTAATCAACTTGTTCTTTTCAAGATGATTATAAACCCTATCTCTTATAACCTTTTCCAACATTTTACCCACAACCAAAGTAAGGCTCACAGGTCTATAATTACCAGGGTTGTCTCTACTCCCCTTCTTGAACAAGGGGACAACATTTGCTATCCTCCAGTCTTCCGGCACTATTCCTGTCGACAAAGACGACATAAAGATCAAGGACAAAGGCTCTGCAATCTCCTCCCTGGCTTCCCAGAGAATCCTAGGATAAATCCCATCTGGCCCAGGGGACTTATCTATTTTGACATTTTCTAAAATTGCTAACATCTCCTCCTTTTGAACTTCAATTCCATCTAGCCTGGTCGACTGAACCTGAGTGTTCTCCTCGACAACATTGTCTTTCTCCAGTGTAAACACTGACGAAAAATATCCATTTAATGCTTCCCCTATCTCCTCTGATTCCAGACACAACTTTCCACTACTGTACTATCCTTGATTGGCCCTAATCTTACTCTAGTCATTCTTTTGTTCCTGATATACCTATAGAAAGCCTTAGGGTTTTCCTTGATCCTATCCGCCAACGACTTTTCGTGTCCTCTCCTCGCTCTTCTTAACTCTCCCTTTAGGTCCTTCCTGGCTAACTTGTAACTCTCAAGTGCCCTAACTGAGCCTTCATGTCTCATCCTAACATAAGCCTTCTTCTTCCTCTTGACAAGTGCTTCAACTTCCTTAGTAAACCACGGTTCCCTTGCTCGACAACTTCCTCCCTGCCTGACAGGTACATACTTATCAAGGACACGCAGTAGCTGTTCCTTGAAAAAGCTCCACATTTCGATTGTACCCATCCCCTGCAGTTTCCTTCCCCATCCTATACATCCTAAATCTTGCCGAATAGCATCATAATTGCCTTTCCCCCAGCTATAATTCTTGCCTTGCGGTATATACCTATCCCTGCCCATTGCTAAAGTAAACATAACCGAGTTGTGATCACTATCACCAAAGTGCTTACCTACATCTAAATCTAACACCTGGCCGGGTTCATTACCCAGTACCAAATCCAATGTGGCCTCGCCCCTTGTTGGCCTGTCTACATACTGTGTCAGAAAACCCTCCTGCACACACTGCACAAAAACTGACCCATCTATAGTACTCAAACTATAGTATTTCCAGTCAATATTTGGAAAGTTAAAGTCCCCCATAACAACTACCCTGTTACTCTCGCTCCTGTCAAGAATCATCTTTGCAATCCTTTCCTCTACATCTCTGGAACTATTCGGAGGTCTATAGACAACTCCCAACAGGGTGACCTCTCCTCTACTGTTCCTAACCTCGGCCCATACTGCCTCAGTAGACGAGTCCTCAAGCGTCCTTTCTACCGCCGTAATACTTTCCTTGATTAACAATGCCACCCCCCCCCCCTCTTTTACCATCTTCTCTGTTCTTACAGAAACATCTAAATCCTGGAACCTGTACTGGAATTTGACCATTGGCCTTTGTTCAGAACAACCAGAATCTGAGAGTTTCTGAACTGACAAGTCAGTACCCTACCTGCAATCTCTTCCTAACATTTAAAAAAAATCAAATGTGAATGCATTCATTAAAAAAAAGTATCAAAGCTGATCATCTAATCCACCAAAAGATTAAGTTCCGTCCTGTTTCAAGGCACATAGGACAGAGACGTGAATTGGTGCAAGTCCTGAGAAACCAGGGACCTTGCAGCCTGAGGGGTGGCAAGGGAGTGAGTACCCTCTCTACAATTGCCTCCAGGGTGTCGGGGGGGTGGGGGGTCCTTCATGGGAGGTGGAGGTCAGGGGGCCCAGGACGGGGTCCTTCCTGGGATAGGGGTCGTTTGACTGCTCTTCCTATCCGTAGCCTTTAAACAGAAGAGGCAGAATTCTTCATTCCAGTAGTTAAGTGCTGGGCCAATGGAGAATTGGTGGTTCACGACAGGAAATACAGCGCAAACCCCTCACCGAATCGGGTACCAGTGAGGTGCTAGCACCAGCGCTGCGTGAAGCACCCACGGATTACACGGAATACGGCCGGAGAATGGCCGGGTCCAGGGCCGCGCACGGCTAATGGCCTGCACTGGTCGCGCCGAAAAACATGGTGCTAGCCCTGCTGGAACCATAACCTGCCCACGCCGACTCCACAGCCCACCCCCTGGCGACCCTCCACCAGCCCTAGCCGAAGCCTTCGCCCTAGCCAGCGGCCCGGATCCCAGACCAGTGTGATGGTGCTGGACACAGTCCGCAGGTGGCACGCCGGGTTCACAACTGCTGGGAGCACACATGACCCGCGTCGTCGGAAACTCGCCCAATTGGGGGCAGAGCATTGCGGGTGGGCCGGCCGATGATGGGCAAATGGACTTGTGGCGCGCATCCCAATGAGGCCAGTTTGGAGCATCACTAATCGCTGTCATACCGACACCTGCCCTGATACCGGTGTCAGAATCCATTCTCCGCCTGATCGGCGATCCCGATTTCGGTGTCGAGCTATGGAGAATCTAGCCCTCAATATCTCAAAAATACAGTTCTCTCATTTAAAAAGTATTCCCATCTGTACCCGTAATCCAAACAGTGTGTCAGTATGCCAAGTAGATCTGTGAGATGAAGGTAAAAGTATTCCCTTTAATGGGATGGAAACCTTAGAAGTGGTTATCTCAGTCAATTCCATTGCCCTTTAAGTATTGAAGTCTGTTTGTATGACTAGAAGGCTAAAGCTTTCAACTGTGTTGTTTACATTAAATTTTTCATGCACCATTGCCTCCTAAAAGCTTTTTGATTGACAGGTCGAAGAAGTTTTAAAGGGGTGATTAAAATTGTTTATTTATATAACTGCAGAGATAGGGGAGCAGGTGTTTGGTGGTTGTCTCTTTGTTCTCAAGTGCTTCCGAGAAAGTGCAGTTGATACATTTGCTGTAGTGTGATAATTTCGAAATACCTTTTTCATTCTGAAGATTTCTATCTTCTGATTAAAATGGTAGTTTTATATATTTAAATATGGACCAATTGTAATCCAAATCGTTATTTTAATGCAGAATACTTTTATGCTGTAAAGTGTCATTTCTGTATGGCTTTAGGTAGTATTGTAAACCGATTGTTAGTGAATTATCAACTTACAGAATTGTGCCAGGAACCCCTTTGTCCATGTAGAAGTGAGTAAAACACTGTGATTTCCTTTATTTTGAAGGCAAGCAACACAATGGTTAACACCACAAATGTGCTGACATTTCCCAGTACTTCCATGGTATAAACTATACACATACAGTTACCACAGACAGTTTCACAACCACTGACCTGATTGTTATGTTATGTGGTTGGATCACCACTTGTGAAAACATGGTTACACATACTGGTACCCATCTGTTAACTTCCACAATGTAATTTACTGCAATTTAAAATGTTTGCCAATTCACGTGAATTCCAAAGTCCTGTTTTAGGAAAATAAAAGCGTAAACCATTCTTTATAAAACAAAGCCTCAAATTTACTATCCCAAGCCGTCCACTTGTGCACCACAGCTGGGGAAAGGAATTTCAGTAATTTCTTCTGCCTGGGAATCCACAACCTCAGGTAAAGCTGGTTAAAATAATTCCAGCTACAGTGCAGTCAAACAGTGGCCCAGATGATTTAGAGGCACTAAGGGCAAAAGTGAAGATTAATTTAAAAAATCTGAAACTTGAAAGTGCATACGTAAATCACGATTAAAAGAGTTAACTTTGAACTTTCTGTTAAATTGCCTCTGATAAGAATAGCTTTATTTAAGCAAAACAAAGGGGTGATACTTTCACAAATTGTTACCCTTTTTCTTGGGGGCCGGGGGGGGGGGGGGGGGGGGGGGGGGGGGGTTGAAGGATTTAATTGTTTTATACCAACTCACCATTATGCAGCACCTTGAACATAAAACATCCTAAGACCCTTCACAGATAGGAGTTCAAAGAACATACTCTGAACCAGAAAGTAAGATTAAAATGGGTGATTAAAAGTTTGTTGAAAGCAAAAGATTTTGGAGCAGCATTTATGGAAGGGTGGAACTTCATTTGGCTGTAGGCTCTGCCGTCTAATGAATTGAAGGGTGTGGGGGGTGGATAGAAGTCTAGAACCATTAAAGAGGCACTGAGCCCAGATTTTGTGGACATGGCATAACTGACCAGTTTCACCAATTTTGCCATGAACACTTTAAACCAAAATGTCCTGAGAATCTCATTAGATACTCCAGAACATAAAGCTTTGAGTTAAACAGGTAGCCATAATCAGGACCAGAAGCATGTGTGAAACTTACTCCAAATTCCTTCTTCCTTTATGAAAATTAAAAATTTGAAGCCATCAATTTGTGTTTCATGCACTGGCATTCATTTTTAGGAAATATAAATGTCTAAGCTTTCCCATTTATAACATAACATCCTAATGTTGTCAATTCACATATATTCAAAGATCAATAACTACAGATTAGAGAAAATATAATCACCAAAAGATCAGGACTATGACTTTGGACCTTACTGCACCTAATATTTTAATAAACATAATATTTACAGCACAGCAACAGCAAAACCTATAATGCCAGTATTTTTGCTCAACTTGAATCATCTCCCCTCAGCTAATCCTATCAAAATATTACTCTAATAAAACTGATGTCAATGGGAATCGGGGCCGGTGGGGGGGGGGGGGGGAAGAGAGAGAGAGAGAGAGAGAGAGAGAGAGAGAGAGAATCTCCACTGTTTGGAGTCAAACCTAACACAAATGAAGATTGCCTGTTGGAGACCTTTCACCTCAATCCCAAGATATCACTGCAGGATTTCCTCAGGGCAGTTTCCTAGAACCATCAATCTTCAGCTATTTCAGCAATGATATCCCTTCCACCATAGGGTCAGAAGTAGGGATGTTCATTGAGGATTGCACAGTGTTCAGTACCATTTGCAAATCCGCAGGTAGAGAAGCAGTCCATGGAATACATTTCACTTGCCTGGATGAGTGCAGATCCAACAACACTAAAGATGCACGGCACCATTCAAGACAAAAGAGCCCGTTGTCAAAGTTGTTTGGTGTTTCACAGAACTGTTTGACATAACTGCTTATTGGTAACACTATGTACACATCCTAGGTATTGCCATTTATGGGTGTGTTCTCCAGGCTCTACGCCACAGTATACTATTATGTGACTGCGTACATCATACTGTGGGCAGTAATATTTGCCAGTCCCACGTTAATCCATATTCTGCCAAACAGCCAACTTAATCAGCACCCCACTCACCACCTTAAACCTTCACTCCCTCCTCCACTGATACAATGGCAGTAATGTGCGCCATCTACAAGATGCACTGTAGCAATTCACCAAGGCTGCTTTGACAGCACCTTCCAAACCCACACCCTCTACCACCTAGGAGGACAAAGGCAGTAGACATGTGGGAACACCACCACTTGCTTAATTATCACTGGGTTAATACCGTGGAACAGCAAAATGCGCGTTTCCACACCAGAAAGGCTGTAACAGTTGATTCCTGACCACAACCTCAAGGTCAATTAGGGATGGACAACAAATACTGGCCTTGCCTATGAGAGAATAAAATATTTTTCTATTTCCCGTTCATGTATTTAATCAATATCTTCTTAAAAGCTCTTTCAGACCAGGGATAAATGCAGGAAACTCATGATCTCCTGTCTTTTACCAGGGGCTGAAGCTACAAGAGGCACAAATAAAGAAGGGAATGCAGACCCAGTGAAAAAAACAGAGATCACTAAAAACAAATTCTCATTGGTCCTTTTCATTGAAAATTAACATTCAGACATGCCTATCCGTTGTTTTGGGCACGTTTTAAAACAAAAAAATTACAGGCTATTTTCTTCTTAAAGGATAAGAAGTGAAAGCACTATGATAGAATTATTGGTATGGTAATTAGAAGAGAACAGGGATCCGTGGTTATGCTACCTGACTGCATATCTGTAGAATGGTGGATGGTAAAACTCGATGATACAACTACAGAAACCGTTATTTAAATTGTACCATTAACATAGTAAAACCTCCTAGGGCACTTCACAGGAGTGTTATCAAACAACATTTGACACTGAGCCACCTAAAGACCCATTAGAACAGATGACCAGATTTTGGTACTTTATACAGATGACTACACAAAATATCGTAATTGCAAAGTAAACAACTTTTAAGACTGAGAGGTACTAAGGCCATGTGTCAATTTATGAACTTCAACAAAATCAAAAATCAATCTTCTCTGAAGATTGTAATCCAATAATTCTTAAACATTCCTCATAAGGTTCCCCCCTCACGCCTTCCATTTTCTTGGTAACATCTTTGTACTCTCTCTATAAGCTGTATAACTCTGAAATTGTGGATTCCAAACTGTGAATGCCTCCTTCCGATGTAGACATACCAGCTGCTTATGGAGTTTAAAATAAACACTAACTTCCGACTCAAAAATAATGCATTCAGCATTTGTAAAACATTTTCTGCTCGCTGTGCTGCCTAAACCATATGATATATAAACTTCAAATTACTTGGAACAGTCACACCCAAATCCTTTTCAATGGTTGAATGTGTTAAAGTCTCGCCATTGATATGATACTGTGAATAAGGATATTGTGGTCAGAATGGAGAACTAAACACTTTGCTTCATTAAAGGTAAGTTGCCACTGTGTCATTGTAGAGAATTCACTCTGGAGCAGTGTGTTTGAGAACCTTGGATTATTTGTCTTAACCTCCAAACACTTGAGGTTGTGAAATACATTATATGAAGGCAAGCCCGTCTTTGTTTTTCTTTCCTTTCATCGGCTTCCAGTGGCTAGCTGGCACTCAATTGAGAAAAACAGATGGGTTAATCTAGTCTTCTCAAAAGCTAAAGAAATCAAAACGTTCACTACATCACCAGAATTTATAAAAAGCTTTGAAGAGCAATCTGAAAAACACATGAAGTGAAATCACAAGGCGATTGTCTGGGGGCATTTGTGCTTGTTCCACGGCTGGTTTGCATCATTAGCTTTATCTTTCTGACAGCAGCACATTGAAAATAATCGGCACAGCACCAAATGTGCTCTGTTAAAGCCCAGGATTGTCCCACTGGAAGGTCCCACAGGTTATTAATGAAAAGTTACTTTAGCTTCTAAAATAAGAGATCTGTCTACTGTTTTGAAGATGTTTCACTTTAGAAGTAGTTTCCCTTCCTTGGGTCAGTTAAAGTTGATCAAAAGTTAGCTTTTCGTTGGAAAATTTTGCATGCTGTTTCGTGAAACTCACTGAGTAACATGGATCTGTTCTCCGCAAAGAGCATTTGGGTTCCTTTGTTAAGTAACATTTTTCAATAAATAAACTTGATGAGGTTGTTATAAACAACCTTCAACCTGCAAAAGCAACATCAAAGGAGGGGAAAGACACAGCTAAAACATTCATTCAGAAAAACAGAAGAAGAGGCTGATTCAGGAGCTCGTCAGCCCACTGAATCTTCATGTTCAAACACATCAATTAATTAACTTCATTTAATTGCCTATTGAATTTTGTAATTTAAATTTATATCTTCTGGTTTCTCAGTGCACTTTGAAATTGGAATCTTATTTCATCTTGTGACTTAATGGGGCTGAACTTACACTGAGTAGCAATCAGCATTAGATTGCCACCCCATGCCCAATTATGTAGGTCAATTATTTTGGATGCTATCTTGCCCAGTCTGTTGACTTAGAGATCCAGGCTGTACAGCACATCCTAGGAGCTCAGTGTCATAGTGCAGGGGAGTCGAAGTGCAGAAGTCACAACTCTTTTACAGCACCAGCTTCTGTAAACCAGGTAAGCATAACAGTCCATTGAAATTCAAAAGTCTTGGGCAGGGTAGGGAGAAGTGTCTAGGGTAAGTAGATAGTATTGTGGGGGAGTGGGAGGCATCACAGGTTGGGGGATCAGAGTTTGGGATGGATTGGAGATTGGTGTTGTCGGAAAGGAGGGGCAGCCTAAGGGAGGAGAAGAAATAGGCCTCGGAGGGCGAAGGGGGCCAGGCCTCACGGGGAGCATCAGGCCTTGGCTCGGATCAGTCCTAGGATGGGTGGGAAGAGATGCTGTCGGGCCTTGGTGTGAGATGGGGGAGGGGGATGTTTGGGATTTGGGTCAGGGTGAGTAGAGGAAACCCATGCAGGTGTGAGGAATTCTGTGGGTGAGGGAAGACCCCTGGGGAGTTGGGCGGCGTCCAATGGATGGTATAGTCAGGGGGTGAGGAGAGATCCCAAAGGGGTCAGGGAATGGAGGTGTCCCATGGCATGGTGGGGAAAGAGTCTCCTGTGTCTGCACCGCAGTTACCCAGAAGTTAGATGTGGCTTTAATTCTTCCAACTTTTTCTCGGTAATTATTGATGTAACCCAATCAGAACCATCACATTTTTCGGATGGTTCACAGCGCAGAGCCATTGCTCGGAGAAGTTTGCACTTTGTGAGTTAAGACATGTGAGAACTTAGTGAGTTAAGACATGGACATCTGAGTTTTAGATGACCTTACGTTTAAAGAAGGCAGAATGTGGGAGACTAGCAAGTACATGGGAATACTGGATTTTAGAGCTCCTCAACTATGGATTTGCATATGGGGCTGGGAGAGGGGAGTGGGGGAGGGTCGGTAAAATGCCTGGGGGGGGGGGGGGGGGTCGGTAAAATGCCTGGGGTGCCAAGCCTGTCACCTCCCCATCTGGCCCTGACCCCACTACAATTTGACCTGTGGTGGGGGAGGAATTATGGAGCTTTCCCGTCTATGGCCTAACTGAAACCTTAAGTGAAGGCCATGTCCTGCTGGGATTTAACCAGCTACCCGATATTGAACATCCTTTCAAGGCAATTAACTGGATGATGTTGTGTAATACCTCCCAATTGAAGAATGAAAACTATTAAAATGACACATATATACCCATTTTCCTTTTCACAGGTTATTTTCTGTAAATTCATTTTCTCCATTAGTTACCAAGCAGTCTGGAACAGCTTTATAAAAGGAAGATAGAGAGGCAGGCCAAAAAAAACTTCTGTTCTCTGTCTGAGTCCACAGCAGCCAAATGTGAAAGTCAAACCAAAAAAAACCTCTCAGGCACAGCTCAGCTCCACCCACACAATGACATCACTGAAGCCATGTGATAAGACAAAAACCTTTCCTTAAAGGGACACTCAGACGACAAAATGTCAACTCAAACCAAATAAATCAGTTGGTTTTGGAAGAATTTTGGAGTTAATCAAAATCGAAGCTCATATTTCATTGTATATTTTGCATTGAAAACAGTTCATTAAATGACGGTATCCCAAGGACAAAGACGTTTATTTACCAATGACAAAGTGCATTGCAACTACCTTAGGCAGTAGTTGGATTGGGCCTGCAAATTTACAGCTTCACCCTATCCCAAACACTCTGCCGATAGAAAGCCACATAAAACCCTAATGTCTTCCCACAGGATTAAAATGGAAAGAAAAGCAAAGTGGGAACGACCTTGGCGCGCACTGGAAGCTAAGAAACAAATAAAGTTGTTTCAGTAAATCAGGGAGTAAGCTACCCAACCTGTCCTAAAGGGGAGGTTCGGAAGGAATCTGCATAATCACTGGAGGAGATTCATTCCTTCTAAGAAACATCCTAAACAACATGCTCATGCCTGTTACACCAGTAGAGACATTGCTTTTGAGATTTAGAGAGTTAACTATTTGCTCTCTTGACCTGACCTTGTGCCGATGCTGAGACCTGAATAAACCAGGAATTTATGTTGAAAGAGTGTACAGTCCCAAAATGACCAAATAAAAGTAAAATTGCCATAGTCCCAGATGGCCATAGACTGCTTTTCCCTTTGAGGGGGAGAGCTGACTGGTGGTGATTTAACCTGAGGATCACCATACCTTGCAACTTTGCAAGAGGCAAGGTTGAGAAGGTGGGGCCTTAATGAATAACCTCAGCCGGTAAGAACTATATTACTGGAGATGGAAACGTTCATTAATGGGTAAATCCTATAGCAAAAGTAGAGACACAGTGGGGCTTCCTTATATTCCATATGCTACCTATTGATCAGATTAAGAATGTCCTGCCTCCTGCTCAAAAATAGTGCACGGGATGATAAATCTTTAAGATAGCTGGGGTGGATGGAGGAAATAAAGTCAAATGTCAAAAACTATTTACTGAAAAAAAATTCTGGTTGAACGAATAGTTACATGCAAACCTCCATGCGTAATGCAACTTCTTTCCTCTTAGGACCACAATGACCAATGACATGTTGATAAACAGAGGAGTGGATTTTTTCATACCGACAAATGGAGACATTCATGTCTCAGAAAAGAAATAAGGCAAAAAAAAAAACTGCTGCCTTGTAATTTAGTGGAATTGTTGGTCTCAAAGTCGGCTAGACTGCAGCTGATCTAGGAGCACGTTGTTCAGCTTTACTGGTATTCGTGGCATTCCATTTCACAGACACACTGGAAAGCAGCTTACGTTCATCAGCTATGCTGCAACCCCTCCAGTCACAGGATTCGGCTCACACATGCCTGACATGCACAGCTTGCTTTGGCTAACAAACCTTAGATGAAGCCCTAAGATAGTTGTATTTACATCAAGAATTCTGCATTGAAAGAAGCAGTGAAAACAGATATTAAAAAATGCACAAATGTGATCAGCAATCCTAAATCCCCATGCCCTCCACACTAGGTTTGAATTAGCAGCAACCCAATGAAGTCATTTCCTTAGCATGGTTTTACTTAAGGTATTTAATTAATTTCAGAGGATTTTTGAACTTACCAAGAGTCCGAAAGGGTCTTTGTTGTGGTGTTTGTGTAAAGAAACCTGGCTTCAAAGCATTTGTGATTATGATATCAAATATTTCTTCAAAGTCTTCCCTGAAAAAGGGAACAACAAATTTATCATCAGCAAACATTCAAACCAGATTTAGTCACAATTCTTTACTTAACTGGAATCAGGTTTGCACTGATAGCAATCCAGACTCCGTTCTGGGTAATATATTGGAGGGCATATTGGAAAATTAATGCTCCTAAATTAAATGTGCCAACTCCACATGTAAAACATTCGGGCATCTCCCGTCGTTAACACCCTCCGGCAAGCTGCCTGCGAATGCTCATTAGGTAACCAAAACTTGCTGGCTTGAACTCGCTATTAGGTGTCACTTAGGCCAATCCATTTAGGGGCAGAGATTGATCTCTGCACCTACTGCGTCCTTTTTTGAGGCACAAAACATAGTTTAATCCCAAGGATTGCAGTAAACACAGTTGAGCAAGTTGCAGTAATTTGCATCAATCGCCTGTAAATTCAGAAGAAATTTTTCAATTACACTCTCAATGTTTGTTTAGCTATGATGTGGATATATAGTCATGAATATATGTGTGTCATCAAGTCAATGTTCAAAGTATAGAATCATAGACTCCCTACAGTGCAGGAGGAGGTCATTCGGCCCATCGAATCTGCACTAACCCTCTGAGAGAGCACCCTACCTAGGCCCACCTACACGCTCTATCCCCGTGACGCCATAATCCACCTAACCTGCACACCTTTGGACACTAAGGGACAATTTAGCATGGCCAATCCACCTAACCTGCACATTTTTGGACTGTGGGAGGAAATCGGAGCACCCGGAGGAAACCCAAAAAGTCATGGGGAGAAATTGCAAACTCCACACAGACAGTCACCCAAGACTGGAATTGAACCCGGTTCCCTGGCGTTGTGACGCAGCAATGTCACTGTGCCATGCGGTGGTGTATCTGTACACAAGCTTAATTTGGAGCCTGAAATTGTCTTCTGCTGACGGTAGAGTCAAATTAATCAATCTCCTTCAGACGTTCAAATAAAACTATTGTGATACACAGTTAAGATAATAAATGACATTATTAGATTATTTCCCTTTCACATAGTGCACACAAAATTGAACATATATTTACTTAGCTGCTTTGTTTGAGTTTAAGGGATAAATTTCTATTCCCGGTAAATTTTGGAATATTGTTCAGCCTGCCTTGTTCCAATTAAAGAATCTGTCCGAGGCCATGGGAAACACCATGGTAAATCAGCAGTAAATCAAAGTCAATTCAGCAACTTTAAGCCAGATCTACATTACATTGACATTCATATATAATAATCATTATTATTGTCACAAGTAGGCTTACATTAATGTTGCAATGAAGTTACTATGAAAATCCCCTAATTGCCACACTCCAGCGCCTGTTCAGGTACACTGAGGGATAATTTAGAATGTCCAATTGACCTGACAGCAAGTCTTTCGGGACTTGGGGGAGGAAACAAGAGTACCCAGAGTAAATCCACGCAGACAAAGGGAGAACGTGCAGACTCCACACAGACAGCGACCGAAGCCGGGAATCGAACCTGGGACCCTGGAGCTGTGATGCAGTAGTGCTACCCACTGTGCTGCCTACATTCATGCTCCAATTTATAATGATTTTTTTATATGTAGTTTTTTATATGTAGTTTTTATAAACTACGCACAGGCTGCAAACGGGAATGGTATGCTGGCGCTGTGAAGCAACAGTGCTAACCACTGTGCTACCGTGCCACCTATTCACCATATCAAAGGGACTATTATTTGCTACTTTCCTTCTTAGTACTTGATTTATTTGCACATTGTTACTAATCTTCGCTTATCCATTTCCACTTTAAAAAAATCTGTTTCACAGGTATAGGCTAACCTATGATCCAGTGGAACTTTTGGCTCTGCTGCTTTCTAAAAGGTCACAAAGCATACAAGTGGTGAACAAAACACAGTAATAAGTTTAGTGGAGTGCTTATTTCTACCAACTTCCCAAGGATTGCAGTGAGAAAGGATCCCAGCTCAGAAGATCATAAAGTTGAATGAGTATTGTTAAGAACCAGGGGCAGCAGGGTAGCATGGTGGTTAGCATAAATGCTTCACAGCTCCAGGGTCCCAGGTTCGATTCCCGGCTGGGTCACTGTCTGTGTGGAGTCTGCACGTCCTCCCCCTGTGTGCGTGGGTTTCCTCCGGGTGCTCCGGTTTCCTCCCACAGTCCAAAGATGTGCGGGTTAGGTGGATTGGCCATGCTAAATTGCCCGTAGTGTCCTAATAAAAGTAAGGTTAAGGGGGGGTTGTTGGGTTACGGGTATAGGGTGGATACGTGGGTTTGAGTAGGGTGATCATGGCTCGGCACAACATTGAGGGCCGAAGGGCCTGTTCTGTGCTGTACTGTTCTATGTTCTATGTAACCCCACTTATGTTACCTGCGAGAGTGTCTCAAACTCCCGAAAGATAACTTGAAACACTAGTTCTTAGTGGTATATTTTTGTTTGAAATAATGAGGAACCATGTACAACCTAGTGAGGAGTCAGTTCAGTCATTGTGTAAACAATTAATAAAGGATATTTACTAAAGTAAAAACAATGTCAAAAGATGAATATACACCATGACATCTAAGTATATGAATAACTAAACACCCCATTTTATCTAAAGTTACCTCTCAGTCCCAAAATGTACCCATGTTGCCTGAACTCACTCGAGATACCCCTTTTCCCAAGCAATGTCCAATTTTAGTAACTCTATGGGTCAAATCCAGTCAATAATTCCCACACAAATACCGCACAGGTGACCAAATCTGGGAAAATATCGCTTCCTGGTTCAGCAAAGGCATGAAACTACATCTTTGAGGAGAATATCTGCAATCTGCTGTGGCTCTCAATATTAGATGGAATAGGCCTCCGTGTCTCAGATCACAGAAGGAACTAACCTGTCTGGCTGTTATATGGAGAAATACCTTGCTTCTCCAATGAGGATGCTAGCAGTTATACTGATCAGTCTCTTTGATATTCCCCTCTGTGGATTCTGCTGTTAACATCACTAAAATTCCTTGCCTTTAGAAATGAACATTTGTATAGCTCCATTGATCTCTGGTAAACAATGTTTTTGATGTGGCCATTCGCACCTAAATGACTCGAGACTCCTGCTAATCTTGTTATTGGGCAAATCGCCTCTCATTATTCCTCTGGGTGCCTGCTAATGTTGTTACTTTTTTGTTATTTTATTTTCATCCCGATTATTCACTGTTAATCTTGTTACTTTCCCACATTCTTCACAGTATGGGTAGAAATTAGGAAAACAAGAATCAGAAAACACTGATGGGAGTGGTTAATAGAACCCCCAATAGTAGATCTACTGTTGGACAGAGCGTAAGCAAGAAATAATTGGAACTTCAACAAATGACAATTTAATAACTGCAGGGACTTTTACTTTTCACAGACTAGACCAACCAAATTGGTAATGTTGGTCTGAGAGGAGAAAGAAGTTTGTGGAATACTTTGGGACAGAAAGCAATGAGTAGGGCTAAATGGCCCTTTTTAAAGTTGGAAACTTGTGACTAGTGGAGTGTCTGAAGGATCAATGTCGGAACCTCCGCTATTTATGATCAATATCACTGACTTAGATGAAGAGAAAGAGTGTAATCCAAGTTTTCTGATGACACAAAGCTACATGGGAATGTAAGTTGTAAGGAGCACACAAGAGGACTGCAAGAGATTTGGATATGTTAAACGAGTGGGTAATACAGTAGCAAATGGAATATAACACTGGAAAGTGTGAAGTTATTCACTTTGGCTGGAAGAAAAGAAAAGCAGAGCATTTTATAAAAGGGCATGAAACTTGTAAATGTTAATTTTCAGAGGGACTTGGTTCCTTATCCTCGTACAAGGAACACAAAGTTAGCGTGCAGGCACATCAAGCAATTAGGAAAGCAAATGTCAAGTTGCCATTTATTTCTGGGGCATCACTACAAAATAAGGAAGTCCTTATTGAAGGAAGTATATGCTTGCATCGGAGGCAGTACAGTGAAAGTAGTCTATAGATTGGTCCCGATGATGAGAGATTGAGTCAACTAGGCCTCCACATTCTGCAGTTTGTAAGAATAAAACGTGATTCATTGAAAATATAAGATTCCTGAAGCGATTTGACAGAGCAGATACTGGAGAGGTTGTTTCCCCTAGCTGGGGAATCTAGAATATGGGGGACCACTTCAGGATAAGAAATTTCTTCATTTAAAAGAGTTGTGAATCTTTGGAATTCTCTACCCTGAGGGGTTATCGGTGGTCCAACACAGAATTTATTTTAAGGTTGAGACAGATGTACTTTCGGTCTCTCAGGGAATCAAGGGATATGGGGAGCAGGCAGGAAAGTGTAGTTTTAAGGTTGGGAATCAGCCATGATGCTATAGAATAGTGGAGCAGGCTCGAGGGGTTGTATGGTCTAACTCCTGTTCCTATGCTCAAGGAAGGTGCAGGAAATGTGTGCTTTCAAACAAAAATTGGTCTGTGGCATTGAAAGTATATAAAACCTGTGGAGTAAGACCTCAAGAGTGTCATGTTAGACTGAGATTAGTATTTGCAGTATAACTGCAGCCACTGGAGAAATACTAAAAGAGATGGCACATACTGAAAATAACAGGAAAGCTGGAATCAGAAATCTTCTAATTCATAGAATCATAGGATCCCTACAGTGCCTTCACCCCTGCCTAAGCAGTCATGCTAACGTGTTCTGCAACCATAATATAGTACAGAAGGAGCCACATAGTCCGTTGTGCCTGCATCAGCACTTTTGTAGAATTATTTAGTCACTCCCACCTATTTTCCTCTGTCAGGGTCTTTAGATATGCAGAGTCTGTCCCCAGTGAGATTCTGAATGGCAAGAGCCTACAACTTATTGCGGGGAAGAAAATGCACTGTGCTGTGCAATGCAAAATGTGCTGTTGCATCACAGCAGAACAGCCCAAATTTAAGGAGGCAGAACAGTCTTAAAGGTCAGCCTCTAATATTTGGTATCAGGTTTCAGACTGGACTGAGGCCTACATCTGTGAGAAGTCTGAACAACACCAGGTTAAAGTCCAAAAGGTTTATTTGGAATCACTAGTTTTCGGAGTACAGCTCCTTCATCAGGTGACTCACCTGATGAAGGAGCTGCACTCCGAAAGCAAGTGATTCCAAGTAAACCTATTGGACTTTAACCTGGTATTGTAAGACTTCTTACTGTGCTCATCCCAGTCCAATGCCGACATCTCCACATTACATCTGTGAAGTGGGTTCTGTGGGTTCTTTCCTGCCGAGTGAAGAAGTTGAGGATACCTCGTTGAATGTTTTTAAGGCAAAGAGAGATAGATTTTTGAACAGTAAAGGAATTAAGGGTTATGGTGAGCAGGAGGGTGAGTGGAGCTGACACACAAAAAAGATCAGCCATGATCTTATTGAATGGCGGAGCAGGCTCGAGGGGCCAGATGGCCTACTCCTGCGCCTAGTTCTTATGTTATTGTGTTCTTTCAGGTGCTCAATGGCTGGCGCAGATACTATGGGCTGAAAATCCTCTTTGTGTGCTTAAAAACCTCTATGACTAAGCCTGTAGTTGCCGTGTTTATCGCCACTTTTGTTTTTAAACAGGATGTGACATTTGCAATCCTCCAGTCTTTAGAACCACCTTCCATGCCCAAGGAGAATTGGAGAATGAGAACTGTATGTTGGTGACACCCAACTGTACCTCTCAGTCTCCACCAGTAGCCCAAAATAGTCCCAACAATATCATGACAGTTATACAATCATAAATTCACAGTGCAGTAGGAGACTATTTGGCCCATTAACTCTGCACAAACTCTCTGAAAGAGCACCGTACCCAGGCCCACTCCCCTGCTCATCCCTATAACCCCACCTAATCGTTTTGGGCACTAATGGGCAATTTACCATGCTCTATCCACCTACTAATCTGCACATCTTTCCGGACTTGTGGGAGGAATCCGGAGGCAGAAATAAACATTGGACCACTGGAAAATGTGGCTGGAGAAGTAATAACAGGAAACAAAGAAATGGCAGACAAACTGAATAGTTACTTTGCATCAGTCTTCACGGTGGAAGACATCAGTGGGCCAGAGCTCCAGGAGAACCAAGGGGCAGAGGTGAGTGCAGTGATCATTATTAAGGAGAAGGTTCTGGGGGAAATGAAAAGGTCTGTAGGTGGATAAGTCACCTGGACCAGATGGACTACACTCCAGGGTTCTAAAAGAGATAGCTGAGGAGATTGTGGAGGCATTGGCGGTGATCTTTCAGGAATCACTGGAGGAAGGAAGCGTCCCAGAGGACTGGAAAGTGGCCACGGTGGGATTTGAACCTATGACCCTGGGCATTATGTTAACAATAATAATAATAATAAATAATATTAATAATCTTTTATTATTGTCATAAGCAGGTTTACATTAACACTGCAATTAAGTTACTGTGAAAATTCCCTAGTCGCCACACTCCTGCGCCTGTTCAGATACACTGAGAGAAAATTCAGAATGTTTAATTCACCTCACCCGCACATCTTTCAGGACTTGTGGGAGGAAACCGGAGCACCCGGAGGAAACCCATGCAGACATTAGGAGAACGTGCAGACTCCGCACAGACAGCTACCGAAGCCGGGAATCAAACCTCGGACCCTGGTGTTGTGAAGCAACAGTGCTAACCACTACTACTGAGCCGCCCGTAACCTTGTCCTTTGGATTTCTAATCTAGTGACATTATCCCTACGCCCCCATCTCCCTCCTACATTCAGATAGGTGTACTTCCAGTCTGGTGTTTTGTTCTACACTTGGTAATGTAATAAAGTTTAAATACAAATAAATTGAATTCAAAGTCACAGGAAGCAGCATATCCACTGACTCAGTTCTCTGTTTGACTGCACTTCTCTTTTTCTATTCTGTACTGGATCAGCTGTTTTTTTTCAACACAGTTTTTGATAGGAAACAGCTGCAAAAAGAAAAACATACTCCAAAGGTTAACATGGAAGTATTGCAAGTTCTTCAAATGGCAAACTAGCTTCATTGGAGAAAAGAAGATTTGACCAAAATGCATGCTTATGTGTCTGGTAGAACAGGAAGGATTTTGTGAACAGCATGTGATCAAAACATTTCTGTAGATAAAACAATACTGGGATGAAATGTTGCTGCTTTGACTGGGCATAATATTATCAAGGACTGATAAGATCAGCCATGAATAACTTCACTTCCAGCATGCCAGCTTTCGCATCCCATAACAATTCAGTTCTCTCTTCATAACTGCTCCGTGTCCCGAGTATTTTCTGAATTTCTGCTTATGCTCATACTTCAGTAAATCAGCTGAAACTGAACCTGGACTGACTCATTTTCTTAGTATCAAGTCAGGGAATTTAATTTTTACTCAGTGTTCTTTGCTGTGAGGATGCCATGAATCACAGTTCTATTCCAGCAAATTTTCTTGGCTTTGAAAGGCAAATTATTTTCATGAAGGAGCAAGATGAATTTGTGCACATGGGAGTCAAGACCAAGTCTGATCTTCAGGTATACAGGGTTAAAGGTGCTGGATCATGGAGGCTGGGCATGCAGATATAATTCGGTCCCCATCATGAGGTCACATATTCTGCCTTTATTTTTTGTATTTCCATTACATACGCTTAGATCCACATTGAGAGTGATAACTGTAGTGACATTCAGCTATCAATATCCATGATCAATGTATGTAAATGTAGCACAGTCATTTCAACACTAGATGGCTCACAGTCAGATACTATAAGGACCGATTTCCCGCCTTTTCTAAGTCAGATGATGCAGATGATTCAGATGATGATGTGATTCAGAACAGTGAACAAGCAAGACAGAGTGAGAGAAGTTAGAACTAGTTTGTTATAATAGTGTATAGTTATATAGTTATCTGTATCATACTTTCATTCTTTATTGTTAGTTTAGTATTAAGTAAAAGGACTCAGTTTATTATTTTCTTACTCATTAAATAGTTCATCTTTCAACAAGACGACTGTTGGCCATTTTATCATCTTGGTGGATTCACGAGTAATATATATATTTTAAGTAAGTCATTATTTAAAATGTAACAATAACATTCTCTTTCGAGTTATCACAGTGTAATGACACCATCCTGCAGCACATCCAAATGTAGAGAAAGAAATGCTGAGTGTGGAGAAAGTGACATTGAGTCCATAGGGTAGTGTATTTTGTCAGCAAGCTGCTTTGCTTTGGATGCATTTGAGCCTCAAGTGTTGTTTGCGCTTTCTCCACAGGTGAGTGTTGTGTTCCAAGTTCTTGCTGGCCTCAACCATAGAGTGTGGAGATGTTTTGAGCACTCAGAAGGTGGGATCCCAGGATATTGATGGTTGAACTCAGCAATGGTGGTTCCATTGAGAATGTTGGATTGTAAACAGCTGTGCTTTAAACCATCCATTTAGTTCCAAGATGGGGAAGTATTGGGCTCTGAAGGGTAACTAATCAGCATTTCTACATGCAGAAAGGCCCATGTTATTCACCTTGTACGAAAATGGACTCTTGAAATTACTAAGATATCCCTAAAAACTCAAAGATACAATTAGTCTGCCAGGAACCAGGAGAGAGAGCAACTATAATAATCTTTACCAGTGTCACAAGTAGGCTTACATTAACACTAACATTTACCTAACAAGCATGTCTTTTGGGAGGAAACTGAAGCGTCTGGAGGAAACTCACACGGACATGGGGAGAACATGCAGACTCCACAGTCACCCAAGCGGGAATCGAACCTGGGACCCTGGCACTGTGAAACAACAGCACAAACCACTGTACTACCATCTCACCCAGTGGCATCAAGACCACACAGGTATGCAAGTGGGAACTCCTGCTTGGATTGGAAAGACCACATTTGTGAGGAGTTAAATTAAACTGGAAGTGTCGCCTAACTTGACCAAGAGGAAGGATCTGTAGCAATGCTCTTACTGTGAAGGCCAGTTCTGGGGTTAGAAGTTAACAGGCTGTGCCTTGCGCAGGGTGAACTCCAAGCCCTCATGCGCGAGGATTGGTTTCAACCAACTCAAAGTAGCTTAAGGGGCGCACCTGACTAAGTTCAGAATGAGGCGCTTCTTTGCAGGGGTAGGAAGCAAGTGCGAATGCTGCTCAAGAGGTCTGGTTAACCACGTACACATGTTCTGATCTTGCCCCAAGCTGGTGGATTTCTGGTTCTCCTTCTTTAGTACCATGCCAGTGATTCTGAGAATTGCGCTAAGGAGCCTTGTTCCTTAGTGGTCATATCTGAGGTGTCAGATTCGCCGGAGCTACAGACGGGTGCAGGCACTGATGTCCTGGTCTTTGTCAGGAGGCGAATGCTGCTGGGGTGGAGGTCTGCCTCTCCACCGCTACATCCGTATGGCTGGGAGGTCTGATGGGAGTTCCTACACCTTAAAAAGGTCAAGTAGACCATGAGGGGGCCAATTGAGGGGTTTTACAGGAGATGTTTATTCCAAGGAACTGGTCACATGGTGGTTAGCATAAATGCTTCACAGCTCCAGGGTCCCAGGTTCGATTCCCAGCTGGGTCACTGTCTGTGTGGAGTCTGCACGTCCTCCCCCTGTGTGCGTGGGTTTCCTCCGGGTGCTCCGGTTTCCTCCCACAGTCCAAAGATGTGCGGGTTAGGTGGATTGGCCATGCTAAATTTCCCATAGTGTCCTAATAAAAGTAAGGTTAAGGGGGGGGGGGGTTGTTGGGTTACGGGTATAGGGTGGATACGTGGGTTTGAGTAGGGTGATCATGGCTCGGCACAACATCGAGGGCCGAAGGGCCTGTTCTGTGCTGTACTGTTCTATGTTAGTTGCTATGGGAGGGAGGGGGGTGGGGGAAGAGTGTAAGGGGATGGGCTTAGGTTGTGCATGGGTTTAGTTATGTTTTGAGGGTTTTATGTGTGTATCTGTATTATTCTTTTCTGTTATTCTGTATTATATAAAGTGAAAATTTTAATAAAAATATTTTTTTATAAAGTTAACAGGCTGAGAAAGAAAAAGAACAGAAGTAAACCATCAGTTAGATCAGAATTACACTGAACTTATTTCGGGAGAATTAAATATCTACTTAAAGGACAGTGTAACGTAAACCTACAGAATATGTTTTATCAGTTGTGCTAAAATAAAAGGGAGGTATTCTGTTCTATGTATTATGACCAGTTGAAAAGGGGTGAACTGCTCCTCTCTATTCAACCTCCTTGGTTGGTCACAATAAAGATATATGTTTCTTTTTCACAAAGACATGTCTTTTCCAGATCAGGCTGTGAGTAATAATGCACCAATTACAAGCGCGCACACACCAGAAATATGGGGAGTTAAGAGCCTCGGAGGTGTAGATTTTAAATGCTGCGGCTGATTTAGGTGAGTTGGTTTCTTGGCTACGGCCAGATGTAGAAGATGATTCAATAATTACGAGATCGCAGTTCGCTGGTAGTTTTCTGGTAGAATTGGCTTCTTGAACTCAGCAACACTCTTATTCCAAAAAAAATAAACGGAAAACTTGTCTCCTCCGCTCAAGATTCCCTTAACACTATTGATGGCACATGCAATCATTCTCAAATGGTTAGCAACCTTGGAAATATACAATGGGTGAAGTACTTCAAAGGGTTTTGGGTGAGTCGGTTTGTGGCAGCCATTGTTTCAATATCCAGTACGTTGCATTTTAAATATCTCTTCCTTAGACAGTCACAAGTTTCAATGGGTTCCTGGAATGTCGGGAATGTCTCTCCGCTCACACTCCCCAGAGGGTGTATTATCGGTTTCTTACCTTCACCTTGGAATGTGGCCTTACATTTTTAAGTAGTTCGCTCTGCGCCAGTTCAGACTGCAAAACTCCCAGCCAATTGAAAGTTGAAAAATCATGGTCTGGATTCTCCACTATCAGGATTCTCCGTTGCGCCAGCAGTGCACCAACACCCGGGGATTTCCCGATGGCATGAAGCTGCCCACAATGGGATACCCCATTGGCCGACTGGCGAGACGGAGGATCCCACTGGCGGCGGGGGTGCACCACGGAAAATCACAACCCATATGTTCAAAACTAAAGGGGGATTGCTTTATAACAGTATGTTATTTATGTTTCAATATCACCTCATATTCTTCTAAACTCCAGTATAGCTCTCACCTGCCCAGCCTTTCTCATAATAATTTTTATTCATGTCACAAGTAGGCTTACATTACACTGTAATGAAGTTACTGTGAAAATCCCCCAGTCGCCACATTCAGACGCCTGTTCGGGTACACAGAGAGAATTCAGAATGTCCAATTCACCTAACAAGCACATCTTCTTTCGGGACTTGGGGGAAGAAACTGGAGCACCCGGAGGAAACTCACGCAGAGAGAATGTGCAGGCTTCCGCACAGTGACCCAAGCCAGGAATCGAACCCAGGTCCCTGGCATTGTGCAGCGAGTGCAAACCAGTGTGCTACCATCCTACCGATATCTCATAATTTCCCCCAAATATTTGTCACTTCTCCTCCCAGTGTTCCTCGGCCCTGGAGCACCACATGCATTCACAGCTTCCACACAATCTCTCACATACGCAGCCGGCAACAGATCATCACTGCTTCAGAGGCCTGCAGTAAGGAGTCACCAACCTTCTAGTCACCCCGGATCTCTGGTCTCTCACAAGACAACGTTGCCTGGAGCCTCCATGCTCCTACGCTCTACTTTACCGAATAGAATCCTTCTTCCGGATTCCCATTCTTTGTTTCTCGACTTCAAAGCCTTCCTGCAATGTTCTTCAGTCCCATTCCCTGGTTTCTGGGACTGGCTGTCCTTTAGCTTCTGGCACTTATTTTCTGACCCTGTGACCCAGTTCTGGCAGTTTCTGTAGAATGCAACTCCCTTCCGGGTCTCCTTGTTCTAACTGGCTCAAACTGCTTCTGCTTTTCTCAGTGTGGGTCTCTGGTTGCTCGGCAAAACATCTCCTGTAAAACCCCTCAATTGGCCCCCTCATCAGCCTCCCCGGACAGGCGCCGGAATGTGGCGACTAGGGGCTTTTCACAGTAACTTCATTGAAGCCTACTTGTGACAATAAGCGATTTTCAATTTTCAATTTTTCAAAAGCCCAGGTTTTTAATACCCTGTGTTTGGTTTTGGAGTCAATGAAACCTCATTACAATGCAGACATCTAAACAAACCCAAAGACTTACAGGCAACTTTCAAAAAATGAAAAGACAACTGAAGAAATATGAATTAAGCTTAAGCTTTAACTGATTTTTTTTTAATATATAAATTTAGAGTGCCCAATCATTTTTTTTTCCAATTAAGGGGCAATTTAGGGTTGTCAATCCACCTACCCTGCACATAATTGGGTTGTGGGGGTGAAATCCTCGCAGACACAGGAAGAATGTGCAAACTCCACACGGATAGTGACCCAGGGCTGGGATTGAACCAGGGTCCTCAGCGCCATGGGAAGCAGTGCCAACCAATGTGCCACCACGCTGCCCAGCTTCACCTTATTTAAAACACCCACAAATACAATAAAATTACTTAAAATGATTTATATTTCCGAACAATACACCATCTGTCAGATTTTTGCCTACTCACTAAAGCTATTTCAATGTCCAATTCATTTAAGTGTCCCTTGAAGAAAGGTTTAATCTCTTATCATGTGACTTGTAGCACATTGGGCTGTGGCTATGAGGTGAGAGGGCAGGGTTTCAGTTTGACTGCTTTGGAGCAGAAGGTTTTCCCTGTGCTTCTACGTTTTCATTTTAAAAGCTGTTCCGGTAAAAAGCCCATTGGTTGTGGCTAACTGCTTTGGTAACTTTCAAGAGCTTGTTGTTTTCAGGAAGGAGTTTGAAACTGCTGGTTGAAACTGGATCATAATTACAAGGAAAGGATTAGTCCCTTTCAAGTGAGAAAACAGTGTGTTGGGCCACGCCCTTGAAACGGGGTTTTGGTTTAATTGGATTTTGTTACTGAATTGAAACAGCTAAGGGGGATTCATTAAGTGTTATACATCGATTACTGTAGCTATATGGTGTCTTTATGTTTGTAATTGATAAAAATTCTTGCTGTGTTTTTGTATATATGTTGACTACATTCTTCGAGTAAACCTTGTTTTGATTAAAGTGTCTCGGCAGTCTGATGACTCACACATGCAGTGAAGGCTCTTGTGCTCATCCTAGCTAAATTCAACATAAAAGGTTGCAGATCAGGTGAATTTCATAATACACTTTAGAGTTTCTAAGCCCTGGCCCATAATATTATGCAGTCTCTTTGGACGTGATTTAACAGAATCCTGCGTTGAGCGTGCTTAGCCAGGTGTTTCCTGGTGCTAGCAGCGCCGAGAATGACCCCACTAATAAATGGGACTCTGCTTCATTTCTGGGCTTTGGCGAGGAGCGCTCCGCTGAGGCTGCACTTAGTCCTGTTAGTGCAGGAAGACATCTGGATCCCATTTAAAAATGGCACACCAATCTTAGATCCCCACTGCGGTCTCCAGATACCCACAATGCACAAATTCACCAATAAGGGGGTCATCAACCTCCCTGCACCCTACCTCCTAAGGCCAGGACACCCGAGCCCGATCCCCAGCATGGCATGTTGTCACCTGGTCACCTTGGCAGTGCCAGAGTGCCTGGGTGGCACTGCTAGCCTACCTCCCTGCTCAAAGCCCAAACACCCAGGGACCCCGATCACCTTGGAGACGATATCCCCTCCCCCGCCCCCAAGTGCCAGTACACCTGGTCCACATTGCTGAAAACCAGTTCCAAATGACGTCGGCACAGGATCCCCAAGGTGAGGCCGTTATGTCCAGGCGCTGGGTAGATCTGGTGTAGACATATTCAAATGAGACTAACTGTTCACTTGAATATACATATCTGGGTCTGACCTCAATGTGCGAGATCAGATCGCGACACCTTTAATGAGATCTCGAGATATACCAGCCTTGTCTCAAGTTCAGCATGGCGAGGCTAACAGATCGCGCCCTTTATGTCCTCATGATAACCTGCTTTGTATCATCAGCAAATTTATCTACCATACATTCAGTTCCTTCATCCAAATGAGTGATATAGTTTGTAAATATTCGAGGCCCCAGCACTGACCCTGTGACACTCCACCAAGTAATTTGATTATAGCTGGAGATAGGTAGCGAGAAAGCAGCTCTCACAGCGCTGCTGGAAGCAAGTGATTTAGAAGGCTACGGAGGGAACATCTCTCTTAGCTTTTCTAGAAGAAAAACCATTGCATGAAGTAATGGTTAAGAAACCAAGCGCAGAGATCTGAAGAGTAGCTAGTTAAGGAAATTAGAGAAGTGAAGAGAACTTTCCAAGAAGTCTGAGGTTAGAGGTATTGGAAGAGAGAACAGTTCAGAAAAGACATACAGGGTGGAGAAGGCTGCTGAGACTCCAGAAAGATATCTTGAGTAATTCTAGGTTTGTGAGATTTCATTACAGCCTGTGGAACACAAGTTGAAATAATTATGGTGAAAGGGTATAACATTAGACATGATATAAGAATTTGTATTAAAACTCTAGTTATCCACTAAGTGCTGAAGGGTTAAAATTATTTTGACCTGCACTGAAGTTATTAGCTGCAGGAAACTACTCCAAGAGCACATCGTGCTGGTGATGGGGAACAAGGAAAGATAAGCAACAGGTGGCCATTGCCAAGGGTGGCAATGAACAATTTGGAGTCTTTTCACCATTTGTACTGGTGCCAGGCCATCTGGGAAGGTAAACATAACTATACAGAATTAATGACTAGGTATCATTACCTTAGGATGGCCATTATACTTAGCTGTTAAACTTAGGTGATTGATAATGTATTGACAATATCCAAATGCTTGATAATGGGGAACCGATGATTAATGTAAGGAGACAGCATGTAGGTATATTTGCACTGATTAGATACTATAATTAAGTAAGCATGCACTTATTATCATATGCTATACAGTACGTAAACCTGATCTACAGTCATGATTGGACATAGGTAACTATTAACAACTGATTGGTCTCCAGTAATTTATTGTAATCGAATCTTGAGTTTGTGTCAATGTAACCCTTGAATCACGACTCTCTGACATGTCTATGTGGAATGCCATTAGCCGGTGCTGTAGCAGCATAATAAAGGCCTCGTTTATAACTCCAAGTGTCTTTGTCTGGTTTCTCGTGAGTGGGATCAGAAGCTGTATTGAAAAGTCTAAGTTAGAAAACCTGGTCTGGAGTTTGGAATGCAAACCATTAAGAGAAAGCATTATTATGAGAGAAGATTTTAAAGGGGTTTTTGGGAGTGGGGTTTGGAAACTCTCATGAGACATCTGTGGGGGGGGTCTGAGGAGACATCCACAAATATTCACTTGCGTTCGGAGTAGGTAGTGTATTTGCCTGCAGTCATCTTGTGTGCTTAAAAGAGTGTGTCAATAAGACCACTGGAGCTTAATATGTTCTTTGTCATCCACGTTAACCTTTAAATCTGTATGTATTTGTTAAGCTAAAGAAGGAGTAAATGAGTATTGTACAATAATCATTTTAAATGTTTAATTTATTTTTTTCTTGCTGTTAAAACTATTTAACAGTCCTGTGACCCTGTTCCTCCATGTTTTATAAAAATAACTTTAAAATTAGTCTTTATGGCGTAGTGGTAGCACTGCAGTCTCACGGCGCCGAGGTTCCAGGTTCAATCCCGGCTCTGGGTCACCGTCCATGTGGAGTTTGCACATTCTCCCCCTGTTTGCGTGGGTTTCACCTCCACAACCCAAAGATGTGCAAGATAGGTGGATTGAACATGCTAAATTGCCCCTTAATTGGAAAAAATGAATTGGGTACTCTAAATTTTAAAAAAAAGTTAGTCTTTTGGGCCACGGGATCCTGTACCCTGTTCCCCGGTTAGTACGACAACATATTGCTCAAATAAATTGTCCCAAACACACTCTATGAACTCATCTTCGAGGATACCTTTGGCAATCTGATTTGTTCAATCTATATTATGATTACAATCACTCATGGCTTTTGCAGAACCTTTCTTACATGCCCCCATTATATCTTCCTTACTCTGAGCTACTGCAGGTGACCAATAAATTATTCCCACAAGTGACCTCCTAACTTTGCTATATTTTTAAAAACTCTACCCAAACAAATTCTGGATCTTGACCTTCTAAACAAAGGTTACCTGTACTGTTATCCTTAATTAGCAGGGCTACTCCAGTACCATTTGTATTTCCTAGTTTACTGTCCATCTGACATGTCAAATACCGTTGAATATTTAGATGGCAGCCTTGGTCACTTTGAAACCCCATTTCTGAAATGGCTATCAGATCAGACATCTTTATTTTTACTTGTGCTGTTAATTCATCAGTTTTCTTCAGGTATAGAACCTTTGAATCCACATTTTTACCATACTCATAAACTCTGGCCCATATGCTGGTGCATTTTAAGATTACATGCTCTGTCCCTTCCTGTCACACACTGGTCATCATTACCCATATCACTACCCTGCACTGCTTTGTCCTTCCTCTTTGATTTATCATAACGCCCTCATGTAATTCCTCTGCTAGAGACTTGAGAAATAACAAGGGTGGGGGGGGGGGGGGGGGGGGGGGGGGGGGGGGGGATGAGGCAATGGAAATATAAGTATGCAAAGTTGACAAAGTGTTCAGACGATCCCATCAATATGATGTTCAACGACCAGTCTCAATTATAAGCATCAACCCATTCTTTTCCTCACCATCAACCATCATCTGAGGGCACTCATATAGGTATCATTTCACACCTAACTGGAAATGGGGTATACACTTACGTCTAAGTTATTAAAGTCAACATTAAGGCCCAGTCACTTTGCAGGACTATTTTATAATAGGTGTACAAATAGAAAAGAAATAGTTGCACGTTGCAGTAATATATTTGCAGTAGACATCCTTTGATTGAAAGCAGACATCCTTTGAGTGAACACCTTGCGTCAACAAAGTGATAAAAAAGATTGCAACTAAGCTTATATTTTGAAAATAACTTCTAAATTATGTATTGTGTTTCTTTAACTAACATAAACTAACCAGTACTGACTGGATGCTTCTCTCCAACTACTCATGGGATTTTCTGAATGCATTTAATTCAAACAGAAGTCTTTTATTTAATAATGCAGGATTTATTTTAATTGCTGTGATGGGGTTTTAAAACATGTTGCGAAACCATGGTGAGCAAAATATCTAATTTTTCTCACAGTTACTTAAAATATCATGAGGTCATAAGTACAAGGAAGAAGTATTTGATAGAACTTATTGAACAGTTATCCAAGACAAACCTAGTAAACCTCTAGAGGAACAAGTCTGAAATACAAGATTATCAAGGCAAATTAAGTATCATTTCCATTCTCACTTATGTTACACTGTACTCTGTCACCTTATGTAAATTCGCTAACTCTTTTAACTTGCTGATGATGAGTCAGTCATTGTAGGCCGGGGCCTAGTGGGTATTAACAGTTTATCCATCACAGACTGACAAATAAAGATGGCAACTCTGACTGCTTGCCACACAATAACAGCATGAAGTAGCATTATTGAATACACTGTACTGGATTCTCCGTTTCTGAGACTAAGTGTCATGCCTGCAGAGCATGTGCGGACTTTCACAACATGAAGATAGGTGCGAAACCCTCACCGATTCAGGTACCGGTGAGGGTCTAGCACTGGCGCCGAGTGAAACTGCCACGGATCGTTGCGAAAACGGCCGGAGAATGGCCGCGTCCCGGGCCGTGCATGTGCACAGCTGACGACCTGCGCTGATCACACCGTAAAACCTGGTGCCGGCCGTGCGCAACCCTTACCCGCCAACTGCGGCCCACAGCCTACCCTCTGGTCCCAGTCCCCCCAGCCCTAGCAGAAGCACCCCAGCCAGCGGCAAGGATCCCGGCCGAGTGTGGTGCCGCTTGACACTGTCCGTAGCCAGCACTCCGGGTTCCTGAACGCTTGGGGCCACACATGGCCTGCGTCATCGGGAACTCAGCCGATCGGGGGCGGAGCATTGTGGGTGGGCCGGTCGATGTGAGTCAACGGCACTGAAACGGCACGTGGCGCACTTCACAATGACACCTGTTTGGAGAAGGCGGAGCATGACAGACCGGTGTCAAACTGGCACCAGCCCCGATTCCAGGGCCGGAATCCCTTCTCTGCCCGATCGCCGGTCACGATTTTGGCGTCAGGCTACTGAGCTTCCAGCCAATTGTCTTTATTACTTGATTTCTAACCCATCTCATGTTTTGCTTGATAGTGCAATGCTTACATTTTAATATTAGGTTTTGGAACAAATGTCTTTTCTTCAACCAATTTAGGTACATAGGGCCTTGAAAGTTGAGGCTAGATCAATTGAAAATTTCAGAATTGAGATCAATAGATTTTTGCTTGGCAAGAGCATTAAGAGTTATGGAACCAAAGCATGGAGTAAAGCTCCAGATCTAATTGAACGTACAACAAACTTGGGATCTGAATGGCTTTCTCCTGTTCCTTCGTAACACAGAACAGAAGGTAAAAGCTTCTTGCTAGAATAGGGCTGTGCTCAGTATGACACCGCTGCTCATAGTTTTAATCATCTAAGTCATTGAGAGAGCAAATCAACAATTTTGATGCCAAACTCCATGTCAAAAGAATTGTTATGCTACATTAAGTCTGCTATGCACATCGGCTGTGAAAATGTTTATTTTGTGGAATTTGGATTTCACTTGGTAATTATTAGCTTTATATATCCATACTGCATTCAGAAAACATGAGCAAAAAACTTAGCTTTGCAGAACCTCACAATGTTCCAAAGTGTTTTACACAACCAATTAAGCACTTTTGAAATGTAATCACTGTTGTAATGCAGCTGCCAGTTTGCATACAGCAAGGTCCCACCCACTAAGAGCAAAGTGATAATGACCAGATGATCTGTTTTAGTGATATTGGTTGAAGGATAAATATTGACCAAGACACTAAAAAGAATTCCCTTGCTCTTATTCAAATAGTGTCTTGCATATCGACCCGAGAGGGTAGAGGGGACTTTAGTTAAACATCCCATCTGGAATATGGCTCCGCTAGCAGAGTAGTAGTCTATCAGTGATGTATTTTAATGTTTGTTGATGTGCTTAAGTCTGAAAAGGCCCTTTGACCCATCGAAGCTGCACCGCCACATTAAAGGCACTTGATTTGCCAATCATAATCCCATTTGCCAGCACTTGGCCCATAGCCTCGAATGTTAAGAAGTGCCAAGTGCTCATCCAGCTACTTTTTAAAGGATGTGAGGCAACCCGCCTCTACCACCCTCCCAGGCAGTGTGTTCCAGACCATCACCACGCCTGGGTAAAAAAGTTTTTCCTCAAATCCCCCCCTGAACCACCTGCCCCTCAGTTTGAACTTCTGTCCCCTTGTAACTGACCCTTCAAATAGGGAAGCAGCTGTTCCCTATCCAACCTATCCATGCCCCGCATAATCTTGTACACCTCGATCACGTCGCCCCTCAAGTCTTCTCTGCTCCAGCAAAAATAAACCAAGCCCATTCAACCTCTCTTCATAATTTAAATGTTCTATCCCAGGCAACATCCTGGTGCAGCGCCACTCCAGTTCAATCACATCCTTCCTATAATGTGGCAACCAGAATTGAACATAGTACTCCAGCTGTGGTCTCACCAATGTTCGATATAACTCCAACATCACTTAGTTGATTTTGTAATCTATGCCACGATTACCCACATCCCCTATGGACAAGCCCTCCGTATACACAGAATCTGCTCAGTTCCAACGCACCACAGCAAAAAACCGCACCGACCTCCTCAGAAGACAAACACGGGACACAACCGACAGAGTACCCTTTGTCGTCCAGTACTTTCCCGGAGTGGAGAAACTATGACATCTTCTTCGTAGCCTTCAACACATCATCGATGAAGATGAACACCTTGCCAAGGTCACCCCCACACCCCCACTACTTGCTTTCAAACAACCGCGCAACCTCAAACAAACCATTGTTTGCAACAAACTACCCAGCCTTCAGAACAGAGACACCTCACAACCCTGCCATGGCAATTTCTGCAAGACGTGCCAGATCATCGACATGGATACCACCATTACACGTGAGAACACCACCCACCAGGTGCGCGGTACATACTCGTGCAACTCGGCCAATGTTTTCTACCTCATACGCTGCAGGAAAGGATGTCCCGAAGCGTGGTACATTGGCGAGACCATGCAGGCGCTGCAACAACGAATGAACGGACATCGCGCAACAATCACCAGGCAGGAATGTTCCCTTCCAGTCGGGGAACACTTCAGCAGTCAAGGGCATTCAGCCTCTGATCTCCGGGTAAGCATTCTCCAAGGTGGCCTTCAGGACGCGCTACAACGCAGAATCGCTGAGCAGAAACGTATAGCCAAGTTCCGCACGCACGAGTGCGGCCTCAACCGGGACCTGGGATTCATGTCGCATTACATTCATCACCCACCATCTGGCCTGGGCTTGCAAAATCCTACCAACTGTCCTGGCTTTAGACAATTCACACCTCTTTAACCTGGGATTACCCCTATCTCTGCATCTGTAAAGATTTAATTACCTGCAAATGCTCACATTCTAAGCATTGTCTGGCATCTTTGACTTTGTCTACATATATGTTTCTGGAACATACCTCTTCATTCACCTGAGGAAGGAGCAGTGCTCCGAAAGCTAGTGTTTGAAACAAACCTGTTGGACTTTAACCTGGTGTTGTAAGGCTTCTTACTGTGCTCACCCCAGTCCAACGGCGGCATCTCCACATCACGATTGATAAAGGCAAGTGTACCATATGCCTTTTTCACCACCCTATTAACCTGCATTTCACCTTCAGAGATTTATTTACAAAAAACGCCAAAGCCTCTTTCTTCCTCAGAACATCCCAGTGTGGTGTCATTCATTGAATATTTCCTTGTTAAATTGCTCCTTCCAAAGTGTGACACCTCACACTTTTCAGGATTAAATTCCATCTGCCACTTTTCTGCCCATTTGGCCATCCCGTCTATATCTTCCTGTAACCCAAGACTCTCAGCCTCAGTTAACCACCAGGCCTATCTTTGTGTCATCCACAAACTTACTGTTCTAACCCCTCACATAGTGATCTCAGTCATTTATATATATAATGAATAATAGGGGACACAGCACAGATCCCTGTGGTACGTCACTGGACACTGTCTTCCAGTCACTAAAGCAGCCGTCTGTCATCACCCTCTGTTTCATTCAGCTCAGCCAGCTTTGAATCCACCTTATCAAGTTCCCTGTATCCCATATGCATTTGCCTTCTTTATAAGTCTCCCATGTGGGACCTTGTCAAATGCTTTGCTCAAATCAATGTAAACTACATCAACTGCACTACCATCATCCACACACTTCACCATGTGCTCAAAAAATTCAATCAAATTTGTTCGCCATGACCTCTCTCTGACAAAGCCATGTTGACTGTTCCTGATCAAACTTTGCCTCTCCAAGTGAGATAGATTCCCTCCTTCAGAATTATCTCCATTAGTTTCCCCACCACTGACATGAGACTCACTGAGCTGTAGTTCCCTGGCTTATCCCTACAGCTGTTTTTAAATAGTGGGACCACATTCGCGGTTCTCCAGTCCTCTGGCACCTCTCCTGAGAGGCCAGAGAAGAATTAAAAATTTGGATCAGGGCCCCTGCAGTCTCCTCCCTCGCCTCCCACAGCAACCTGGGACACAATTCAACCTGAAGATTTCTCCACTTTTAAGCCTGCCAACACCTCCAATGCCTTGTCCCTCCCTATGACAACTTGCTCAATAACCTCACAGTCTCTCTCCCCTAGTTCCATATCTGCCTCCGCATTCTCTTGGGTGAAGACAGATGTGAAATATTACTTTAACACCCTACCAATGTCCTCTGGCTCCACCCAGAATCCCCCCCTTGGTCCCTAATGGGAAAAAACTATTTTTTCCCTAGTTTTCCTCTTCCCATTCATATACTTTTATCAGCTAGAGATTTTTCATACCCCTCTTTGCGCTCCTAATTGCTTTCTTAAGCTCCACTAATGCCTCTTTAATTTGCTCCCCTTGTATTTATCAAAAGCGTCTCTCTTTCTTCTTACTGTATCCTGAATATATCTGGTCATCCATGGCTATCTGGGCTTGTTACTCCAACCTATTAACCTAGAGGGAATATGTTGGGCCTGTACCCTCCCCATTTCCTCTTTGAACACCCCCAACCCCTCCCACTGCTGTTCTGCAGATCTTCCCAGCAGTAACGTGTTCCAATCTACCTTGGCCAGATCCTGCCTTATTTTACTAAAGTCTGCTCTCCCCCAATCCAAGATCTTTTTCAGCAATTTGCATATTTCCTTGTCCATAACAAACTTAAACTGCACCATGTTGTGGAATCCATAACCTTCTGGCTCAGCAGTGAGAATGCTATAATTTGCTAGGACCAATATACCCATAACGCAATTCAATTAATAGGACTGAATGCGTGTAATGCTATAGTTCCAGATGTTCCCCTGGTAAACCTTTCCTTACCGAGCATGCCTGCTCTCACTATGATTAATAAGTGGTAAAGACCAGTGACCTTCCTAATCGAGTTGTTGAGACAAAGACCCAGAGGATCCATATTTGATCCCTGCTGTGCTTTTGTTAGCTAAAGTAGGAGTTGCAACAATTGACCTCAGTCTGGGAGAGAATAATTGACCAGATAAGAGTTAAATGTTTTCTGTTAGTTTCAGGCAAAGTCACTCAACTTAAAGGGGGATGAATGGAAAGCACTTAACTTAGTTTGATGTAGACCCAGGAGCTGTCAATCAAAGTTTGATGTTTATAAACATGGTGGTTAGTTTCACAGATGACCACTTCAAAGTCACACATCAGCGAAGGAAGATGAATGGAACAGTGCTGATAGCTGTGCGTGTGTGTGGAAGCTGTCAATCACAGTCTAGTAAAAGTAATATCAAAGCTAAATGAATGAATGGTGTGCAGATCAAAGATCTGAGGTGGTTTAAACCCAGCTGACTAATTTCCCCTTTTCAGGAATCTATAGATGCGGTTTCCAGTGTCTGAGCCAGCAGGTGTTTGGCCCAGGTAAGTTTTGAAGCAGTGGTATGTTTCACTGCCTCTGTCTGGACTGCTCTCCAGCTTCCAGGTAGGAGACTCTTTTCTGAGAGACCTCCTGACAGGGGTCTCTCCCTGGGGGACTTCCAGACAGGGTTTCTCTCCTGGAGGTGTCTCTTTATTTCTGGAATCTCTGGGGGTGGTCTTTTCAATTAGGGGGTCTCTAGTGGGTCACCCCCATACTGGGGAGGTAGAGGGGGTGGGGTGCCTAGCCACTGAACTTTTCTATCAGGTCACCCACTCAAAATGGCAGCCCTTATCATGCAAAAATTTCCATGGCTAAGGATTGGGAATCATTCCCTAATTTGCGTTCCCAGCGTGAGAGCAAATCAGGTGCAATTCAGCTCCAGTGGGAGAACATAGACTCCCAATCGAGGATCCTGCCCTGTGTCTTTTAGTGAAGGCAGGGTCTCAACAGTCATGCCTGAATGATTGACTATCTTTCAGCCTCTGACACAGAATCACATCCTTCTCCGGACACCTCTCCTTTGTTGTACAGCTCAGTAAGACTTCACTCACACGGTTCCATTTACACCTATCCAATTGCAACTAGAATATTTAAAGCAAGGCTACTCTTCTTGCTCTATTATGCATGGAGAACTGCAAGAATCCTTGGCCTTTTTCAATTCATTGGTTCCACATGGAGCCTTGAGTAGGTGATGGCAACACCATTTAAAACACATAGGCCAGGATTTTACCAGTCCTTTGGAGAAGGGAGGCGAGTAATATGGAGGCAACCTCTCAATGGCTTCCTGGGGAGGATTTTCAGAGGCTCCATGCCCTGGTGGGGGCCTCTGGTGGCAATAGCTGCCTCTGCAGCTCTGGTACGGATGTTGGAGGAGTCACCTCGCTTTAGCTTTGCAGCCTCAGCAGTGGACTGCTCCATCTACTGTACCTACATTGACTCATGGCATTGGAACCTACGGGGGGCAAAGTCTTGCCCACAGAGTCTGCTTCCTCCTGTGCTGGAACAACACTTTGCTGTCCCTGTCCACCTCCCACTTACCCACTAAACCGTTGGTGGTGACCTTTGCCTTGTGGCCCCCACAGCAGCCTCTTGTCATTTGATATCCCGGTCCTACTGTTGGCCTTCTTGTCATCCCTACCAGAGGTGGGTAGAATCTGTTGTGCAGAATGGCGATGAGGTCAGGCCATTGGACAGGCTGGCTTCATGCTCAGCCGGGTTCCCACCTGGGAATTAAAATTGGCCCGTTTGGTGTCTGAAACCATCTATCCACAGGAAAAATTTAATTTGTTTGGCCAAGCTTGGTAAACAGAATTATTTCACAGCAGTAGGGGAAATAGTTTCGTATTTCCACCGTGAACTTTATTTTACCTCAGGTTTGTTATTAGCAAACTGGGAATTTTAAACAGTTCAGATCAAAGTGCAATGAACATAGCTATACAATATGTACCGCATTTTACTATTATCCACATTGCAGATTTAAGCTTTCTTTCTGTATTGTCAAAATACATGATCTGGAGGAAGGTGCAAAATTAACTTGAGCGTCAAGGAATTTAAGGCAGGTGGCTTAAAATCTGATGAAGCACAGGCTAATTAATGCAATTACTGACCTTCAATAGTTTGAAGAGACATAAGCTGATAATCTGTGATGGGAGAAACATGCAGTGTATATGTACAACTAGCGTACAGAGCCAAGATGTCTCACTGAACCAAAATAGATGCTTTCAGCATTTCAATTATCTGAACTCGGCTCTGTCTGAAGACAGTCCTTCTAGTATTGGCAAGACATGGATCATTAAGTAGATCGAGTTTTCATATATTATTAAACAGCTCAATTAAAAGAAAAAAATCATATATCTTCCTTAAAGAGGATTTTTCTTCCTTAAAGAGAATATATTTCAGAAAACTATCATGGATTCTCTTCAGGACGGCAGCGGATTTCTGGGAATCAAAGCAGGTAGAAGTGATGTAGGCCTGACGTCATTGTTAGGGCATGCAAGGCCTTAACACAGAGCTGACCCGCTTGGTTACAGCCAGTACATTTTCAGATAACTATGTTATCCATATCAATGTAGTGCTTTTATTTTCAAAGGTTTCATTCATAAAGTAGGAAGAAAACACAACTAAATAATTGGAAAACAAAATAGTCACCAAGTAGTAAATGCTACACCCAGATGAGAAGGACCTCCTTGGTTGGTCACAAGAAAGGTTTAAGTTTTTTTTCACGAGGTGATGTGTTTTTCAAATCAGTATGTATTTAATTATTTATGCAGCAGACAGTAAGGAATCAATCAAATTAGTTAAAGAAAGAACAAATTTATTAACCACCAAACCCAAGGGAGGAAATAACAAAAACACAACGTCTCTCTCACACACACACACAGGAATCAGGAATCGAACCTGGGCCCTGAAGCTTTGAAACAACTGTGCTAACCATTGTGTTACCGTGCTGACTTGTGGCAGCTGCCTTTAGTCAGTGTCTTTTCTTGTCTTTATAAAGCTCTTTTTAAACAGTTCAGTATTCGATTGGTCAGGAGATGAAATTAGACTCTGGTATCATTCGCATACAAATAACCTCAGTGACATATGCAGGAATGAAAGTCAAACATTATGAAATTCATTAATAAATGGACTATAAATCGGAGGTAACAACAACTAGCAATAAAAAGGTAAACCAACTGAAACTGTCAAAATAACTTTTGAACATCCTTTCTGCCACCATCTTGCTTTATCCACTAAGCTGAGGACTTACCAGTAGAAATGCGGTTCGTGACATAATGATTACAATTGTGCCAAATAATTGCATCCTTTGTGTTCAAAATGCTTGCAGCAATTTATTTTGTCAGATGTCTGTATTTGTGTGCAAATCCCAAACCTTCATTTTATTCACATTCTCAAACACATCAATTTAAGAAATGAAGGCTGGTAGGAAAGTATTTACACAACTTCTACTGACAGCAAGACAACCCATTCATTGTGGAGGCGATTTTGCACCTGTGTTGGCCGTCAGTGAGAACAACAATGTGAGTGCAAAATATCTCATGAATCAGGAAATGCGATTCTCCCGACAAGATTATGTTTTGCGATTTTTCATGCCCGTCGCCAATGGCATAACAAGATTCCCGTCCATTTTAATGGAACCTCATTTTAATACATTTGATTACATTTTAATATAGTAAGAAGTCATACAACATCAGGTTAAAGTCCAACAGGTTTGTTTCAAACACGAGCTTTCGGAGCGCAGCTCCTTCTTCAGGATTCACCTGAGGAAGGAGGAAGCAGTGCTCCGAAAGCTCGTGTTTGAAACAAACCTGTTGCACTTTGACCTGGTGTTGTAAGACTTTACTGTGCTCACCCCAGTCCAACGCCGGCATCTCGACATCATGGCTACATTTTAATATGATTAACGAGCCCCCACCACATGATCCCCCTCATTTCATTTTCACACCTTGACGACATGTCACAATAGCGAAGTTTACAATAGGTTTGTGAAGATGGGAAACAGTCGCGGGAATCCCGCCAGGGAGCATAAACAAGTATAGGCCCCGGGGGGAAAGGGTTATGGCCGGCCTGGCACAGTGATGGACCCTCCTGGGAGCCCCGGGAAGGGTTCCCCTTATATGTGTTGGGGAAGGCTGATGCCTTGGAGGGAAGAGTGCCCTCGAGACTGTGGTCGTTGTTGGTTGGGGGGGGGGGCACCAATTCCACCGTAGTTGCGGGAAGGGTGGAAGAAAGAGTGTGGTGATGTGTGGGTATGGGAAGGGGTGGCTGGCAAGAGAATCCCGTTGTTAGTTCTGTGGTGCGAAAGCCTGCTACTTATGAGAAGGGTCCTCCACATCTGTGGGGTTGGGGAACTGGGGAACTTTTACCTACTGTGCTGATCAGGCCATCCATTAAAGATGGGGTATCCCGATCTCTGTGGAACTGGAATGATGGTGGAAACCACGGCCACACATTTTCTCCGCCCCGAAGAGTGCCAGAAAATCTGGTCCAAAACACAACAGTGCAGCTGGAGAGATACACACCGGCCTTCAGCCCTGTGTGTTTGTGGACCTGTTGCGTTCAATTACATCATCAAACTTCGAACTGCCCTGACCACCAATTTTCCACACATCCTCTGCCGTTTTTTACTCATCATTTTCACTTCCCTCTTTCTTTCCTTGGTCCTAAGAAAGATATTTGCTGTTTATATTCAAGTTATTCCCCTTTGCATGGCATATCTTTGTTACCTCCAATCAAAGCGGCATGGACCTAAAGCATATCTAGCACAAAAATGGCTTAGCCATCCATCACCAGATCTGGCAGGAAAACATGCTGATTTGTTAAAACCACATACTATTCTAGGATAAGCCCACTGAGCAAAGATGATCTTTGACTTCTTGTTGTCCTGTTACCAAGAATCTCTTCAAATCCCTCTCCTTCCCGTACCAGCCTCCCCAAACAGGCGCCGGAATGTGGTGACTAGGGACTTTTCACAGTAACTTCATTTGAAGCCCATTTGTGACAATAAGCAATTTTCATTTCATTTCCTTGCACCCTTCATGACCTCCAAAAGAGAGTGTAAGGAGCTCATGGATTTCTGTCATTAACTTATTAATCATCCCCTCAACTATCTCTTTTGCAGCCTGTTTCCTTTTGTTTATCCAAGGCCTGCTGACCATCTACAAAATACTAGGCAGGAGTATGATGGAATACTCTCCACTTGTCCATATGATTGTGGCTCCAAAAACACTCAAAGGTTCGACACCATCCAGGAAAAAGCAGCCTGCTACCTTCACAACTGACGCAGAGTGGCAGCAGTGTGTACCATCTATAAGATGCACTCCAAGGCTCCTTAGGCAGCACCTTCAAAACTCAGATCACGACTGCCTACAAGATCAAAGGTAACAGATGCACGGGAACACTCCCACCTACAAGTTCTCCTCCAAATCACACACCATCCTGACTTGGAATTATATCACAGTTCAACTTGTGACAATAAAAGGTTATTATTATTATTATTCACCATCGCTGGCTCAATATCCTAGAAGTTGCTTCCGAACAGCATTATGGGTGTACCTACATCAATTGGACTGCAGTGGTTCAAAGCGCCAGCTCATCACCATCTTCTCAAGAGAAATTCGGAATGGACAACACGCTGGTCTTGCCAGAAAGGCCTACATCCCATGAAATGTTTTTTTTTAAATCACCATGACAATTTTTCTGTCCATTCTAGCTTGAATTTTAATTTACCTCCAGTCTCCTCTAATTTGTCACAGGTGTTCACCACATCCATGAGCAGAAAATGACAAAATAAAGTGTCTGTACATTTTAGAGAAGTATAGTCTTCAGGTAGATTTGAAGAATCATAGAATGCATACATTCTGCTTAAGGAGGCCATTCAGCCCATCGGGTCTGCACCCTTGCTCACTCCCCGCCCCATCCTTATCTAACCATTGGACACTAAGGGGAAATTTAGCATGGTCAATCCACCTAACCTGCACATGTTTGGACAGAAGGTTTATATAAGATAAATTAAGGGATGGATTGTGGATCAATCATTTTAACTGAATATGTTAGGAAGAACTGTGAGCATTCTTACAAGTTATGTCAGGGGAACATTAGGTTTGATATTAGGTGCTTGTGATGAATGTAGGAAATGGAAATTGTTATACATTATATTTCATATTTTGTTGCAGTAATGTTACTGAAAACCCTGGCTTCAAATACATACAGGCAGTATGTATGAGTTTTCTGTGATTAAGGAATTGTAAATGTGAGGTAATCATTGATGTCAACCATTTACTTGGTTACATATAGATGGCTAATGGAATATTGATTATAGAAAGGAGATTCCCTGGGGTATAGGTAATTGATAAGAGAGTGGCGTTTAGTCTTCGCTAATCAGGCCATAGGACATCATGGTGAGTTGATGTAATTAACGGAAGGAGCCTGGTCTGTCAGTATTTTAGCAGTTTTGCCATATGATTTGAATTGGACAAGCCAGAAGGATTTTCAGGTTGTTCCTCAAAGGGTCTCTCTCCACAGAGAACAAATAGCAAGCAGCCCCGATTGCTAACTTTATTTATGAGTGGATTTTAAACTGCTTTGGATTGCGTAGTTTGAATATATATAGTGGCAGGTGTAGATAGTGAGTTAAAGTTTTTCATTTTATTTAAGAACTGTTCATCTGTAAAGCTATTTTCTTTGATGTTAACGTGGTTAATTCTGTGTTTAAATTAGCTTGTTTTCACATAAAAGATACCTATTGGTCACTCCTGAGGTGAACTATCCTTTCCTCATAGTTTTACCAATTGCAAAATTTGGGGTCTGATCTGGTATCCTAACAGCACTCTTTTCCTCCAGTGAGCAGTAGACCTGTGTTGGCAGCTTCATCGCTGTATTCCTTGAAGTAAGGATTAGACCTATTCCTACTCGGGCAGAGATCATCTCTAACAAGAAATAGGTATCCGGTAATATTAATCACGGCTAATGCAATCACATGGACTCATGTTGATCAGCTAAGAGAGTAAGAAATGGAATATTCCAGTTTCTATCTCCTCCTAATTGGTCTGATTTTCACCTCTCCCACAGCATTACATAGGGGCATCACAGTAGCACAGTGGTTTTCATTGTTGCTTCACTGCATCAAGGACCCAGGTTCGATGCTTGGCTTCGGTCATTGTGCGGTGTCTGCACGTTTTACCCATGTCTTCGTGGGTTTCCTCCGGGTGCTCCAGTTTCCTTCCACAAGTCCCAAAAGACTTGTCAGGTGAATTGGGCATTCTGAATTCTCCCTCAGTGTACCCGAACAGGCGCTGGAATGTGGCAACTTGGGGATTTTCACAGTAACACGTTGCAGTGTTTTAAAAAAAATTTAGAGTACCCAATTCATTTTTTCCAATTAAGGAGCAATTTAGCTTGGCCAATCCACCTACCCTTAACATCTTTGGGTTGTGGGGGTGAAACACATGCAAACACAGGGAGAACGTGCAAACTCCACATGGACAGTGACCCAGGGCCGGAACTTCATTTGCAGTGTTAATGTAAGCCTACTTGTGACAGTAATAAAGATTATAAAATTGTGTGGAACAGGCTCGATAGGCCAATATGTTACTTCCAGTCCATAACATGTGTACGTTTGCATGCAGGGGTCTTTCTGCCAAAGTAATCTATAAAAATTGTGCTCATTGTGCTCAATTTCTTTTGAAATGACGGATGAATCGGAAATTCTTGATGCAAATTCTTTGCATGTTCAACCTTAGTTGTCAGATCACGCTGCAGGTACATCTGCTCTTTCCATCAACATTGCTCTGCAGTTATTTCTGCTCCATGCATTATTCATCATAACACAATGTGACTTGCTCCCCTGGAGAGGTGCCCTGCTTCATAGTAGAACCAGAAACTGACAAAATTCATCATCTGGATGACTGTTAAATTTAAGGGGCGTATAGCTTGAGGGTGGAAATTACTGTAACATTATTTGTGTACTTATCGAGGCAGCGTTAGCACAAATAAATGTTTTGCAAATTTATTTGTTCTTTTCCAGAAACACAGCACAATGATTTAAGTTGCACTGAAATGCATGACCTAATCAGAAGAAACTCTCTGGTCACTCTCCCTCCTTAAAGGCACAGAATTTTTCTGGACTTAAATACAGTGTGGTAAAAAAAGAGGGCATGGCTTGGCTTCCCCCCATGAACCTGGCCTACAAAGAAGGACTCCAAGAGCAGGATTTCTGAAGAGGCCCAGTTCGCAAGTCTGCCTGGGAAATGCTGAGCTCCAGCCATGTGTTAGAAAAGTCAGAGCGGAGCAACAATCCAATGGTGATTGCCGCTCCTTGGAAGATTGTGCCCTTGGTTTTCCCTCAATGAGCACTCCAGTCCTTTCAATTAATATTTCTGAACACAGCACTTGACTCAAATTATTTGACAATAATTGCTGAAATTTGAGATCTCAGCTTGCCTGCTCACTCCCTTGTGCACCAGAGTAGCTAACTGCTTTCCAGGCAGACTTCCTGCATAATCTTTCCCCTGAGCTCTCTGATAAACTGGCATAGCCAAGTGCTTTAGTTCCATTAACAGCTTGGGAAGGGCCCTCCAGCCTAAATAATCAAGGGGTTGGAGTGACAAATAAGCTGCATCATAGAGATTGCTGTTTGGCCTACATGTCAGTGTTTATACTTTTGTGGCCGCCCTGTTCTCACATCCATGAGAACACACCCATGTTCTTCAACTACCTATCTAACCTATTTTTTTAAATATAAAACGACACTTTACTTGGCATTAATAAGTGTTTGGACTTTAGATCATTTATGAGCATCTGCTCATCAACATTCTTTGCATAAATTCTCATTCCTGCTTTGACACTGCCTTGTTATCAGTTATCAATTACTGGCATTGGAGAACATTAGACCAGAGATTTATTGGGCAATTCTCTCTTAGTCTAATAGGCTTTAGTTCTAGCAGAAAATTTATGTGCGGAGATTCTCATTTTATACACACAAGCTGTTACTGAGAGGTAAGCCTCACTCTTTCATTTCTTTTTGTAAACACATTTTATTCAAACCTGTATCAAAGTAGGTTACAGCAAATAAACACCCTGGGAAACATTCTTTCCAACAATCAACTATACAGTTTGTACAGATTTTTCTCCTTTTTCACCCCCACCTCCCCATCACCAATGCCCCCACGACGAACAGTTCCTCAAACACGGTCACAAACATCCCCCACCTTTTCTCAAACTCCCCTGCTGAGCCCCTTAACTCATACTTTATCTTCTATAACCGCAGGAAATCGTACAGGTCACCCAACCATGCTGCTACCCCCGGTAGCGATGCCGACCGCCACTCCAGCAAAGTTCGTTGCCGTGCAATCAGAGAGGCGAAGGTCAAGACATCGGCCTTCCTCCTCTCCATGAGGTCCGGCTTCTCTGCAACCCCAAATATCGCCACCAAAGGGTCCGGGTCCACTCCCTCCTCCACTATCCTGGCTAAGACTGCGAACACTCCTGCGCAGAATCTTCGCAATTTTTCACAACCCCAAAACATGTGTGCGTGATTCGCTGGCCCCCGCCCACACCTCTCAGACTCATCTGTTACCCCCTGAAAGAACCCACTCATTCTCGCCCAAGTCATATGCACCCTGTGCACCACCTTAAACTGTATCAGGCTCATCCTTGCAGAAGAGCCTTGACCCTTCGCAGTGCCTCACTCATTACTCCCCAATTGATCTCCATTCCCAACTCCGCTTCCCATTTCTCCTTGATCCTCACCACTCGCTCGCCTCCCTGCTCCCCCAGCCACTTATATATATCCCCAATTCTTCCCTCCCCTTCCACATCCGGAAGCAGCAGTCACTTCAGCAGGGTGTATCCCGGCAATCTAGGGAACCCCTTCCAGACCTTTTGTGCAAAGTCCCTAACCTGTAGAAACCTGAACTCACTACCCCTCGGCAGCTCGACCCTTTCCCTTAGCTCCTCCAGGCTGGCGAACCCTTCCTCCAAATACAGATCCCTCACCTTGACCAGCCCCACTTCCCTCCATCTCCTGTATACACTATCCATCCCCCCCCCCCCGGCTCAAACCCATGATTCTTGCACAGCGGCGTTAGCACCGACATCCCTTCCACTCTAAAATGCCTCCTCAACTGATTCCATATCTTCACTGTGGACTGCACCACTGGGCTCCCTGAATACCTACCCGGAGCCATTGGCAATGCTGCCGTCACCATAGCCCTCAAATTAGACCCCTTACAAGATTCCCCCTCCATTCTAACCCATTCGACCCCTTCTCCTTCCCACCACTGCCGCACCTTGTCCACATTCGCCGCCCAATAATAATTAAGCAAGTTTGGCAACGCCAACGCCCCCTGCTGCCTCTACAAAGTCAGAGATGATTGTGTCCACTTTCCGAAAAAGGCCCTTGGTATAAAGAAGAGGAGAGCCTGAAAGATGAACAAGAACCTCGGCAGAATATTCATTTTCACTACTTGGACCCTCCCGCCAACGTTAACTGCAGTGTATCCCATCTCTTACGATCCTACCTGGCCTCCTCCACCAGCTTTGTCCCGTCCATTCCCTCGCTACCTGAATCCCGAAGTACCTAAACCTATCCCTCGCTACCGTAAATGGCACCCCCCCTAAATTAGTCCACTGTACCAGCTCATTCACCAGGAAGACCTTGCTTTTCCCTACATTCAGCTTGTATCCAGAGAACCCTCCAAACCTCCCAACAGGCCCATAATCCTTCCCATACTCTCCAACGGATCCGAAACATACAGTAAGAGGTCATGAAAAGGTCATCGGCATAGAGCGACACTCAATGCTCCCTCTGTCCCCTCATTATCCCCTGCCACTCTGCCGACCTCCTGAGAGCCATCGCCAATGGCCAGCGCAAACAGCAGTGGCGACAGTGGGAACCCCTGCCTCATACCCCTGTGTAAGGCAAAGCTTCGTGAGCTCATATCATTCGTCCTCACCCTCGCTCTTGGCGCCACATACACAACCGCACCCATGCCACATATCTCGGCCTAAACCCAAACCTTCGAACAAGTACCGCCACTCCACCCGATAAAATGCTTTCTCCGAGCCTCACTCTTTCATACAAATATGAAAGCAAATTATTGTGGATGATGGAAACTGAAACAAAGAATAAAATGCTGGACCATCTCAGCAGGTCTGACAGCATCTGTGGAGGGAGAAGGGAGCTAACGTTTCGAGACTGTAAAATTTATTCTGTTGTGGGGCGGGGTGTATGGAGCAGTGGGGTTGGATAGAGAGCCAGCAATAGGCGGAGACTGACAAAGATGTTGTGGACAGAAAAACAAAGGGAATGTAAATAATGGTGATGATGATTACGAAGGGTGCGAACATTGCATATTAAGAGATTAGAATATTTTAATTGCAGAACAGGGGAAAGCAGTGTGCCATGTCCATTCTTGGCCTGCTGCAATGTTCTAGTGAAGCCTAGTGCAAACTGGAGGAACAGCATCTCATCTTCCGATTCGGCATGTTCCAGTTTTCTGGACTTAACATTGATTTCAGCAACTTCAGACTATGAACAATCTCCTCCACTTTCACCTCATTTTTATTTCTATCAATTTATTTTCATTTCTTCCATAAAACCATAAGACAAAAGAGCAGAATTAGGCCATTCAGCCCTTCCAGTCTGATCTGCCATTCAATCATGGCTGATTTGTTTCTCATCCCCATTCTCCTGCCTTCTCCCCATAACCCTGATCCCCTTATTAATCAAGAACCTATCTATCTCTGTCTTAAAGATGCTCAGTGACTTGGCCTCCACAGCCTTCTGCAGCAAAGAGTTCCACAGATTCACCACCCTCTGGTTGAAGAAATTCCTCCTCATCTCAGTTTTAAAGGATCGTCCCGTTAGCCTGAGTCTGTGGCCTCGGGTTCTAGTTTTCCTACCAATGGAAATATCCTCTCCATGTCCAGGCCTCGCAGTATCCTGTAAGATTTAATAAGATCCCCCCTCAATCTTCTAAACTCCAATGAGTACAGACCCATTTTCCCCTCACTATTGTCTCCCCCATCCCACCCCTTTAGGGCCAGCTGTTAGCTGTTGTCCTTTGTCACACTGCTTCCCTCTGTTCCGCCATTAACACATTCTAATCTCTTAATGAATCCCAACATCACCCTTCTTAGTCATCATCACGATTTGCACCCCCTTTGTCTTTTTCTCCAAAGATGTGCAGGTTAGGTGGGGTAATGGGGATAGGGCGGGGGAGGGGGCATGGTAGAGTGCTCTTTCAGAGGGTTAGTGCAGACTCAATGGGTTGAATGGCCTCCTTCTGCAATGTAGGGATTCTACAGATTCTCCACCTAGCGCTGGCCCTCTATCCAGCCGCACTGCTCCTTGCCTCCCCAACAAAATAAATCTGATATAATTTCCAGTTCTCTGGAGCTTTGACAGAGTCATCCAGACTCAAAATATTCTCTGCCTTTTCTCTCCAGAGATGCTGTCAGACCTGCTGAGATTGTCCAGCATTTTCTGTTTTTCTTTCATGCAAATGTCTGGTAACCAAATACCAGTTTAGTAGTTTGCTACATTGTTTTGTTTATGTGCATTAATTAACCTGCAAACAAAGTTGATGAAACTAGTTTTAGCAGACACACAGTGGTCTGTTGATGTGGAATTTTCTGGTTTTCAGAATTTACAGCACAGGAACAGTACTTATGCTCCACATTTAGCCTCCTCCATTCTATTCACCTAACAACATATCCTTCTGCTCCTCTGTCCCTCATGTCCAACTTCCCTTTTAAGGCACCTATGCTATGACACCACGTGGTGGCAAGAATATGTGGGATTCCCATATGACCTGCAAGAGTACATTTTACTGCATTTAGATAATAATATATCTAACGTTGTGGCAGGCTGGCGATGATAATACTGTAAACATAATGCAAAGGCTGTTTCAGAAAAGTTGAAGAATAACAAGTAGCTAAAACTGATGGTAGCTAAATCTTCAAAAATTTCCCATCTCCTGATTCATATAGAACATAGAACAGTACAGCACAGAACAGGCCCTTTGGCCCTCAATGTTGTGCCGAGCCATGATCACCCTACTCAAACCCACGTATCCACCCTATACCCGTAACCCAACAACCCCCCCTTAACCTTACTTTTATTAGGACACTACGGGCAATTTAGCACGGCCAATCCACCTAACCCGCACATCTTTGGACTGTGGGAGGAAACCGGAGCACCCGGAGGAAACCCACGCACACACGGGGAGGACGTGCAGACTCCGCACAGACAGTGACCCAGCCGGGAATCGAACCTGGGACCCTGGAGCTGTGAAGCATTTATGCTAACCACCATGCTACCGTGCTGTGTCTGCATAAAAAGTGTCAGGAGTCAGATCATTTACAGAGGAATTAGCTGACTGGATATACCCTGAATAATATTCACAAAGACACAGCAGAGCAGAATGAAAAATAAAGTAGAAGTGTTATTGCATGGCAGACAAACTGGTTTTAGATGAGGTTGAAGGACAATAATTCAATGGTTTGCGTAAGACAGACTTTTGAGAAATTTATAGAACACAACCAATTCATTGATCTTCAGCAAATCTTTAACCATGTATGGAGGATTCAGTCCTTGAGGATGCAGAATCTTTACCGCACAAAAGTAGGCCGTTCAGTCCATTGAGTCGGCACTGGATCTCTGGAAGAACATTCTACCTAATCCCAGTCCCCCACCCCATCCCTGTAACCTTGCACATTCTTTCTTTTCAGATAGAAATCAAATTCCCTTTTCAATACCTTGATTGAACCTGCCTTCACCACCTTCTCGGGAGTTAGTTCCAGGTTCCATCCACCCTCTGGATGATATTTTCCCCCTCACATCACTTTTATTCTTTTTGTCAATTATTTTGAATCCTTGCCTTCTCGTTCTTAATGCTCTCTTGAGTGGGAACTGATTTTCAACATTCACCCTGCCCATGCCCCTCATGATCTTGAATCTATCAAGTGTCTACTCAACCTTCTTTTTTCCCCAAGGAAAACAGTCCTAACCTCTCTAATCGATACTCATAACGACCGTACTTTATCCCTCAAATAATTCTTGTGAATCTCCTCTGTACTCGCTCTAATGCCTTCACACCAGTACTCCAGGTGAGGCCTAACTAGTGCTTTAAACAAGTTTAACATTATCTCTTGTACTCAGTGCCCCTATTAATAAAGCCTAAGATACTATCTGCTTTATTAACTGCTCTCTCAACATGCCCTGCCACCTTCAGTGATTCATTTACATATACTTAGGTCTCTCTGCTTCACCACCTTCTTTAGAGTGTCTCTATTTTATACTGTCTGTCCATATTCTTCCTGTCAACTTGTATTACCTCATGCTTTTCTGCATTGACCAGCATCTGTCACTTTTCTGCCCAATGCACCAACATAAGGGATCCACATTAAAAATTATGAAGGGAATAGATTGGATAGATGCGGCCAGTTTGTTTCCACTGGCGGGTGAAAGCAGAACTAGGGGACATAGCCTCAAAATAAGGGGAAGTAGATTTATGACTGAGTTTAGGCGGAACTTCTTCACCCAAAGGGTTGTGAATCTATGGAATTCCTTGCCCAGTGAAGCAGTTGAGGCTCCTTCATTAAATGTTTTTAAGGTAAAGATAGATAGCTTTTTGAAGAATAAAGGGATTAAGGGTTATGGTGTTCGGGCCAGAAAGTGGAGCTGAGTCCACAAAAGATCAGCCATGATCTCATTGAATGGCGGAGCAGGCTCGAGGGGCCAGATGGCCTACTCCTGCTCCTAGTTCTTATTATATCTGAGTCCTTATGATGTTCAAGACTATCCTCATAATTGACAAAGTTCCAATCTTTCACAAATTTTGACAACATGCTCTGAACACCTGTTTAGGTCACTAATATATGTCAGGAAGAGCAAGGGTCCCAACACTGACCCCTGGGGAACTCCACACCAAACGTTCCTCCAATCTGGAAAAACAACCATTAATCACTACTCTGTTTACTGTAACTCAGCCAATTTCTTATTCAAGTGCCTATTTTCCCTTTTATTCCATTTGTTCACAAGTCTGTTGCAGTGTACCAAATACACCACATCATCATTGTCCTGACCAACCTTCTCTGCTACCTCCTCAAAAAACTCCAGCAAGTTTGTTAAACATGATTTTCCCTTTATGAATCCATGCTGGCTTTCCTTAATTATTCTGCACTTGTCTCCTGTACTCGTCTAAGTGACTATGGATTTTGTCCCTGACTACAGTTTCCAGAAGTTTCTCTACCACTGAAGTTATACTGACTGGTCAGTAGTTGCCAACATTATCCTTGCACCTCTTTTTGAACAGGAGTGTAATATTTGCAATTCTCCAGTCCTCTGGCACCACCCGTGTCTCAGGAAGACTGGAAGATTATCACTAGTGCCTCTGAATATTTCACGTGCACCCCCGAGTACCCTTAAATGTATATCAACGCAGTCCGAGTACTTTATCTATTTTATGTAAAGAAAGCCTTTCTTACACCTCCTCCTTCTCAATTGTAAATTCTTCGAGTGTATCATTTGCCTTGGCCCGGGTAGCATCATCTTCCTGATAAAGACAGTTTCAAACCACTCTTTTAATACCTCCACTATTTCTCCTGTCTCCAGGTGCAAGTCCCCTTTTTTTCTATCCATAATTGGCCCTTCTACTATTCTTTATATGCTTACAGAAAACCTTGGAATTACCTTTTTATTTGTATTATATTTTCTAAAGACTTCTTGAGCGCTGTTCAAGTTGGTAGGAACCTGATGGAATGGTTGAAATCAACAATTGGCAAAGGAACTGGGATGCATACTGTAGACTGCTTTATTTACTCGGGAACTTGATACAGCAATGAATTCTGCACTAAAAGATAATATTGGAGAACTGTTCTTATGGTTTTTTAAAATATATCCAATTTGCTAATGGAAGTGACTTGATAAAACATCCAAAAAAGATTGCACAAACTGATCAAGTGTACGCGTGACTGCAAAATTAGTTGTTCAGAGAAAATAATATTTTTATAGCACCGTTAACATATTAAACTGTTCCAAAGTGCCTTATGGCAGCATTAGAAAACAAAGTATACCACCGAGCCACTTAAGGTGATATTAGATCAGATGGCCAAAAGCTTGGTCATAGAAGTAGGTTTTATCGTCTTATCGGAGGAAAGTGGGAGAGCTGGCAATGTGTACGAGGGGAATTCCAAGGTTGGGACCCAGCAACTGAAAGCATAACCATGAATTGTCGAGCGAGTAAAATCGGGAATGCTCAAGAAGCCAGAATTAGAGGAAAGCAGATATCTCAGAGGGTTTCACGGCTGGAATAGAGTACAAAGATGGGGGAGGGTTTATGGTGGGTGGAATATGGCAGACCTGCCAGGATGACATTGGATTACTTGAGTCTAGAGATAACAAAAGCATGGGTGAGAGCTTTGACAGCAGATGAATTGAAACAGGGGTGAAGACGGGTGATGTTATGGCGATGGAAATGGAGGGTCACTGTGATGGCTCCAATATGAGGCCTGAATTTTAGAGTCAAAAGTGACATGAAGGTTGCGAACAGCCTGGCTTAACCGTAGACCATTGTTAGGGAGAGAGATGGAGTCAATAACTAGGGAATGAAATTTGGAGGAGCAACAAAAACAATGGCTTCAGTCTTCCCAAAATTTAATTAGAGGGAACTTCTGCTCATCCAGCACTGGATGTTTGATAAACAGTCTGATCATTTGGCAATGGTGGAGGAGTTGAGAGAGGTGGTGGTGAGGTAGAGCTGTGTGGCAGTGAGGTAGAGCTGGGTGGCGATGAGGTTGAGCTGGATGGTGGTGAGGTAGAGCTGGGTGGCAGTGAGGTAGAGCTGGGTGGCAGTGAGGTAGAGCTGGGTGGCGATGAGGTAGAGCTGGATGGCGGTGAGGTAGAGCTGGATGGCGGTGAGGTAGAGCTGGGTGGTGGTGAGGTTGAGCTGGGTGGTGGTGAGGTAGAGCTGGGTGGCAGTGAGGTAGAGCTGGATGGTGGTGAGGAAGAGATGGGTGGTGGCGAGGTAGAGCTGGGTGGTGGCGAGGTAGAGCTGGGTGGTGGTGAGATAGAGCTGGGTGGTGGTGAGGTAGAGCTGGATGGTGGGGAGGTAGAGCTGGATGGTGGTGAGGTGGAGCTGGGTGGTGGCGAGGTAGAGCTGGGTGGTGGTGAGGTGGAGCTGGATGGTGGGGAGGTAGAGCTGGATGGTGGTGAGGTAGAGCTGGGTGGTGGCGAGGTAGAGCTGGGTGGTGGCGAGGTAGAGCTGGGTGGTGGTGAGGTAGAGCTGGATGGTAGTGAGGTAGAGCTGGATGGTGGGGAGGTAGAGCTGGGTGGTGGTGAGGTGGAGCTGGATGGTGGTGAGGTAGAGTTGGGTGGTAGTGAGGTAGAGCTGGGTGGTGGTGAGGTAAAGCTGGATGGTGGGGAGGTAGAGCTGGGTGGTGGTGAGGTGGAGCTGGATGGTGGTGAGATAGAGCTGGGTGGTGGTGAGGTAGAGTTGGGTGGTGGTGAGGTAGAGTTGGGTGGTAGTGAGGTGGAGCTGGATGGTGGTGAGGTGGAGCTGGGTGGTGGTCAGGTAGAGTTGGGTGGTAGTGAGGTAGAGCTGGGTGGTGGTGAGGTAGAGTTGGGTGGTAGTGAGGTGGAGCTGGATGGTGGTGAGGTGGAGCTGGGTGGTGGTCAGGTAGAGTTGGGTGGTAGTGAGGTAGAGCTGGGTGGTGGTGAGGTAGAGTTGGGTGGTAGTGAGGTGGAGCTGGATGGTGGTGAGGTGGAGCTGGGTGGTGGTGAGGTAAAGCTGGATGGTAGTGAGGTAGAGCTGGATGGTGGGGAGGTAGAGCTGGGTGGTGGTGAGGTTGAGCTGGATGGTAGTGAGGTAGAGCTGGATGGTGGGGAGGTAGAGCTGGGTGGTGGTGAGGTAGAGTTGGGTGGTGGTGAGGTAGAGTTGGGTGGTAGTGAGGTAGAGCTGGGTGGTGGTAAGGTAAAGCTGGATGGTAGTGAGGTAGAGCTGGATGGTGGGGAGGTAGAGCTGGGTGGTGGTGAGGTAGAGCTGGGTGGTGGTGAGGTAAAGCTGGATGGTAGTCAGGTAGAGCTGGATGGTGGGGAGGTAGAGCTGGGTGGTGGTGAGGTGGAGCTGGATGGTGGTGAGATAGAGCTGGCTGTCACCAGCATACCTGTGAAAACAAATGCTTTGCTTTTGAATGATGTTGCCGAGGTGAAGCATGTAGATCAGAAATAGGAGCGTCCAAGGTATATATCCTTGGGGACACCAGAGGAAAGGGGAGCTTGAAGAAAAGCCACTGCTAGTGATACTCTGGCTCCGTTTAGATCGATTTATTTATGTTCTTTAACCTTTATTTGGCAAGGACGTCAATTGAGAATCAATTTTCCTTTACAATAGTAACCTCGCCAAGGTTACTGCAGCAACAGAAGTTATATAACAAAGTAATTTATTTAATCACTAAAAACAATGAAATAGTTAATGTAACCAAATAAGAACAGTCCCATTCAGCTGGACAACCGTGGAGAGATATTGGATGCTGTGGTCAACCATCTCAAAAGCTGCAGACAAGATGAGAAGGGACAAAGAGGAAAAGTTTACCTTTGTCTCAGTCACAATGGATGTCATTTGTGGCTTTAGAACATAGAACATACAGTGCAGAAGGAGGCCATTCGGCCCATCGAGTCTGCACCGATACTATGACATGGGTGGGAAATCTGATTATTGCTCATTTTGATGTTCCCTTTCAGTTTTTAATTCAAGAGAATCAAGGAGCCAGTTGAGCTGGCAATTCTTTTGATTGTGAACAAGCAACAGCACTAACATCGGCCCCTGCTGCATGCGGCCAGAAACAGTGCCCTCCAGACGAGGGGAGGCTGGGCCTGTTGATCTTACAGGAGCAGAGCACAGATGTCGGAGTCAGATACTACCAGCCACAGGTCTACTGCCATAGAACTTCCACAGAATTCCTACAGTGCAGCGGAGACTATTCGGCCTATCGCATTTGCACCGATCCACCAAAAGAGCACCATACCCAGGCCCACTCCCCAGCCCTATTCCCATTATACTGTAACCTCAGCTGATCTGCACAACTCTGCACACTAAGGGACAATTTAGCGTAGCCAATCCACCTAACCTGCACATCTTTCGACTGTGGGAGAAAACCAGAGCACCCGGAGAAAACCCACGCAGACACGGGGGAAAAATGCAAACTCCATACAGACAGTCACCCAAGGCTGGAATCGAACCCAGGTCCCTTGCACTGTGAGGCAGCAGTGTTAACCACTGTGTCACCATCTGCCTCTCCAAATGTCAGAGGTCCAGTGATGGAGAAGACTGTGTCCTGGAGGACGGTGGACCACCTGTGCCAAGTGATGCAAGAATTGGAACCATGTGAACTGTGGGGTCACCCACTGCTTGCAAGTCACTGCCACTATGCCAGTGACTTGTTTCGGGGTTGCACGGGTGATCGATGTAGCATGTCCCAGTCTGTGGCGTACAAGTGCATAAGGGAGGTCACAAATACGCTATTTGCAAGGGTCCACATGTACATCAACTTGGTCCAGGAGCAGGCGAGTCAGGACACCAGAATCATGGGCTTTACCTGCATGACAGTCATGTCCCAGCTACAGGGTGTCATCAACTCCCCACATGGCCTTGTGTTCCCCGTGGCATCATAGGCTCCATTTGTGAACTGCATGGAATACCCCTCCCTCATGTCCAGATCGTATGTGATCAAGCGATGCATATTATACAGGTTTGTGCCCATTTCTCGGAGAGGATCCACGACAGTTACATTTTGGGACATTTGCAGATTCCAGCCATTTTTGAGGAGAGCAGTGGCTGGAGCGATGGATCCTGGGGGAGAAAGGGTACCCACTGGAGGTGGCTAATCACACCAGTGCTGAGGCCACAAACACTATTGAGGCTCGCTACAACGAGGCTCATGCGTCAATGCATGTGTTGGTCAAACAGGCGACTGGTCTGCTCAAGATGCAGTTCCAGTGCCTGGACCATTTGGCGGTGTCCTCCAACAGAGTCCCTGGAGGGTGTCCAGCATCATAGTGTTCTGCTGCACTCTACACAACCTGGTACTGCAGTGGGGCGAGCATCTGGACCAGGAGGAGATGGAGGAGCGCCACATCTCCTCAGATGTGGCAGATGTCGAGGAGTACAGTGAGGGGCAACCTGCAGATGAGGCGGAGGAAGGACATCGGGCAATGGCAGGACCCACATGTGGCGCAGGGCTAGGGACGGCGTCAAAGCCTCTCAGCTTGGGGATGACCAGGACTAAGGAGAGAAGACCTCTCATACCATGGCGTCGGACATCCTCTCGCTACTGCGGTGCCTGTGGAAGGTCATCGTGATGGTGGCTACATTCACGGGCAAGGAGCTAAAGTGATTGGCCGGACACTTCAGGAGAATGATGATGACGTGCAGTGAGGACAGAGCGATACTCCTCTTATCCTCAGTGAAATGTCTGAATCCTGCCTGACAGAGAGCTGATCAAGACCTCTGAATGAGGCGATCGAGGGGCACAGAGAGGCTGAATGACAACTCGCTGTTACTGCCTCCTCAGAGGTCAGGGATCCCTTTTCCCCCCCACCTTCCGAGGAGCTGGACAGTCACACATTTCAGTTGTTGGCATCCCCATCCTAGAGAACACTGGCTGAGTGTGAATGGGAGGAGCTTGGGGAGGGTGAGGCTTGGTGGCCCGCACCAGGAGCAATGTGGCTCCACTGCACATCTGGTGGCAGTTCTCCTTCCCTAAAGGGTATGAGTGAACCAGATGAAGGTTTACAACAATCGACATTGGTTTCATGGTCATCAATAGATATTTTATTCCAAATGTTTTTACTGAATTCAAATTTCACTATCTGCTGTGGTGGGATTCAAACCCAGGTCTCTGAGTGTTACCCTGGGTTTCTGGATTAATAGTCCAGTGACAATACCACTGTACCTCCGCAGCCCCAGATTTTGCAAGGTCAGCTAGTAATGAAGCCTGACATGCGTGGGAGGTGAGTGGTAGCAGGGAAGTGAGGAACAGAATAGCTATTGGGGGAATCTTGTGGAGTGTCTGTATGTGTGTGTAGGGGGGGCCCATGACAAGTGCTGAGAGAGAGATCACTGTGGAAGCGTGATGGATGAGGTAAGAGGCGCAGTGGGAGGCCTGAGGAGGCCGACTTACCCTGGCTCATGAAGGTCATTCATCTTCTTCCAGCACCGCAGCGTTGTCCTCTTATGGAGCAAGCTGGCAGCATTATTTTTACATTCCTTTTTTCCTCCTCGGAGTTTGTCTGTCTTGTGTGTTTGTACAGGGTGTGGGCGAGTTAAAGGAGTTAGGAACTAGAGAATAGTTAACCAGTTGTATTTGCTGCATATTTAATTACAGTCATTGTATGAGTAAAAATTAATTGCGTTTGAATTTATAAACCTGGTGACTGTAATTACTGGACAGCCAAGGGCCAAAGACTTGGGGTGCTTTTCTAAGAATTATTTGTTCATTTCAATTGTGTTGCAACTCCGGGCCAAGTGAGGCTGGAATTGACTGCACATATGCCCAGTGGGTCGTAACGCAAGATTTTAGCAACAGTTTTAAGGATGAGATCCAGATGAAAGGCTTGCTACTGTTCAAAAACACAATTTCTACTGACGTGAAACTTCAAAAGTGTTTGCTTGAAAATGTAACATCTTGGCATCAGGATAAAAATGGATGAGGATCATAGAAAGCAATATTAATGTATAAATATTTTTCACCGTAGACTTGGTTCGCTGTTTTCATTAATCACCCTGCTAATGAATGTTATGTGTAGGCAAAGGCAACAGAATATCTTTTTCGACGGGAATATTGTCATCAACATCCGTTCGGCAAATTCATAGCCTACAAAGTTCAGAATTGTCCTTTGTGGCAATACATTACATCATTTGTGGCTACTGAGATCACTATGCCATTTATCACAAATTTTGTTTTTTTTAAACTAAGGGTTTGGGAAGTCAAGGGACCACACAGTGAAAGACTATCAGCTATAAGGGGGGTGTGTGTGTGTGTGTGTGCGTGTGTGCAGCAAACCCAGAGTGAAAATGTGAATTCATCAATAGTCAAGTGCCCCCAAATTTCAATTATGCTTGTGTGTTATGGAATACCACAGAGGGTCACGTGAAAAAAATCAGTTAAAATACAAATCACAGCCAAACTCTTCTTGGACTGTGAGGTTGAGTATGTTAGTAGGTTATATAACAAGATGACTTCATCTGACACAAACACTGATGGATAATCAGGAAGATAGATGATTTGAGCAAGGACAAAATAAATTCCAGGGTCAGCTGAATGTTCTTTATATCCAGCTGAGGTTTGAGTGTTTTACAGCTCCTGACCAGAACTCAGGCCAGTTCAAAGTTAACACCTCCTGTGAATTTGCTGGTGTTGGTCTCGAACACCACCTCTTTGTGACATTATGAAGCTGCCTAACAGTGAGCAGGAGACCTATATCCAACAGATTTGCACGGAAGTAAATATTTGAAATTCTTTTTTAAATTGAGGTTTGCTTTCATTTATAGAAAAGAGAACGTTGAAGTTTTGAGCTACAAAGAAAATTGAATAATATATTAAATTATGATTTGCATTCAATCCATTTCAAGTCATTTCTGCTTGCACACTTTATCGTGTTGTTGCACTCACCCTAGGATGTGCTCGCAAAGCAGTCGGCAGTAGTCACTGTGGGAGCTGGTAATTAACAGCAGAACTTTCCCAGCATTCTTCAGTTTCCTCAGCCAATCTTTCACTGACTCAGAGCAACGCATCAAGTATTTTCCTGGATCCTTTTTCACGGATGGGAAATATATTCCAGAGTCTTCTGTATTCATGAAAAGAAAACAGACAAAAGTCTGACCATGTTTTAAATTATATATTACAATGAATTTTAAAACAAGTGAATCGGTTCATTCAACAGTCTATATTTATTGTATTTTGTCTTTGGCTTCCAATTAACTTTGTAATGAAATAAAAATGCACATTCTGCCCAAATTAATATTTGGACTTAATATTGGATGATTATTTATTTTGCAGCAAGATTGTGATGTCTCTTTGTAAGCTACGATTTAGGCACTATTCATTCATCATCCACCAAACATATGTGGCGGAGTGTCTCTGGACAGACGTGTTCATCAGGAAGATATGGTTTCAGAAAAAAGATGATCTTTCATAAGGAATTTGATTGTATAAAAGAAGACCACCAGGTCGAAAACAAAATCCATTCATCATGTCCTGAAGCTGCTGACGTTTTGTGATATTGGCAGCAACTATGTGGTAAGTAATTGGCAGCGTTCACGGTTGTGACACCAACATCTGCAAACTATATATTTCTGCTCTCTGGTCATCAGATAACAGTAAGAGGTCTTACAACACCAGGTTAAAGTCCAACAGGTTTGTTTCAAACACTAGCTTTCGGAGCATTGCTCCTTCCTCAGGTGAATGAAGAGGTATGTTCCAGAAACATATATACAGACAAAGTCAAAGATGCAAGACAATGCTTTGAATGAGAGCATTTGCAGGTAATTAAGTCTTTGCAGATCCAGAGATAGGGGTAACCCCAGGTTAAAGAGCTTAACCTCTTTCAAGAGCTCTGAAAGCTAGTGTTTGAAACAAACCTGGTGTTGTAAGACTTCTTACTCTGCTCACCCCAGTCCAAAGCCGGCATCCCCACATCAGAACTTTGACATTACTCTGCTTGTACACTAGAATGTTATACTGATGGTGCTTCGTGAAGTGGCATGGGCGAAGACTTGTGTGGAGCTCAGAGATCAGCACAAACTAGTTGGGTCAAATGATCTGTTTCTGTACTGTAAACTTTAGATCATTCGATGTATGTTCCTCTATAACTTACAATATATTGATCGCAATTTAATGCATGAATGGAAAACTTAACACCTAATCCTTTCATTAATTTTCAAAATGTGTTCAATGTAATCAGAAAACAAAGGCACTGCACAAAATAGGGACATTGAGCTAGATCCTTGTAGCATTTAGCACTTGGACAAAATTGAATAATAATTTGAATTCTGTAAAAACAGCAACATGGAAACAGACTGTTTGACCCAACTGGTTCATGCTGATTTCTAAGCTCCAAACAATCTTCACCCACTCCTCTTCACGAAGCACCATCAGGATAATATTCTAGTGGAGAAGCAACCAGTTGTGTTGGTGTTTATTAATCACCAATGCAGCATCATAAAGATTCCTGGGGAGGGCTGTGCACCACATGATAGAAACCGAAGATGGCTGTCTCCTCTTTGGCTGGGAATGCTGTTTTGAATTCTGGAGATAATTAGCCACACTTGGTTGTGATTTAGACTCCTGATCTGCCACAGACTGTAGTTTTTTCATTTAATTGGAATATCTGTATGAGTGAGCTCTGCTGGCTAATATTCAAACCAACTGTCTTCCAATATGGTTCTGATAATGAGATTAGTGAAAATCTTTAAACCAGTTGGATAATAAAACTGGAGCGTTACGATATATCAATTTCCTTCTGAATTCCCCCCCCCTTATAGAACATACAGTGCAGAAGGAGGCCATTCGGCCCGTCGAGTCTGCACTGACCCACTTAAGCCCTCACTTCCACCCTATCCCCGTAACCCAATAACCTACTAACTTGGCCACTAAAGGCAATTTAGCATGGCCAATCCACCTAACCTGCACATCTTTGGACTGTGTGAGGAAACCGTAGCACCCGGAGGAAACCCACGCAGATACGAGGATAACGTGCAGACTCCGCACAGTGACCCAGTAGGGAATCAAACCTGGGACCCTGGCACTGTGATGCCACAGTGCTATCCACTTGTGCTCCTGTGCTGCCCTTAAATCCTAAATCACACTTATTTCCAAGTTGTTTGCTTCTGCTCCTTAAGCTCCTCAGACCAAACACTGTTTGACTAATTAGGTCGATCGGGAACTTATTTTTCTGGGTGCAGAAGATTAGCAAGACAAGAGCAAGCTAATTGTAAATTCTTCTCTATACTTCCCTCTACTGCTGAAGGTATTGCCACTGTACGGGTCGAATGTATTGCCACTGTGAGGGTGGAATCTGCCCTCACCCAAGTGGTCATTTTTACACACACAAACGTACACACACTTTATAGCAGGAGGCAATTTTGCTTTCCTCCATGGATACTGAGCCCACTCATTGCACGGTGACCAGTTGAGCTAACAATTGCACAGAGAAACACGAAATGGTACAAAAGAAGCTTTATTACCGTGAGATATTATTACGTCAAGTGGAGCTGTAAAATGGAGGCTCAGGAGACCTCATGGATATTTATACTGCTCCTATGGGCGGAGCTAGCCGGCAGGGGCTTACCGACAAACTATGCAGGGGCTTACCGACAAACCTGTAATAGCCGGTACTATTGTACATCCCCTAATAGAGGTACACACATATATATATATATATTATATATATATATATACACAGTGGTATTACCACACAAACGTACACACACTTTATAGCAGGAGGCAATTTTGCTTTCTTCCATGGATACTGAACCCACTCATTGCACGGTGACCAAGGCTCAGTATAAGATCAATTAACTCGCCAGTGAATCTGGGACATTACTGCTCTGCACCTGTTCATTCCACAGAGACGCCGCTTGAAGGATGTTGGACTTCTTTCTCATTCAATCTAATTTTCCTTACAGGCCATGATTGAAAAACGTTGCGAGGGTCCCAGGTGGTCTCAGTTATAATTTTAAACTTGTATTAAAAAACATTATGTGCACTTCCAGCTACATGAAATCAGTCCTTTTGCCACATTAGTTGCAACTTTATATTAGATCATTCTGTCTCAACCTGAGGAGAATTAAATATTTGACAGAAGGTTTAAGAAGAAAATAATGAAGTAATTGAAAAGAGAACTTCACATTTATTTTTATTCATTTCTTCTCCTCAGACCGATGCAAAGATACATTAACGATGTTCAAAAGGCTTCGCGACAAATACAGGGATAGGATGGGTATAGAGGGATGCGGCACTAAGAAGTGCTGAGGGTTTTTGGCAAGGGTGGCATCATGACCGATACAGGCTTGAAGGGCCGAAGGGCCTGTTCCTGTGCTGTAGTGTTCTTTGTTCAAAGAACACATTTTGTAAGATCTACCTTGAAAATTTTGCAAATTATGTTCAAAATATAGATTTTCTTCATCCTATATTTCATCATATATTTTAAGTGGTGAAACACAACGCATAAGAGTAATTTCTTAATTAAAATCACAATCTAGGCCAATAGGAAATTAAAAATTGATCAGGATTATAAGATCTAATATTTGGCAGCATTATTCTAACTCTTCGCATGTTTCATTATACACCAAATGGCAAAGAGAATGGGAACATGGCCTGACAAAATAAAACATGAGGACGCAGTGGCTATAAAATTCTGGTATTTTAAAAAGGCAATCCTCACATTAGCTAAAACAACTATATTCTTTCTTCATTCCTGTGATGTAGGTGTGGCTGGTAAGTCTGGCTCTTACTGTCCACCCTCCCTTACTTTGCACAGCCAGAAGGAGCAGGAGTGCTGCTACCAGGTAATGGAGGTGCTTAAAATATTTTAATAGGGAACCATTTTGTTTGGTGGGTCAAGAGTTCACAATCTTAAAATCAGAACAAGGCCATTTAGGAATGAAATCATAAAACACATTTTTACACCAAGAGTGATTACTCCCCTAAAGACTGCAGGGTCAGGTGAAATTTGCAAGACTGTGATTGATACATTTTTGTAACTTTTATCAATGGCTATGGAGAACAGGTCGATAAATGGAGTTAAAGTACATAATTAGCCACAATCCTATAGAATGGTCGTACAACTGAGGTGCGGAATGGGCCAAATGGCCCTCAAAAGGAAAGATCAAGTCTCCCTTGCTGCCGGGCTCCCTCCCACTTTAGAGATGCGGATCTACCCCTACCTGGAAATGAAAATGAAATGAGTGAATGAAATGAAAATCGCTTATTGTCACGAGTAGGCTTCAAATGAAGTTACTGTGAAAAGCCTCTAGTCGCCACATTCGCCTGTTCGGGGAGGCTGTTACGGGAATGTGTACTCTCAGGAGAGAGCCAAGAGATGCCAGGGTCAACCCAGGCTGGCAGTCACAAGCAGCTATTTCTCACCTGCTCCAGGCTATGAGTCAACCAACAAGATAATAACGATGCTCATTTTGCTGCTGGTGGACATGAATCTAAAGCCAGTACATATCGACCGAAACCCACAGTGTTAAATCTCTGCTCTACATTACTGCCCATGACAAACCCTGTGAGAGCTAACATTATTACAAAGGCAAGCCAATTTATTCTAATTCTCGGGATGGTCTGCTGCCCTTTTTAATTGTATTCAATTCTCGACAGATTAATAATAATTTTATTGTCACAAGTAGACTTATATTAACACTGCAATGAAGTTACTGTGAAAAGCCCCCAGTCTCCACATTCCGGCGCTTGTTCGGATACACAGAGGGAGAATTCAGAATGTCCAAATCACCTAACAGCATGTCTTTCGGGACTTATGGGAGGAAACCGGAGCACCCTGAGGAAACCCACGCCGACACAGGGAGAACGTGCAGACTCTGCACAAACAGTGACCCAAGCCAGGAATCAAACCTGAGACCCTGGTGCTGTCAAGCGATAGTGCTAGCCACTGAGCTACCCTGCTGCCCCTCGGAGTGAATGAAAGCATATCCACTTTACCATCTACGTTGTCCAAAGTGAAACAAGTCTTTTTTATAATTATTTGTGTGCACATAATAAAAAAAGTGCCTATAATTTGCTTCAAATTAAGATTACATTGCCAATATCATTCAGGGAAGAATAATGGTTGGTGTGAAGTGCAAATATTCACAGTGGACATTCATTTTGGTTTTGTTCCGAGATGCATTATTGACCATATAACATCAATTTGCATTTTGCTGTGTTTTATCTGGGTGTTTGATGCGAAGACTGGAGATTAAACATGGCAAATCCTACTATTTGGAATTCTTAGAATCAAAGATCTTTGTCCTGACAATGCTTTGTTTAAATACATATTTTAACCTCTCTCTTCATTCTTTGGGTGACAATGTTTTTAGTTACTAATGCTGGCTAGTGGAAGCAGTTTTCCTCTATTTAGTTATCAAATCCCCTCATAATTTTGAACTCCTTTATTAAATCTCCTCAATGAAAATTCATTTGCACAAGTAAGAAGGGTTTATTTTGCCTCTTCTGACAACTGAAGCCTTTCACCTTGGTTATTGTCTTATCTCCTCGAGGGTAGGCAATGGCATTATCACTGGTCGAATAAGCCAGAAACCCAAGGACATGCTCTGGGGACCCAGGTTCGAATCCCACCATGGTAGTGGTGGAATTTGAATTAAATATTTAAAAAATTGTGAATTCAAAGCCTATTGATGACCATGAAACCAAAGCCGATTGTCAAAAATCCCAATCTGGTTCATTGATGCTCTTTCGGGAAGGAAATCTGCCATCTTGTCTGTCTGGCCTACTTGTGACTCCGGGCCAACAGCAATGTGGTTGACTCTGTTCATGCCCTGTGAAATGGCCTAGCTAGCCACTCAGTTCAAGAGCAATTAAGGATGGGCAATAAAAGCTGACCCAGCCTTCTCATGAAAGAATAAATAAAAGGCACCCTCTACATACTACAAGAGAAACAAGGGGTGAATCCAGAGCGAAAGCGACAAGCCATGAGGATGCACCATCAAACTGTGTTATATTTCCAACTTTTGATGGGAATAAATTGTATTCACACATGCCTTTTAATAAATTCAAGCTTTAAAATTTGTCATTAGTCATCCCTCATCAGTTCAACAGCGAAATGATTTCAGAAACCTCAAGTGGTAACAACTGTATTATCATACTAGAGGGGCCCTTTTAAGGCAAGGAATAATGAAAAACATGCTAAATATCATCAATATCTAATCTGTTGAGACGAGTGCTAGGAGGCTCCTACAAGCAGATGTGGTTTCAATCATTTTTTGAATTAAATTCCTCCTGTCTCTCTAATTGTGCACAATATATGTGGCAGATACTGTGTTGAGCGTGTAATCTGATCCCCTTCCATTGCACTGTTAAAGAAATTGTATGCAACTGTAGCGCCCCGCAGTGGTAATTAACCTAAACTAGAAAGCTGCCTACGATAGCAGCAACTACACAATATTGTAGAAGTAGAGCTGCCATAGTCCTCGATAACCATAGACCTGGGGGGGGGGTGGGGGGGGGGGGGGGGGTGCTATTGGTGGTAATTTAACCATACCTCAAGCGTGAGGATCAAGGTTGAGAAGGCGGTCCTTACTGAATAGCTTTAGCTCACCAGGCTAAATCGCTGGCTTTTAAAGCAGACCAAGCAGGCCAGCAGCACGGTTCGATTCCCGTACCAGCCTCCCCGGACAGGCGCCGGAATGTGGCGACTAGGGGCTTTTCACAGTAACTTCATTGAAGCCTACTTGTGACAATAAGCGATTTTCATTTCATTTCATAGCCTCAGCTGGTACAGGAATTGAACCTGCGCTGTTGGCCTCACTCTGCATCACAAACCAGCTGCCCAGGCAACTCATCTAAACCGCACCCCTCGCCCTCCGATAGAAGTAAATGTGTGTGTATGCAGGAAAGTGTGCAATTATATGTCGATAAACAGAATGTGACAAGAAAAGCACTTCTAATAATTAAATGTCCCATTCTGCCTGTTTCGCGCACAAGATTTTAATCGCTTTTGCGGTATTTTTCTTGCAGTTGAATGTGGCAGAACAAAAAAAAAATTCTTTGCTGTGTCACAAACCTAAATTAAATCATAACATCTTCTGCTCTCAAGGAATTACTTCAGGGAAATATCCAGGGTAGGTCTTACAAGAAAACGTTGTGGATTATTTTTTTCTAACACGTCCTGAGGACAGTGTGCAAGGGCCTTTTGTAAACAATTCACAAAATTCACTTTTCGGCACGTCGGCTGCACGATTTTGTGCCGCGCCCACCGCAAGATCACCACAGACAGGATTGGGGACCATGTAAAGGTCCACTGATCTCAGGCAGGAATTGCTGGTCTCTGGACTGGCGCGGCTGAAAGAATTTCGCCCAGAATGTGTTAAGAACAGCTTATGCATTCCCCACTGCCACAACTCAGTGGGGCACCATGCATATTGTTAAAACAAAGTGATCTTTGGAAAAAATGTAAACACTACACACTATTATATTTTCTTGCTTACTGAATTAGCGTGGGACATCCAAACTCTTGCCTTCATGAATCACATGGTTCCTCAGGCATAAATTATAATGCTTAAGTGCACAATAGCATTAATAAGCAGATATCTTAAGTTGCTGACACTAACAGGTCACACTGTTCTGAGGTACAGCACTTGAAAAAAATAAACTGTTCAAACTGTCAGACCTTCAAATAAAGAACGCAATAGCCTGGGCTCTGAGGCCAGTATTGCTAAAGACCGGAACACCATGCATGACCCTGTGACTACACATTGGACATCCTTGCTCAAGTCCATTTTCCTACAGCTCTACCGAATATTTGTCCCTTCAATTGCAGTTCATAGTGGTGGAAATTGAAAGTGCCCCTATTTTCTGTGCTAAATGCGTCATTCAAAAACACGTATTACAATTAGGGTGGTGAATGGAGCGCCACGGGGAAATCAGGGTGGTACCAGAGAGTCATAGGTATGATTCAGTTGCTCAGCTATCAGTGTAATTGATGTTCAAGTAATGATACAAATAAAGAATATGCAACACTGCCCCCACTTTAGTGAAATACCTTACTTCAGAAATTTATCGTGACACCTGGTTTCTGCTCAATTCTCTGAAATCTCATTATTTGCAGCCTCCCTGCCTGTACTGAATCCTGTTTCCCTTCCTTGATGGCTCTGTTCTATTCTCATTTTCTGCCAAAAAAGCCTGTAGATGCCAGAATAAAGAAATAGGAAGTACTGGAAATATTCAGGTCAAGCAACATCAGAATGTGAACTCAAGAGTGCGCACAGAGTGTGGAATTTTTATCACAGTGCCGTGATGAAGATTCATATTTAGTAGGTTAACTTCTCAATACTCTGACCCGATTCCAAGAAAGAGCCATTGCCCCCCCCCCCCCCCAATCCATCACAGCACAGATGACCTCCGGTGCTTCATAGTCTAGGTAACTTCTGAAAACGGAATTGTACTACAAATACAAATAAATTTTGAACATCAGCAACATCTGCCTGGATACACGACCTGCCAAAACTACAGTTTCACAGAAAATCATGTCGAATCTGAGACTAATCCAAGGTAAACATTCAACGGTTTAGAAACAATGTTCCTACTATTTTCTTTTGTTTGTTCACAATTTGCTTGTTGCATTGTATGGTGCATTCCAGATTGCTGCAAGGTCGCACACATGCATTTCTTAAAGAAAACGGTGGTTATGTGCAACCTGTTACGCTGCGTGGTACATTGTTCTGACACTGCAGGTGGCAAGTGCCAGACTGCCCAAAACCCAAAGGGAAACTTGAAACAACTGCCAGAACCATTCTGCAATTTGTGTATTAAGAGCAGTTTTCTGAAGTCAAGAAATAACTCTCAAACCAACTGTGCTAATTTTATATGTTAAAGTTAAACATTTATTAGAACAAAGAAAGAGAACACCTTTACATAGTTAACAGCACTTTCCTAAATATTTCCCCAAATTCCTTTTTCATGCAGTGTTGGTGCCTAAACTAGTAATGTCTAATAACATACCGAAAGACTGGGAGATGGCGGTGTCAGGAATTGAAACAAAGCTGACTGTTCTAGCATTTCCACCAGGTGAGAAACTCATCTGGCTGCTGGACTGAACTTCACAGCTGATTGTTGTGCTACTCAACTCTGCAGACACAGATTCTTAGAGGCTGATAGAATGACCACAAATTGCAGACTGCTCCTGAACAGTGAAGTTCAAAATTGCTTCAAGAATAAAACCAGTATGGACACTGAACAAGTGTCATGAAACAAAGCAAACAATCCATCCAAAGGTCTTTCTCCATTCCATTCAATGGGAGTGTCTGTAATTTATCATTCTGCTATTTAGAATTACAAGCAACAAGATAAATGGAATGCTGACTGAATGTGAGTTTTTGCCAAGAAGAGGTAAGGAAATGGGTTCATCCTGTCCAGGAGATGGGTATTGTGATAACCCTCACGAGCATCATGAGAAATCACTCACTGATCTCTTTGTGGGGCTTGTTGAGTACGAGTTCCCATGGTAACTGGCAGAGGCCCATCCACATGGGACTCATTATCGAGCCTTTTAAATACTGTTGCAGACCCGGGACTGGGAGTTCCTAATACAGTAGTCCCAGGCTGGGACACTGGTGTTGCATTCGCACGTGCGGCTTTACTTTTGAATTAAAATAAATTTGATTCAACCTTTTTCTCCTGGATTACTGCAGGTACTTAGGCAGGTTACATCCCATATAGAAAGCTGTGTGCATATATTTGCTGATTGTGTTTTACCTAATAGTATTTAAATATATTGAGCGAACAAGAGGCTACTGATTTAAGTAGGGCAAGAAGGCAGGGAGTTTGGGCAAAATGGAACTTCTATAATGTAGAAGTACAGTTGGTTTTAACGTTGTTTCAGTTTCTGAACTGTATTAAGTCCAATTATTTCAAGACCTCAGCCCAAAACTGTGCAGTGCACAACTTGTACGAAGTGGGAATTTTGGAAAACTATGGCCTAGAGATTTACATGCCCCCAAAAGTGGCCATAGGATGTTCTCGTGGCACTGTGCTTAAGACCCCTGCCTCTGAGCCAAAAGCTCAGTGTTCGCGTCCCACCCCAGGACTTGATGGTAAACATAGGTGCATATATAACATGGCCAACAGGTTTAGTATCAACCTGCAAAATTCTTCCAGCACATGCCAGTAGCAGGCAGTAAGAGCGGAAGAGACACCTGGTCAGCCATGCTTAATGCAGAGTGGGGCTCCTCAAGCTACAAGACTCTGTAGCGACCTGTTCCAGGAAAAAAACTCACTATGGGAACAGATGAAAATCTGTCTCATGCAACACTAGGTGCGGGAAGAGAAACAAACAAGAAGTGGCCATCCTAAGTAACAATCCCTGTGCCTGAATGGATGAGCCTGAGGCGCACACAATGTTGGTTTCTCCTCATCATCAAGGCAATGAGTTGTGAGCACCGAATGAAAATACTCAGTTAGGTAGCCAGCGAAGAGGATTTGAAGATCAGGTTTTCGCAATGCCAGCAAGAGCCTTCAGACAAGTCCATAAAACGTCAGTGAGTAGGGAAACCGAGAAAGGAGGGAAGCAGCCAAGATCAGTGTATGTTGTTTCCAGGGTCATTGAGGGTAGCAGCAGTTTTAGCATCAAGCGGTGCTTACGGTGGCAACTGGGGTGGGTATGCACATGACCGTGGTCCACATGGTTCAACATGGCTCATGTGAAGCATTCCTGTTCCTCCAGCTCCACATTCAGCTAAGTATATTTTAAACATCTACCTTTTTGATAATGGCCTGCAGTGATCCCTTCAACTACTATCTGTTAGGTCACAGTCAAACTGGGAGAACCTACTGTTGCAGAGGGGTCTTCAAGCAGGTGTTAAGGGGCAGAAAGTCAAAACTATTCTAATAATTTATTTTTAAATAAATGTTTATTATTGGGTTTTTGAACAAAGTATATTTACAGTTATGTACACAGAATAAAATATATATATCTAAAAGAAAAACAATTAAAAAAAAGGACTGGTATGATATTGTGCACTAGCTCAACAACAGCAACTCTATACACTTAGCAATATTATTTTTAAACAAATAAGTAGGCACCTGTTTATGCGTGTGTGTGGGGGGGGGGGGGGGGGGG